>NC_090934.1:1241268613-1241876373 GCF_040938575.1 Ambystoma mexicanum
GTAACGATAATCATTTGATTAAAATTCTTGAATTCAACTCAGCCCATGTCTTGCAGGTTGAAAATATCTGCGAGTAGGTGGCACATAACTAGTTGAGATAAACTGCTAAACAAGTGGAAATATACTTTTTATGTAGTCAAAGAACACTGCCTACTACACCCTTAAGTAGTTGAATATTTTAAATGGATTACTCACGTTTAAATCATTTTTTAAAACCACAACAAAGCTGCACTCTGCTATCCCTCAACAGCACCCATTCTAGCCTAAACCTGTAGTCAAGACCATTTCAAATACTTTGCAAAGTACAGAGAAGTTACTTCACCTAGTACATTTATTTGCATTAGTGGGAATAGTTAATTTAACAAGCCACTGCGGCACACAAAAGCATCAGCACAATTGTTTTTATTGCTAATCCCAAACGCCTAGTTGCACGCACCCTCCACCTAACCTTAGTGCGTGTGATTTGTTGCTGCCATTTCCCTCCTCCGGTTGCTTGTAGACCCCTTACTGCCAAATTGCCCACCTGTCCTTCCCGGTTACCTCGCCACCGCTTTGTATTGATAGATTGCCATCTGCTTTCCTCGCCATGTACTCCCTGGATGGACTTGTGAAGCACCCTAGAAGCCAGGTCCGCACTCAAAAGGTATGTTTGCATGCAACTACTCGCACATTGCCACAAAGGCCACTTTGTTTAGCTCCAAACCAATTCAGACAATAGGCGGACCATAACAAATGGAGACAAATCACCCAATTCTAACTAAAACGCCAATAGGCCAGCCATATTTGTTGAGCCATTACAATGGGCTTCTTTGTGATAAGGCTCAAAACATTAGACACGCAGATCAACTGACTGCTCGGACCATAAAAGTCGCTTGTTAAACTCAGACCCGAACCTAAGAAAAACCTAGACTTCAATGAGTTCTGTACAGACTTGTGTGCAGAGCATGGTACTAACATTATCAAGAGGGGGAAAAAAAAAAAAACTCTTTAGGAACTCGGAATTTGCATCAAATGACAGATTGACCCGAAGCACCATATGTTTACAATAAAGAAAAGGTTTTTAAAAAAGCAGAAAAAAATCTTTCTTCAAATCCTCGGTCTGTTACAGATACGCCATAAACAAAGAAAAGCCCAAATTCCTAAGGATCCTGTTTGGGTGCAGCAAGCATTATGTGCATAACTGCCAAGCAGGGTGTGGCTCCCTGATTGAACAATCGTCATTTGCTATTTGTGCATTCATAATGTCCAGAAAGAGGTGCCCTAACAAAATACTAAGCAGGTCACTAAACACAAGAGAATTACTGTGACTTTCTAGTAAATTTTAGAATAAGCGACAAGGTCACTGCAGGTGGTCACTACCTGGCCTGTAACGGAGGACAGTATCAATACGTACAATGTTCCTGCCAATACTCTGAAAAGAATCCATATTTTATATAATTTACAACGTGGGTATTTAATGTTAATATTTAACAAGGCAAGCTTTTCACAAAGTGTTTTCCACAAAAAAAAGCGTTTGTGCAACCGAGATACTTTAAAAACTTTATTAAAGCACTTGGATTAGAGTATTAAAATCAGGATACATGACATACAAAGCACAGACGGGTATAGCTGTGTACAGAAAATGCATACGAGGAGACTAACAGAATACCAAATTCAGTAACATACAGGTGGAAGCAAACCCCTAGAGGGAAGAGTTTAACGGTGAAGCAAGCGAACAAAGCGCAGTCATTTTTAGTCCATCTGGGAATGTTCTTTTCTTGAGAGCGTGCTAAGTAAGCTTTGATGGGTTGCCATATATCTTTTGGGCGGCTCCCCGCTGGCAACAGAGGCCTATTGGATCCTCAACATCACTGGCCCAGGCAATAGCACACAGCCACTGATCCAATGCAAATACAGGTCTAGTCAACAGTAAAAAAATCGCATTTGTAGTAACGAGCATAAATACACAAGTTTGTGAACGTCCCGTCAAATCAAATCCATTGAAAAGGCATTATATTGGAGTAGCCTCTAGCCAACCACCAGTGATATCAGCCAGTTTACCACAGATATCCTTTCAAAAGCCAACGAGCTTAGGTTGAAATACCCAGCATGGTCTTCCCCCACACCTAAGTCAGCAGCCCGCTCTTACATGAGGGGATTCTTAGTCGAGCCGGAGTGTCAGGATCTCTGTGTAGGATTAGGTGGAACCAGGAGTTCCAAGACCACCCAGGTTTGAGTGCACATATCGCCCCAGATCTCGTCTAATGTCCAGATTCATAGCCAGCACCCATTTGGATCGAAGACTGCTTGCGGGTGACGAAACTCAGCCTTGGACGAAACTATATCCAGAAGAAATACTACGGGAACCATGTGCATCCTTAATATACCCAAAGATGGAGTCATTCTCAGGTTCAACTGGGAAGCCCAGGCACTCGGCGAACTCTGATATATTGAAACCATTTGAAAATATATACTGTGTGAGCGTGGGGACATCAGCCAAGATTAAGTTCTGTCCCTAAACCTTTGTGAATCAATCTCTGCTCAGTAACGGCATCCACCCTGAGAAAGGTAGAAATACAGTTCCACAAAGGGAAGTTGCTATGGTAAGGATGAACAACCCCCTAACAGTTTCAACATTCTATCCCAGGACAGTAACGTGTGCAGGGTCAAATGGGCAAGTGTCTCCAAATACAGGGACAAATCGCCAAAGATATATCTTGCTCTTCCACCGAATACCTTTTGAGTTAAGCGTGCGGGATAGATGCATACCACGCAAACCAAAAAGCCACACATTGAGTCTGTGCTACCAGCCAGTATAATTTGATGTCGGTCCCGACGAAACCCCACACGCATATAGGTCACTGTCAAGATAGCCGACATACGGCGTTCTGTGCCTGAAGGCCGCACAAGAGCATTAATGGCAGCTTCCAGCTCTTCAAAAAAAGCTAATAGCAGGCCATAATGGTATATTTTGAAAAAATATAAGTTTTGGGAGGTCTATCATTTTGATCAGTGCTATTTTAACTGCAAAAGGCAAAAAGGCAAACCCACCCAAACCGTAAGCTTAATCATGAGGTGTGACAAGTATATGGCATAATTACAATAAAATAAGGTACTGTGATGCCTAGTTACAGTAATCCCTGGTGCCTCATTTCAGATTGAGCCCATGAGTAGCAAATTAAGTCACAGGGTATGGACGCAGAGGGAACATTTAGACTTCATACAGTTCACACGAAGATAAGACAATTCCCATATGCAAAGACGTCGTGCATGTTCGGGTTCAGGCCAATCTGTGGATTGCTAACGCAAACTATCGCTCAATCAGCATAAAGGGATACGATATTCAGGTCAACCGAATACCTATATGCCTGTGTTTGTGCCCAATGAGATCTAGCAATGGCTCTATAGCAAATAGTAAAGGTGATAATGGACACCGTTGGCGTGTGCACCTAGATACGCAGAATTGGGCTGACAGCATCCCATTAAAGCAAACACTTGCATCTGGCGAGGTATAAAGTAACCTCACATATGGCACGAAACTGACCAAAATTACATTTCTCCAAGAGCATACATGAAACGCCACAAGAATGAATCAAAGCCCTGCTGTGCGTCACGCGCAGCAGCCATGGCCTGAACCTCCAGGCCAATTTAAGCAAGTATATTGAAAAGATAGCACAAGCCGAGTGCTCTGTAGAGCACCCGGGTACGAAGCCCACCTGGTAGGGGTGAATGATGTCAGGCATGTATGGAGACAAGCGAGAAGCAATAATCTTTAAAAAATTTCACATCTGGATTTATCCGGGACAGAGCAGTAGGAACTGCAGTTTTTGGCAGGCTTGTAGTTTTTAATAGCACTGTGACATCCGCTTCTCTCAAGGTATTGGGTAGCATGCGTAGCTCAAGAGCCACTACCCATACCCTATGAAGAAAGGGTACATGGAAGAGTAAATGTTTATAGAATTCAGCTGCAAAACCATCCGGGCCGGGGGCCCTTACCAGTAGGCCAGGCATCAATTGCCTTAGCGATATCCTCAGCCGAGATCCGCTAGCCTCTGGTGACAATTGAGCGGGAGGCCCTCCAAGAATTTTGTCAAAGTCAGCATCAGAGCAAGTGTCCGTGTATAACTCAGAATAAGGCTTCAAATACCTTATTGACCATGGCAGTGTGCGCACCAAGGGGCCAGGTACATTCATGAGAGGAATGCAGCAACTGCCACTTGCCTGGCAATCTGACTGGCTGCTCCCCCTCCACCCCCCCCCCCCCCATCTTCTCACCACCACTGGAGCGCCCAGAAACATCAGCTCCCTCGATGCATTTTCTCTAAATCTGTAAAAGCGTGGCAGAGGGAGCATGAGCTGACGACTGCTGCTCTAAGCGGCAGAGGCTTTCCTCGCCATTTTGAATGTGTTGCCCAATTGTTTTGAGAACCCCAAAGTCTGTAGACATTGCGATGCCACGAATATAAGCTTTGCAAGCTTCCCAGAGTACCCACTGAGGAGACTGAACCTATATTTGTCTATAAGTAGTATTACATGGTTATAGAGGTTGGTTTCAAAAGCAACATCTAACAATGCCCGAGATTTGAATCACCAATTGACAAAGGCCTGGGGAGCCCATGGTGTTGAACGGTAACCAGTACAGGAGAGTGGTCAGAATCTGTGCCCTGGGCAGTAAACACACCCATGTAACCCCACTGAGGACAGATCAGCCACAGATCTATACAAGAAAATTAATAGTGCAGAGGAACAAAAAAAAAGTGTAAGCACAGGCACACTGATTGAGAACTCTCCACACAACTACGATACACAAATCAGCCATTGTATCACATTTATGCAGTCTTCGTGAGCACCCTAGGGGTCCGGCCAGGCAGCTAAAATGGTGCCAAAATACCCGCTCTCCACAATATAGTTATCAATGGGTAGAGAGACCGCATATCTGCGATTTCGGTATAGAACTCAGAATCATCCACATAAGGACCATACACATTAAGCAAAATCATCTCCCAACCTGCCAGCACCCCCATAGACCATAGCGTTCGTCCCAAAGATGTGTGTAGACCTTTGTGCATAAAAGGGAGTGAACTGTGAAGCAAGATAATTATACCTCTGGATTGCATAGAGTACGTGGTGTAGAACCTATTTTTGCCCCAGTTTCTGGCAAACCCATCAAAACCAGAAGCTAAGCCAATTACCAGCCTCCCACCCCGCCCCAAATGGATGAAGAGATCCACTTAGCTAAACCACACAGAGCAGCCCGACAGCTAAGGGCCTCAAGGCAAAGGACAGCTCCTGTAAAAGTAGCTCCAGACCGCGTTTGCCCGGGAAGCCTGCTGCCAGCAACAACTGACAAGGTAAGAGTGGTCTGGGTTGGGAAAACAGTCATTACAGTATTCCGGAATGCCCTACCGCCCCTCACCTTCATAACATAGCTTACCAAGTTCTGCTAGCTAGTAAGTCATTTCACTGCTGTACTTCAACCGTTAAGTAGCATTTAACTAACTCTTGGGTCCCCAACGTCAGAGTTTCGGAAAAAAGACGTAAACGCACTTACTGCTGTATCCCCACTTTAGGCATTTCTCCCTCTATTCAAGTATTCCAAATCTAGGCATTACTGCATTCACTGTTATGCACCCATGTTTGTTTTGGGTGGATAGCTCAGAGGCAACATGCTCGCCTTGGAAGCAAGATGACAGAGCAACACAGGTTCGATCCTTGGGTCCACGATTAGAAACCTCTGGGTATTCAGCACATTATAAACCATTATATCATTTTAGGCGTCTCTGCCTCCAATTATGGTGCCTCGAATCTAGATGTTACTGCATTTACTGTTGTACCCAGTTTTAGGCGTTTATCCCACTGTCAAGGTGTACCAGGTCTGGGTGTTGCTGCATTTGCTGCTGTATCCCCAATTTGGGCATTTTGTCATCTATTCATGGTGTCTCTAATCTAGGTGTTAACCCCCCCCCCCCAGACGATCATACATCACTCCCCGGTCACTATGGGGCCCTCTCCCACTGCTCAGGCTCTCAATCTAGAGAGCGAACAGCTGGCATGACCAGCCGATCATGTGGGCCATCGGGAAACTGCATCGAAGATGAACTTCATCCGAGTTTAAGGTATGTCTAAACTTTTACCACGTCTGGATACAGGCCGTAGGTGTTCGGGAGAATTCTCATTCAATGGCTAATTTCCCCTTACCTAGTGAGTCCCTCAGCAGCTTTGCTGCATTTCTGGAGTTTATTTTTTCCACCTAGTAAGAGTGAGCTTCCCCCCTCCCGCCCTCCTTACCTGTGTTTTGCCATGTGTATTTTGACTGTTTTTGAGATTGTGGACTCTGGAGTACACCACTTCAGTAGCCCCCCCTCTGTGTGTTACACAGCACCTTCAGTGCAGTGACACAGGGTTGGTCTTAGACTTCCCACCTACTCCATTTTCTGGGGCCGACTACTGTCCCCCAGAAAAGGGTAAAGTTGCCATTAACTTTACATTGTCACTTTTAACCACAGATCCAGTACACCCCATCTTATATGGAGTATTGGAAAGGGTTAATTCTTAGCCCTGTTTATATGTACCTCTTGGAGTATTGTTTTGCTCCCTTAACATTAAGACTTGGCTGGTGGCAGTGGTACCTACCCTAATTTTCCTACCACGGTTATATTATATAACGTGGTAACGTTTTAGGCAATTTTAGTAGCCTCAAACTTTAAACCCGGATGCCCAAATACTTTTTATTTCAGCTCCAGTTGGGTTTAATCGTCATTTCTTTGTGTTAAGATCCTCCTTGGGTCTTTCTTTGCGCGGCAAACCAGGTTTGCCACCTTTGTTCCCCGACCTTTTGCGGGCTTCTGACCAGAAGCGCTCCTTTGGCGTCTAGGTGGGGTGAATGTGAGGGAGATGTGTAGTCACCCCCTGCACAGGGTCTCCTTGTCGCACTTTGTGTTGATTGGCTGAGGTGGTTGTCCGGGATGGACAACCACCCTGCTGAGTGATTGACAGCCAGGCTGTGTGAATGAGGGATTTTGGCATAAAAAGGCAGGACTCTTGGGCTAGAAGAGAGTCACCACTGGAACTGCAAAGAACCGAAGAGAAGCGGAGAAGATGGCTGCTACAACCCCAGATCCCGGCGAAGACCTGCTGCAGTCCTCAGCCATCTACCCTTCAACAACAAGAGAAGATCCAGTCCGGGTGAGCTGGTTGATGCCACCAGCGAGCCTGGTGGTATCAACCAGCTCACCCTTTCTTCAGTCAGAATCCTCTCCTGGGTCGAAATCACTGCTGTGCTGTAGTGGTCCGGATAGCCATGAGAAGAGCCCTCTCCTGATTTAAAGGAGCGCACCTTTTATTCATTGTTGTCTTTTTCGCTGCTGCTGGCCTCATCCCTGGGTAGTGCAGATCGCTCCAGACGTCGTCCTTGTCCCCACAGCTGAAGGCGCAGGAACCGTGAGTCTGCAGGAACTACCACGAACAACTGCCATGGCACCAGCTTTTCTCCAACGGAAAAAGGTACAGTGCACATTTGGGCGTGCTCTGACCATCCGAATCGGGGTGAACCCCTTTTCCTCCACGAAGATTTATACATTCTTCCCTCCCACTTTTAACTTTGCCTTCCATTTGACAATATCCAAGTACTCTTGGCATCTCGAATCTCGAACTGTTCAACGTGTGATCCTCAGCAACTGAGCATCTACTCCAGTGACACTGGCGCAGGCCTATTGACTTTAACCTGTATCTTTGAACAAGTCCTCCGATTCCCTTGCCTAGACAAAAGTATTGCCTGTGATTTTATCCACTTTTCCCTTGTTTGAAATTCTAAAGTACAAAGTGTGTTTTAACTTCGTGAGCATTTCTATTCGCGGGGACGCGTTAGTATCGCAACACCGGTCTGTCAAAACCTAATGTACTTCTCTTGAATTGCTGGAACAACTGGAAGTGTTTGTGTGTGGTGTATTTTACGTGTGGTTTTGAACATATAGAAGTGAAGTGTTTTACGAACAGAGGGTTTAAAATAAATTTACTTCTATTTTTTACCTAAAACCATGAGTCAGTTTTTGCTTGAGTCACAGTTATTGTGGTCCTTTGTGTAATCTCTACTACTGCTCATTTACTCTTGAGATAAGTCTGGCTGCTCTGCTACTGCTAGTCAGACCCTCCAGCTTATAGCGATTTTGCGATCCCACAAAATGCTGCGAAAACGGCCGTTTTGCGCAAAATGCCACAAAAACAGTCGTTTTGTGCAAAAACAGCATGTTTTTTAAAAAAAACATTTTTTTGTACATTTTTTTTTAGTAATCTTCAAAATTACTGTTTTAAAAAAATAATACTCAGGGTTCCAGGTTCTCAACTTTTTTTTTTTTTATTTTTTTTTTTTACACAAGAAATGAAATGCGCTAACACATCTCATCACTTGCGCCCCAAAAAAAGTGCAGCCCAATCCACAAGGGACACATGATTGGGCACATTTTATATGCGCGCCCATTCAGATGGCCTTTTTCACCTCCTTGATCAAATAAAGTGGCGTTTGTCAATTTAAAAGCGCAACCCTTATTTCCAAGCAAGATGCACTTTTAAATGTGCAGAAATTGTAGGCAACCCTACGCGCACGGGATGTGGGGCTGCCACTGCATGACAGGGGCCCTCATTCCGAGGTTGGTGCTAGTCATGGCGCTAATAGCGCTAATACAGTTACTGCCACCGACGTGCCGGTATGGGGACTTACCGGTCCATTCCGCCCTTTTTGGGACCAGTAAGTCCCCATTTGAAATGCCATTCCCCATTCCCATTTGAGCTCCCATAGGGCTCAATGGGAAGGGGGAAGGCGGCAATAACGGTACCGCAAATTGCAGTACCATTATTGACCCCGGTACCCCTTGGGGGTCCCGTCATTAACGCCTGCTAAAACGAGGCGTTAAGGGAAGGACCCGCAAAGGGACCTCAGAACAGGGTGCAAAGGGATTACCAGCACCGGTGTCAATACCGGTGCCCGGTATCCCTTTGCGCCCGGGTCGTAATGACCCCCAGGGTCTTTCCTGACCCTGTCATGCATTTCTTTTAAGGTATGAACCGCTGCTGTGTCGCTTGCATTCCTGTTCCTCAAACAGGATAAAAATGCATTTTTTGGGTCGCATTTTATAGTGGCAGTCACCTGGAGGGCCTGTCCCTGTGAAAGGCGCTGCGAGCTTGCAGAACACTTGGGAGAGCTATTCTATTCAAAGTACTGCCCATTTTGATGACAAAAATCTATCGAATGTTACAATTTGACCTATTTCTTCCAGTACTATTCGATCGATTATTATAAATACTGAACATGTGTTGCGGGGGTGTCACCCGCTGCCCATGTTCAGTATTTTTGATCTATGGTGGTTGCAGAAGTGTTTTCCCCCTTTTCCTCAAAATTGGAGGCGGGGACAGAAAAAAAGAAAATAACGAAAAAGGGACCCTGCGGAGTCGGATCCGACCCGTGTTCGAGGGACGGATCTGGCACCGCAGGGTTGCAAGGGAAGCGGCAGCGACCAAGCAGTGAAGTAGGGGAGGGGGTGGTGGTGAAAGGTACATTTTGGGTTGTTTGGCTGAAGTGCAAATCAATTTGCAGCGAAATAGACTACGGTCAATTTCGCCGCAAAGAATTACACTTCTGTCAAACAACCTAGAACACCATTCAAGGCAGCTGGCCAGCGCACAATTTGCGCTACAGCTCAAGCCTATGGAAATGCGCCGGTCACCTTTGAGAATAAGGTGACCTGCTCATTTCCAAAAATGGGTTGTCTAAAAATAGCATATCCTCCGTTCTTTTTTTTTTAAATGCCCCATTATTTGAGGAACTGGGTCAAAATCTACATTTTAAAAAAAAATTTAAAAAAAAAGAAGGTTACACTATGAGAGAGAGGGAGAGTGATGGGTGAGATGTGAAGTGATAGGCAAGAAAACAGAGGGAGAGCAGTGGGTCAGAGGAGGAAGCGCTGCTCAAGAGAGCAGAGGAAGCAGTGATGCGGTGGGCCAGAAATCTGAGCGATCAGAGGTACAGAAAGTAGAGGGAGCATGTGGTCAGTGAGCCAGAAAGCAGAGGGGAAGCGGTTGGCCAGAAAGAGCTACAGATTGGGAAAATGGATGAGGGAAGAGTGTGATAGATGGGAGAAAGGATGCAAGATGCAGAAGCAGCACAAAAGAATGAAGGACTGTATATTGCGGGAGGAATTTTAGAGTGTAAGGTGTGAGTTGGGAGTATGATTTGGAGTGTGGCAGGGGCTGGGCAGTGCAAATTCTGACTTGACAGTGTGACATAGCACGTGAGTATTTGTATGACAGAGTGAGAGGTTAAGGAATGAAAGTTGTGATGGAGAGTTGTTGAGATGTGTGTTGGTGAGAGGTGTGTGGGTGTTTGGGGGATTGGAGCACATAGAAGGGGAATATTTTCAGCATTACAATTGATAATGATCAATTTAGTTAATACTATTAAATAGGCATGAACATTAAACCAGAAATGTAGCCAAATCAAACACTGTTCTGCCAAGCCAGAGACATCTGGGACTCTTCCTATTAAATTAATACAAAAGATACATAAGATACCCTGGCTCTCTTGTAGCCTTGCACTCTGCCCATTTCCTGCAATGTGGCAATCTTACACCCTCCAGTTAATACAAAATGTCCCGCAAAAATGCAGCAATAAATAAAGGTTTGTGCCGCAAAATTTACCATTTCGTGCCGCAAAATCCTAGAAGGTCTGTGTAGTATGGGCGTATACCAAAGGTGACCTTGTATTACCACTTGTAGTCTTAATTGTGTGTAGTGGCCCCTAAGGGCACTGCACAGGATTCTGCCTAACAGTCCACACAAAACCCCTACATTAGTATACAGCGACAACCTACGAAACATATTCAGTCTAGCTGGGTACAGAGTCTCCAGCACTAACTCCATCCAAAACCACCAACAGCACCCGCCCATGTGCCAGACCTCTGGGGTGCTTAGTGGAGCCTAGCCACTATGTCCTAACCTGGTCAAATGCACACACGCATCTTAAAATTAACTGTTAGAATCTCCCACACATGGACTTCAGTCCCCAAGGGTGTTGCAACCACAAAGCGCATTGAGGTCATACAAATGGGCAAAGGGCGCTACATAAATGGCGACTACAATACCTCCAGTTTCTCCCAAACATTACCTGCAAATCATTAGTGTTTCTTTGTCATTACAAAGTGCAATTTGAGCCCCCCTGTATAACCCACTGGCTGGCCACCAAGGAGCTATCGACAGCAGTTGGAATCACTGGAAGCTCAGCAGAGTGATCGATGCATCAACGGTAGAGGAGGGAGGGCATAAGCCTTCATGTTGTCCCACGGAATCTCGAGGGCGTATCACACCCCTCCCCCCACCCCCAAGTAAGACGCTCCTAGACGTTCCTGAAGCATAGAGTGGCAGTTACCTGTTGGTTGCTCTCGCAAATAGGTCCACCAGTAGAGAGCACTGTTGCTGGAAATGTTTAGGCAGAACATTACTGTTCATTTGCCACTCTTAATTCTCATAGACTGGCAGCTCAGGAAATCTGCCGCACCTTTGTTCCAGCCTGAAATCTGCACGGCATGCAGCCAGATAGTGCTGGACTGCCCAATTCCAAATCTGGACGGCTAGATCCACCAGAGGAGGTGCCATGGTTGATTAACTTACAACAGTAAAAAAAAGAAATTCTGTACAGATTTTCACTACCTGGATGATAGGACGGAAAGCTTTCAATGCCAGGAAAACTGCCAAGAGTTGCAGGTAGTTGGTATGAGACATCCTGTATTTTTGGTGCCCACAGATCGTAGACCGAGATGATCCAAAGTAGCTCCCCATCCCAGAAGGGAGGAGTATATTGTGACCGTGACCTGCAGTGAAGGCTGCTGGAAAGAGGTTCACACCGAGAGGTTGTCCACCATTGAAGATCAGACATCATGGAAGATGGGATCGTAATCATTTTGGAGTCTGGGCTTGAATGTTGGGACCGGCAACTCTGAAACGCTAGCTCCGAGCGCCTCATTTTAGTCTTGCAAGAAGCAATAACACATGAGGCCCAGTCTCTTTGGAACACCAGGCTGACCTGTGGGAGGAGTTCAGAAAAAAAGATGGCACGTGGTTGACAAATACGCAATTCTGTCCTCCATTGGGATACTGTCAGTGCCACAGTTTTTCTAACAGAAAAACTAGAAATATCAGGTCCTTTGCCACCATCAGACTATTTCCGCCAGTTTATCGACACCCCCAGTTGGAATAGGAGTATAGGAGACTTAAGATTTGCTGCTACATCATGAGGGCAAGGACTCTGCCGAAGCCAATCTTTTAAATATGGATAGACATGAACTCCCTGCATTCTGAGGAACGCTGCGATGGCCACTCATCTTCGTAAAGACACGCGGTGCCGAGCTGAGACCAAAGGGCAGTACTCTATATTGGAAATGTTCCATTCTCACAGGTAAACCGAAGGAATTTCCAATGTGGGGGCCAAATCCGGATGTGCATACAAGCGTCCTGGAGATCTACCACACTGAATCAATCGCCCTTCCGCAGAGGGGATTTTTTCTGGCTGGGTGTCACCTTGAATTTCTCTTGGGGATGGTAAAGGTTGAAGATGGAGAGGTTGAGGATAGTACGCAGGCACTCCTGGTTAGGTTTGGGCACTATAAACAGACGTGAGTCATTGTCCTCCCCTTGCCCCCTCAAGGGAACAGGTTAGTCTGCTGGAGAGGAGTGTGAGAAGGTGGGGTATGAGGAAGGGGAGGCGGAAGCCCGCTCAGGCTCCCGTTGCAGCAGAGGAGGTGGAGGACAGAGAAAAAGCTGCCACGGTCTTAGTTTGCCAATTGCTTTGAGGCCAACCAGAGTAACCTTCTGCTCAGCATGCAACGTTCCTGGAAAACACCTGAAAAAGGACCTCTGTGTATACGCCACTTTAGCTGGAAGCTGTGCTGATAGGACTGAGATTTAGCATTACGTGTGCTTGCTTTTGTGTCGAGTTCCTAGTCGGTGGAGGCAAGGCATAAAATAAGCAGTGTCGCATAGCAATTTGCTATGCAATTCTGTCAGTTTGCTAATCAAATGGACACTTGGGTAGCAAAGATACCTACTTAAGTTGCCTTCTTTAATGAAAGCACAGCTCGCCCTGCATTCCTCTTGCCCTCTTCTGTCTGTTCACTTCAAGTCCTATTGAAGAGAAAGTGCTGCAGCTAGGCGAGAATTTATTTTTCTTTTGCAAAAAATTTCAAACCAGAAATAATTGTGATGGTACTTTTATTAAGCTTTCTATATCCTTTCTGGCAAAGACAAGTTTTTTTTTTTTTTTAAAGACAGTCCTGCATTTCCATTCCTAAAATGTAGGTTGTACATAATGCATAATTAGAGTATTGATACTCTAAACAATGGCTCATCTTCATGCTTTACTGTAAAGTTTAGGTTAGTGTATCTAAATGTCATTGTGTCAACTATATATCATTTTGTTGGGGAAGATGCATCATATTGACAAGTGAACACTTTTGAAAATGTACATGATCACATGATTAAATGCTTTGGATGTTAATGTTAAAGGACATTTGTACCGTGCACTATCACCACCGGAGTGGTCCGCTGGCGCTCTGGCGGCTCTGAAAGAGGGGAAAGGGAGGGTGAGTTAGTGGGAGGAAGCTGGACAAGTGCAATAGAGCAGTGATGTGCTGTTGGCAGCCTCAGCCCGGTGGGTCTGTTGGCTGGGCCTGGGGTGTTTGCGGCCAGTAGTAGTCGTGTACTGTTGTGCGAGTGTGTTTTTGTTTTGTTGTTGCAATCTAGTGAAGTTTGTGCGGTTTGTTGTGCTGTAGGTTTGTGGTTCTGTTTAGTTTGGAGTTTGAGAGGTGTAAGCAGAGGGGGGGAAATTGTTAGTGGATTGGTTAGTTTGCATTTCTGTCTCCAAGTGAGGTGCTGGGTTTGCGTAATCGCCCTAAGTGGGGTTTGGGGGCATTTCTGCACCTCTGTCCTGGTCTGGGCTTGTCCGGTATTCCCACTGTCACGTTCATATCTGACCTCCTTTTCCATCAACTTCCTTCATAAACATGAACCTTACCTGGCATCCTTTTCTACTCATACGGCCACTGTACCTGTTAAAGTCCCCAACTCAGAGCGCTAGCATATAGAAAACTCTAGAACAGTGTGGAACTTGGTGGCAATTATGGGGGTGAATGAGGAAGTTGGTTCGAATTGGCTGGGGTTGTTGATTCTGGCTTAATGGGCATCGCTTGTGTTGTATTTGACTTGGCGTTACCTGTCTAGTTGTGGTGGGAGTTTTAGTCAGTTCTGGATGTCGTCAGTGTCCTCCTAAGTTTAGTCATTATCTTTCCTTTCCGGTTTTCAGTTTGTGCCTGTGGTGTTGAAAAACCGTTTTTTAGTAATTGCCTGAATTTTAGGTGATCTTTGGTGTTTATTTCTTTTGGGATGTTCCAGGTTTTTGTGGCCAAGTAGTAGAATGAGGTGCCTCCAAGTTATTTTCTTAAGGTATGGTTTTAGCCAGACGGATTTCGTTGCTTGACCCTAGGTGTCTCGTTGGCTTGTAGATTTTTTTTTTTGGTAGGAATTCTGCTCCTTGTCCACCGATTGCCCTGTGCGTTATGCACATTGTTTTGAAGGTGATGCGATGTTTGAACGGGAGCCAGTGTAGCGTTTTTAGGGCAGGAGAGGTGTGGTCTCTTCTGGATAGTTTGAAGAGTATTCTGGCTGCTGTATTTTGTATCCGTTGTAGTTTCTTCAGGAGGTATTCCGAGGTAGATGGCAAACCTAGTTCGGTAACATGCAGGTTGCGTACATCTTGGAAATGGTGCTCAACCCAATACTCCCTTACATTCTATATTACCCAGTTGCTTTATACCAGGTACCCTGCAATTGAGATGACCACAAACTACAATATTTCATGTAGTTTGCTCAGTTCTCTGCCTGCTATGCAAGCCACTCCGCTTAGTCTTTCTTTCCTCTTTGATAATGAATACAAAAGTTGAACTAGATGCTTACGCAAAGTAGTGATCAATAGTTCCATTCAATCTTAACATCTACAGATCTATTGCAATACCAAACACTCTAGTTAGCCCTCAGAGCTTGCTTTGCTTTATGATTATAATTGCATTATATATTATCACCTGCAGGAGACAGCTGGCCAAACTGTTTTCAGAGCTTTTCTATCATATGTATTTATTTGTGTCCATTCATGCAGCTAACCTTTTACATTTACAGACACTCAGCTGTGGCTTAAAAAGTCCTTTCGCCCAGTCGCATTGTTGTGTACATTTTATGGAGGGCGAGTAGCATTTGCAAGAGGTGCTTGAAATTTTATTTAACCTTTACTTTGCAGTAAATGTCAAAAAGAAGTTTCACTGTGCATGGCTGGCCTCTGGGTGGCTGCAGTGTGCCAAACAAAGCAGGTTTGTAGTGAAATACACCATTGTACACATCACATTTTAAATGTGTCCTCTTATCACAATGGGTCAAGTGCATTTCTCTTTGGTTGAATAAGGAAACTAAATTACCCAACCTGCATGTCTAGCTGAATTGTAAAGAATTTGCAAGGCCCATCTCCTCTAACGAATGTCTTAATTCAGTGGTACACAAAACTGCTGTATTGTTGCTCATTTCATAGCTTGGGTACAAATAACCTCTGGGGACATTAACAATATCAGTACAAAATCGCTAATCAAATGGGTCTGTTTGCTAATCCAAAAAAATTCTAATTAGCAAACTCTGCTAATCCATTTTTGAAAACTAATGTATGCCTTGGGAGAAGTGGAAAAGTTCTTTCCCTTTCAAAGAGTACTTTGTCTTGAACCTCTTGTGAACTTTGTAGCATGAAGCCACTCCTGCCGGGAAAGTTCTACTCCGACAATAAGGCCCAGAGGAGATGTGTCCACATGATGGGCCACGGCATGTCACTGTAGGTACCCTACGTAAAATCATGCTGGCGACACTGTACGCCCCCAATACCGGTCAAGCTAGATTTCTACATCTAACAATACCGAAAATAATGTTGGAAGCCAAGGGCCATGCAATATTTGGAGATTTTAACCTCAGGCCGAATGCCTAAGTGGACAGACAACCAGGCAACCCCAATCAGAGTGAACCAGTTGACTGGCCGGGCAGCAGTAATGGAGATGATACCAACCTATGGGTTACAAGACATTATGGTGGAGATTTTACCCGAGTGAAACAGGCTACACTTTACTCGGCACCCCACGGCACTTCACCAGAATTGATTATATATACACACATCTCAGAAGAGCTGGCGGAAGTAGTGACCGGCTCAGAGATCGCACCCATCTCCTGGTCAGATCACAATTTGGTCACCACTGACATACGCCAGACAGCCCTTCCACAAGAGGGTCAAAGTGGAGGTGCAATTTTTTTTTATTTGTTATCGCTGCATTTTTGGTTTACATAAAACCTTATACAACATTTCATATACAATACAAATATACATTTCATTAATAATACAACATATACAATTCTGGACTAATCAATAAAAAAGATTTCATACAGAAAATTACACAAGTATTCCTAAAAAGTTTCAATAAAATCCTCTCAGCCCTTAATTAATAGTGTTCTCTACTCTGTGCATTTTTGCATATTAGATTCTTAGTTTCCAATTCCTCCATTATATTTTGAAGCAATGGATTCGATTCTAGGATTGAAGAAACATTTACTCCCCACATACAACAACTCCAAAACAAATGGCTAGACATCTCAAGATCTCTATTAAATCTATCTTTAGAGTGCTCGTTTGGGCTCAAAAGAGTACAAAAAAAAAAAAAAACGAACAAGGTGCTTTAAAGTTTCTAACATGTTAATTTCTTCACAGAAGCAACATGTTAGACTAATTCGATTTTGGTTAAGCACCTCTTCTTTATGTCCCCAGTGCTGAATCCTTTCTAAAGTCGGCATCTGGTTAAATCTAAAGCGCATATATGTTAATCTCGCCTTATCACACGGGAATCTTTGTAAGTAGAGAGGAATACATTCCCTTGCATGAACAAAGTTAGCATACTCCTTATATGAGGAGTAGGACTCTATACCGTTTACTGTATCTACCCAATCTGCCTTAAATAGGGATCTCTTGACTAATCCGGGTCATTCTACGAGATTTACTAGGCAAAAACCTAGACTATCTAATAAACAATTCTTTTTATCACAGAACTTTGATGGATTTTACTGACCCGGATTTAACAACCCTAATTCAACAGCTCAGAGGGCGTTTACGGCTGGATCATTTCTATAGAAGGATAGCTGCCTCCATAAGTATCTTGCTTTGAGTGAAATAAGACAAAACTCATGTCGAATAATGGCATTGGGAACTGCCATAGATAGGCCCAGTACTTCTTTCCACATTTTCCCCTGAACCACATTCAGCCATGTGCTCATATCATAGGTGCAGATATCCAAACCATACAAAAGGACCGGCTCACATTTTGCAAGATAGAAACGTTGTATCGGTAGGAGCGAAAATGTACATACCCTGATCTTCAAAAATTTCAAAGTGGAGTTGCAATGAAATATTGTGGAAAGGCCGTGTTCCAAACAGAAATGGACACTGAGAAAGGAATACTTCAATGTAAATAAAACTGGGGAGGTATCAAGCCAAACGCTGTGGGAAGGCCACGTGGCGAAGGATTTTGATCAGGGAGGGTGCTAAAAAAAAAAAATAATATACGCTAAGAAATGAGATCACCCACCTAGACAGAACTGCACGGACCGACACTGAGGGAAGGGCAGAGAAGATCGCTGAAGCCAGACACAAAAGGAGGAGATTTGTCTCCTTGAGGAAGTGTGCGTTGTCCGCAAACTGCAGTTTCTTAAACAAAAGCATTACGAGAAGGGGGACAAGGCAGATGCCCTCCTGGCAGCTAGACTACGAGGCCAGCGGGAGGACAGATGGGTTGTCGCCATTGATGGGGGAGGAGAGGATACCCAGGACACACGAGCAGAGGACATTCCCAGAAGCATTTGCACAGTTTCATGAGCAATTATATAGATCTGACAATTCAAGACAGCAGAAATAGATAGGTATTTAGGACCTGTGGAGATGCAGAAACTCTCCCGTGTAGAGGCAGACGCGATGGATGCCCCAATCACAGCTGAAGAGGTTGAGCGAGCGGTGAAGAGGTTGCCGCTAGGAAAGGTCCCAGGGGACGACATTTTATACGTTTTTATAAGACCTTCCTCTCGACCCTCCTTCCATTTATGGTGGACCTGTTTAATGACATACTGGAAACGCGAGTAGCTCTGGACTCTTCTCAGAGGCACGGATTACAGTTATTCCCAAAGAAGGTAGGGATCCTAGACGCTGTGGATCGTAACGCCCAAAATCGTTACTCAATATTGACACCAATATATACACGAGGATATTGTCAGCCAGACTGGAGATATATACGGGCCACGTCCGATACACTCAGATCAAGTAGGATTTATCCTGGTGAGACAGGGCGCGGATACGTTGCGCAAGACACTACACCCGATCCATGAGTCAAAGAAAAACGGGAGACCTTGCTCTCCTGTCCGTCGAGAAAGCGTTTGACAGGGTAGAATGGGGCTTCCTGGAGGCGGTCCCGAGTAGACTGGGCGATAGGTTCAGGAGATGGGTGAAAGCAGTGTAAACATCTACCAAGGCTTTAGTATCATTTATAACTTCTTCAGATGGTTCGATCTAAGTAGAGGAACTAGGCAAGGTTACCCTTCATCCACAATATTAGGCACTCTCTCGCTTGAGCCTCTTGCCCAGATTCTTAGAGCGGACCACCTAGTGGAGGGACTGAAAGTAAACAGGACGGAATATAAGATAACCCTGTATGCAGATCGATTACAACATGTAATAAATCCCTTAACATCCATACCAAGAGCTAAACACCCGATTGAACAATATGGTCTACTGTCTGGCTTTAAAATGAATAGGACTAAATCAATCTTATTCCCTCTGAAAGAACCCACTCATGAGGATACCGATAGATTCTCCACATTAGGTCTCACTATTGGGGAAACCACATTGCGGTACTTGGGGATAAAACTGACACGAAATTTGGACACCCTATATGAAATTTGGACACCCTGTATGAAGCCAACTTTCCCCTTCTGCTCTCCAAATTTCATTCAGACTTAGCAAAGTGGCAAAAGCTGATCTCCTGGATGGGGAGACTTAATGGAGTCAAGATGGTATGTCTCACTAGATTTCTATATCCATTTCAGATGCTCCTAATCAGGCTGCCGAAGCTTTGAGAGGTAAAAAGGGCCATTTTGATATTCTTGTAGCAGGGGAAAAAGGCTAGAATAGCATAGGACGTTTTAACCTTAACCAAAGAACAGGGTGGAGTGGGCCTACCTGACCTTAAAAAATATTACAAAGCAGTGCAATTACAGATCCTAGTCCCACACACGAGAAACCAGTCAAAGCTACAGTGGATACACCTTGATAACTATAGTTTTGCTGCAGCCACCATATTGGAATGGCTGTGGGGGCCCAGAGACAAGCCAACTTGCAGGATCTGAAATCATCCTATGCTAGGCACCATCTGGGAAATCTGGAGGGAGGCCTTTTTAAGAAACTGAACTACCACGTTCACAGAGGAGTGACGACAGGCTGAGATTTGCAATGACATCTCCGGTTTAACCAAAGAAAAGGCCACCGGTCCAAGTAGCTTCCCTTCTGATCTCTACAAGGTAGTTTGGGTATCCCTGGCACCCAGAAAGATAGTGTTTGCCGAAGCAGGTGAAAAAGGACAACTGCCATTATCTACGACTAAAGCCAACATCTAGTGTTTCATAAGCCTTAAAGAGATCCTATGAGCTGCAACTCCTATAGACAGATATTTCTCAGCAATGGAGACCCAAACATCATAGCAAAATGTCTAGCAGACTGGCTCTTGCCCAAGCTAGTCCACAAACAGCAGACCGTGTTTGTAGTTGGCAGGCACTCTTCCAATATTGGTCAGATGCTGAATGTGGTGGTGGGACCTGCAGACTTTGAAGCTTTAGTACTATCCATTATTGCCAAAATACCCCTTGATTAATTAGCTTAGAACGGATTGCATGGTTGCAGTATGGGCACAATTCCGTCTCGAGGGATCATTTTTATACCAGATTAAACAGTTATAGCTGTGACCCAGAGCACTGATTGTGACCAATGGTCCTACCTCCCCTGCCTTTTTGCTGCACAACGGCTTGCAGCAGGGATGCCGCTATCCCCACTTCATTTCCCATGGCGATTGAGCACCTGCCGTGCAAAATATTGGACGGGGTTAAGGGGGGGATGAGGGGGTACCATGGTGGGAGGAAATCAATTACTGCAAATCGCACTGTGCAGGCAATTTTTGTGTACATTAACTGCTTGAAACAATTTCCCACGCATCAGTAAAACCCTTCAAGAATTCAGACCTGAAGTGGGTTACAAAAACAACTGACAAATCGGAAATACTACAACTTCGGGCCAGTATACCGCAAGACATGGGTGGTGGCGCAGTTTAAATTACAGTATCTGGGTATTTTAGTTAGCACAGACTTTGGGAGACGAAGAATGAATACCTATCCTCACACAGTGGCTAAAATCAAACATAGAAAGGTGGAACATGCTCCCGTTGACGGGGGCTTGGGGGTTGCAAATGCTGTAAACATTATTGCCCTATAAGCTAGTATATTTAGCCCCAATGATCCCGGGTGCTCTGCCCATGACCATGGTCCAGGATCTGGAAAATGAGCTGGGAATTCATATGGTGACGGAAGGCACAGTAAGCTAGTAAAAAGGGATTAGAAATCGGCCCTTCTGGCGTTTTTTTTTATCAACATTTATTTACAATATATACAATACATAGAATACATCAGCGACAAGCAAGAACAGTAGCACAAGACACAAGAAAAAAAATTAAAAGAAGTCATTAAATACGTTCCAGATCTTCTTGTATGATGACAATTTGCCTTTCAATTTATATATTAACTTCTCAGTCCTAGACAGGCAATGCATTTCCTGGATCCACTCCTCGAATGAAGGAGGGACCCGCCTTTTCCACCCACGGAGAATCAGCCTCTTGGCCACAATGAATGCGCGGAAAATGAACTTCTTGAGGGCAGAGCTATCATCCAATCCAGAATCATCACCCAAGATCACCCTCCTAAAATCCAGGACAGGTCCTCCTCCAACAATCCTGACACACATCACAAATCTCACTCCAAAAATATCTGACCCTCACACAACTCCACAACATGTGTTCTAGTGACCCAACTTCCTGAGCACAACCCCAACAGTCAGCACTGTCAGACATGCCTCTTTTATGAAGTGTTTCACGGGACCAATACACGATTCAGAATCTTGATTTGTCGGGACCCTTCACTAAGATTCAGCGAGCACAAGGAGACATTACCACAAATACTCTGCCAATCGTCCATATCAATCTCTGAATCAATCCTCTCACTCCAAACTCTCCGTAAATTGTCATTATTCTGATAGTGTGACACAATGAGCTTATAAAGTCTACTGGCATCAGTTAAAGCACTCACATCCAAGGAGTCGGACCAGTCCACTTCGCCCACAGCCCTCTTTAGGCATCTATAAGCAGAGTCCGATATACCAACAAAATTCCATCTCTCTCTCTCAATTCAGCAGCCGTCATCCACCGGTCACCATTCCCCCAAACCGGAGACCTGTTTAATATCCATCAAAAGCCAATCAGGCCAGAAAATAGTCCTCGAATTATCCCTAATCCCAGGATTCAGCCAGATAGAGGCACTCTTACACTTAAATGCGTCCCGACCTAGCAATGACAAAACCGCAGTCCACGAATTGCGCAAAAATGACGTTGCCAACAAATTACCACCTGGAACCTTTGTATTAGTGGTCAACAAGGCTTTCCGACCCAGCGGTCCATAGGCACTCGACTCAGCAACCGCCCAGCTGTCCAAGTCACCAGACAAAAAAGGAACAAAAGAATGAACAGAAAAGGCCAAATGGTAGGCTCGAAAATTCGGTACTCCCAATCCACCTAAATGGACAGGAAGCTGCAACTTCCAGAGGCTGAGCCTTGGAGGTTTTTTGTCCCACAAAAATTCCTGAACTAGACGGTCCAGATCATTCCAATAACAGCTCTTAATTTTCAATGGAAGCATGCTAGACACAAAGTTGATTTTGAGCGTCGTATTCATTTTCAGGGTATTGACTTTACCCAATAGAGAAAGATGAAGCAAAGACCACCTTTCCAGTTCCAATTTACAATCTCGAATAATCACACTCATGTTTTCGTCATCCATCCTGGAAAGAGGATACGTCAACCATACCCCAAATAACGCAATTGTACATCACACCAAGTAAACCCCAGCCCCGTAACCAGAGTCTCATCACATCTGTTCGTCAGAGGCAGCACTTCGGACTTTAAACAATTAATTTTGTAGCCCGAGCGATCATGAAAATCTGACAAAAGCATCAAACTGGGTAAGGACACCTGCAAATCCTTCACGACCAACAGGAGGTCGTCCGCATAAAGCCAAGCCTTCTGTAGAACCCCCCCCCCCCCCCCCAACAAGCAACACCCTTCAAATTGGGCTCATTTTTGATGCTAATGGCAAGAGGTTCAATTGCTAAAATGAGTAACATAGGAGAAAAAGGGCAACCTTGACGCATGCCTCGCTCCAAACAAAAAGGTTCCGAAACCACCCCATTGGTCTTAACGTCAGCCGTTGGTCTGGCATACAGAAGAGCAATCCAAGAAATGAAATCCCCACCCAAATTCATCTTCCGCAGCACAGAGTACAAGTAATCCCAGCTAACTGTCGAAAGCTTTCTCCGCATCAAGGGAAAGGACAGCGGCACCACAGTCTATCCTGTCCGCCATTTCCATCGTAAGCAACAACCTTCTGATATTACTTGACGTACTCCGATTTTTCATGAACCCAAACTGTTCCTCATCAATCAGAGCAGGCAAAAACCGTACCAGGCGCATAGCAAGAACCCTGGCAAGAATCTTGTTATCTGTATTGATAAGGCTTATTGGACGATAACTAGCCGGGCGATAGTCCTTATCTTTTTTCAAAAAGATAAGACGCATGGTTAGTACTTTTAGGCAACGACCCGCTCAGTTTGCTGGAAACAAACATATCTCTCAAGAGCTCTAAGGCCGAATTCGGGAGGATTCTATAAAACTCACAAGGTAGGCCGTCTGGGCCCGGGGATCTACCCACATTCAGCCCAGAAATTGCACTTTTAATCTCCTCCATCGTTATCACATCACCAAGAAAATCACGGTCAGCATCCTGAACCCTAGGCAAATTCAAATTACCAAAGAAATCTTCACCTCTGCCAGTGATATTAGCCTCATTGCTATATAGATTCTCATAGAAGTCACAAAAGATCAAGTTAATTTTATTGGGATCAAAAGTAATTCTACCCTCCTTGTCAACCATAGAAGCAATCGCTGATTCTGAACTCCTTTTCTTCAATCGGTATGCCAGCCATCTGTCACAAGGTTCTCCCTTTTCAAAATAAGCACATTTAGAATAGAACAATCCACGTTCCACCCTCAGTGACAAAAAGTCTTCCATTTCTTTGAGTTTTTTCAAAGCTGCCAATTTCACAGAGTCAGTCTGATCAAGCATCAGATCCCGAGATCTCACCAATCCGCAAATCAAGATCACGCCTCTTACTTTCCTCCTTTTTCCGTTTACCACAAGACAACCCCAAACAAACACCATGCATACAGCATTTAAAAGCTTCCCACATGTTTGCCACACTGATCTCTTCCGACCAATTCTCCATTACAAAATAGTTTGCTTCCGCAACAATCCGCTCCAAAATATCATCATCCAACAAGATGGAAGTGTTCATCTTCCATGAGAAACTTCTCTTACACTGAAATTTAAGTCTCAAATGCATCTCAACGGGGGCATGATCACTCAAAATATTAGCAATACCACTTGAGACGACACTATCAGATACATTCCCACCAGTGAAAATCATGTCCAATCTAGAAAAAACACCATGCGCACTAGAAAAGAAACTAATGACGTTTGACCTGGTTCTCCATACGCCACGTATCTCTCAAATCATGTTCCTCGAAGAGTGATTGAAGCGCCTGATGATGATAATAATCACAACGTAACACGCCTGACCCGACTTCTATCCAGATCAGGATCAATTACCGTATTGAAGTCTCCACCAAGCAGAATATTAGGATTATTCAAATCTAAAAGGGTCTGTGCCACCATTCTAAAGAAGGAGCCATCATCCACTGTAGGAGCATACACATTGCAGAGGGTTAATAACTCCCCCTGAATCTCAACCAACAATGCAATCATCCTACCATCCTTATCCGCGCATTCCTTCAAAATTTTAAGAGGTAGTTTTAAGAAACAAAATGGCCATACCCCTCGACCTAGCTGAAAAGGAGGATCCATATGCAGACCCCACCCACTCTCTCCAACCTCGAAATCTCGTCTGTCAATATGAGTCTCCTGTAAAAAACAGAAGTCAGCATGCATGTCCTGTAACATATGAAATATTTTCTTTAAGAAATTATTGACCCCATTTACATTCCAAGAGACAACACACAGGTCATTAGAGGTCCCACCTGTGCCAGAAGTCGCCATTGTAACATGAAAGTCTGGAACATCCAAAGCCAAAATAAAAGAAAAAGAAAATATACATAAAAAAGGACCAAAAACAAAAAATAACCAACTGAAAGAACAGATAAGACCGCGAAGTCTGTTCAGCTCAAAAAACAATTGAAACCACATTAAGAACTAATCCCAGGACCCCTCCCCAGACCCAATAAGAACCACCCTAATGCATTAAAATATATAAAAATACCAATAGCAGCAATACTAATAACCCCCAAATGCCCCAAAAACCTCCACCCCCAACGAAATAAGTCAAATAATTTAAATAATTCAGCAACAATTAAAGCCACAAGCCGTAGTACGGCAACACCTAGTAACAATACAGCACATCCCTCAATACCCCCCAAGACAGAACAATGTTGAGTGGAACCTGTAAAATAAGAGATTAAAACAGTGAAGCCACAACGAATGCACAGCCAAGATTGAAGAAAACCAAAATCTCCATTTGAAGTAATCCAACCCTTACCCCGGAGAGAGCATCCTGGTAGACTGGGCATCACATCCACTGACATTGGATACACCCTATATCATCTCCATAGAGAAGTAACCGTTCGGTTCTGGAGTATAAGGGATTAGAAGCAGGGAAGTGCATAAAAGTACACCAAAATGCATTAAAAAAATATCCAGTCAAAACAACTCATAAGCGAGGGAAATGCACTGTAACCATACCAACAAGGGCAACCCACATGCACCCCAAGCCCCCGTCCCCCATTAAGCATACCAACAATTCAGTCACAAGCAATTATCAAGGTTATCAATGCTGCACCATGTCGTAACCTAATTGTACAACACCCAGAGGTGGAAGCCCCCAAAATGCAGAAGATGAAACATATACAGTAAAAATGCTTTTCAGAGGGATAAAGCACAGTGCATTAAATCATGGCACATGCCAGTCAAAAAGTGGGGCAAGTCAGTATCGGACCCACACGCTTGGATGTGAACCCGAAAATGGATAAAGAACGAAATCCCATCCATATCTTAAAGTGCAACAAATGTACGAGGCCTCAGACTACCAAGACCCACTCCGGCCATCACAAGTGGAAAAACCGTTTCCAATGTGCACTGAGATAAACAATGTACATAAAGTCACATCCCGTCCACTTAATGGACAGCAACAGCGTTCCTTTTGAGACAGCGGACTAGGTTTTCCCCGCCTCAAATAGTTCTAGCAACACAAGAGTAGGTGCATTTAACAGGCGTGTTGAAAATGATTGTGATCGGGGAACTCCTCCTTGTATATATAATAGTAGCCTCACTCAGCTGTAAAAACACATTCAATGGTTGGTGGTGTACCTGTGAAGGACCCGCTTCTGTCACAGTCACCGTTCGGTTAAGGGCACTCACCGCACAACGAGCTCCAGAGGAGGTGCATCAGGCGCTGCACTGTCCAAAAAAGAAACAAAGAACGCAGATGAAAACGCCGGGCCTGATCAGCTGACAGAAGTGGAAGTGTCACGTCGTACGTCCCTTCCTGGTGGGTCCTTTCTTCCAGCAAAGCAGGAAACACGGAACACCACCGAAGGCCGTAGTATGGAACTCAAGTAAGTCACAGGCGCTGAATGGTCACAGTGAATGAATGAAGAAGTTCCAAAGCGATATTCAAAAACACAGAACGTTAACAGCCATCAGCCGGTGGCGCCATTTTATGTATATTAAAACATACTGCAGAAAGTGTCAAAGGTGAAAAAAAGTTAAACGAGGGGAAGAGGGGGGGGGGGGGGGGGGGGAAGAGGGCAACTGGATGCACCATCAAAATCAAGCATTGTTATTGGCCAGAGCAGGCACAGGGAGACCCTTCTTATAAGTCTCCAACCAATCCAGCACTTGTACGTGGTCTGAAGTGCTTTTTTCACCCGCAAGAAACACAATAGTAAAAACATTATTCCTGTTAAGAAAAGCACGCAGGGTCAGCTGTCTGACCAAATCTTTAGCCCCTCCAAATGACCTCCTCAAGATCAAAACTTCCTTGGGGTAGTCAGGTTAAATATAAACAGATTTACCTTTGAAAGAGGCCTTCCCAGCCATCCTTGCAGCCTTCACCAAACACTCCTTTTACCTCTGATTTAGAAAGGAAACCAAAATATGCCTTGCTTTGCCAATCCTAAAGATATCAATATCTTCCATTTTAATTGTAGGGCAATGAAAACTTTCCTTGAAAACCTGAAAAACCAAGGAAGGCAAATCCTCATCTCCAGCTGGATCCTCCACTCCAACCAACCTGAGGTTTTTAGCCCGGAGCCTTAACTCCAAATCCAAGCGTTGCTCCTTTTCCCTCTTCAAGTCAGACTTCAGATTATTATATGCTTGAAAGCTGCCAGCAATCTCAGAGCTCATAGTCAAGGATGATTTCTCTAAGTCTGTTACTCTGCCATCCAGTTGACCAGTCTTCGAGTTAAGTTCAGTCATAGTCCGCTTGATTTCACTCACATCCTGAGCCACCCGTAGAATAGTCTTGTAAACATCTGACAGGCTTGGGGTATCCTCCATCTCGGGGACCCGTTTAGATTTCTTTGAGGCAGGGTTTTCAGCTTCACCAATCTTTTCTTTGAGTTCATGATAATGTCTTACCTTCAGGGAGAGGTCCAGAACAGTTGAGCTAAGCTGCTACTCCGCTGCCAGCCATTCTAGCCCTATTTTCTAGCAGCAATGCTATGCTGGAATACTAGGAGGACTAGCTATGCTATGCTTCCACCTTCCGTGCCAAACAAAATCTTTACCTTACCACCATACCACATCATATCCCTAAACATGTAAAGGAACACCATGTCATTTAGAATATGCTCTAAAATTGGCACCAGGGTCTCAGATTCACCTCCATTAACCATGAATGGCTAAGTGTAACTGACACTAATGCTGCGATTTGCAAGACATGTGAAATGCAAAAGGGAGGGAGAGTGACGGAACAGCCCTACCAGATTTGTATAATGACTATTCCAGACCCATCTTGGAGGTTCAGAACTTCTTGGCTTCACCGACAGGGAAAGGCTATCGCAAAGTGCCCTGCCATTGCAAATGGAATCCCTTGTAAGCCATGAAGTAATGACTGTTCCCACCCAGGAAGGAAAACCCCACTGAAGTACGAAAATAAATCAGCTTGCCCTCCTTCCACCCTCCCCAACTAGGCATACTTCTTGGTTGCGCCTCCTACTTTAACCGCAAGAATTAAGATTCAGACGCCGTATATAGTAGGGGAAACATAATAAAAACAATGAACATGATATATACAGCTCTAGCACTCCCTTTTCCTTCATTAGGTAATTCAGGGGACCATACCAGATTGATCCGGAATCCCTCCGAATCTCCACAGGATTTGAACTGGCTTGACATTGCAAGCTGAAGCACCGAGAAGTCAGAGGGCACTAATAACAGTCCGTTAGATTTCGCGTGGACAGTCCCATAAAGTTGTAGCAGGGAGCTAGTTTGACTAACAACCAGAACCAAAATTGGCACAAATAACTAGCGACTTACCCAAGTTGACAAAGTGTAGCACAGAACCATATCTGCGAGTCTGAATCTGAACTTTTAACTTCCTTGGCACATAAATGCGAATCTGGGCTCCCCATAAAGAATTGCACAATGCATTTCCTACCTGCTGTGAGACTTAATGATGTCGGGCGTAGCACGCATGCTACACCATACATCAGAGTTGTTGCTTCGCCATCTTGTAATGGGCCGCGAAGGTGACCAGATCCAGACACCGCCATGGCCCATCTTGTGGTCCACCTTGGTTGCCATAACCGACCTGGTAAGAGGGACGGTAGGGTAAACCTCGGGCTCTTAACACAAAGGCCTTTTATCACCTACACAGAAACAGTGATCCCGGATGACAGAGTGCAATCTGCATGGGAAATGGAGACGTTTGAGACTTGGATGAGGAATTTTTATCATCGGTGCAAACCTAACAGTCAACAGAATGTGCCATTGTCCACATATAATGATCCACAGATTTAGGCATGCTATATTAATGTTTGATCTTAATAAATCAAGTATTCTATAATCTAAAGACTAAGGAGATTCAGTGTAAAAAAAAATAAAAAACCAACTCTCCATCTAAACTCCATCAATGCACACAGGAGGGGTTGCAGGCACATTGGAATGCTAGGCCACATGCTGCGGACCTGAAATAATTCAGGGGATCCGTTCCATTCATTATTCAGAAGCTTCAGGTGAGTACTCCTGAATTTGAGCTTACAGCCTTTATATTTGGGAAAGATTTTGAGATATGGCATGGAGAACCCAAAAAGATGTATATACATATGCTTTTTACCACAGGCAAAGCTATCTTGGTTAGGTGCAAGTTGAAACCCCCCCCCACATTACTCCCCATACCGGACAGTGCCAGGTTGGAAACAATTCACAGACCTGCGAATATGAAAAGGAGAGCTACAGGGAAAGCCAAATCGCCTCTGGCTGACAAAGAGTAGGTCTTGTTTGAAGAGCACATGAGAACTGCAGTGACCATTAATCTCTGTAGACTATGCATTGCTGGGGTATAGAGTTACTTGGTAAAGATATATCATTGTTTGCGTGAAATCCCTCACTGTTGGGTAAATAAATTAATTTAAGAATGAACTGCTGCCATTACCCAGGAAAAACAATGTTCTTATGTAACTCTTACAAACTTTTCAGACGTGGTCAATATCCAAAACCATGAGATGTGAACTACAAACTTTGAAACACTTTTTGACCTGCCTTGAATAGAAAATGGGTCACAATTAGACTGGATGCGCCATTTTGGATTCTACTGCGATAAAGGTGCAAATCCAATGCTGCCAGTGGAGGATGTAGGGGGACACCTACCAATTAAATGACTGACGGGCAAACACAGTGGAGAAGGGGCACTCCTGGAGAGGACATGGCTGCACTTTAACTTTTGCGCCATGGCCAGCCAGAGAAGTCCATGCAGAAGAGCCACAGGGGGAAGGTGACCAGAGGATACTTTCGAGGCTAGTAAGATAGGCACCTGGGTGCTCACTGGGAACTAGAATTAAACAGTTATATAAAATCCAACCATGGAAGGGTAAGCAGTTACAAATCACCCCTTGGCAGATTGACCTGGGAAGAGGGCTGTGGGACGAGAGGGTGAACCAATCACCGGGAGGGTTTCAGTGTCCCTAGGGCCCCAACAGTGTTTTGTGTCCTTGCTGATGTCAGCAGGGCACAATTGGTCGGATAATGTGTGAAAGGCTCTGCATTGCCAAGCTTAGGTCATCTTGTGTATTAGATGAAAACTGACCAATGGCAGATTAATAAAGTTCCAGTGGTCAGCACAATCAAGTAATGCTTCAAGACGTAAATGTAGGTTGGTGTGGGAAGGTTTGTGACGTACCGATGAGTGGTGTGGGACAATGGAGACTAGTTACTTGCGCTGGAGGACCCCACTCCTCCCCCGCACCCCAATACATTTGGAGGCCCCAGCAAGAAGAAAGATTGGCTGTAGCAGTTGTAGAAGTTAGTTCCACCCCTCCAATGGGGAGGGTGTGTGGTGGGCAGGTCTAAATTAGAGCAGGCTAGTTTGTAGATGGTGACAGTCCCCATTAGAGGAGAGTTTAGCAGTGCAGGTGAAAGTTGTGTCATTTTTGGGGACGGGGTGTTGATGACTTGTTTAATGGAGAAGAGAGCGAAGTAGGACAGCAAATGGTAGGTACGTCCGTTTTGACCCTTGGCGTTTTAGTGGTTGGAGTATGTTTTATGTGTAGGGGGCGATCGGCCAAAGTGGAAGGCCGAACACCAGAGATGGATTGCAAGTATTGCGCTTGGCATAGTAGTGGCAAACAAAGGGATGGAGAGGGGCATGGCCAGGTATTTGTATTTTAATAGAGTATGTTAAAAAAAAAAACAGGTGGGCCTGTGCAGAGGGCCATGATATGATATACATATGGCATTTATAACCCGCCTATACACAAGTGTTTCAAGACAAGGCGGGGGGGGGGGAGGGGTGGGAGTTGGGAGGGACAGAGGGAAAACAGACAACGGCCCTACTAGGCCAGGTGTCAGTCAGATCGTGCAAGTGCATGGGAAGGGGGGGGGTGAGAACAGTGCAGTATATGGGAAATAGAATAAATAAGCAATAAGTGGAAGTGCAGCCAGCAAATGGCAGGTGCAACGGTTAGTGCAGACATCAGGTGTCAAGTGCTGGTAGTGGGACTGTGGGAATACAGAAAAAGTTCCCAAGTGCGGGATTGCAATGAAGGGAGTGCAGGTGTGTGACTGGCGGGGGAGGGACCCGAGCCCGAGATCAGAGGGTGGCCAGGTAACCAGTGCTGTTGCAGCCAGGAGGTCAGCAGGGGAGAGGAGGGGGGAAAAAGCAAAGAGAAAGGTTTTGAGGCGCTCTCGGAACCGGAGAGGATTCTCCTCAAGTTTGAGAGGCAGGGAGGCTGTTCCAGCGGGAGGCCCCAGCCGAAGAAAGATCTACCACCAACTTGTTGCTTGGAGAAGCAACTGACCCTGAGGGAGTTGGAGGCGGCTGAGCGAATAGCTCGAGAAGGAAGATATTTGGCAAGAGAGAATTTAAGGTATTGAGGCCCCAGGCGGCCTTGTGGACAATGCAGAGGGTTTTGAACTTAATCCTTGCAGCCACTGGGAGCCAGTGCAGCGATTTCAGTCTTGGAGAGATAAGATCCTTGGGCTTGAAGCCAAAGACAAGTCTCGCAGTCCTGTTCTGATGAGTTGCAGAGGGCGGAGAGTAGTAGCAGGAAGATTTAGAAAGAGGCTTTTGCAGTAGTCCAGTTTAGAGGACCAGAGCTCTGGAGAGCTCTCATAGTTGTGCTAACATTGAGTGGGTAGACATGTGGAAGCGGCTAGTGAGCATGACCGGTGTGAGTGGATGGGCTTGTGGAGAGGGCCAGTGAATGCAGATAGGGTATGAGCAGGAAGAATGGCAAGAATGAAGGTGTGAAAGAGAAGGGTGGGTGTGGGTGGGTGTGAGATATAAGTGTGCAAGGAGGGGTGTGAAGGAAATCAAGGTAATTGGGCTATTGTGGGGTTTAAAGTGTGAAAAGGGAGAGAACTCCAGATGATAGCACAGTCGGAGTGCACAAGGGGATGGGAATTGCTTTCAGGTTGGACATGCCCCTGGATCATTTACGTTATATTTTACCCCAATATCGTGATAAAATACTCAAATGCCACTTTCAGTGGGTATAGGACATTGCGGGATCATGTTTCCACGAATGGTCAGGAAAGGGAATGTATGAAAGAAAAGGAGAAAGCATGTTTCTGGATTTATCTAGTAACCAATAAAGGATCAAATTAAAGAGCAGGCAAAATATTCTAGGGCTCTGGAAGCTCTACAAAGAGAATAAGGAGGAGCCCGCGAAGGGGGGTGGGCAGGACAGTGATGCAGTGGTGTCCCCCAGTGCACGCCCCCCTCCCTACAGACTGTACCAGATGCTGAAAACTGCAGCGGGGTACAGCAACCCCCAGTGTGAGGCCTCAAGCGACTGGCTGGGGGGTTGACAAAAACAGGTAAAGAGAAGCCCTTGGTGGGGCGCACTAGCGAACGCAGGGAAAAGGACAGCAGGAAGTATTTAGCAGATATAGAAGAGTGCACACAGCAACAGTTGGACACAATGTTCAAGGAGGCAGAGGAGGTGCAGAGAAAGGAGGAGCCTGGGGCAGTAGGGGGTAGAGATGGGTGGACATACAGGACAATTAAGTTTAAAATTGGACAGCAAGGCTTCAGACGAGGGGGAGCAAGGGCAGAACCCATCAGAAGAGGACTCCATTGCGTCAGACAGGGACGAGGAGCATGAATGACTATCAAGGACGACAAGCCATGGGCTGCAGACAGGGAGGAGAGGGGACGGAAACAAAAGAAAAAAGGGGGATGGGGGGGCGGGCAGGGCAGGGACTGGTCAAAGTCCCTCTGCAGCAGAAAGACTAAGATTGCAGATCGAGGCAGGCCCCAGACCTCAGATGCAAATGCCCCAGTTATAGAAAGGGAGGAGAAATTCACACTACGTACTGTAGCAGACGATGGACAGACGAATGTATAGCTTGTCCTCCCTTAGGACGGGAGCAAGCAAGTGGATATAAGCTTGCGACAAGGAGACAGTGGGGGTCACCCTAGCAATTGAGGATAGTTTGTGGCAATCATACGGTAGTGAGCAGACAAAGTATGGGAACAAGAGGGATACAATGGGTGTAACTGAATATCAATTTACACCATGGGGCACCATTTACTAACTGTGGCGCCAATGTGTAGAAAGTGCCAAGAAGCATGTACCCAGATACTTCAGACCTGGGGGCCATATTGAAATGTAAAACGAAACCAGCAGAGGACCATGCAGAATATATATATACAACAAATGCAGGAGATGTGGACGCGACAGATTGCCAATCATGGGATAAACATGCCCCCATTTTATCATATATTGGTACGAGGGCTCCCCCAGACATACAGAGCTCCTTAGACAAAGTAGGTGGGATAGAATCCTAGGGGTGGGCAGAGATTCAATCGACGATTGTGCACAATAGTGCACTTTATGAACTGGAAGTAAGAAAGGGAGAAAGATGCAGCAGACAATGTTGCAAAACTACCAATGGAAGGGGCTGTGCTCAGCCAAGGCCCTGGAAAAGTGGCTCTCAGTCGGGGGGGGGGGGGCGGGAGAGGGGGGGTTGGAGTTCCATTGAGGGAGGGCTACAGGTGGGGGTACCCACAACAGTCCACCCAGCTGTGTGGGGTCCAATAGCCCGACTTCTACCCACCAGGGGGGTCACTAGCACCAATCAATGGGATATAACCGCTTGACTCACAATAAACATTTGTGGATCGAGAAGAAAAAAAATTACCCATTTGCTTGGATATGGCAATCACCGGACGTTCTCGGAGCGTTTATTGTGAAATAAAAGTACTTTACAAATTGTAGCGTTTTACCATTTCCTTTAAAAGTATGGTGCTATATTCAAAATTGGGGCGCGCTGTGTTGAGAGAGGATCCGTGTTGATATTCCGGGTTTTGCATCAATCTACGTTAAAACGTAGGTGATGCCTGGGCACTTTTGGCTACTCTGCCCAGTAACGTCATGGAGATAGGCAGAGAATATCACTAGGTTTGGTGAGGTCAGCCTGAGGGGTGGAGCATATGATTTTGTGCCCAGGGCAGTTCACCTTAGGGCGATGCCGTAATGGATAAGATTAGCACAAGATGGCTGCGCCCTGCTGCCTGATTTTGCATGTGTAAAAATGAGGACAACTACGCTAAGGTGCATAGGAAATGTTGGTACAATCGATCAGCGTATGCTTAAAAACACATGCCCAAACACTCGGGACAATAATATTTTTGAGGGCACTTTTCCTTTAAGATTCCAAGACCCGTCAGGATTCTTTTTTCTTCCAGGTACATTGTTGAAGTCGTGGCTTCCCACCACTTGCTTATTTCTCTTTTATTCATTCTTTCCAATCCGTCCATTCTTTGTGACACCGCAAGCCCAAACGAGCTATTGGTGTTTTGCGCTTCAAAGGTAGCACCTTCCATGTTAAAAAGCACTTGTGCTGCTGCTAATCTCTTGGTTCCAGTTGTTCCGCCATGTTGGTATTTTAATATCATCAGGTTAAAGATTCTAACTGGTGAAATGACTACACCCTCGCCGGCAATACTGGAAGAAAAAAAAAAACAAAAAAAAAAAAACACAGTGGCAGCAACAGCGCTACATTCCCCTCATCAGCCACCTATCTAGACATTACGTCCGGTGGAAACGGACACAAGGCGCAGACCATCGTATATTAACCAACGATACAATGTTCGGTGAGGGAGAAACCTCTCACTTAACATGTTCATCTGTTTTGTACATCCAACAACGGGAGGTGGCTTTAGCAAAAATTGTTCTAAACAGAGGCTTTTCTTGCTCATACGGTGCACTACCTACTTACAGCGGGTGCTCTCAATCAGCTCAACAATAGCCTTTTAGATGTTCTTGCAGATGTTCTAAAAGGCTATTCTTGCAGCCAATAGAGAGCACCCACTGCTGCACTCTTGTTTGAGATAGGCAGTCCGGCTAATTAATTCCCCTCTCATTGTGGCCTTGAAACAAGCCTCTACAGTATTTCAATTATCAAGGAATTATTCAGTAAAACATTTCAACATACGCATAACAGAATATATGACGGTAAGTCTCCAACTCCTGTAGCTTTTATTAACCTTATTTAGAATAATCTTCAAGCGAACACTAGCTTGGTCAGAAATGTTCCTTTCCTGTGCGTCAATGTCAGTCACCGCATCAAGTAATGTGTCAGAGAAAAAGAAAGAAAAAAAAATACCGAATCTCGTATGGGTCATGCACTGACGTATAAAAGGTATATTCTCGTGCACCAGGGAATTTTGTTCTTCAGACGTCTACCATATTAAAACTCTCAACCTTACATTTAAGATCCTTTGGCGAATTGTAGAAACTTGGAACAGTATGACACTGTCTCCAATCTACCATTAACAATTGAAATCCCCTCCAATGATCATATAATCATCACCCGAGTTTTGCATCTGCAAAGTTAGGTCCCTGAAAAAACGACTTCTTTAGTGCAAAGACCATATATTGATCCAACAGTGATCTTACCACCATCTAAAATAATATTAGCTAATACAAAGCTACCTTCTGGGTCCTTCATTCTCCAACATTAAGCCCCTTATTGATTAAAATACAGATCTCCCCCTCCTCTAGATCTGGTAATGTAGCTACTACATAAGACCTGGGTATATCTAGAATTCAATAACATTTTCTCCATCCAAGACTGTCATCCAGCGCTTCCATCAGTGCTCCGTCCTCGGTCAGATGAGACCGCTCTACTGCGTCAACATGCTGCTGCAAGTGCACGTGAATTGTGAAACCGTCAGTAATGTTTAATAAATTATGTTCACAAGTTAAAGGTCATTACGGGCAAATACGAGTCTGCGACCAAATAAATATGGAGGCAACCCTTTAAATCACACAATATCGATGTTAATATATTCACATTTCAGGCGGCTTGGCTCTACTGGCAGGGTGTTTCTTCAGAGATGGAGCTGCCGCCGCGGGCTCCATGCTCATCCAGGCCTGACATGAAGGCCTCTACCCTCACATAATCATTAAATGAACGTATTTGCCCATCCAGTATCACATGCTGGGTCGCAGGATAAATCCTATAATTTTAGATTCGATTGCCTTGACCATAGAGCACAGTCTCCTCTTCCATACAAGGTCTCTGCTGAGGTCCCCAAGGATCATCATTTTGTTTCCACCTCAGGACAAGATGCCCAGCTCTAATACTCATCTCAGCAGTATAAACAGGGAATTTCAGGAACTCCACTGGACAGAGACCACAACACTTCTTTGTGAAGGTTTAGAACTCAAGGATCACGCGATACAATATTTGAGAGATGTTGCAGTATAAACTGATGGATTTCCATGTTCTGCATTTTCAGGAAAGCCAGCCACACTTATATTATTTCTCCTGGAGTGGTTCTCTTGTGCAGAATTTTGAGATTGTGCCTCTCATTACGCAGCTGGAGTTCCCCAATGGAATTTGCCATTGCAGTACTACTCTCATCCACATTATTTAGCATTTCCAAACCATCAATCTTAGTGGCCATCTCCTGGCACCTTTCTTCAGAGTCGTACAGCTTTGCTTGATGCCAGCATTTCCAGGACATACATCTTTTTGTTCCAATGACCCACTTGATCACCTTTTGGTTGATGAGGTGAGACAGGAGCTCTGCTTTCAAGCTGCCATCCATGAAGCTGACATTTCTAGAATCCTAATTTTTAATCACATACTGGGAACCAAAGTGGTAAGTATTGTCTGTAAAAATGCACTATTTCAATCGGTTTTTAAAAATATTTGTCTGTGATCATCTATCATGAAGTGTCTGCCCACCAACTACAACTCCAGTATTGAGTTCCTGTTCCATCAGTGAATCTGTATCCTTAGTCTGAGAAAAACTTTTGCTGCAGGGTTTGTATGGATACTCACAGCCTACTCTGCATCAACGCTGCAAAGAAAAGCAACAATTGGCAAGCCTGTTGCAGCTGTACTATCCTATATGGTGGTAGTTTGACTGCTACATGGAAATTCAGTGAGCCCAGATTGGTTCCACAATCCTCATTTGAGTCCACATCACTGCAGGGTGTCACAAGTAATAACCCCGAATACCAATCCTTCAAAAAAATAAGGGCATACTGAAATAGTGTGTGTCCATTAAAAGCATGGTATAATAAAGACAAGAGTTAGCCAAACTATCGGGAGCAGCAAGTAATCTCTCGTAGCACAATAGTTGTAAATACAGCACGAAGATGATCACAGCTTAACATGACACATGAGCAGAAGGACCTATGCACAATGCATATTACATTTTTGGGTCCTGTTCACACTGAGCCGGTCAGACATGCTGACCACCTTAACACAGACATCTTCATCCCTTTTAGACACAGTACAGAACGCACCCCCACGGCAAAGTCATTTCACAACCATGAGTGGTGAATCATGCCTCACAAATTATTTAAAGTCCTACTAGAAGGCCTGCAAGACGAGTTACTTAGTCTACATACTCCATCCCAGAGAAATACACCTAAATCCATGGAGATGGTTGACAAATTATACCAGCTCTTTATGTAAAATGCTGGTCACCATAAACCGAGCACATCAACACGTTTCCATGCAGTTCTATGTGGTTGTAAAATTACAACATGGGTGACTGGATTGATCCCAGAGGCTTGACAGAATGTAGACCATTCCAAAATGTAAATTAAAAAGCTGCATATAAATGGAAGGAAAGTACAAAAGTAGCCAACCCACCAAATTGTTGCTTCAAGATCGATAAGATAATAACCTACTCATCCACCAACATTTACATAGCCCTGTGAGCTACATGAAGAAAGAAAATTGCACCGATACAATGTTTATGGTGCTGAGGTTTTTTTAGTCCTGAAGAAACTTACCAAAGACAGCCACATAATGGAATGGCCACTTTTAAAGCAATAGTAAGACCAACTGACCCCAATTCATAGTTAAAAAATGTCAACTTGCAAGCTAATTGCTAGGCGTAGTAAGTCAATTGGTTCCTCAGTTATCCAAATGTGTCACACCATTTTTAACTTGTCAAAACTCAACTCAGCACTGGATAATTGAGAGTGCAAATGTTGAGGCCTGCCGTGAGCAGGAAAAAAAATAGCACAATAGGAGCAATGACTGAAGGACTCCGTTTTGAACCATGAAGCAGGAATAAAATATTGCAGAGTGTAAATAATGAGAGTCCAGACATGTTTTGGCATCAGCCTAGACTACAGCGCAATGAATATTTTTTCATACAAAAAAAAGTTTAAAAACAATGGATTATTTGCAGTCGGTTGTGACCCAATGATCTACCTATAACTATGCTGAGTGCATTACAACTCGTTTAAAGCAAGCCCTTCTCCATCAAGTCCAGTTGGATGCATTGGCCCCACAAAACTTTTGGAACACCAAAAGTATGTTCAATACCATCCATGGGTCGAAAAATACCCCACCCTCTTAAAATCCCAGGCAACCCGCTTGCACGAGTAGAATTCCCTTTTCCACACAACCTCTATATTAAGTGCATTGATGCTTCTGGGATAAGAGCGCTTTACAAATTAAAAAATAAGCGCAGACAAGTTATACACAGCCATATGACAGACAAGCCTGGTGATGTACGGGTCCAAGCTGCACATCAATACCCAAAAACAGCGCCATATACATTTGATATTCTCACCACAGATCTAGGTTCTTTTTTAGGACACCTCGAAAAGCGGGTCAGCTCCATAACGAGTGCCAACAAATCTAGCTTTAAAAGAAAATGACCAAAAGGGCGATTACGTACATAACCAGTCAAAAGCATCCTGAAAGATTTCGAGGATTGCCAAGAATAGAAAACCTTACACTTTCACTAACCAAGAGGATTGAAATGCCATCAACCGGATATTATAACGCTGTAACACTCTTATGTGCTGCAGAAGATCCCAAAAGCTCTAGCAGTTACACGGTCACTATGCCAAGTATGCTGTTGTTTTAACAAAGTTAATTACTTTGAGGTACTTTACTTCATTGCAATTGCTTTGTGGGGAAAGTCATTGTGTAGATTAAGGGGTTACGGGTTTATGGGGAAATGGGGTGGGAACTCCCCTTAATAAAAAATAAAGTATTAACAACAGAGTGAATTACCATGAAGTAATTAACTTCGTTATACTATAGAACCCTAGGCCATTGGTCACACTCAAGAGTACACCCAAGTGTGGCAGACTCCCTACTTCAGCGTTTTTATAATTAAAAGCGCAGGTTTTCGGATTGTTTACAATCATACATTCTTGGCTTTGTATGGTAGACTGAATGCATTATAGTGAAATTAAGCTAGCGCCTTGTTTTGAACGTGTACACCAATAAATGTGTTTAAATAAGTTAATCGGGACAAAAATCGTTTCCACTCAAAGCAGCTATAAGACAGCATGCTTCGTACTTTATAGGGCATTCGCATATTAATCTTGTGCTTCGATAATGTCAAAAAATACCCTACTTTAGCCTATTTACAACACATAAGAGTCCTTAAAAAAAGAATGGTCTAGAATTCTTGATGTGAAGATTCACATGCTGCCTGCAAGTTTGAATGTGGTTCTCTTCAAAGACCAAATGACAATGAGTGCCCATCTTTTGCATAGTATCATTTGGCAGAAACGAAACAAAAACTCAAGCCATCAACCTACAGAATTCACAATCATGGGATTACACAATGGAAAAGCCCCCCCCCAGCTTTCTTAAAATGCTGCTTTACGTTTACTACTCCAGCTAAATATTAGAGAACATGCCTTCAGTCCCTACTGGTTACCAAAACAATCCTTGTAATACAGAGTGTCTACTCTATAGAGCTACGAGATGTCAACAGCTTACATCCAACTAGACAATTGAGCATCTTCTGGCAATCCCTTCAAGGACGACACCAGGACCAGAAAAGATGTCAGTGTTATCTCTGCATAAGCAGCAGCTCTGGAACGCTATTCCAAAGCAATAAAAAAAAAACTATTAGGAGATCCAGCAAAAGTTCAGTTAAAGGTAAACAATCTCTCTCCTCGCCCCAAGGCATCCTACAGCTCCTTTGTGCTCTGATCAGCCTAACTATACATATTCATTGACTAAGGAGTTACAAAGCAGATATACAAAATATACACCATAAAGCAACAGATTTTAAATTAAAGGTGGCCTTTCTGACCTTACCCTTCCCTGTAACAGAATGGTGTGCATCGCTCCAGATACCTCATATCCAGTCTAGTAGTGCAAACAAGCCAAACCGAATGCTGTGGTTCATTAATCCAAACCAACTATAGCATGGGGAAAACCATGAAGTTGAAAAATAATTACAGTGGATCAGTGAAGTGTCCTTGCCATGAGTGCTAGCACTACAACTTTAGTCTTGGTTGCAACAAGCGTTATACAATTAACATTACGTTTGTACTAATTAGGTTACCTCTATGTATATGCACTGTTATATTACGTTATGCATTGTGATAAGTTGTCCTTGAGCTTGCCTACACCGAGCATGCTTCTCTTATAATGGCACCGTTTCTAACTAATAAGCCTGTCTATGGTGTTGCTTCAAACCAATCAACCTGCTGTTTTTCTCTGCCTAAAGCCTTATTGCACACTGGTTATAGCACATAGTTCCTTGCATTTCATGTTCCCGAGCCCTCCCGCCAGGATACAACATCCTCCGACAAAACAGACCAGTTAACAAAGGTTGGGGGGGGGGGGGGGGGGGGGAGAGGGGGTAGCTCTCATAGTCAAGGGAACCCTTGCAGTAAGACAAAATACATCCCTTCTCGGTGGTAATGTAGACTCCCTCTCAGTTAAACTCACAATCTCCCAACACCACCATTGCGATCCATAATCTCATTCCACCCGCCAGGCCCACTAATGGACTTCCATGACAATCTACTCCGCCTACTGAGAGAAAATCTAAAAAAAAAATGTTTTCAAAAACTCCACTAAATCCATCCTCTTGGCGGGACGAATATGGGTTTCAATGATCAAGGATAAACAAACCAAAGCAATCCAGGATCTGGGGTTCCTTCAACATATCTTGTCCCCTACCCACACCAAAGGACACATTCTAGATTGGGTAGTACAATTGTGAAGTGGACATCAGCTCCAATACCCCCTCCACATGGACTGACCACCACTGTATTCATTTCCCCATCCATACCATCAGCTCTATACCCAAACCTTTCACACCTGCCCCACCCGCACTAGCTAGATGCTCACGAAACCTCACTAAAGACAAGATCTGTCAGTTCTTAGAGGTTCCAACGCTTAAGCCCCTCCCTCTCCCAAGACCCTGCCGTGTTGGTCGAGCTATAATAAATCACAATCAAAACAGCGGTAGACACCATTGCCCCGCTCGAAAGCAAGAAAGGTAAAGGGCAGAAACATGCCAACTCATGGTTCTTCACTAAGCTCAAAGAACTATGCGCCCTCAAGAGCAAAGGCACTCACCAAATGGCAAGTGGCCCCACAGGAAGCCACACCAATTGCCTATAAAACCCATTGCTGCACAATATATAATAAAAAAAGAATTCTAGCTAAAACAGCATACACCACCAGGATTTCCAATGATCGATCAGAATCAAAAGGAACTATTTGCCACCTATAAAGAAATGGCCACACCGGTCACAAGAACCAAAGATTTTGTGAAAGATGAATCCTGGTGCACGAGCGCCCAAACAGCCATGATGAATAAAATTCAGCTCCAGCAGAAAAAGATCAACGCCCAATACAAGGCCCTGCCCAAAGCTAACTCGCCTGCGTCTCAAATGACCAGTGATAACACCAAGGAGAAAAAATGATTCTCCTTCAGTAATAGTCATCCTTCGGCAAATTAAACCCGCCAATTGCAAGGGCAATGTCTGTCTGGCCAATCTTGTTAAAGATTGGCGCAGATACGTTTGCCCCATTTTTCACAGCATTCATTAATGCCTCGTTCAACTCCAATTCCGTCCCTTAAGAGCTGTGGGTCCGCCCCCTATTAAAAAAACCTTCTCTATACCCAGAAACATCCAACAACTACAGACCCATCACTACGGTTCCTTTCCTCTTAAAATACTAGACAAAGTTGCCTATAGTCAAATCCAGTAGGAGAACAGCATCCTGGGAAAGGGGCAATCAGGTTTCCGCCAATGCCATGGAACAGAATCTGCCTTACTTGATCTAAAGATCCAACTCAGGGATATAATGGACAAAGGCAAGCCAGTGCTGCTGCTCCTCCTAGATTTATCAGCAGCATTTGATCTAGTGGACCACTCGACCCTTTGTAAACAACTCAAGAATGCAGCCCACTTCCCACCAGAAGCCACTTTACGGATTTCCTCCTTTTTGAAGGGGAGACTTATGAGTGCTCTTGGACCATGCCTGCACCGCACCCATCACCATCCACTGTGGTGTCCCTCAAGGATCTTGTACTGCTCCCACACATCTTTACCATACCTTTCTTCAACTTCTTGGATGAGCGTGGCAAATGTTACACAAACTATGCCGACACTACTCAAGTCCTACTTACCCTCACAGGCTCCTATGAACAGGATGCAGCCACTCTGTCCCAACACATACGCAGCCATCCAGGCTTGGATGGCGGCTAATGGACTGTCTCATACTCCTGGTAGGCACCAAAGATACGCTCAACAGGCTTGACTCAATAAAGGACATTTAACATAGATAACACCCTCATCAACATTTCAGCAGCAATCAAAACCTTAGGGGTCTTCATTGATTCCTCTCTCCGTGACATGCCAAGTCAGCACCATCGCATCTTCAGCTGCTCTCACCACTAAAATCATCAATGCGGTTAAACTGTTCCGGTCTACCAAAAACTGCTGCACAATAGGCAGGTCTACCATTGGGCACAAACTGGACTACTGCAATGTTTTATTCATGGGTACGTCAGCAAAAAACCTTAATAGGCTACAAGTCACTCAAAGCAATGCACTCAGAACTGCACTCAGCATTCCCAAAAGGGAACATCTCTCAGTCAAGAAGGGATGCACACTGGCTCCCAATTAAAGAGCGCATACTATTTAAAAACATGGCCATCACTCACAAGTGTCTCTCTCGCACAGCCCCCCTTACTTATCAGAAAAATAATAAGACTAACTTCCTCCAGACCCATACAAACTCACCACTCCAACCAGATCTTCGTCCCCACTTTCAAAAGAGCTAAAGTTGGAGGCGCTAGCTTACAATATCTAGCACCGAAGAATTGGAATGCTCTGCCCACATCACTCAGAAACGAAACTTTGTACACCGTCTTCCGCAAAGTACTGAAGACTAAGCTCTTCAACCAAGACTAGCACGCTAGTACGCCATCACAAATAGCCCCACCGGGACTCCAATTTTTCAACCATAGTACAGTCAGTGTTAATCTAAATCACATGCAACTTCCTTGCATGGCGAACTTGGTTCCCTTGGAACCACCAGGCCAAACACTCAATGAATCTGCTTTTCAACTGACCCATTGGTCTTCACACTGCTGTCATTGTAAAAGCGCCACGCTAGAGTTTCCCTGTAACTTGGAACCAATACCATTTAACTTCCCTTCTATAGTAAGGGAGTCAGCGCCATCCATTTTGTGCGTTTTACTCTTGCAACCAAGTAAGCCCTACTGTAACAGTACCACGATGCCCAACGGCCACTTTGTGCGCTTATAAATGTAAAAAATAAACGAGTTCTTAATTTCTTTGGAAAACTCGAATTGATGTGATACGCAAATGGTATCACAAGACCTTTCTCTAAAGAACATGTGAAACTAAATAGCCCAACAAAAAGCAAAGGTGATATAACAGCATGGCAAGCAATCCAGCACCCAGGGTGAAACATTACACATGTCTAATCATAGATTGTGGACTGCCCATAGATCATACCCTTCAAATATACGCGACAAAATCAGTACCTCTTACCATATTGTGCAGCTGCGGAAGGTCAATACCAAACAAAGAAACCCTAAATATCATGGTTTTTACCAATGGGCTTCCCAGGGCACCTGAGACACAAATAACTTGAATTGGTTTATGTAGAAGACCTCATAGCAATGCAGCCTCAGGTCTATTGGCTGCTTCTGTGGGAGAGGCCCCAATTGTCAATAACCAGGTTCCCAGTGAAGGATCTTATGTCCACAAATTCTTGTGCTGCCTCGCCTTGGTTGAAGTATATACAATCTTCTCTACAAGGCCTTGGACACTTGTTCAGTGACGAGTTGTGGGTAGGCAATACTGCCAGAGGAGAGCTAACAGAGACCTTTTATCCTCAGAGCGAGAATAAGGAACAAAAAACGACTCTCAGAAACAAAGTGCACAATTAGTACAACGTTGCCCCTAAAATGGTAAGGCCAGCCTGTGTTCAATGGTTCATCACCCCAAAGAAAAGGGCAGCCATTGTGTATTATTATTGTCTGTTCTTTGATGGGAATTTACATTTCAGAATAAAATATCATCATCACTTAAAAGCCGAAGAGAGACACAGTGGGCATTAACTGGTTACTCGAGATCAAGTGCCACTATAATGTCTGCAAACAATACTGAGATGGAGTAGGGAGCATTTACCATGACAAATAAGGGTTCAGTAAGACGGCAGATTACAGAGCATCAAAATGTACACTTCATGTACGGTTGGCAATGTAACTGCATGTCAAGGTAACGAGCATATTTTGTAATTGCAGGTGGGGGCCAGCATGAACCTGAGCTATCTAAATAATTTAAGTTCCAAAACAGAAGCCAGCAATAGAGCAGCAACATACCAATCATACACATCAGTGGTACCATGCTTGGGTGGGAAGCGGCAATACCCATCTAGGAGGCAGATTACAATCATAGACCACGTTAGACTACTGGTCTAGAAGAGCCGAGTGAGTGAGCATTTAACATACAAATTGGTGAGCTCAATTCATGAGCTGTGATCATGCCCTCAGATAATAAAAATGTGGTTATTTATGTATGTTTTGCAAGGATGCAAAAATGTGTACTCGTCACTAGCTAGTGTCATTTGACCCTTGGCAAGTAAAAAATTGAGTGAATGTATAGAATGGAGTTAGCTAGTGACTGACTTTATGGCCGAAGTAGCTCAACATGATTAGATACTGTGATAAATCACCAGGTAGTTTGAGGTCCCAAGCTTGTCCATGGAGATGCGTACTGTGCCCTCACCAGGTTAAGCAGGACCTTTAGTCTGCTGGAAGAACGAACGTGCAAGGGTAAGATGGAGAATGGGAAAGCAGGAAATAGATGATACAAACACAGGGAGGCAGTGAGGAATAACGTTTTGTGGTAGCACGAGTGTGCATCAGTCATGTTAGGTGGAACATAGTTATGTAAAAGGGATGCATTGGATAAATCCTCAAGTGCGATCATTCGGATGGGTTTCCAAGGCAGATTCTTTGAAATGTCAGTACACAATGTAATGTAAGAAGCAAGAGGAGCTTTAACATGTGCAAAGCCAATCCTGAAAGTATGGTCATTTGCCCGAAGTCCCTAGACATTGAACCCCAGGGCAAAATCCAGAAAAGGGTATTCTGTGAAGGGCCAGCACGAGCCTAGAGTGTCACAGCAAGGCATAAAATAAGCATTGTACAGAGCAATTTGCTATGCAATTCTGTCAGTTTGCTGATGAAATGGACACTTGTGTAGCAAAGGTAGCTATTTAAGTTGCCCCTGTCAATGAAAGCACAACTCTCCTTGCATTCCTCTTGCCCTCTGTGCTCTCTCCCCCCCTTTTTCCTCTTTTCACTTCAAGACCTAAAAGAGAGAAAGTGCAGCAATAATCATCTCCTCCACTCTTAAGTGCCAAAGGCATGTGTGGGAGTGCTATTTAATTGTTCTTTTTTTTAAATATTTGTAAACCAGAAATAAATCGGGATGCTACTTTTATTGAGCTTTCTATATATCCTGTCTGGCAAAGACCAGTATGCGTCACTTTCCTTTTTTTTTTTTTTTTTTTTTTTTTTTTAAAGACAGTCATGCAATTCCATTCCCAAAATATAGGTTGTTACGAAATGCAATATTAAGAGTATTGATACTGTAAAACACCATCATCTCCAAACTTTACATTAAAGTTTAGGTTAGTGTATCTAAATGTCATTGTGCCAACCATATTTCATGTTGTTGGGGGAAGATGCATCATGTTGACAAGTGAACTCTTTTGAAAATGTACATGATCAAATGCTTTTGATGGCAAACCTAGTTCTTTAACCTGTAGGTTGCATACATCTGGCAAATGATGTTCAACCCATGAATGAACCCATACTTTATTCTTTATCATCACCCAGTTGCTTCATACCAGTTACCCTAATTGAGATGACCACAAAGTACAATATTCCACCTAGTTTGGTCAGTGCTCTGCCCGCTACGCAATCCACTATGCTTAGTCTCTTTCTTTCCTCTTACATAATGAGTACACAAAGCAAACTAGATGCGTACGCAAAGTAGTGATCAATAGTTCCATCCAATCTGTACATCGAACACTGTAGGCAGCCCCCAGAGCTTGCTTTGCTTTATGATTATTGCATTATATATTACCACCTGCAGGAGACAGCTGGCCAAATGGTTCAGAGCCCTCTTATATCCATTTATTTGTGTCCATTCATGTGGCTAACCTTTTACTTTACAGCAATTCAGGATCTGTCTTGCAAAGTCTTTCCACCCACTCGCACATTCGAGGAGCATTTACTAGAGATGTTTGAAACTTGTACATTTACTGAAAAGTAAATGTTACATACAACACAAGTTTCACTGTGCACGGCTGGCCTCTGGATGGCAGAAGTGTTCTAAACAAAGCAGGGTTGTAGTGACATACACCATTGTACACAAATTGCATTTTAAATCTGTTAACCTCAATTGCTATGAGTCAAGTGCATTTCTATTAGGTTTGAATAGAGAAACTAAGTTACCCGACCTGCAGTTCTAGCTGAATTTTAAAGAATTTGCAAGGCCTGACTCCAACTGTCTTATTTCAGCGGGCACGCAAAACTGCTGTATTGTTGCTCATTTGAACTCTTGTTCAAATTAAGAATATTTTTACAAAATTGCTAATCAAATGCGTCCGTTTCCTAATTAAAAAAAAAAATAGCAAATTCTGCTAATCAATTTTTGAAAACTAAATGTATGCCTTGCACGGTCATGAATAAACTGTATATAAAAAGTGAATGTTGTAGGTAACAGAAGGGAAGTGAATGGAGAGGTCAAACTAGTAAGGTAAATTGAAAAAAAGCCTTGCACATGTCAAAAATATACAGAATGCGTTTTATGTCATGTCATGCTAGACTTTATTTTAGTTCAGAGTGATCTCTTACTTGGCAGTAGGCTATTAAAAGTACTATGTAGGGACCAGTAGTGAGAACATACTCTAATTAGAGGTGGCTGTGCAACAGAGTAGGTAGGGGGAGAATGACCAGATGCCTGGGCGAGTCTGGCAACCTTCTGTTATGCTACTATGCTTTTACAATGAGCGGACTGCCACACGCCTTGTTAGTATAGCAGTTTACGCCATAGTATGGTCACCTCACAGGATTTGGCGGCAGGGAGGGAATCTTTCAGTGCGCAGAGCAACAACGTGAACCCTAGGGTGCCTAAAGATCAGCACTGAACGGAAACACAGCCAGCCAAAGTGGAGCAAATTGACAGGATTCTCTAATTGTCTAAGTGCTGAAATAATCATTGTCGGCATTATTACCATCTGGTTATACTCCATGTATCAATCTCGGGGATTATGGTAATCGTGCCAACCAGGGTATTGAAACCATATCAAACAGCGCAAGACCAGCTTGCTGCACCTGGCTGAGCCATCAACCTGGCCATAAACGATCCGCGTGAAATATGCCCATGAAAACTAAGTGAACCCCAGCAGCATGAGACATGCCATATATTTGCGTTTACGTTACATGAGAACCGTTCACCTTTACGCTTTGCGGCCTCTAAATTCTATAGCCTTGAATTCTACATAGCTACTTGTTTAATATAGCACTCCCCAACGTCCTTGAATGGCCTTCACCTCCAACACCCATCACTTGCCACCTCTGCCAATTCACAATGTCTTCTAAAGTACTTCTCTAAACGGATCTGTTACTCAACTATTCAGCACGTGATCTTTGATAGAGGCTACCGACTGCGAGTTGATTTTCACTTTTATACCTGTAATCATTCACCTTTCCCCCCAACGCTGGTCACTTCTCAAGCTTGTTAACTTCCACTTCTCTGGGCAGGTGCCCCTAACCTCTATCCTTATATGGGCTTCCACATCATATGTGAACGTATGATCTTTGCAACTGTTACAATTGACCAGTGCCCCGGTATCAAACCCCTCCCATATAGCCCCGCCCTCACCTGTATAACTTCGTTCACCTCCCGAATGCATTCCACCATGTGCTGCAAAATCTGCTCTGCTGTCAGCACCTCGTAGCGGTAGTCCTCCTCGTCATGACCAGGTCCCAAGGCGCTACCTCCAACTCCGCCACCGCCCCCAGGTTCCAAGCCGTCCCTTTCCCCGCCACCCAGACCAGGCTCCACCACACCCAAGTCTAAGTGTTCGTCCTCAGGCTCTTCCTCTGCGCTGTCCTCACTGCATTCCTCGTCCTCATCGAACTCGTAGTTGTAACCCTCGTCAGAGTCCATGGCGGTGACGAGTTTGGGATAGGTGTGTGACGGCGCGTCCTCCGAGGCCCAGGGATTACTTCTCGCTACTGTGGACGCCCTGCCCCCGCACACGCTCACCGGCAGCGGTGCCTAGGGCCTGGCAACTAGCCACAACAGCCCCCCGTGTCTTTCCGGGGGCTCACGCACAGTATCGCGTGTCAGCGGATTAGGCGCCCCGGCTCGCGCTGGGTGCTCAAAGTCTCGCGACGCTTCTTGTATCCCTTCACTGACTGTATACAGATAGTCTCATGCCGTACTGCGCATGCGAGAGTGTAGAGGAACCCCACTCCTTCACCTCACTAGGTTCCTGCTTTCACGCATGCGTAAACGAGAAGGACCTGCTTTTAACCCTCTTTTCTACCCTGCGTGCCTCCCCCCCACCTCTTGGCCCCGGGCTCGTAGCCCCCCCCCTTTCTCGGTGGCTCACGGTTTCTGTGTCACACACAAAAAGCACCCTTAGTACGGGTCCACCGAAAACCACACGGAGCTACCTCTGAGCCAACAAAGGGACTTTGGCGTCACGCAAGCACGTAACGTGCAGTCGCCGAACCTCTCTCCCAATCAGATCTCTTAATTCAGTGGTCTCTGCCACTTTCTATGGTAAGGCAGGCCGCCATGTTGGACGGGAGGTCGAAAAAGACGCCTCCAGAACGTTGAATTATCTTTAGTCACGAATAAGCTATTTTGGTAGCCATGTTGGAAGGGGCAGGTATGACTGTGGCAATGTTGGATGTGTAGACATAAACGCAATACTGTGTATTTCAAATAATTTTTTTCTGTTAGATTATTTGTATTAATGATTAGGAGAACATTACAACAAACTGTAAATTTACAACGTGTTGATGGGTAATTTGTAATATATAAGAATTATGAAATACAATAAATATTAAAGTAATCCAAATTTAAATAAGTCATTTTGCAAAATTGATACTAATAACTATAAACTATAAAACAGAACTCACAGAGGGGACATACTAGACATAAAAGCAAAACAATAGGAGAGAGGAAAGGTAATTAATAGTTGAAATAAACCGTGAAAGGTTATGACAAATATGCAGTAAAAACACTCCATTTACTTTTGAATTTAGGGACATTCTTGCAGGAAAAGGCATACATCTCTCCATTCTCTGAAAATAACAAATTCAGTTCCACCAGAGGTTGTAGGACAGTTTCTGATGCAATAAGGTGAAAAGCAACACAAATGAAAAAACAACAAATCAGAAGATTGGATGGTAATCATATATGGGTTCACTAGGACACCTACCATCAAATTACCCAGTGGCATAGGTTCACGAAACGAAAAAATATATTGCATACAATCCCAAGTTTTTCCCCAAAATGAATAGACATATTTATATTTGAATATGAAGTGGGTAAAATCAGCCAGTGGGGATTGACAGGACCAGTGTAGCTTAGAAACACCAGACATTTTTGGCAATCTATCTGGTGTTAAATAAACTCTCTGTAAAATAAAGTAGTGGGGCTGCATAAGACAAGCAGCAACTGATGTGGTAAATTACTGATTTCAAATTGTAACCCATATCTCTGAGAAGGTTTCTTAATGCCAATCTAATTCCCGTTGTTTGCACATTTTGGAATTGAGATTATCTTCTATAGGTTGATTGAGAACTGAGTATACTTTAGATGCTTTGGTGGATGGATAATTAATTAATAGTTTTATGAATTTTGACTGTTCTTTGTGGCTCTGATGGTGAAATACGTTGAGAATTAGATTTACAAGAGTACATGTTTTTTAATCAGAGTTATTGAGATAAAAATGAATGCAGGGGAATGGAATAGCAGCGTACTTATGAAATATATGTTTAACAAGACAGATACCTGAAGTGTACATTTTTTGTAATAATGTAAGTTTGGGTTTAAAAGGGAATGATTTATTATACCATAAGAAGGCAGTGGCCAAGGGTGTTGGTAGGTTTGTAAAAGACATTAGCTTAGCCCCGGAGCTAAGCTAATGTCAGGACTGTTGGGACTCGGGGCTAGCTAGCCTTTTGGTTGTAACCCCTGAGCTTCTATCCGGGGCTACAACCAAAAGACCCGGGGCTATAGCCCCCTCAGCCCCCCTAGCACCGCCTATGGCGTTGGCGATATCCTGAGTGGTATGGGAACAACTTAGCAAGCAGTGCCAGGCATTTTTCATGCAGTGTAAAATTACTTTTTTTAGTACCAGGCCACAGTGAAGTCTGAAAGAAGTGAACAAGTGAAAGAGGCGCAATCAATCTAGCCTCTATTTTAATCGAAGTAGGAGCTTTTGTCATCAGAGGTTCATTATGTATGTAGAAACATAATAAGATGTCGCAATAAGAAGGCCTTTTGATATTTCATGAAATCTGGAGACTTTATAGCACCACTATCTTTATTGGCTTTAAGCTTATTAAGAGCCAATTTGGGATTTTTATTATTCCAAAGAAATGTGCATAAAAATATGTCAATATTTTTAAAGAATGTAGAGGGTGGGATAATTAGGATCATTGAGAGATAACATAAAATAATAGGTCCGGGCATTATTTTGATGGAATCAAGGCAGCCTCAACAAGAGAGAAAAACGGGACCATTGATTAAAGAATTCATTTTATCAAAGATACTATTTTGATTAATGATTAAAGAGGAAGGAACATTGGTTGATATGTGAATGCCTAAGTATTTAATAGAGGAGGTGCACCATTTCATGCCAAATGGAGGGAAGTCAGCAACAGCGCAGGAAGTAGTTAAGGGTAAAATGGCAGACTTATCAACATTTACATTTATAGCCATATACTAAGGCGAATTATCAATGACATTCATCAATGCCGGAATGGATGTGGATGGGTCAGAAATATATAAGAGAACATAGCCTGCATAAGTTGAGAATTTTGAACTAACATTATTTATAGTGATGCATTTAATGTTATAATTTGAATTAATAATGTGTGATGGGGGTTCTAGGGCCAAATCAAACAATAACAGGGAGAGTGGGTAACCCTGTCTAGTACTATGAGAAATAGCAAAAGGTTGAGAGAAAGTACCATTAATAAAAAGTCTAGTAGAGGGTGATGAATAAAGAAGCTTAATAAATGTACTGAACGTAGAATTAAATCCATGCCGTTTTAGACCTCGAACATGAACGGCCATGAGATGCGATCAAAAGCTTTTTCTGCATCAAGTGAAAGAAGGATAAGAGGATCGGAGGACTTTTGAGCATAGGAGAGGACTTTAAAGAGAAGTCTAGTGTTACAGGAAGCACATCTGCCTTTGATAAAGCCAGATTGGTCCACATTAATACGTTGGGCATTACTTCTACTATATTTGCGATTATTTTTGTAAGAGATGGGATCTTTATCCGGCTTTGTAAACACAATTTATAAAGCTTCTCCAAAGGTAGCAGAACTAAAATCTTGAGATAAAAAAATGGTCAAACAATTGAAGAAGTTTAAGGGAACGTATATCTGAAAAGGTGCGAAAAAATATTCATAGGAAACTCATAAGGGCCTGGGGCTTTACCAATCTTGAGATAGATAATAGCATTTGAAATGTCTTGCAGGGTAATGGGAGAATCTAACATCAATAGGTTAGTAGTATTGACTACAGTTTTTTTGTTTTCATGCAAACATGTATAATGTTATTAAGAATGGTGTCATGTTTATAAAGGTCAGAATAAAAATCGATGAATGAACTATTGATTGATTAGTGTTTGTTATTCTAATGCCTTGTTGATTAACAATAGAGGTAATAACAGTTTTTTCTTTTACATTTTTCAGATATGCAGCTAATAATTTCCCGGCTTTATTGAACCCTCTATAATATTTAGCTTTGGCTCTTAATAGGGAGGAACAAGCTTTTTCTGAACTTAATTTATTGAATTTAACACGTTTGGCTTATAGGGATTTGAAGGTAGTAATGGAAGAGTGATTAAGATATGAGGATTCTAATAGCTTATTGAACTTAAGTAATTCATTAGATATTTTCTCATTTTGTTTATTTTTAGAAATTACATATTGTGTTATGAAACCACGTAGCGTTGCTTTGAACGCATCCCAAATATTCAGAATAGAAGTGTCTTTCGGTTTGTTTATAATAAAAAATTCAGAACAAAAAGCTTTACCTTGTTGGGTCATTTAATAGGAAAGAATTACATCTCCATCTAGATGAAAGGGTGGTTTGAAGGTCCCATTCTTGTACAGTGTTGTGAGAAACCTGAAGGTGTCTTATTCACCGGTCCCTAGGGATCTGTCATCCAGGTGACCCGGACATGGCCATCGCTATTGCTACCTGTTTCTGGGGGTGGACCAGTGCAGCAGGATCATCTGGATGAGGGGACTTCGAGGAGTGGAAGTGGCACACCGAAGTGTGAGATGCTGTATCCCCTTCACTGTAACACATTTTCCACATCCTACCAGGTAGAATACTTGGAAGCTCAACCCTCCCACCCCGTTTCCCAACACAAACACTTTCTCAGGGACAGTTCATCGTGAGCGACAACGGACTAACACCAGAGCCGTATACCTGACATGTCAGGAATAAGGGCTCGAGCAGGCGTGGAGTGCTCAAATTTGCTTCCTAAGGACTAGGAGCTGGGGAAAGCCTAAAGACTTCATTTCCCAGCAACACTAGGGAATCGTGTAGTTCCTAGCCACGTGTTTGTTGCCAGCTTACTCTCATTAAGGACAGCTTATTAGCAGGCAATGGCGCGAAGCAGGTGTGGCTTATTGAAGCTATGGTGCGGTTGATGTCGGAACAGGGAAGTGAGGTCTACGTGCTGAGGAGCTGACGGTGCAAACTTCCTTGACTAATACCGCTTGGAGGGGCGAGGACTCTGCCGGGCTGCTTACTGCCATATAAGCATCGTCCGGGAAGTCCCGCGGGGCTTCCCGGACTTCAGATAAGTACCGGAGTGTTTCAGGGAAACGTTTGTGTACTCTGATGGGCTATGTTACACGGTCCAAAGACTCGACCCCACTCCATTGCCTGTGTAAAAGAATACAAAACTTTGCTATCATTGCTACCATAATGCATTCAGTGCGCACACGTGGAGTGGCATTCCACCGCCCTTGAGAATATAGGAGCAAAAAGACTTATGTGAATCAAGTTAAACCAAGTGGGACTGCAAACTATTATGGTTGTTCTGTTTGTCCTGTACATGTTGCTTGAGCTTGCCCACTGGGCCATGTGTTTGTCTATCATTACGGGAAAAACACCCATGTATTTGTTTCATCACGCTTACTGCAAAATGTGTTTATTCTATGTGTGGTAATGGTCGAGTGCTCGTATTAAGGTGTGCTCCAAACAGGTTTATGCAGTATCTTGTATATGTGTTAGGGTTGGTTATGTCAATCAGTGTCTTGGGCAATTGGTTGTAGGAACAAAACAAGTTAAGTATATGTTTAGACAGGTTAGGGTTTTTCCCTGGTGTTTCCCCTTCCCTATCCAACCTGGGTGTTCCATTAACCTCAATCCGATGTTCCTAAATTCCCCTACCCTATCCACAACGTCTCCCTAACTCCTCTTCCCCCCACTGGCTGCCACGTGGTGACCTGTTTAATACCTATCAGGTGCCTGTGCCAACCACAGTGGGAGGGTTGAATTAATTTGGCTTCTGTGGTTCTGGGGAGAGTGTCGGTCTCTCTTTCCCTACATAGTGTGTAATGACATGACATGTCCCAACACAAGGGTCAGGCAGATTCAAGCAATTACTGACAATTACACACACCTGAATTCCATCACACTTCCCCACATGGATAAAAGGCGGAGCACGACAGCACACTCTGAGCAAGGCAAAACGCACAAGGAAGTGGAAAATTGGAGACGGCTGTTTAAACCAAGGAGAAAGGCGGCAAGACCAGAGAGGGCTGCAAGGAGGGAACTACCCATGACCCTTTTGGAGAAGAACCGCGACTTTCAGGATGCCTTGAGAAAAAGAAACATAAGCCCGGGAATTGCAGCTGAAGAATGGTGCAGTGTGTGTCGAAGGTACACAGGGCCCTCCCGCATTGATAGCCAACGTGGGGAGAAGCGATTGTCACCGTGGTACTGTCCTTGGCTCTGACAACAAAGCAACACCAGTGTATTCAGCACAGCCGGTGACTCGGAGAGACTGATAGCAGACCAGACTGTGTTACGCGCAAAGTGGCAAGCGACAACATTGTATGAGGAAAGATGACTCGTATGTGATTGGACTTTATGAAACCGAAATAGGTACCAGATACAGAGTGGTCCAGCGGCATGTAGGTGCTCACTCGAAGGTCTCTGTTTGGTATCCAACTGAGCGTATGAGAATTGTTAAACTGGAAAATGGAAGTGGTCATGCGAATGGGTCAAGCTAGATCCTGTGCACATTCAAAAGTCTTCGATAGCCAATATGAAGTGAAATTGGTCTGTGACCGGCCGACAGAGACTAATTGTATAAAAGGGGACCTGAGCCTGGAAGAGGGGAACCTGGGTGAACCAAAAGTCACCCGAGAAGATATTTCTGTGACAAATGTGAACCTGACTGAGGGATGCCTGCGAACTAAAATTGGTCTTAGCCCGGCTGAGGGAGGCTAATTGTATAAAAGGGGCCCTGACCCCGGCTGAGGGGCATTCAGGGTGAAGACTGAATCGCCCGACTGGAATATTTGGAAAGGCACGTTTTCGTATTTTTAATACATCAGGCCCTCTGAATGAAGAGACTTTGAAAGCATGTCCTCTATTGTACCTATACCATGTTGTAACCAAGCTTAAAGTATTTTTTCTTGCTGCGCCCAGCTACCTACGGGTTTGGTGCGCATTACTAAATAAACAAACAAACAAACAAACAAAGTAAGAGAGTTGGGCACAGAAGGCCCAGATGTTGGTAAAAGGAACTGTTTCCTCATGCCGAAGAAGCCCAAGAGTGTGCTATGCTCGAGTGAACCGCCTTGTCCTGGGCTAAAAACATGGGGAAGGGAGGACAACGGGCCAAACATCCTGACTTATCATTTTGTGAACACTTCTTTTCTTTTTCGTGAACATTACCCCACACTATTTGTAACTTCGCAGTAAGGATTGGCAATAGTTTTATTTTACTATAGGCCCTTTTTATTTGACAATACTGCACTAGGATTGCATTATTATTATTTGATGGTCGTAGCTTGCTCCCATCATAGATTTAGGTTTAGATAGGCATTTTTCACACCCATGATAAAGTTCAATAAACACCCTTGAAATGTGGTCACTTGTGTCTGTCTTACTTTGATACCATGCCTTTCTTACATATGGTGTCAGAAGTGGGATGTGATTCAACTGATAAAAATTGAAATCCATGCTGATAATTGTCCTACCACCAGAAGGGTAAAATAGAATCATTGAACTCCTTGACAAGATCTGTTCTTTAAAACCCAAGTATTATTAGCCACCCTTCCTCTCTCCGATTATAATATACAACAGTGGGATCAAATAATACTGAAAGTTCGACCAGCCTTTACATTTATTAGACCTAGTGCCTTAAACCCTCCCCCTCGCCCGTGAACCTTTTTTTTTTGGTATCAAATTCTCATCCGTCGCAGGGCCATCAAGGTTAGAGACAAACCTACCCAAGTCCATTCCTTCGGCAGAATCAGAATCAGATGTCTTCAAAACCTTATCCGAGGAAGTCAAGTCCTGTTTCTTTTCTGATTCAGAAAAAAAACACAGAAGGGACCCTTACCCCACCGGAAGAAATGGCCAACCTAGCCAATGTCATTGCCCAGTTGGCAGGCCATGAAATGCAGGCTGAAACTACAATCCAAGAAAATTTAGCTAAATTAGTTGAGTTACAAGCTAGTCCCTTACTAGCACAGAGGGTACTTCAGCCATACCTAGAAGGCAAAGATCTAAGACATTTTTTCTTGAATTTTGAACGCCTTGCCGAACAACCAGGATGGGAAGAGAACCTTAAAAGGTGCTATTTGGCTCCTCTGTTGGAAGGCGAACTACAAACCGCCTATCAACTACTTAACCTTGCCCAGGTAGCCACCTATATATCCATCAAAGAAAGGTTGTAGAAAAGTGTGGGGCAAACCTGAAATTGAGAGCCATTAGATTGAACCCTGGAGAAACCCCCTAGAAATGTGTGAATGTGTCAAAAACACTGTAGCCCTTTGGATCAGTAACAAATCCTTAGAAGAACTGACAGAGATGATCACCCTAGAACAATTCACCAATGCCCTACCCCTTTTTTTTGCAAAAATCTATCTTACAATTAAGTAGACCTACTAAAGTAGGTCCATTGAAACTGCACAAAACCATTCTGATGCAGCAAAACACTTTCACTTGGCACATCAAGGGGAGGAACGGAAAGATCACCTACCTATCCACCGACTTTACCCTTAGAGAGTAGACAAAAAAGGGGGGTTGTATAGGATCAAGGAAGGCATAACAAAAGAAAGAATAGAAATCAAAAGATTTGACCCTAAAACCAAAGACAAAAGCATAAGGTGTCACAGGTTTCGTGTTTTCTCACCTGTTTATGTTGCCTTGCGGGATCCTTCGCCGGGGTTTTCTTCCGTGCTGTTCAGGTCTTGTATAAGCCCGCTCGGCCGTCGTCGGATCCAGGATTCGTTCAGCTTCTTCGTCCGGGATCAAGGAAACTCCAGGAAGACCAGGAAGGAAGAGTGCCGATGGGGGAGGTGTGCGTGGACCGTGGAAAGAACAGGTACAAGGAAAGGGAAGGAGAAGGAGAGGGTCCGGGAATTAGAGCGGCAACTCAGTTCCAGGAGCACAACGTGATGCACGTCTAGCCTCAGCTAACGATAGCGTTGAGACGCGCGGAGCCGCAAGGGCGTGGTTAATTTATGTAACGTGCTGCATGGACACAAAGGTCAATAGACTGCGTTCTGCTAATACGGCCATGTTGGGTGTACTACAGCGAGTAACCCCCGACGTGCCAGGGACCAGGAGGACCAAAAGGGGCGTGATCGATGGATCATGACAGAAGGGAGGAAACTAAAGGAAGCAGACCTCCCATTCTGCTTTTCCTGTAGCGAAACAGGGCATTTAGCTAGACACTGCCCGAAGAATCTAAGGGACTAACCTATGAAATAGGCTGTTTAAAAGGAGAAAAATGGATTCCAAGATGGCCACCATAAGTAGAGGCGTGTGAAGACTGTGCTCCTCCTGTGCTCTTCCTGCTTGCCTCAGTGAAATCAAGATATGTGACCCCCATTCATAGATGAAGCATACCACATGACTACTGGAACCCCTGGGACTATGGAGGAACTTTTCAGAGTCACTAATACAAAAGGAACATCACCAATACATTGCGATTCTCAAGAGGAGTTTCAAGGGTGTAGTGAGCAATCAGTAAGCAGAGCAATCCTGACTGGACAAGACAGAACTGCAACTCAAATAACATCTAGCGCGGAGTCCCTGTACTAACATATATCTAGGGTGACGTGGTCGGGATGCAGGCGGCGGTCCGTCATATAAAGAAATTTAGATACAGCGACTACATCATCGCAAGATTCACGAATCGGGATTTCTGTACGTTGGAAAGACCGATATAAACCGCTAGTGTATAGCAGGCTGTGTTTAATATTACAAAAAATGTAGCAGGCGCCCCTCTCTCGAAAGAACATGGCATGATAACCTGTTCAGTGGTTATTAACCACTTTGAGAGTTCGCAGCCATCTGCATTTTGCTCACTGTACCTTTCACAGATGGGAAATATCCATTTGCATATCTGTCTTTGTCCCGCCCACATGGGCAGCCCAGCACCGGAATGCTATGGCAATTCCTTTCTGAACAAGAGTACCAACAGCAACCCCATACACGTGTTTCAGCTTTGTTGGGCCTCATCAGTGAGGTGAAGCTGTGCCTCTCTGAGCTCAGTGAGCAGGGAGTCCACGTCTGGTTGCCCCCAGGTAATTTAGGGTAACCAACCCCAAGTTCCTTCCAAAAATACAAAAAAGGTAGCAGGCGCCCCACTCTCGAAAGAACACGGCATGATAACCTGTTCAGTGGTTATTAACCACTTTGAGAGTTTGCAGCCATCTGCTTTTTGCTCACTGTACCTTTCACAGATGGGAAATATCCATTTGCATATCAGTCTTTGTCCCGCCAACATGGGCAGTCCAGCACCGAAATGCTATGGGAATTCCTTTCTGAACAAGAGTACTTATTTATTAAGTGGACCATGGACAATTGATTCTGCAGTCTGTTCCGCTTAGCGAAAGCACGGAGCAACACAGAGACTACATGTCAGCAACAGCCAGCAGGTAGGCTGTTTAACGCAAAATGAGTCAAGTCAGCTTGTACATTTGAGGCGAGCTGCTGGGGAGGAGGGAGTCAAGGAGGGTATAGCCATTTAAGTGAGCAGATACTTTTGGTAAGCAAATTCGAACCCAATGAGTAAAGGCCCCACGGTATAAAATGAATGCCAAAACTGCGAATTGTGAGGCGCTTATATGAACAGTATTCATCTGCAGCCTAATTTAGGAGAGCCCAACTGAGAGGGAAGAATTCATTGGAACTTGGCCAGCGGTGAAGATCTGCCTGAGGGATCTCTGTGGGAAGGATGACAATATTCACCTAATGATCAAAGAGTAGTGGACCCAGGAGAAATACGGGAGTGGAGCCCAAAATGTCAAGAAAGTGCCTTATCTACAAGGCAGACAATACAAGCATAAGCAAGTGAAGGTTAAGGCATGAGCTAGATCAGCAGTGCTACTGGAGTTGACAGTAACATTGGGGTTGAACCCTTGTACAATACCTATAGTGATCTATTAGAGAACTGGAGAAGGAGCCCATATTTGATATTGGAAGTGAGCATATGTCATAACAACTTTATGGTGGGGGAGTGGTATGGTACCCTACAGCAATGGACACCAAAAGTCAACAAAGTAACTTCTGATTAGTATAGTAGTATATTTTACAAAAGATCAGTAAGAAAGGCATAAGTCTGTAAACTGTGAGTTGATACCGAATAGCTCCCCCGGACAACCATACCATCGCTGTTCGAGATTCCAACTCAACCATGCAAGGCCTGAGAATATAGTGTGTAATTGACTACAGATCCCCCTTACAAATGTCTCGGAATACAACTAAAGAGCCATCAGAGGGGGCTCCCACCCCTAAAATACAGAAGAAAAAAACAACACAAGGGGGATCTTTCAAAATGATGGCGCAAAGAGGGGGACGAAGGGTCCATCGAGGAACGCCAGTTAACTCAACAAGAACTGAGTTTGGCTTCAGTATCAAAGATACTGCTGCAGCGAGATTCAACAACAGAAGTAATTAGACAATGCTTTAATGACTTTAAAGAGCAAATGACGGAAACGCTTCAATCTCAACTCGCTCTCATAAGGACAGAACTCGCACAATCTTTGCAAGAAGTGAAAAGTGACAACGATCTTGCAGAACGAGTTGAAATGAATGAGACAGCGACCCAAGAACCAGCAGAAGACACTCGCAAGATAGACCTATTGACAGATCAGTTAGCCAGGGGCAAGACCTAGGGATGTGGTTGCTGCAATTCAAAAATATGATCAGAAAGAGGCTATTCTGCTGGCTGCAAGGAAAGCATCTCCCATTAATGTCAATGGTTCTGAAATTCTGTTATTTCAAGATGTAGCGCAAGCAACCCTATTGAAGCGAAGGCTGATGGGTCCACTGGTTCAAGCTTTAATCAAGCATCAGGTTTGCTAGAGATGGACATTTCCCTTCAGTCTTTTTTTCATATGGGAAGGACAGCAGAATTGGGTCACGTTGTGTGAAGAAGGTTTGTGGATTTTGAAGATAGCAGATGATGATGAAGGGAACCAGCAAAAAGACACTCGTAAAGTCCAGGAAAAAGGGAGGTTCAGAAGATAGGAATGGACTTAACCATCTTGAGATAAACATTGTGAGAAGAGTTTGAAGGATTGATGACTGAGTACGACTTCCACGCTTCTGGGGAGGGAAGAAGCTCAATTGTGTTAAATGTGGTATTTTGCATAGTAACTACAAAGGAATGGAAAGTGGAAGGCGGCAAGACATTTCAGTGGGAGACGGAAGGAAACGGAGGGTACAATTTTTGGTGCTTGGAATCAGGGGGTGCAGGGTAACCGTAGACCCGCACAATCAATATCCGGGTGTGAAGTGGGGCTCGACCTCCATGATAAAGGACGTGGAAGGATGGGAAATAGGTTTGGCTTGACCTGGGAGAAGGGGAGTGGGGTGGTCATTTAGAGTGGGTTAGGGGTATTGTGTTGGGTGGAAAAGTTTCAGAGGGATGGAGGTTATACTGCTGGGGGGGTGGTGTGGTGGGGGTGGGTGGTTACCAAAAGTGTGAATGGTGTAACTTTACTTGGATGGTGAGAATGAAAACATTACAAGCCCTATCCATGAACATCCGAGATTTAAATTCCCCAGTCAAAAGACGCAAAGTTGGGTCATTTTTGAATAGGGAGAAATCTGATATAGTGGCGTTGCAGGAAACGCATGTGTCAAGGGGAGATGTGAATAAGCTTAAACTATTTGGTTACTCACATGTACTCCAATTGAATGACAAGGGTGAGAAGGGAGGGGTTTTAATAGCATTCAAACGCTGGGTTGGCCAGACCACAGTGGCACAAGAAAGAGATAAAGAGGGTAGATACTTATTTGTTAAAATACAGCTGGGCAGAACGCGCTACACTTTTGCAACAATTTATGCTCCAAATATAGGGCAAGATGTCTTTTTACAGCGAGTACTCGATATATTAGAACGATTTGTAGAGGGACAAATCAATTTTACGGGGGATTTTTAATATAGCCTGGGATCCCCAGGTGGACAGGAGTAAGATAACCCAGTCAATGCAATGAACCCCAACGCATATGGCGGATATGGCGATGGAATTGCCTGGAACATTTAACCAAAGACCATGTGATGGGTGAAGAGATTCGGGAAAAGATTAAAGAATATTTTGAATTAAATGGTGCGCAGGATACCCCGTATAGGTGGGTATGGGATGCTTTCAAGGCGACCATAAAGGCTGAATTAATTGCATTAAAAGCCAGAAGGGAAAAGGTATTACTAGAAGCCCAGCGGGAACAGGCGACCCAAATAAAATGAGTTATGAAGGAAATGGTCACAAATCAAGGGGCAGAAATTCAGAAAAAACACAGGTATCTTCGAGGCCAATTAGATCTGTTACAAACAAGGCATGCAGAAAAGGCCCTATTACATTAAAGGCAGCGTTATTCTATTTGAGCTAACAAGGCTGATTCACGTCAGGTACAAATGAAGAATGAAGCTAGCACCATCCGTACTATTGAATCAGGGCAGGGGAAAGTTGGCTCTTCTTCCCAGCACATAATTGACGCTTTTACTGAGTATAATTCAGCACTATATACTTCGGATTGTCCAGATTCCAAAGTGCAAAAGATATATCTGGAACAATGCCGGTTAAATAAACTGGAAATAGCTGATAGGGAAGAGTTAGAAAGTCAAATAACACCAGAGGAGGTTTGAGTAGTGATGAAGTCATTGCCCCTGCATAAAGCTATGGGACCAGACGGATTCACTGCAATATTTTATAAGACATACATTGAGGAGGTAATCCTGGTTTTGACTGTATTGTTTAATTCTTTTAGGGATGAGGGTATCATTACACCCTCAATGGAAGAAGCTAAGGTGGTACTCTTCCCAAAACCGGGGAAGGACTGGACCCAAAGTGGTTCCTACTGACCCATAGCTCTGATCAATATTGATGCTAAGCTATACACTAAAATATTGGCAAACAGATTGGGGAGACTAGTACCTTTGTTGGTACATCCCGATCAATCTGGGTTTGTGACAAATAGACAAACATTGGACAACACTCGACGAGTGGCTCATTCGATAGAAAAAATAAATAAGGCGGAACTAATAGCGGGGGTATTAACACTTGACGCTGAGAAGGCATTTGACCGCGTTGAATGGTCTTTTTCCCTTTTAACAATGGACTATATGGGTTCAGACAGGGGTTCCTACAAATGGTAAAAGCAAATGACCAAAAACCAAAGTTGCAATTAGCTATCCATGGTGATCTCTCTATAGAGATCTGTGTTACGAGAGGGACTAAACAGGGGTCCCCGTTATCTCCAATACTATATGCACTACATCTCAAGCCATTTCTGTCTAAAATCAGAGAAAAGGAGAAAATCAAAGGGATTCTATTTGGGGTGAAGACCATAACATTATGGTCTTTGCAGATGACTTACTGTCAGTGGCAGGCCTTACCTTCCTGGTTTTGGAGTCCTTAGGAGAGAGGAGCTAAGGCCTGCCCCTCCAAGCCACCACTGTTCAACCCAAAAGAGAGTAATCAGGAGGGCGCATGGGCCACCTGGAGAGCTGGGTCTCAAGAAAAAAAAAACTCCAGGGGAAAACATTTGAAGCTGGTGCAGTCAAATGCCATTGAGTAGAATTTGCAACGATGTTTGTACACCAATGTAGCAGCCAAACTATAATCCTGAGCGGAGGTACTTAAAGCCTGCATGAAGTGAACAAAATGTAAAGCAGGGCAAGGGAGGCATGTAGGGGCCAGAATAAGGAGCTCCAGGAGGCAAGGATCGAAGGCACAGGTAGGCTGGCGAGAGAGAGAAGCACAGAATGCCGGACTGAAGGCAGAACGGAGGAGTGAGGACTGGAAATAGTGGACAAGGCAGAGGAGAGAAAAAGGCTTGAAGCAAGGAAAGGAGAAACAAACTGAGCGTAACGCAACCACAAAGACGGTTCTAACGCACAGCTTACCTGTCACTGAATGTATTTATTTCCAGATCGAGGTTTCCGTAACCTTGACACCCATGTGGTGACGTCTTTGCATTCCGTGTGCAAATGGGTGCCGTCTTAGTATGGGAATTCCCTTTCCAGCGTCTCCATAGGGATATACAATTGAAAAAGTTCCAGGGACGGTAGTGTCAGGTAGTCTGCATAACATCATCCCCCCTTCTATGCCGAAAACCTCCTGGTTTCCAAGGATTGCTTTGATGAAACTCCTGAACCAGGCGTGGGGCATGTACGTTGGTCACAGGTTTCCAAGACCGTTCTGCAGAGGAATAGCCTTTCCAATCCACCAAATACCGAAGGATGCCTTGATGGAATCTGGAATCACAAATCCTGCATACTTTGTATTCACCCGCAGGATCCACCAGCGGGGGAATAATGTGCCTATCATGTCTTCCTGTAAATGGTTTAGGTAAGAAAGTGTGGAAAACAGTGCACATGCGATGCTGGTAGCTTGAGCCTGTATGACACTGGATTGATGGACTTCACAACAGGAAATGGTCCAAAATATCTGGGGCAAAACGTCCCAGGTTTTAGTCTTCTGGGTAGCTATTTAGAGGACAGCCAAACCAGGTCACCCTTCTGATAGCCCTCGGATTTCCTCCTCTTCCGATCAGAAAATCTTTTATAGGCCAACTGGGCCTCTTGCAAGGCCCAACGAGTCTGTTGTTGTATGGCATACATGTTCTCCATGTTTTCTTCTACCGAAAGCACACAAGTTACAGCAGAGGGAAGTTCCGGAAACCAAGTCGATGAAAACCGTAAGAGCAAAAAAAAGGACTCTTTCCCGTAGCTGAATGTATGGTGTTGTTATAAGAACACTCCGCCAGGGGCAAAAGCGAAACCCAATTGTCTTGAGAGACATTAGTGAAACTCCAGAGATACTGCTCAAGTGTCTGATTCAGATGCTCAGTCTGTCCGTTGTTCTCCGGGTGGTATCCTGATGACATTTTCCTAGAGATACCTAGATGTTTACACAAAGCTCCCCAAAACCGGGGGTGTATTGAAACCCCCAATCGGAGATAATAGACTCAGGTAGGCCATGTAAACGAAACACATCCTTAAGAAATACTGCACTCATCTCCTCTGCAGTCAGTATTTTCTTCAGTCAGGAAAAATGAGCCAGCTTCGTAAAACAATCCACAATTTCCGTTATCACTGTGCAGCCACGGAACTTCAGTAAATTAACAATGAAGTCCATAGAGATCTTTTGCCATGGTCGTGAAGGCAAAGATGGGGAGTAGAGTTCACCCTCTGGGAGACAACAAGGCGTCTTGTTTTGGGCACAAACAGAACACTCCGTATGGTAAGTCTTTATGTCTCATGTAAGTGTGTGCCACCGAAAGTATCTCTTTATAAGATCTGTGGTTGCTTTCTGTCCTCAGTGGCCAGCCACCAATGACTCATGTCCCAACTGTAATACTTCCAAACGGAATTCTGGCATGGGAACATAAATATCCATATCATAATAGTACAATCCTCCCTTATGTGTCAGAAAGGAATGCAGTTTGCAATCAGGAGGGTATCTAGCACTGTCAGTCTGCAGTTGCTGTAACCAAGTATCAATGGTATGTACAAAGGTGGTGGTTGGAAACATCTTTCCCCGAAGAGGTTCTTCAAGCGGTTGATGACCATTTTGAGATAAAAGATCAGCGATCACCTTGTTAGATCCGGGAAGAAAGGTCATAGAGAAGGAGTAATGTGAAAGGAAATGAGTCCACCGTGCCTGTCTACTGTTCTGACAATCAAAATTCTGCAACAACATCAGGTTACAGTGATCAGTTCTAATTTCTGTGGGCTGTAAGGCACCCAGCAGCAAATGCCTCCATTCTTTGCAGGCCATCTTTGTAGCTAGTAATTCCTTTTCCAGGACTGAATAGTTACATTAGGCAGGGGATAAAGTCTTGGAAAAATACGGCAAAGGATGTTCAACGTGGTCACCTTGGTGCATGTTTCTACGCAGCGTCTTATCGATGAGTTACAAGCCGGTATGCAGTCTACTGGGGTGACATCTCCAGCCCCAGCGGTGGCTTCTGATTCAGGGGTAACCCTACCCAAACCGCACATTGGACCACTGTATATGACTGCCCAGTTTCCGTTAGCTCCTCTGGAGAGATTCAATGGGGACCCTAATGGGTTTCGCACCTTTCTGAACCAATTCCGTATGCATTTTATGTGTCACCCTAATTCGTTCCCTGACTCTACAACAAAAGCAGCCTTTCTGTTGTCCCATTTACGGGGCACCGCAGACGCCTGGGCCAATCCATTGCTGGAGGAAGGGAGTAACGTGTTATACGATTCTGACGCTTTAATCAATGCCATGAGCGGGGTCTTTGACACCTGTTATAAGACTCAGGCCACATACTTGGAATTGTTAGGGTTACAACAGGGTGACACTCCCTTGCCAACGTACCTGGCAACATTTTATCAATTGGTGGCCGAGACCTGCTGGCCAGACGATAAGAAGTCTTCATTGTTTTACAAGGGGCTTTCAGATTCATTAAAGGATATTCTTGCTACAGTTCCTGTGGTTCCAACGGTCTTCCCAGAACTCCTTGATCTAGTCTTGCAAATCGATGCCAAGAAGGTGGAGAGGAAGTGTGAACGAAGGGCTTTGGTTTTGGTTCCTATGGCTATGCCCTCAGAAGCCCCACCACAGTGAACAGTGAACCCACGCAAATAGGCGCTGTGAGAGGGCCTTTGTCCCCCCCGAAGAGAGGGAACTCAGACGTAAAAACTATTTGTGCTTCTATTGTGGTTCTGCCGAACACCTCTTGTGGTCTTGTACAAAGAAACCAAGAAAGCAGAGAAACACCAAAGCTCTGCAGTAGAAGGAGTCCAGCTGCTGAGCTCTGTAAACCCTGACTCCTAGGATGCTATTCCGTTCACCATCACCGCCCGGTACTCGTATCCTCGTGGCTCATCTTGGTCCGCTGAGGCAGCTCTTGACTTGCCACAGGTAATTACATCGACAGTACCTACGCCCAGAAACTGGGTATTCCGATAATTCCAAAGTCTCGTCCCAAACTAGTCAACGCAGTGGACGGTACCACTTTGTTGTAATGACTAGTTACAGAATGCACAGTGGATCTGACAATGGTCACAGAGAGCGGTCACAGTGAATCCATTTGGTTTGACTCGATAGCCGCTTCCCAATATAAGCTTATATTGGGCTTGCCTTGGTTGACTCTCCACAATCCCGTTATTGATTGGCAAACGGGTGAGGTGGAAATCGTGTCGGGCTATTGTGAATCTACCTGCCTGAGCATTAACATGAGACCACAAAATCCATGTTGTCTGCTTATAGATAACACACCAACTATAAGGGCAGTCCATTCCGCTCCATTGCCTAAGGAATGTGAGCATTTTCGGGACGTCTTTGATGCCAAAGGGCAGAAAGTCTACCTCTGCAGAGGCCATACGACTTGCACGTACCAGGTGCTAAGATACCCGCTGGTCGAATCTATTCACTGACTCAGAAGGAGGACACTATCTTGAAGGAATATATTGACAAGTCCCTCAGCACCGGATTTATTTGTCCTTCTCGTTATCCAGCAGATTCACCTTTGTTTTTTGTCTCTAAGAAGGAGGGTGCCCTCCGAGCATGTAATGATTATCGAGTCCTTAGCGTCGTGACTATTAGAAACCAGTATCCTATACCTCTAATTTCAGTCCTTCTTGACCAGCAGGCTTCCTCCGTAATCTTCACAAAACCGGATCTCAGGGGGGTGTATAATTTGGTGAGAATACGCCAAGAAGATGAAAGGAAAACCGCTTTTAAGACCAAGTATTGTTTGCATGAATACTGCGTAATGCCATTTGGTTTGTGCAATGCAACGGTGACCTTCCAACCTTTCATTAACAATGTCTTCTGGGATATGATTGATCAGTTTCTAGTGGTCCATCTAGATGACATTTTGATTTTATTCTGCCTCCCTGGAGACCCATGTAAGACATGTTTCTTTGGTTTTTCAACGCCTTCGAGAGAATTCATTGTACGCTAAACCAGACAAGTGCATATTTCATGCCAAAGTAGTGGAGTCTTTGGGGTATGACATTACCAACAAGGGGGTACAGATGAGCACATCAAAAGTAAAAGCAGTTCTAGAATAGCCGATTCCAACCAACCTAAAATCCTTACAGTCATTTCGTGGTTCCGCTAATTTTTACAGGCTATTCATAAGGTCTTTTTCTGAAATTGCAGCTCCTCTTACGGCACTTACAAGTAAAAAAAATAATTTTCTTGGGATTCCACAGCCCAAAGAGCTTTCGAGTCACTCAAGATGGCTTTTACCACTGCTCCTGTTCTACAACACCCAGTTCCATCAGTGTTCTATGTTGCAGAAACAGATGTATCAGATGTAGCAGTAGGTGCTGCTTTGTCGCAAACATGCAAGGACACCAATGCTCTTCATCCTGTTGCTTATCATTCTAGAAAACTATCAGGGTATGAACAGAATTATACCATCACAGAAAGGGAACTATTAGCCGTTTGCAATGCTTTTCTTGTCTGGAGACATCATCTCTTGGGTACGGTGCACCCGGTACAAGTTTATACAGAGAATCAGCACTTGCTAGCACTACAGTCAGTGAAATGTACTACCGCTCGTCATGCCCGCTGGCATGAGTTTTTCTCCATGTACAATTTCATTATCATCTACCGCCCTGGTTCCTTGCACACCAAGACTGAGGCCTTATCTCGCATACATGGTTACCCTACTCAGCAGGCAGTTGATGGTACCCTCCTCCTTCCTCAACAAGTTGTCTGCGGATGTACATTCCAACCATCCATGAAGTCTTTGATCCAGAAATGGGTTCTACAGAATCCACAGATTATCACAGACTATAACATGGGCGTGGTCCAAACCCTGCCACACGTACAAGGTAGAATCTACTTTCCTGATACAGCCACACGCCAGATGGAATTGCAATGGTGCCATGATTCCAAGATTGCAGTGCATCCAGGCATACAAAAGACTACATATCTTTTGAGCCGATGGTGTTGGTGGTGTTAACTATATTAAATCCTGTGCCATTTATGCGCAAGCAAAGATTTCCTATGCCAAACCTATGGGTCTGTTGCAGTCACTTCCAGTTCCTTAGCGTCCATGGGTCATGATATCAATGGATTTCATAGTGGAATTGGCAATCGATTCAAGGTTTTGATACCCTCTGGGTAGTTATCGACTACCTTACCAAAATGGCTTTGTTTATTCCCTGTCAGGGGCTTCCAACGGCTCCTGTTTTGCCCAATTTGTTTTTTTTTTTTTTTAACAGATTTATTTAACATTTTCAGTTACAACAATGGGAACCCCTGGCCGTTCCCCAACTCCCCCCCACTCCCACCCCCCTCCTACCCTGGAAGGTTCTCGTTAGTTCTTCGTTTCTGTGCGAGTCTATGTTCTCAATATGTCCGATATTCTTATATTATGGGGGCACCATTGCTCCATGTAATCTGATTGCAGATATTCGAGTATTTCTCCCCATTCCTTTGCAAAGGTCTCTTTCGTTCCTTGTAATGTGTGTGTTAGCTTTTCCATGGTCAGTTGTGTCCATACTTTCTGGAGCCAAGTGAACATTTGTGGGGGCTCTTGTTTTTTCCAGTTTTGGGCTATTGTCGCCCAAGCGGGTATTAGTAGCCCCATGAAGCCCCTCCATTGTAATTTCCTGAATTTCTTAGCTGCCTGATCTTTGAATCCGCATAGCCATACTTTTTCTCCCAGGAATTCGGCTTCTGGAAATATTTTTATAATTTCCACCTTTAGTTCTGACCAGAAGGCTTTGATTTCCCGGCAGTCCCACCAGATGTGTTTCCACGTGCCCACCTCCAAGCAACCTCTCCAACACGTGTTTGTTGTTTGTGGGTACATGGCGTGCAGTCTTTCCGGAGTGTAGTGCCATTGGGTTACTATTTTTAGCCACATTTCTCTTTTTTGGACTGATCGGGTCATTTTCGGTATGGAGTTCCATAGGTCTTCCCACTGGCGTTTGTGGATTTCCTCCCCCAATGTTTTCGTCCACTTGATCATGTATGCCCATTTGAGTTCCTCCCCAGTGGAGTTGATGAATGTGTAGAGTGAGGAGATTAATTTTCTAGTTCCTGAGTTGGTGATTAGAAACTTCTCGAATGGCTTGAGATCCCTTGTGGCTGCTGTTTTGATGTCTGAGGTTGTGAGCCAGTGTCTTAGCTGACCATATTTGTATTTGTCTGCTTGCGTTAGTTTTAGTAATTCTCTGCATTCTTCGAAGGTCCTTATTTCTTCGTCTTGGAACATTTCGCCTATCTTTGTGAGTCCTGCTGCCTCCCATTTCTCGTAGGCTCCCTGTTCCATTCCCGGAGGGAACTGTGGGTTCCGACAGATGGGTGTGAACGGCCCCTCCACTGTGGTCATGATGCCCTTTCGTGTCTGTTCGTCCCAGGCCTCAAGGGTGGTTTTCATGATTTCGCTTATGCGGAGGTTGGGGTGCCTATGTTGTTTTGCTTTCCATAGTGTTTCCTCCAGTGGGGATCTGGCTACCACTCTGTCCTGAGACACCCATATTGTTTGTTGATTGTCACCCAGCCATTCTCTCAGGACCCAAAGTTGCGCTGCCATGTAGTATTTGCGAAAATGAGGCAGGGCCATTCCCCCCTCCTTTATTGGGGCAGTAAGGGTCGCTCTGGCAATCCTGGGGGGCTTTTTGTTCCATATATAGAATGAGATAGCTTTGGTCAGTGCTCTAAAGAACGATTTGGGGACCCTGATTGGGAGAGCCTGAAAGTGGTATAGCATTTTGGGGAGGAGGACCATTTTTACTGCTTGAATTCTACCCCACCATGAAACCATTAGGGGGTTCCAGCGCTCCAGGTCTCTCTTTACCCGTACCAGTAGGGGGGGGTAGTTCTCGTTATATAGTGTATCTAACTTTTGAGTTATTGTGACCCCTAAGTATTTAATTCCTTTATCGGCTATTTTCAGGTTTTGCGAGGTTGCTATTCTTTCCACTTCCAGGCTCCCTCCGGCTAAGAGTAAGCGTTCTGATTTGTTCTTGTTAATTTTGAGGCCCGATATCGCCCCGAAGATTTCTAGCTCTCTAATGGCTTGGGGAAGTGCTGTTCCCGGGTTCATAAGGGCTAACAGCATGTCATCTGCGTATGCTATTACTTTGTGTTGTGAGCCTCCCATTTTTATTCCCGTGATGGCTTCTGTCTCCCTTATTCTAGTTAGAAGTGGTTCCAGGAAAATGGCGTATAGCAAAGGGGACAGTGGGCATGCCTGTTTTGTGCCTCGTGTTTTTTCTATTTTGTCCGTAACCGCCCCGTTAATGGCTATCCTGATTGTCGGGGAGGTGTAATTGGCCTTTACCATTTTTATGTACTGGTCTCCAAACCCCATATGTTTTAGTGTTTTAAATAGTATTGTCCACTCCACCCGGTCGAAAGCCTTTTCGGCATCTAATGAGAGCAGGGCTGCTTGTGTTTGGGTGATATCGGTCTTCTCAACCAGGTGTATTATTCTTCTCGGGTTGTCATGCGTGAGTCTCCCTGGGATAAATCCTGATTGGTCTGGGTTTATTAGAGATGGGAGAAGTGGGGATAACCTGCTTGCCAGAATTTTAGTATATATTTTTGCGTCAATATTGATCAGTGCTATGGGACGGTATGAGCTGGGGAGGGAAGGGTCTTTCCCTTTTTTATGGAATACCAGGACCTTTGCTTCGTTCATTGATTGGGTCACATTACCCTGTTCTTTAAAGGTGTTTAGAAGTCTCGTGAGGACAGGGATAAGTAAATCTGCATATTTTTTATAGAAGGGGGCGGTAAATCCGTCTGGGCCGGGTGCCTTCTCAGTTGGGAGTGCCGCAATTGCTTTTTTGACTTCCTCCTCTGAGATCGGGTTTTCTAGTGCTATTCTGTCTTCCTCTGGGATTTTTTTTAAGGGAAGGGTTTGCAGATAAGCGTCTTGGTCTGCTTCGTTCGGGTGTCTTGTGGTGTAGAGATTTTGGTAAAAGTCCTGGAAGATTCTCCCTATGTTTGAGGTTTGTGTGTGTAGTTCGCCCTGCTTGTCCTGCATACTCAAGATGTTTATAGACTTTTGTTTTTCTCGCAGCTGTCTTGCTAAGAGTCTGTCCGCCTTATTGGCTTTAATGTATAGCCGCTGTTTAAGAAATTGGAGGGATCTTTCGGCTCCTTTTGTTCGAAGCATTTCCAATTGCCCCTGTGTGTGTTTTAGGGCCTTTTTTAGGGCTCTAGTTGGGTGGGATATAATTTCTTCCTGTATGTCCGAAATTTTCTTCTCTAGTTCTTTTTCCCAGCGGTGTCTTTGATTTTCTTTGGAGGCTTTCAGGGCTATAAAGTTGCCTCTGGTCACTGCTTTGAATGCCTCCCAGACCGTGCTTAGAGGGACCTCGCCTGTGTCGTTATGTGAGAAGTATTCCGTTATCCTGTCCCTAATCGATTCTCCCATTACTGGGTCCTGGAGAATATCCTGTGGTAGTCTCCAGCGCCACAGCCCTCCTCCTTTTTCTGGGGTTGTGAACTCAAGCCAAAGTGGGGCGTGGTCGGACAGGGATATTGACCCTGTTTCTATATCTTGAATTTTCCCCATAAGGCCCACAGACACCCAAAAATAGTCTATTCTTGACATCGTGTTGTAGACGTGTGAGAAATAAGTGTAGCCTCTCTGCTGGCCCTTTTGCTGTCTCCAAACATCACAGACTGCGAGTTGGTCCATTTTTTGTTTGAGTCGTTTGGAGGGGGCGCCCTGTATGGAGGGGCCCGCTGTGCTCCTGTCTATTTGTGGCTGCCATGCGAGGTTTAGGTCTCCCCCCAAGATCACCTCTCCCTTCGCGAAGCCCTCTATCTTCTCCAGAGTCTCTCAAATGAATCCGTCTTGTCCCGTGTTTGGTGCATAGATTGTGGCCAGAGTTAGATGGGACCCGTCCAGGTGGACATTGACCATTGCTAGTCTCCCTTCTTTATCCGTGTGCCTGTCCGTCAGAATGACCTTTGTTCCTTCTTTGATAGCTGTGAGGACTCCTGCTTTTTTGTCCGTGGCATTCGATTGTGCCCATATCCGATATCCACTGATGCATATTTTCTGCTTATCCTGTGCTTTGATGTGCGTTTCTTGTAGCAGGAGGATGTTCGCCTTTTCTCTCTTGAGCAGGGCCTCCACTTTCTTTCTCTTTATCGGGGAGTTCAGGCCTCGTACGTTTTATGTTAGGATTCTAAGTTTCCCCATTTCGTACTGTCTGATTGGGAGAATTCCATTTCCTTAGGATGTGAGAACTTTGCATCTTCCGGTATCTTTCCCTCCCCCCTCCCTCTCCATCCCCCCAACTTCCAACTTTTGAACGTATAACTTCCCGAGGAGGGCCCGTGTGCCTATGGTTGCTAGGGCGTTGCGCCTATCGCTCCCGGCCCTCAAAGTACTCGGTAACAGTTTCGCGGGGGGTCCTAAACCCCGCATGACCTCAGACTTTCCTGAGTTTCGATCCCAAGGGGCCCCTCTCGGGCCGCCATTTAGTGTTTACCGTGGGCTGATGTTGGGTCGTATGATTACCCTTTTTACTTCTTTCTTTTCCGTATCTCTTCCCATCCTCTCGGCCTTTTCTGGAGACCGCCTCTTGTTCTGTCGTGAGCTTCCGCCGTTTCCTCTGTTTGTATGTCCATAATTTGCAGTCCTTCATCGCATGTTGTCACTCTTTGTTGTTTGCCTTCCCAGCTGAACAGTAGGCCGAAAGGGAATGTCCATTTGTATCTTATTTCCTTTGACACCAGTACCTTGATTAGCGGTGCCATATCTCTCCTTTTTTGTAGTGTGATCGAGGCCAAATCTTGGTACAGTTGAATGTCCGTCCCGTTCATCTTGATGTGGTCTAATTGTCGCGCCTTCCTTAAAATATGTTCTTTTTGTGGGTACGATGAAAGGGCTACTAGAACATCTCTAGGTCTTTCTCCGGGCGCCCCTGTTCTTCTTGGGCCCACTCTGTGTATTCTGTCGATTCCTATGGTGTCTGTTTCCTGTGCTTCCAGAATGTCTCTGAAGACTTCCAGGACTGCATTCTTGAGGTCCTTGTCGAGTACTGCCTCCGTGATGTTCTTGATCCGGATATTAGATCTGCGTGAACGGTTTTCTAAGTCCTTGCATTGGATCTCTAGGTTGTGGGTTAGGCGTGCTAGGTGTTCCTGGGTCTCACTGTTTTGGGTTGTCTCTTCTTCTAGGTTTTGGATGATTTTCTCCACCGTGTCGGTTCTCTCTTCCAGTTGGGCAATGTCTCGCTTCACTTCTTGGACCACCTGTTTCATTTCGTTTCTCATTGTGGTGAACTGGTCCTGGACCGTGGTCATGAATCTCTCCTGTAGCTCCGCGAACCATGAGTGCATGTCTTCCCTTGAAGGGAGCATTGGGGTTGCGTTGGTGTGGTTGCGGTCCTCTGGGGAGTCTTCCCGGGGTCTCCCCCTGGTATGGATCTGGGATTCAGCCGACCACATTTGGACCAGGTTCGCCTCTTGTTTAGAGGACTGCGAATTTGGGGGTACCGTGTTCCCCTTCCCCTTTGTTTTCGACATGTCTTCCTTGGTGAATCTTCTTCTCCTGCGGGTATGAGGAGTGGCGGTGTGCTTTGGGGAGGCCCCGGGGGGTGTGTCTTGCTTGCGTTCCTCTCTGGCTTCCCCTCTGATAAGTGGGGTTGTTGGTGGGGTTGAGGGTCTTCCCGCGTGAGGTTGGTGCCCTCGATTGGGCTTCGTCTGTGGCCGAGCCTGGTTTGTCCTTGTACCCCCCTTCGGCCCTCCCCTTCTCTCCTCTGCCTGGAGATGGGCTTGTATGATGTTAGGCGGGTGGCCCCCCTATTCTATTAGCGTTGTGGGGGGGGGCGCTCACCTTGTGCGCCTCCGGGCGACCGATGTCGAGTTTCGTGGTGCCGGGCCTTTTCTTCTTATTCAGTGCGGGCCGCGCGGTGTTTTGCCGCCCCTCGCCGCCGCCCGCCTCCTCCCCGGGGGCGGGGGGGGGGCGTATGGGCTCCGAGGGAGTGGGGACCTTCCCTCTCCCTCGTGCGCTCTGCCCGGATGCCGCGGCGTGAGCTGGGTGCTGCTACGGCCGCCTGTGTCTTCCTGGTGGTTCCCCTCTTCCGCGGGAACCCGCGAGCGGCCCTGGAGGGGGAGGGGCGGCCGCCCCGCTCGTCCTTTGTGCGCCGCATCTGGCTATCCCCCACTGATGCGAGGTCGATTCCCGCTGCTGAGTGCTGCCCTGCACTTTCCGGGTAGGTTTCGTGATTATTTCCACGATTTCGAGTGCTTTTTAGTCAATTCTGCGGCGGCCCGGGCGGAGAGTGACCTATGTGCGTCTCCCCGTCCCGGTGGCCATCTTGCTTCATTCCCCAATTTGTTTTTTAAACACGTTTTCAGGTTTTTGACTTACCCAGTGGGTCGCAATTTACATCGCATTTCTGGAGAGCTCTCACCTGTTCTTTTGGTATTGATGACCGATACTCTAATGCATACCACCCACAGACAGATGGTCAAACAGAATGGTTGAATTCCACGCTAGAACAATATTTGCGACGCCTTCTTCTCCAGTATCAGGATACCTGGCTTAACGTTCTAGTTATGGCTGAGTTTGCTTAGAAGAACTCCCTGCATACCTCGACTTGATATTCACTTTTTTATGCTCTCTATGGTCAGCATCCCCTTTCTCTTCCGTTTCCAACCATGGCTTCTCCAAGTAATCCTGCTCCTCATGTTTGTGTGCAGGATTTGTTAAAAATGCAGGCTGGTATTAGACAACATCTAGTTGAGGTCCAGTCCCGTGCTAAAGGCTTTGCCGACGCTCATAGGTCCACGGCACCCACCTACAAGGTGGGTATGAAAGTTTGGTTGCAAACTAAAAATCTTCATCTATCCAATCGTAAGACCCTATTGCCTCGTTTAGTCGGACCTTACATTGTCACGGATGTCATCAATCCCATGGCGGTTCAACTGGGCCTACCTCCCAAGTGGAAAATCCATCCTGTTTTCCACGTATCTCTTTTGAAAACAGTCCATCCTTCTGCTCGCCATTTGGCCCATCCTCTGGAAGTGCACGGTACAGAGGAGTATGAGGTCAATCGTATCCTCGACACCAAGGTCAGGAGGGGCGTCCATTTATATCTTGTGGATTGGAAGGGTTATGGTCCCGAGGATCGCATGTGGGAACCCACTGACCACATCCATGCACCTGCACGCTTGTCAAGTTTTTGGTCCAACCATGGGTGAAGGCGTTCTTTGAGGGAGGATGCTGTCAGGATTCCAAGTATCGCATTGCAGAATGTACAGAAAGCCAGTAATTCTAGGTCAACTCATAGATGCAATTCAGGCAATTCTACAGCACTATCACGCCTTTCCTACAATTCCAAACCCACATGATAAGGTCTCCCTTACCCACATTCACATGCCAGACTCATGTATTCAAGCAGAGGTAGAGGAAGAACACGTTATGCCAAGTACGGAACGTTGCCATGGAGACTGTGGCACCCTCTTCAGATTACGTTCGGATTACTATCCGAGATTCACGTGAGATCGAGGACATGTGCCTCGTAGAATTTAAGCTCCTCCCCATCCTCACTTTGGTGCTTCTGATTTTGAAGTACGTTTTGCTTCTTGCTTGTTTACATATCTCTTTTGTGGACCAATTTGTTTACGAACCTTGGACTGTTATTCCGGACCTTGCTTTTTCACCTCACCCTCAAACCGTACCAGGTTGCTTTCGATTCCTGCTTTCTACGTTGCCGACTCAGAACGCTATACGGATTGCCTTGTCTCCTGTTTATGCTTTGGTTACCGTCAGCCCTTTGCCAACCCGAAACTCTATTTGGATTGCTCTGATCACGATTCTGCTACATTTGCTGCCAGCGTGTTGCTGACTTTTTACCGTCCGGCTATCCTGCTGTCTGTGGGGACATCACGCGATCGCGGGAGCGTGTTCTCGCGAGATCTCGATACACGGGATCTCGCAAGCCCACGCTCCGCGGGAAAACGTTCCCGCTTCAGAGTTGGCGCCCTGCCAGCTAGAGCGGTCGTACAGGAGCGCTGCTCCTGATTACACAAAAAGGAGAATCAACTCCAGAACCATCACTACAGCTCATAGGGCATAACGCCACAGCCACTGGAGGCTTCATGGGGGCCCTATGAGTTTACGGCGTGCCACCGGTGAGCACAACCCTTCCACAGTGAAGTAACTGGGGAAGCACAGGACCTGGTCAGTTTAACAGTGAGTAAGCGCCCTGCGCCACCAGTCCGCCTTAAGACATTCTCCCTTGTTCTCAGTCAATAAAGACTGTCAGAAACCCTACTGCGTCCTGTCATCCATTCAGGCCACAACATAACTGGCGACGAGGATACCTGAAGTCCCACGGACCCACCATGCAAGGCGCCACGCCACCCCCTGCGTTTCTCCCCCTGCCAGGGACACCAGCGATTCCGTGGATGCAATGGGAACCCCTTTTTTTCCACCTACTTGGAAGCGGTGGGCGGCACGCAATATGCCCCCATCAGGAAGAGGGCGATGCTGTTGAATGCGCTAGGGGTTGAAGGTCAGCGTATCTTTGCAGGCCTTAAAGAAATACCGGCGGCCGACGAAGACGCCGATGACGACGACGTGTACAAAGAAGCCACGCGTCGCATCATGAAAAGGTTCACTAATAAGGAGAATTTTGTACTGCATAGGTTGAGATTCTACACTCGCAAACAGGAAGGGAGCGAAACCGTGGATGACTACATCACCAGGATGAGGGAACTCGCTTCTCTGTGCGCCTTCGGAGAAAATGCAGAACAGGTCATCTGCGACATGCTCGTCGTCCACACCAACTCTAGGAAAGTGCAGGACAAATTCATCCAGGAGAAGGAGGTCACCCTCGATAAAGCCATCCAGATTGCCAGGGCGGAGGAAGAAACCTCCAGCAGACGCAAGGAGGCGGGAAGTCACCTGCCTGTGCCCGAAATGGCGGCGCTACAATGGAGAGGTCGCAGAGACAAGCAATCCCGCGACGGCCCCAAGGACAAAAGTCCCAGGAAAAAGGAGGCACCGAAATGCTACAGATGCGCCAGTCTCAAGCACATGGCGAACGACCGCGACTGTCCCGCCAGGAATAAAGAATGCTCCAAGTGCGGACGCATTGGCCACGTGGCTCCAGCATGCATGTGGCGGGAGAAAACCGTGTCCCGTGTCGACGGTGACTGCACCTCCACCGATGAGGATGAACTGCTGGACAGACCCATGGTTGTCATGGTCAATGCCCCCCATGCCAGGAGAGAAAAGCCCCACTGCACCATTAAAGTGGACGGAATGGAAACGCGCGTCATGGCTGATTCGGGATCCGACCTCACCATTCTGCCCATCAACACGTACAAGGAGATGATGGGACAAGAAAGAGTGGAGATTAGATCCACCAGGCAAAAACCCACCGTGTTTGGAGGGGCAACGGTCGACCTGTTGGGCTACATCAAGGCCCGCATCGATTTCAAGGGGAGGTCTACCACCACCAAGGTGTATTTTTCCCCCAAAGGTCCAGCCGTGCTGGGGTGGGATGACCAACACAAACTCAGCATGAAACTAGATCCCAGCACTCCGGAACAGGTGCTCATGATCTCGTCAGGAGCAGCGCAAAACTATAAGGAGATCTTTCCAAACCTGTTCTCCGAGAGACCGGGAAAAGTGAGAAACTTCGTACACAAAATTCGACTGAAACCCAACGCCACCCCAGTCAAGCACAAAGTAAGGGCGGTACCTGCCACCGCAAGACCAGCTTTGGACGCTCACCTGAGGAAGATGGTCGAGGAAGGAACCATTGAAACCGTGGAATCCTCGCAATGGCTGAGTCCGGTGGTACTAGTTAAGAAGAAGTCCAGCAACGACCTCAGGATCTGCATCGACCTGAGAAGCCTGAACTTGGAGGTGATCACGGATAGCTTCCCGCTCCCCAGCATCAATGAGATCGTCCTCATGATGAAAGAGGCGGCCATTTTCTCGAAGCTGGACATGCGTGATGCCTATCACCAGATTCCCCTACACAAGTCCTCCCGCCCCCTGACGGCGTTCATCACTCCTTTCGGCACCTTCCAATACACCCGCATGCCTTTCGGGTTATCGTCCGCAGCATCCGCATTCCAGAGGATGATGAACTCCCTATTGAAAGGCCTCACCAATGTCTCATTCTTCCAAGACGACATTCTGGTATACGCCAAGGACAGCGAGACCCATGACAAGGCGCTCAAGTCAGTCCTAAGCAGACTTCAGGAGGAAGGCATTCACCTACGCCATGAAAAGTGTGTCTTCGGGGTGAACAAAGTAGAGTATCTTGGGTACTGCATCTCGAGTGATGGGGTGAGCCCCAAAAGGAACCTCATGGAGGCCATTACTGAGGCGCCGGCGCCGATGTCTAAAGAGGAACTGCGCTCATTCTTAGGCCTAGCTGAGTACTATGCCAAATTCGTCCCCAGGTTCTCTGAGACCACGTCTCCCATGAGGGAGCTTCTGAAGAAGGGGGCAGCATACTCTTGGGGCCCAGAACAAGATGAGGCTTTCGGCGAAATCAAGAATAGGATTCTACACGCGCCGTGCCTTAAACCATACAACCCTGAATGGGACACCTACATCACCAGTGACGCCAGCGCATACGGCCTAGGGGCCACCTTGACCCAGAAAAAGGGCGACACAGAGAACATTGTGGCGTTTGCATCCAAGGCATTATCCTCATCCGAGAAGAATTACTCTACGGTAGAGAAAGAGATGTTGGCATGCGCTTGGGCCGTCGACTACTTCAGATGTATGATCTGAAGTAGTCGACGGCCCAAGCGCATACGTATGGGGGACAAGATTCAAGTTGATCACCGATCACAAGCCGCTAATCCACATGCTGAGCCCGGGCGGCACCAAGACGGCCACCCCCAGACTGGCCAGGATCGCCGCGAAGCTCCAAGAGTATACCTACGAGATACAACACATTGCGGGCTGGAAAAACGCACAAGCGGACTGCATGTCCAGGCTCCTCAACCAAAGCGCCCCCGGCACCACATTCCTGGAAGACGAATGTGTCGTTGCGTCCATCGGCGACCTGAGGAACGTCGAGTACATGGAAATGAGCGAGCGCCACTGGCAAGAAGAGTTCGAGCAGGACTTCGCTCTAAGGCACGTAAGCACCTGGGTTCGAAATGGATGGCCCAACGAGAGAGCGATCCCTGAAGGCCTTCGTCCCTACTGGAAGGTGAATGAGGAAATTACCGCCATGAACGGTCTCATTCTCAGAGGTGATCAAATCATCCCACCCAGTGGAATCCGTAAAGTCATACTGTGCAGAGCGCACTCGGGCCACTTAGGGTGCAACATGACCAGAAGAAGGATACGCGACGCATACTGGTGGCCAGGTATGGACCAGGACGTTCGGCAGATGGTCGATAGGTGCCACGAATGCTCCAACAGCGACAAGCGCCTAGCCGTGAGGCAAGCCCCCATGCTGCCCACCGAAGTCCCCAAAGGGGTGTGGCGAAAACTGGGGATGGATTTCATAGGGCCGCTGGACAACATGCCCCCTGAGCACAGATACGGGATAGTCTTGGTCGACTACTTTTCCAAATGGGTGGAAGCTGACTTCACCCCGGACATCACTACGGGAACAGTCATTGAAACTCTCACTGCCATATTTCAGCGGGAGGGCCTGCCCGAAGAACTCGTCACGGACAACGGAGTCCAACTAGTATCCAGGGAAATGGAAAAATTTCTCAAGCTTAACAACATCAAACAGCGGAAAGCAAGTCTATACCACCCACAGGCAAATGGCCTAGTCGAGCGGGCCAACCGCTTCATCAAAGGGGCGCTGCAACTGGCCCACGCCTCGGGCCTAGACCCATATAAGACGGTCAAAGAAGCCGTAGCGGCTCACCGTCTCACCCCCAACGCCGTCACAAGTGTTTCTCCGTTCCATCTGCTGAGGGGGAGAAGGGCGGCATCCTCACTGGTACCACCATGGCTTCAGCAAGTGAGGGCCGACGAAGACGTCGACATGGCTGACGTAACGTGCCGTATGCAGCGCAACAAAGAAGCAATGAAAGCACAGGGGGACTTGCGCCGAGCCGCTCGACACACACAAGTCAACAAAGGGGATCTGGTGAAGATACGACTTCCCCACAAGGACACCACCACAGGTTCCAGATACAGCAGTCCCATAGAAGTCATGGAGAGAGGGACAAACTACATCCGCACCAGCGATGGCAGGAGATGGAATCTAGAGAGGGTAGCCATGTACCGCAGGAAAGATGATACTGTACACTCCCCTGGAGACACTGGAGGAGATCAGGTCTGCCAAGAGCCATACGAGAACCATCATCTCCCGAGTGGAGACATCATAGAGCCGCAACATCGCAACGACTTCGCAAGCTCCCTTTTCCCAACCACACCCAGGGGATCACAGCAAGGAGCTGGACAAAGAGATCCCGATTCACCAGCACCCTCCCAAGGACACTTCATCGATCCCACTACATACCCGGATCCTGGCAGGCCCCAGAGAGAGAGAAGGAAGCCCGGGAAATATGCGGACTTCATCATGGAGTGACCTCCCATTCCTTTTTCCCAGCAGAGGAGGTGTGTGGGGACATCACGCGATCGCGGGAGCGTGTTCTCGCGAGATCTCGATACACAGGATCTCGCGAGCCCACGCTCCGCGGGAAAACGTTCCCGCTTCAGAGTTGGCGCCCTGCCAGCTAGAGCGGTCGTACAGGAGCGCTGCTCCTGATTACACAAAAAGGAGAATCAACTCCAGAACCATCACTACAGCTCATAGGGCATAACGCCACAGCCACTGGAGGCTTCACGGGGGCCCTATGAGTTTACGGCGTGCCACCGGTGAGCACAACCCTTCCACAGTGAAGTAACTGGGGAAGCACAGGACCTGGTCAGTTTAACAGTGAGTAAGCGCCCTGCGCCACCAGTCCGCCTTAAGACATTCTCCCTTGTTCTCAGTCAATAAAGACTGTCAGAAACCCTACTGCGTCCTGTCATCCATTCAGGCCACAACACTGTCTGAAGTTAAAAGCAATAATCCTTTCTGCACAGACCTCCCATCCCGCGCATGGACTAGAGAGTTTCGGCTGCGCTAGGGGTTCCGTTAGATGTCCTCGTGCTGTCGGGCTAGGTGGCCTTCTTGGACTAGAGACTCTGCCACTCCATTCAGAAAACGTCCTTGTGCCGCCGGGTAGAAACTTGATGGATTATTGCTTCATACTTTTCTATCTTCAACTGTGCTTCTTTCACAGAGTCGTCTACTGCTGGTTCTGTCTTCATTTACATACCATCCAATAGTCAACACATGGTAAGATAAGATTCTAATTAATTCTAGCCAGTCACATCTAATTTTTCTGTTGCCATTACTTGGGCACATCATACCTGAATATATACAATATTGCAGGTACACCAGTCGTGCTCTACAACGCACAAGAAAGAATCACATTCTTCCATATCCTCACTCCTGATTCAGGTTAGCCTATCACAGATTGTGATAACATTATTAAGTGTTTTCAAGTACTGCTTACTTACGTCTTCTCATTGTTCTTTTTGACAGCCTGGTGTTCGTGTTGTGTCCACAGCTTCCAGGGAATAGATCCCTCTGTTTGTCTATTATATAAACAGAGGGGTACATTATTGTGAAGAATTTGTCCCCTACACTACGGGCCCAAGTACATCCAAGGACTTGTCCCCTCAAGTACAAGGCAAGTTCTGACAATAACGCACTTCCCACCAGATGAGAGATTACAAATCCTACTCTAGAACGATCTGACAGAAAGGCAGCTTGTCTAAATGTAAAGGCAACCGTACAGGCATCAAGAAAGTTATACTGCTTTGGTTCACCGCTGTATTTCTCCGGTGGGGGGGGGTCTTCTGTACTGACCGGTCTCACCAGAAGGTACATGTTGCAGCAGCACTTGCCTTAGCACAGCGTTTTCAGTGTTCAGCTTTGCACCTCCAAGGACAAGCCTTGAACTGCGGCCATTAATTCCTGGACTTGCTCCATGGGAACTGCTTCTTTTTTTTTTTCAAATACATTTTTATTAACAGTTTTTCAAGGAAACAAGCCAACAAGTCTCTTACCCTAGAACTCCCCCCCTTGGCCCCTCCCTGCTCCCACACGGGCGGATGGTTGTTAGAGATCTCACAAATCCGACTCCTCCTGAGGATGAATTATACCCAGAAGTTCCATAGTTTTGGGGCACCAGGCTCTCCGGGTCCCCGCTGTTAGGTATGCCAGTAAATTGGACCAGTCCGAAGCAAACCGCAAATGTTCTCCTTGGATGGGGCAGGTAAGCCACTCCACGGCCACCAGCGACCAGAGCTTAGCGACCCATTCGTGTTCCTGAGGGTTCACGTTTGATTTCCATTTTCGGGCCAGGACCATAGCCGCCGACAGCATCATTATCACATATAGCTTACGGTCAGCCTTGGATGCAAGGGTTGTCAGTGTCCCATTAAGGCCTAATAAGTCACACCCTCTATTCTGTCCCACGCTGACCCCCAATACCCGGGTGTCCACCCGCTGAACCTCAGACCAGAAGTGATATAACTTTGGACACTCCCACCAGATATGAGCCCAAGAGCCCACTGCACCGCACCCCTTCCGACATAACCGCGAGACATTAGGATATATTTTGTTTAGCCTGACTGGGGTCAGGTGCCACTTCAACATCAATTTCGTCCATATCTCACGGAGTTGGATGGATCTTGTAAGTTTCGGGATCAGAGACTACAGGGTAACCCATGACGTCTGTTCTATGCTCATCCCTACTCCCAGCTGACCATATATTTCCAGGGCTGCAGGGTTTCACCTTGTTTAATAAATTTATAGATGTTCGCCACAATACCCTTGTCACCCATATCTGTGCCCAAGTACTTTTCGAACAGGGTGAGGGAGCGGGATCCTGCCTGCCTAACCGACAGCTGGGAGACCCAGTGCCTAATCTGGAAGTAGGTGAACCTCTGCCTCTCGCCCAGATCGAAGTTTAACTTACACTGATCGAATTGCTTAAGCACATGACCCGCCCACATATCTCTCACCATCCGGCAGCCCCCCTGAAACCAAGGATCAAAAGCCCACGAGTTGGTAATTGCTGGAGTAAATTGAGGGTTTCCATGTATGGGGGTGTACGGAGATGGGAACATAGTGATGTGCGCCCTTTTAACTGCATTATCCCAAGCTTCACCCGTAGTCGAAATTATATCACTGTAGTACATTTGGGGTGGTCTATCAGGCTTCGGCAGCCACAGGACGCCCTCTAGATTCCCCCCCCACCACCGCCCTATCCATTGGTCTCCACACTTTCCCTCTTTCGTTTCTTTGCCAGTCTCTTAGAATGCGGATCTGTGCTGCCAGATAGTATACTCTAAAGTCTGGCTCCCCCAAACCCCCTCGCTCCGGCAGAGCCTTCATGAGGGAGGCCGCCACCCTCGGGCGTTTACACTTCCAGATGAAACTACTAGTTATTCTATGGATGGCCCTGAAGAAGGTTGCAGGGACCCGAACGGGGAGGGCCGAAAAAGGATATAGTAGCAGGGGCAAGATAGCCATTTTTAGGGTGTTAATTCTTCCCAACCACGAAATCTCCAGGGGTCCCCAGTCCACCAATTTTGACCTCACCTTCTATAGCAGTGGAGGATAATTAGCCTTGTATAGATCTCCTAGGGACTTAGTCGGGTTTATTCCCAGGTACTTTAACGAAGTGTCCGTCCATCTATAGACGTACGCCTTCTTAAGATCTTCCTCCATACTAGAGGGCAGAGAGAGAGGGAGCACCTCTGATTTGTGGGAGTTAACTTTTAGCCCTGCAACTTGACCAAATCTTTTTAATTCCCTGGCCACCGCCCGCAAAGTGGTGATCGGGTGTATTAGTGAGAAAATCATGTTGTCGGCGAAGGCCGCTACCTTGTGAACCTCACCTGCAAATGGGACACCCTCTATATCAACTGCAGCTCTAACCGACGCCAGGAAGGGTTGAAGGTGAAGGGCATAAAGGAGAGGTGACATTGGACAGCCCTGTTTTGTGACCCTTTCCACCCGGACGGTGGCCGAGATTTGGCCATTTATTACTAGCTGGAGGGTTGGGTTTCGATAATTTGCCCTAATTCAAGAGATAAATCCCGGACCAAACCCCATTCTGACCATGGTGGCAAACTGGAACCCCCACTCTACTCAATCGAAAGCCTTCTCAGCGTCGATCGCCAGCAGGAGGGCCGGGAGGTTCCATTTTTGTGTCTTCTCGACCAGGTAAGTCAATCTTCTGACATTATCGGATGTTTGCCTTCCTGTAAAAAAACCTGACTGGTCATGATATATTAATTTGGGGAGAATTGCCTCAAGGCGATTAGCTAGTACTTTGGTATAAATGTTGGCATCCACATTGATCAAAGCTATTGGATGATAAGATCCACACTCGGTTGGGTCCTTACCCTTCTTGTGAATCAGGATGACTTTTGCCTCTTCCATTGAATTGGGGAGCACCCCAGTGGAGCCAATATGGCTAAACAATTTGGTAAGAATGGGAATGAAAACTTCTTAATGAGTCTTGTAAAATTCCGATACAAACCCATCTGGCCCAGGGGCTTTGCTGGTTGGTAGATTATTAATTACCCTTCTGACTTCGTTAACAGTTATTGCAGCTTCCAACGCCTCCCTTTCATCCAGCGAAATCTGTCGACAAGCTGCTCCCTGTAAATAGGCCTCCTGGTCCCCAGGAGTGGGGTCCTCCGACCTATAGAGGTCCGAGTAGAATTTACAAAGTTCTCTCTCTATATCGGGGTTCTTTGTGTAGAGTAACCCTCCCTCCCCCTTTATTTTTAGAATAGTCTTGTCCCCTGCCTCTTTCCTTAGCTTTCTGGCCAGAAGGCGGTCTGACTTATTACCTTTAACATAGTACCTTTGCCGCAGCCTAAGGAGATTCTGCTCGGCTGCCTTGGTTTGCAAAAGGTTGAGCTGCCCTCTCACTGCTCTATATTCCCTTTTAATAGCCGCTGACTGTTTACCGCCCAAACGGGCCATAACTTCTTTGAGTCTAGTTTCTAATAGCTGTTCTTCCAGTCTCAATTCCTGTTCCCTTCTCGCCTTGATTGCTATAATCCTCCCTCTAATCGTGGCCTTGAGGGCGTCCCACCAGATATGAGGGGCAGTGTCATTCCAGTCATTATGTTGGATATATTCTGCCACTTCGCCCTCTACCTCCTTCACCAGGATTGGGTCTTTGAACAACGGGGCCGGGTACCTCCACTTCCAGATCCCTGGGGGTCCCGTTGGCCTAGGTAATGTCAATGTAAGAGGAGCGTGGTCTGCTATGGAGATTGCCCCAACCTCCAGAGCTAAGGCTCTTCCCACTAGAGGTTTGGAGAGTCAGACATAATCTATATGGGAGTGTGACCTGTGCACATGCGAGTAAAAGGTATATCCCTCTGCATCACCATAAAGTTGCCTCCAAGCATCAACCAAGGCTAGCTCTTGCATCTTCTTCACAAGGTCCCTGGATGCCCCCTCTGATACCACCAAGAAACCGCACTTCTATCCTTCGCAGGGACCCAGGCAATATTAAAGTCTCCCATTAACAGAATATTGGCCTTAGCAAAACTCCCTAAGCAAGTGAGAATATTCTGGATAAATGGGTCCTGAGCCTGATTGGGAGCATAGAGAGTTGCCACCGTGAAGGCCTCCTCCTTCCCCTCAAGTATTACCGCTAAGTACCTACCGTTGTTGCCCCTCTGCATGTCCTTAACGGTCAGGTCGTACCCATCATTTAGGGCAACCAAAACTCCCCCCTTTTTGCTTGCTTGAGTGGCCTGAAACACTCGAGTGTAACCCCGGAACCTGATCCTGTGGGAGTCGCTAGACTGCATATGGGTCTCCTGCAGAGACACGACATGGGGCTGTTCCCTCCCGAGAAACCTCTCCACCTTCTTCCTCTTAACCTGGGAATTGTGGCCGTTCACATTTAATGAAAGGAACATCAATGCCTCCATTCTAGCCATAAGAGGAGTTTGTGGGATTAACTTTTGATCGACCGAGGCCATCTTGTGCCGAAACCCCACCCATCTGCCCTATGTTGAACACTCTCGACCTACGGCCCACTAGATGGGGCTCCGGTTCATGGACGTTGGATCTCCCCCCCGCCCCCTCTTCCCCCCCAAGTTCCCCCAATCCCCCCCCTTCCGGGCGAGTCCGGCTGGCACCAAGCCCCCCTCGTGATGGCCATACGAGAGCAGAACTCCATAACAAACCCAGAAACACCCAACACAGGATTTCCCAATCCCAATCCAAGAACTCATCGCCCCCCCTCCCTGCCTGCAACTCAACCTCTAACGAACCTCTAGTAAACCGCCCACAAACAAAAACAGATCAACATTGGCTAGCGCCCTCCCCATGCTAGCGTTTGAACCAGTCACCAGACTTCCATTCTTCACGATTCGTTGGGGGGGCCATCCACCCCCCGATGACCTTCCCCAGCCGTGTTGTTAGATTTTCTGGGCGCAGAGGCCCGATCTCCTCTCCTCGCACGCCTGGGCTTGACCGTGGACTATTCCCATGGTTTGCGTTCGATTGGCTGAGCTTCCGCCCCCACAGACGGGGGAGAGATCTGATCCTGCAGGCCCAGCAGGGCCAATCCCTGGTCGCAGGTTGTGATCTTGTGGCGGGTGCCTTGCCAAAGAAAGGTCAGACCGAACGGGTGGGCCCATCTATAACGAATTTGCTACGAGCGCAGGAAGGACAGAACTGGACCCATCCGGCTCCTCTTGACTAGCGTTATTTGCGCCAGGCCTGGTATAGAAAAATGTTGTGGCTATTGTAGGTAATGCTTGTGGCCCTTCTCGCCTTTTCCAATACCCTTTCCTTCATAGCGTAATTGTCGAAGGCCACCAGCACATCGCGCGGCCTCGAGCCTGGTTCCAGCCTTCGCGGGCCCACTCTGTGGACCCTATCGAATTGCATGTCTGGATCCGATTCTAAACTCAGCAGGTCCACGAATATCTGCTTTAATATTTGGGCCAACTCCTGATCCAGTATGCCCTCGGGCAAGAATTTGACTCTGATGTCAGCCCTTCTTGACCTGTTTTCCAAGTCTTCCGTCTGCAACTCCAGATTTTGTGTGGCCGCAGCCAGCGATTCAAGCAGGATGTCAGCTTTACTTGCCTCCTCAGCCAACTCTTGAATGGCCTGCTCATTAGTGTCCACTCTCTCTTACAGTTTGTGAATGTCTCTTTTGATTTCCCTTAGACCCTCCGCCAGGTCCTCCCGCAACTTGTCCATCTGTTTTTGCCCTGCTGCTGTGATCTTCTCCATCAGTTCGCCCATAAACTGTGACGGCATCACCTGGGAGACCGGCCTATCCATATCATCTTGGAGGGCAGGTGCTTCCTTATCCTCTGTGCTTTGGGCCCCCTCTTGGGTGCCTGGGAACTCCAAGTCTTTTGGCCAATATTTTGTGAGGGGGCCTTCTAATGGTTTCCTAGAACCTCTCCCTTGCACTGGAGTCTCTCTCCCCTTATTTCTGGGCATTTCACCAGGCCAAGTGTGTGGCGCAATGATGGCCAGTCCCCCCTCAAGACTAGTGGGTCCAACGCAAGCGCAGGCCTTCTGACACGCTCTGGGGACTAGTAGAATTGCGGGGGGGCACCTATCCGCTGAGGCACATCTGCTGCTGAATGTGGTGTGCGAGGCGTGTCTTTCTTTCTTTGGTTTTTTGTTGTGGCACCTAAGGGATGCGGCCGCCCCCCCTCCCCTGGGAACCGGCACCGTCTAGGAGGGCCTCGGGGGACCCCAGGGGGACTCCCCTGCTTCAGGGCCAACCATCACTTCCCAGGCTCCGTGGACCCTCCAGGGGCCACCCCGCATCAACTTCACCACGGGGGAGGGGGCCTGTGCCGCCGCTCCCCCGGGACCGAGGATCAAGGGACGTCTACCATCCGGGGGGCACTTAGCATAGGGAAAAGTCCAGTGCAGCTGGAATCCCCCCGGCCGCCACCGGGTCTCAGTGCGTACCTCCTCCGGCCTCGGGAGCCGCAACAGTCCCTCCGGTGCGCCTCCTCACAGATGCGGGCCAGGGCCAACCGCGCTCCCTCCTCGACGGGCCGCCGGGCGGCTCCCGCCCATCAAACTCCCCCAATTCAGGGGACGCTTTTGCGATGTCTTCGGTGCCGGCACACCCCCGCCTCTGGCCTGACTCACAGGGACTGCCGCCCGGGCCCCGCCTCCAATCGCCCAGTCGCGGCAGCTCAGCAGCTGAGCTACCAAGAGCAGGGGCCATCCCCCATGGTCCCCCAAGGTCCAGTCGTTGCCCCCGCGCCAGAGGCCCGCTCAACCTGCTCAGGATGCCGGGCAGGGCAGTTTCTCATACGGGCGGTGTTGCAGGAGCCAGCAGGTCGGGAGCCCTGGGCGCGAGGTCCTCACCCAATCACGGCCATCTTGGATCTCAGGAACTGCTTCTTTTTTTTGGCGTTGCAAACTGGCAGTGGCAGGCCTTACCTTCCTGGTTTTGGAGTCCTTTGGAGAGAAGAGATAAGGCCTGTCCCTCAAGCCGCCACTGTGCAACCCAAAAGAGAGTAATCAGGGGGGCGCAGGGGTCACCTGGAGAGCTGGGTCTCAAGGAAAAAAAAACTCAGGGGAAAAACATTTGAAGCTGATGCAGACTAATGCCATTGAGTAGAATTTGCAGTGATGTTTGTACACCAATGTAGCAGCCAAGTTATAATCCTGAGAGGAGGTACGTAAGGCCAGCATGAAGTGAACAAAATAGAAAGCAGGGCAAGGGAGGCATTCAGGGGCCAGAATAAGGAGCTCCAGGAGGCAAGGATCGAAGGCACAGGAAGGATGGTGAGAGAGAGAAGCACAGAATGCCGGACTGTAGGCAGAACGGAGGAGGGAGGACTGGAAATAGCAAGCAAGGCAGAGGAGAGAATAAGGCTGGAAGCAAGAAAAGGAGAAACAAACTGAGCATAACGCAGCCATGAAGACGGTTGCAACTCACAGCTTACCTGTCACCAAATGTATTTATTTCCGGATCGAGGTTTCCGGAACCTTGAAGCCCGCGTGGTGACATCACAGTGTTCTGTGCGCAAATGGGCACCATCTTGCTATAGCAATTCCCTTTCCAGCGTCTCCATAGGGATATACGACTGAAGAGGTTCCAGGGACGGTGGTGACAGGTAGTCCGCATTACACTTACTACTGAATTGGAGGACTTATCATCTTCTTTATCAGCATAAACGGCACAGTTGAAGCAATTTGGCAAAGTAGCGGGCCTAAGAATTAATATGCAAAAATCAGTAATGATGAAGTTTCACAAGGGGAAAATTACGGACCAGAGGGAAAGTTACGACAACCAATTTATGATAACAAAACATGGTATGCGATATCTGGGTATACAATTAACGATCGATGTATAGAGCAAATTATCCTCCTCTCCTGTTGTCAATCAAACAATGGCTCAAAGAACTGAACTTTTTCACAATATCGTGGATAGGAGGAATAAATGTAATTAAAATGATGGTTCTCCCCAAACTATTGTACATTTTCCAAGCACTATTGATCATGATCCCACTGAAATTCTTTCAGGAACTTAATAAGATTTTGAGGGAATATATTTGCATGCAAGGTATTAATATTGATAACCTCAGTTCAAAGTGGGGTAATGGGTTTCCTAAGTTTCAGATTTACTATCAGGCTTCCCAATTGCGGATGATCAGGGAATGGTTCAAAGCAGACACAAACACAATCTGGATACGAATGGATAGAGCAGTGGTTGGTAAACCCCTTCATGAAGTTTTATGGTGTCAAAAACAGGATCATCCAGCCGATATGTATAGAAGTAAAATAACAGCGCTGATAGCGCAGATATGGGATACAGTGGTGCGAAGAGCAGGTATTACCCCGTTTCCCTCTCCTTTCACACCTTTGTTTCGAAACCCCCAGTTTACTCTGGGGTTAGAACAGAAGGCCTTTCAGCAATGGGGGAAAGCGGGATGTTCAAAGATGGGTGATATGTTTGAAGGTCATGAGATCAGAACTTTTCAACAATGCAAACAGATATTCTTATTTGATAAAAATGAAAGGTTAAGATATGCTCAACTGTGTCATTGGCTAATGGCTAATAAACATCACATAACAAGGGATCTATCTGCTTTCGAGACATACATTATTACTAAAGTGGGAGACAGGCATATGGCGGGGCAATATATATATATTTTTAAATACTTTAAATTGTTTTTATACATATAAACATTCCACATTATAACCATGGATCAATACAAACATTACACATTCCATTATATGACTGTTTTCCCCACTAAATTCCCCCTCCCATACCAGCCTACGTCGCACTCATCCTTCAATGCTTCACTTTCTCAGTCCTCCAATCTCCACTCTATCGTATCATCCGTCTGAAGGTCTATTACACATCCTGAGTACCCGGTTCGAGACAGCCAGATCAGCTACTTAGTGCCTCCAAGCCTCCAGTCCTCCCTCCTCCTGTTCCGGGTTTCTCCCTCTCGCTTCCTGCCACACAACAGACTCCGCATTGACCCATTTTAACAAGTCCCTCCACTATACTCTCACTGCCAGCTTCGTCTGGGCCTTCCATCCCATCGCTATTCTGCGTTTTGCTAGTATGTATGCTAAGTCCTTAAGTTTGCTCACATGTTTAGCTTTTTTAGGGCTCGGGAAACCTCCTAATAGACAATTCTTCAGGGACCCCACATCCAGGGTAATCTCTGCTTTTGCCTGTGTTTGGGCTACCTCTCCCCAAAATCTGCCAATCTCTGCGCATGCCTAAAATAATATGAACCAGATCTGCATTCACCTCCCAACATTTCGGACATGCCTGTACATTTGCTTGATTGAACTTGGCTATTTTGTCTATTGTTAGATATGCTCTGTGGATAACATACAGCTGGATCTGTTGTAGCCACGCATTCCTCGAGACCTTTTTGTGGTACCCCATCGCTCTACTCCACATCTCATCCAATATTAGCTCCCCTAATTCTGCCTCCCACTTCTGCCTCGTTTGTCCCATCTCTTCCCCAACCCTAAACATCAACCGCTTATATATACGTGAGACTTCATGTCCTCCTTCCTATACTTCATAAAATATCTCTATGATCTTGTCCACCTGTAGGGACGAATCAGTCTCTGGCCACCTCCGTTTGAGGTTCCTCAAGAGTCAAGAATACATGATGTGTTGCCCCTGGTGCCCTACTGCGTCTCCTATCAGCTCTTCAAACTCTTTAAACCACCCCTCTTTTAGCATGTGTCCCATTGCTGCTATCCCCCTGGTTCCCACCATCTCCTCACACTCAGTCTGACATGTTCGTCTACTCCTTCCAGCACCACTAGTGGTATCTGTGGGGAGTACGGAGTTGCGTTACCCAACAGTATGGCAAGGCCAATATATAGGATAATAAGAGAGAACATGAGTCGAAGGCAATGGAGTTATCAGAAGTTGTGGGAGAAGGACATAGGTGTTGCAGAGTCTCAGAGGTTAGAGTTTTGAAAGGGAATCCCAAAATGGATGTGGGCAATTCAGATACAGGAAATATGGGTGAAAGTGATGGTCCAATGGCACTTAATGCCTGAAAAGGTGAAAAAGTTCTAAAAGAAATTTCAGACGAGTGTTGGAGGGGATGTAAAGAAAAGGGAATTTGGGTACATATTTGGTGGGATTACTAGAAAATCAGAACTTTCTGGCGAAAAGTTAACAAAGCAATGCATGAAATGATTGGCCTTCAAATACGAAGAGGCTCATGAGAGTTGATGCTGGGATTGGGTGATGTGTTGAAGATTTGAACCGAAAGGAAACAAAGGAAAGCCGATATGATTTTGTCAGTGGCCGCAGGGTCACTTATAGTGCAAAAATGGAAGCAACTAGAGGCTCCTTCATAACAAGAGTGGTTAACAAAAATTTGGCATTATGTCTCCCGAGAGTGGATCACCTACGTCATACAAGGGGAACAAAGGAACTCCAAGAAGGATTGGGAATTTGTTTTGGACTTTTTGCATAAAGACTTGTGTGAGAACTGGTGCCTGCAAAGGTTAAGGATTTTGGACTTATTTAATTAAAAAAGTACATCATCTGGATTGTAAATTAAAGGTCACACTGAAGGTAGCTGCCCAGGAGGGAAAGGGGAGGAGAGGGTTTGGTGGGTGGGGGTTTTGGGGTTTCGGGGTTTATTATTTTTGGGGGGGGATTGTATATTTTTCTCTGTTTTATTTTGTGGTTCTGTATAACAAAATTAAAATACTAATAAAAATACGATAATAAAAAGGAGAAGAGTGGGAAGAACCCAAAGAAGAGTTTGAGACCTTTAGCATATGTTTATGTCAGTCTTCTACTCACTTCACATATGAAAAGGCTTGGGTGAATGGGGGCAAGTAAAGGAATGAATCGACTCGGGTAGTAAGCAAACCTATATACAAGCTGACCTGGTCACAACAATGGACCTTGAGAATGCTGACGTAGTTAGAGTTACCTGTGTACATTGGAACAATCAAGTATACCCCAAAAAAACCCGTACACATTAACATCCGGGGCGAGTCTTGTTTAATATCTTCAGCCATCACTCCTGGATTCCCTGAGGAAGTTATTCTGGGTCAGGATTTCCCTACCTTCTTTGCTCTCTTGCAGGAACCCCCACCTCCTTTTGAATATTTTCTACCCCAGGATTATTGGCAGTCAAATTACTACTCCCAAAACTCTCCAACGTGGCACAGGAAAAATCTGAACCTATGAAACCTGAGGCAACCAGTAGATACCAGTTCATAGGTTACTTTTGTAATTGTAATTGTTTATTCATAACACTCTTAATACCCAGAGGCTTCTAAGCACGTATCGGGATCGAACCTGTGTTGCTTCACGTTGTCTTGCTTCCAAGGCGAGCGTGTTGCCCCTGAACTATCCACACGAGACATTAGAGACTTTAGAGAGAGCAACAAAACCACTCCACCTCTACCTACACCGGTCAAGGAAAATCAATGGAATATGCAAGAATTCTTGGACATCTCTCCTCCCTGTTCTCTCTCAGGTCTTAGCAACAAAGAACTTGGACAAAGAACAGGCCTATACACCTCGCATACGGGAAGGGTATGTGAGAAACCTAATGGTGTCTCACCCGCTAGTCCCCGGGGATCTGTCATCCAGGTGGTCAGGACACGGCCATTGCTATTGGAACCAGTTCCTGGGGGTGGACCAGTGCAGGAGGATCACTTGGATGAGGGGTCTTCGGGGAGTGGAAGTGGAACACCAAAGAGTGAGACGTGGTATGCCCTTCCCTGTAACACCTTTTCCCCATCCAAACAGGTAGGATACATAGAAGCTCCCTTTTCCTGACACAAAACACATTCTCACGGACAGTTCATCATAAGCGACAACAGACTAACACCATAGCCGTATACCTGACATGTCCCAAGACAATGGTCAGGCAGAGTCAGGCAATTACCGATAATTACACACACCTAACTTCGATCACACTTACCTACACAGATAAAAGGCAGAGCTTGACAGCAGACTCTGAATAAGGCATAACACATGAGGAAGCAGCAATTCGGAGACAGCAGTTTAAACTGTGGAAAAAGGGGGCAAGACCAGAGTGGTCTGCAAGGAGGGAACTACGCTTGACACTTTCGGAGAAGAACCACGACTTTCAGCAGGCCTTTAAGAAAAGAAACATAAGACTGGGAATTGCAGCTGAATAACAGTGCAGTGTGTGTCAAAGGTACACAGGGCCCTCCCGCATTGATAGCCAAGCCAGGGAGAAGCCATTGCCACCGTAGTACTGTCCTGGGCTCAGACAACAAAGCAACGCCAGTGTGTTCCGCACAGCTGGTGAGTCGGAGAGACTGATAGCAGACCGGACTGTGTTACGCTCAAGGTTGCAAGCAGCAACATTGTATAAGGAAAGATGACTCATATGTGATTGAACTATATGAAACCAAAATAGATAAGAGATACAGAGTGGTCTGGAACCACCTGGGTGCTCACTCGAAGGTCTCTGTTTGGTATCCAACTGAGCGTACGAGAATTGTTGAACTGGAAAATCTAATTGGTCATGTAAACAGGTCATGCTAAGGCTGTGCACATTCAAAAGTCTTCGATAGCCAATATGAAGTGAAAGTGGTCTGAGCCCGGCTGAGAGAGACTATTTGTATGAAAGGGGATCTGAGGCCGGAAGAGAGGGATCTGGGGTGAACCGTGAGTCACCCAAGAAGATATTTCTGTGGCATATGTGAACTCGACTGAGGGATGCCTGCAAAACTAAAATTGGTCAGAGCATGGCTGTGGGAGGCTAATTGTATAAAAGGGGATCTGAGGCCAGCTGAGGGGAATCCGGGGTGAAGACTGAATCACCCGACTTGAATATTTGGAAAGGAACTTTTTTGTTGTTTTTGGTACATCAGGCCCTCTGAATCAAGAGACTTTGAAAGTAAGAGACTTGGGCACAGAAGGCCTGATGTTGGTAACAGGAACTGTATTCTCTGTGCCAAAGAAGCCCAAGAGTGTGCAATGCTTGAGGGAACCACCTTGTCCCATGCTAAAAACGTGGGGAACAGAGGCCAACAGGCTGAACATCCTGACTTATCATTTTGTGAACACTTCTTTCTTTTTCGTGAACATTACCCCTCACTATTTGTAACTTAGCTGTAAGGATTGGTAATAGGTTTTGTAGTATAAACCCTTTTTATTTGACAAGACTCCACTAGGACTGCATTAGTATTATTTGATGGTCGTAGCTTGCTCCCATCTTAGATTTAGGTTTACGTTTTTCACACCCTTGATAAAGTTCAATAAACACCCTTGAACTGTGGTCACTTGTGTCTGTTTTACTTTGATACCATGCCTTCCCTACAGTGTAGACAGGGGCATGATCAGAGATGAGAATTGGACTGATTTCTGAGTGAAGAATAGTGGAAGCATTGATACAAATGTGATCAATTGTTGAAAGTGATTTGTGAGGGGGAGAGTAAAAGGTGAATTCTAGTAAGTCTGGGTGACAGTAGCGCCATGAATCAATTAGGCTCAAGTCATCTTTGAAATTAATAAATTGCTTGTGAGATCTAGAGTTAATAAACTTGGTGTCTGATTTGCGATCAAGAACAAAATCACTTATTTGATTGCAATCCCCACAAATTATGATACGCTCATAATTCAATTGGACGACATGTAGTTTTAAATTCAACCAGAATTGTGGGTCTGGCATGTTAGGACCATACATATTGACAATAGTAAATGGTATTTTATTAACACTTGTTTCAATGATGGACCAAGGGCCTGCCGGATCATGTTCTTTTTTGATTAGCTGAAAATCTACTTTTTTGCTAATAAGTACGATGACTCCTCCTTTTTTCCATACAACAGGTGCATTAAAGGCATACATAACCGAATGTTTTTTAAATTAATTATTTTCTTCACTAGAGTTTAAATACGTTTCCTGAATACAAGCTATATCGGCCTTACTCTTACCATGGGGGTCCGGTCTCACTGAATGGGGATTTACCGGGTCATTCCGACCTTGGAGGACCCGGTAAGTCCCCATTCAGTAAACCATTCCTCATTCCCATTTGAGCCCCTATAGGGCTCAAATGGGAATGGGAAAGGTGCGAATAACTGGCCCGCAAATTGTGGGCCCGTTATTAGCTCCAAGGTCCCTCAACGGGTCCCGCTGAGAACGGTCAGACCAGCCATTCCTGCTGGGACCCGCTAAGGGACCTCGGAATAGGGCGGTAGGGGTTTAACGGCACCGCCATCCTTAACGGTGCCGTTAAGCCCCTTCCGCTCAACTCGGAATGACCCCCCATGACTCTAAATTCTTTGCCTCTTAATGGGATGATTTAGACCTTTAATGCTCTAAGAAATGATTTTAATACTCATGTTAGTACTAGTACAGTTGAAATGTTGAATCGTACTTATTCAAAACCATAAGAAACCAAAGTAGTTGTTTGTGAGCGTAAAAAAGGAAAGTTTGATAAATATTGTGAAGCAATACTGTAAGGCGAGTCTGTTTTGTATCACTAAAAATCAATCCAAAAAGCCAGAAAAATGTGATGCACGAGATGTTAGAAGAACAAATGTATTTATAACTGCCAGGGTAGGGAAACATCTAACAGACATTTGAATTCAATTAGTGAAAATGACTGGTTATGTAGCAATTACAGAAATGAAAAGACAACAAATGTTTCAAACTTCTTTATTGTTCATTGGCTGGTGTAATCTGCAATATAGGTACTTTGATACATTTTCTAACTTTATTGGCCTACTCTAATCACACTTTAAAGGTGAAGTGCTTGCTAGTTAGCTCATGTCCAGTGAGATCATTTCCATTCTCACGCGCTTCCATTGGACAGTGCCTTTTGAAACATGTATCAGTTAAAATGAATTCTCTATTGGTTGCTCCAGGAGGAGTAGAGGTGGAGTGAACGATTACTGAAATCTCCACCAATCAGTATGTGAGATGTGACAGTGTACCACATACAATATAACTTTTTACACCACTTCCTATTTACCTCAGTGGTTGGCACCATCGTACTGCTCTCATCATTGTGAACTGCTTATCATCAATGAATTTTGCAACTCAATTGCTGGAAAGATTACTTGCGTGCCCTTACTCTTCTCATGATTTAATCTGTCCTGTCTCTGACCTTATGTGCCTGGGCTTAGCTTCGAGCAAACATTGTTTTCTCACAATGTTGCAAATGTGTGTATATATTTAAATTGTCATTATTTACTATTACATTCATCTGGTTACTTAGGTGCGAACTGCTGAACTGATCATTGTATCCTGATTAGTTCTATTTTATGGGCAATGGTGCTCTACATGATTTCTTCTCTAACAGGGAGCACTCTGTAATTGCAATGTACACTACAGGGAGCAGTGTTGTGCTATGATTATTCTATCTCTACAGCCATGCTTCTTCATGTCTTTCTGCTCAACTCCTGCCAACTTGTGACCTTCATTAAGTTATGTTTAGTTGTTCTGCCTAGGGAAATACTTTGGTTTAACTCTCTGGAATATGGCTGTGGGACGAATCAGTGTACAGTGTACAGTGTCCTGTCCTTAATCTCTGGGGTCTGGTATATTTTCTGTTGCTCTTTCGTGACTTCACTACTGCAAATTAAACCCTGGGTAAGCATTCGCCCCCCTTGCTTTATGCAAACTTTGCACAACATTCAGCCTCTGGCTGTGTTAATGGTTGCAACGTGGAATGCGTGCGTCTTTCTGCAAGGGTTTGGCTAATGTTCTCTGCTGTGGGGTAACAGGGAGTTTTCATGCTTCAAGAAAAGCTAACTATATCTTGTGGCCTACATGCATTGTGTATTCAGCTAATGCAGAACAACCGTGATCATTTATTCATCATTATAAACACTTCTATATTTCTCTGATGTTGTTACGCTCACCTGGAATCCACAGGGACGCCACCCAGCCGGGTTACTCGCTGGTATGCTTCTCAGCTTTGCCCTGATGTGGTCTGCGGGGAAGGTTCTGCCTTGTGGTAGAATTAGGCGTGCTCTACGTCCTGCCTTCTTTGCAGGGGCGTGTTGTCTTTCATACGCGAGTGCGGTCCAGTTACTTCACTGACGCCGGCCCGTTTGATATTGTTCAGGTAGGTCTTATTGCTGTTCTTTAGTTTTGTTGCTATCCTGCATGCCTTTCTCTGTTTAGAATGTCTCTTTTTTCTCCCTTAGGTATGCAGAGCTTCAGCGCAGCGAACTGGCTTGGTTGAGCCCCGCTGGTAAATGTTGGCGCATTAAGAGCGCTATGATGCGGTAAGTAAGCGCTATGCGCAGCACTGCAAAGTCTTGCCTTTGCTAACCTGTGTTTTCCTTTCTTGTAGGTCGCGGTGTTCTTCAGTGCGAGTGGAATGTCCGTAGTGGTGCCAGCCGACAGGCGACCAGCCAGCTAAGCCTTTGAGCAGTTCGTAATTTGTCTCTACTGCTTTCTTTAATGTTGCCTCTATCTTCCTCTTTCAGGTTGTTCTGTCTGGGAGGCGTGTATATTCGAGGAAGCTGTTCTCAGTAGCTGCAAGTGTTTAAAGATGAAGACTGCAGGGGAGATGCTTCTGCTAATGAGGTTCCTTTTGTCTCCTTGCAGGTTCTGCTTCTCCGAGGTTCGAGGGAATAGCTGGACACGGTGAGCGTCACATTGCAAGCTGCAAAGTAACGCGAAGCGTGTTGTCTTGCTAGGGTGTGGTTTAAATAGCCCCAATAAAATAGTCCAGGAAAAGTAGTCCCTAGGCTACCACACCCAAAACACTAGACTGCATAGCTTGGTTCTTAGGACCCAAGCTATGTGGATGCCTCCATGTTGGCTGACAATAATAAAGTAATTCCCAAGCACATTGTTTATTCATGGTGTATGAGCCTGGTGCCAAAGGCACCAGGACTGGCCCCATGAGGGCTTTTAAAGAGGATGCCAGGCTCTAGAGGCCAGAGTCCTGACTCCACCTGGCCAATGTGTTTGCCAGAGGGGGTTTTGGGCGAGGGTCGTGACAGCACTCCCCTCTAAGGCCCCTCCCACGGTGTTCCTTCTGTCTGGCCCAGGTTTGGTTGGGAAGTTCCGATGGAATTTCCTGATTAGACGTGGTGCGTGGATATTCTCACTGGGCTCCCAGGATCTATCTTGTGGTCCAAATCCTTTCCAATCGACGAGATAATATAGCTTGGTCCTAGAGTATTTAGAGTCCAAGATATCTTTGACTTCGAATTCTGGTTCTCCGTCAAAAAGTATGGGCTTAGGTGGTGTCCCAATCCGTGTGCCAGGTTGCATTGGTTTCAGGAGGGACACATGGAATACCGGGTGAATGTGTAGATTAGGTGGTAAATCCAGTTTCACGGCTGCTGGGTTGATAATTGCCTTAATGGTATAGGGTCCTAAGAATCTGGGATGAAAGGTCTGGGTTCCTTTGATGGGTACGAATTTAGTGGCTAACCAAAATTTGTCTCCTACTTGATAATCAGGGGCCTTTTTCCGGTGTTGGTCGGCAAATCTCTTTTGTTTTTCTTTGGCATGAATAAGGTGTTCCTTTGCCCTTTTGAAAGCCTGAGTAATGGTTGTGTGTAGAGTCTTTACCGCTGGCATTTCCAAGTTGCCTGGAAGGTCTAGTTCAGAGGTACGTGGATGTCTGCCATAAAGGGTATAGAAGGGCGTTTGTCCGGTGCTTAAATGCAAAGAATTGTTATAGGCATATTCTGCTATCCATAGTAGGTCTTTCCAATTCCTTTGTTCGTGGTGCAGCATGCACCGTAAATATTGCTCAAATGTCTGATTGGTTCTCTCGGTTTGGCCGTCTGTTTGGGGATGGTGACTGGTAGATAGCCAAACGTCGATCTGTGCCATTGCACAACATTTTTTCCAGAAGTTTGAAACAAACGGGCTTCCTCATCAGAGACCAGAACAGAAGGGAAGCCATGTAGCTTAACCACGCCATCCAGGAACACTTTTGCTAAAGTGGCAGCGTCTGGGAGGCCTTTGAGAGGAATAAAATGGGCCATCTTCGAGAATAAGTCCAAAACTACAAGGATGGTGTTGAACCCTTGGCTTGGAGGTAGATCAGTGATGAAGTCAAGGGCAAGAGTGTGCCATGGAACTGGAGGAATGTCCAATGGTTGTAAGAGACCAGATGGTTTTTGTTTCTGTGATTTATTTTGTGCGCAGACACCGCAGGACTGAATATACTGAATGATGCCCTTACGCCAGGTAGACCACCAAAAGTTCTCTTTCACCTTAGCCAGAGTTTTGGCGATCCCAGGATACCCTTCGATCAGTGAATCGTGATAGTTTGAAATAATATGCTGTTGTAATTCCTTCTTGGACACATATAGGCGATCCCTAAAAAAGGGTAGATGGTCCTTGATGGTATATTGTTCTCCTTGAGTTTGCCATGCGAGGTAGGCATCAGGATTCATTGTCCATTGGATTTCTTTTCGTAGTACTGCTTGTGCTAAGGCTGTTGTGATACCCAAGAGTTTGTCTTCAGGTTTAATAGGTACTGGGTCTGGAGTTGTATATACTATTTCATCTATGCCCATGCGAGATAAGGCATCCGCCTTTCCGTTTCTGACTCCTGGTCGAAATGTGATTACATAATCATATTCGGCAAAGAAAAGAGCCCACCGTAATTGGCGCGAGGACTGGGCCTTGGCTGTTTTGAGATATTGCAGGTTTCGGTGGTCTGTGATGACTGTAATGGTGTGTCTGGCCCCCAGAAGGTAGTGCCTCCAGGCTTTAAAGGCGGATTTGATAGCCAGGAGTTCCTTGTCCGTGATGGCATAATTAATCTCTGGAGGTGAGAACTTTTTCGACAAGAAGGCCACAGGATGTAGCTTGCCGGTTTCCGGGTCTCTCTGTGAAAGGACAGCCCCCATTGCGAGACTGGACGCATCAGTTTCAACAACATAAGGGAGGTCTGGACGAGGATGTCGCAGGATTGGAGCGGAGGTAAACCTTTGTTTAAGTTCCTGAAAGGCTTCTTCTGCTTCTTCGGTCCAAGCAAACTTTTTTTTTTTTTCGTAATAGTACTGTGATTGGGTGCACAACCTGAGAGAAGTCTGGGATGAACCGGCGGAAGGACTTCACAAAGCCCAGCATGCTTTGTATCCCTTTCAGAGACGTCGGTTAAGGCCATTTCAGAATGGCATCTACCTTGTGCACGTCCATTCTGATGCCTCCTGGAGTAAGGATACAACCAAGTAATTCTACTTCGGTGACGTGAAAAAAGCATTTTTCAAGCTTTGCAAACAAGCGATGTTGACGGAGCTGGGTGAGGACTGAACGAACGTGCCTGACATGATCTTGTTCCGAGGCTGAGTACACTAAGATGTCGTCTATGTACACTAAGGCGCACACATCAATTAACTTGTTTAAGACGTCATTCATGAAATACTGGAATGCCGCAGGAGCGTTGCATAACCCGAAGGGCATGACTTGATATTCAAACAAGCCGTACTTAGTACGGAAGGCGGTTTTCCATTCATCTCCTTTTCTGACTCGGACCAGGTGGTACGCTCCTCGGAGGTCCAATTTGGTATAAATCTGAGCATCTTTAACTTAGTCTAGCATCTCAGGGATAAGTGGCAAGGGGTAGTGGTTCTTCACGGTGATCTGGTACAATGCGCAGTAGTCAATACAGGTTCTCAAGTCTCCTTCCTTTTTCAGTACGAAGAACAAAGGACTGGCTGCGGGGGACTTTGAAGGATGGATAAATCCGGTTGCAAGGTACTGGTCTAAATAGGATTTCAAATGAAGGTTTTCTGGTTCTGTGAGAGCGTAGATCCTGCCGCAAGGGATTTGTACACCAGGAACAAGGTCAATCTGACAGTCATAGGGCCTGTGTGGCGGCAATGTATTGGCTTGGTCCTTTCGGAAAACATCCTGGAAATCATGGTATTCACTTGGCAAGGTATTAGTCGCTCCCAGGGTTGATACTGTCGCTCCGGGAGTCATGGGGATACAGACGTCGGGATTCTCCTCTTGGTAATAGCAGGCAGGGGAGCAGTCACCGTGGAAGGTTAATTTTCGTGCCTGCCAGCCTATCAAAGGGTTGTGAGCAACCAACCATGGCATCCCTAGTATTAGCCTGAACTGAGGTGCCTTGATGACATCGAATGAAATAGACTCCCGATGTCCGTCCTGGCACAGCAAGGTTACCCTGGCTGTGCACTGGGTTACTGGTCCGGAAGCGATTTCTGTCCCATCCACAGTGGTTACCTTGTCCATAGTTGGCTTAGAACACAAAGGAAGCCCCATCTCTGCTGCCAGTTCTTGATCAATATAAATTCCAACTGCTCCGCTATCGATGTATGCTTCAACGGCATGCATTCTTGATGACTGTTGGTGGTTACTTAAGATCACTGGTATTGCAAAGTGCGAGGTCAGCAACTCTTTCTACTCACTTGACAAACTGACCTCTACGCTTGTCGAGCTTGGTAGTTTTCCGATTCCTTAGCTTCATCCTTCTCTGTGGCCCCGACTGTTCTTCTTGGGGGTTTTACTGGACAGTCCTTCAGGAAATGTCCTGGTTTCCCACAATACAAACAAAACTGCTGTTGTCTTCTTTTGTCCAACTCTTGTTTTGTTAATGGAGGCCGTATCCCTCCAATCTGCATGGGTTCTACAGCACTTTCAGGTACACTGGGTGTGTTTTCCCTTGGTCGAACAAACACGGTCCGAGGGTCCGTCTTAGACCGGTCTGCCTTTCGGTCCTGCAACCGGTGGTCTACCTGCACGACCAGATTTATGAATTCTGCACAGTCTCTAGGTGAATCAACCACCTGGGCTAAGACGTCCTTTAATTCGCCTCATAAGCCTCGATGGAATAACGTGGTTCTTTTGTTTTCTGGCTATCTAGCTTCGGCAACCAGTCTGTTGAAGGTAGCAATGTATGTTAACAAGTCCTGATTCCCCTGTCGGAGGGACAAGAGTTCATTGTCTACTGCGTGTTCCTGGGTATGGCTTGCAAAACGTTTTTCCATTTCTCTCTGGAACCCCCCAAAGTCATGTAATAGAGGATTGTCATGGGTTACCAAAGGCACCATCCAATCTGCTGCACTACTACTCAGGTATGATAAAAACAAATGCTACCCGAGCTTGGTCGTTTGGAAATGCTCCTGGTCTACAAAGAAAATGAAGGTGGTACTAATTGATGAATGCCACATACTTCCGTGGGTCATCTGAGAACCATTCTGGTGGTGCCAGGGGCACTGTTCCAGGTAACGTGATCTGTACCGGAGTGGATGGTATGGCGGGGTTTTGCATCATTGGATTGTTTCCTCGTAGAGGCCTCTGTCCTGCCTGTGATTGCAAGTATTGCCTGCTAATCTCTTCAGTGCGTTGTTTGGTCACTATTAGGTCTCTCCGGATGGCATTAGTCTCTTGTCGGCAGAATGAACCTCAGCACGAAGCTCTCCCACTAAATGGGCCAATTGTTCCATTTCTGATGTCTCCATGGCATCCAAGTGGATTTGTTATGGGAGGCTTTGCATTCTGTTACGCTCACCTAGAATCCACATGGATGCCACCCAGCCGGCATACTCGCTGGTATGCTTCTCAGCTTCGCCCTGATGTGGTCTGTGGGGAAGGTTCTGCCTTGTGGTAGAATTAGACATGCTCTCCATCCTGTCTTCTTTGCAGGGGCGCGTTGTCTTTCATGGGCGAGTGCCTGTCCAGTTATTTCACTGACGCCTGTCCGTTTGATATTGTTTAGGTAGGTCTTATTGCTATTCTTTTGTTTTGTTGCTATCCTGCCTGCCTTTCTTTGTTTAAAATGTCTCTTTTTTCTCCCTTAGTTATACAGAGCTTCAGCGCATCGAACTAGCTTGGTTGAGCCCCGCTGATAAATGTTGGCGCATTAAGAGCGCTATGATGCGATAAGTAAGCGCTATGCGCAGCGCTGCGAAGTCTTACCTTTGGTAACCTGTGTTTTCCTTCCTTGTAGGTCACGGTGTTCTTCAGCGTGAGTGGAATGCCCGGAGTGGTGCCAGCCGACAGGCGACCAGCCAGGTAAGCCTTTTGAGCAGTTTGTAATTTGTAAATGTCTCTACTGCTTTCTTTAATATTGCCTCTATCTTCCTCTTTCAGGTTGTTCTGTCCGGGAGGCATGCACATTCGAGGAAGCTGTTCTCAGTAGCTGCGAGTGTTTAAAGATGAATACTGCAGGTGAGATGCTGCTGCTAATGATGTTCCTTTTGTCTCCTTGCAGGTTCTGCTTCTCCGAGGTTCGAGGGAATTGCTGGACACGGTGAGCGTCACGTTGCAAGCTGCAAAGTAATGCAAAGCGTGGTGTCTTGCTCGGGTGTGGTTTAAATAGCCCCAATAAAATAGTCTAGGAAAAGTAGTCCCTAGGCTACCACACCCTAAACACTAGACCGCATAGCTTGGTTCTTAAGAACCAAGCTATGTGGATGCCTCCATGTTGGCTGACAATAATAAAGTAGTTAATGTGACAAATACGTGGTACAACAAAACACCATGCTGTACAAACCGGGGCACTGCCTGAGGCAAAATCAAATCTTGCAAAATATTCTATTCTACTGTTAGAATTACTGACATATATTTGAATATTAAATGAATTTAGATTCCTTCAAATTCAACATACTCAAATGCATGAATATATTTATTTTCCAGTGTTTTACCAAAACATTTTTCCATAAACTCAAAATTATGCATCTTAAATAAAAATGGCATATTTTCTTATGTGTGTTTTTACAAAAAAAAATACATTTTTCTTTCACATTTTTTTCACATATTATTCTCATATGTTGACAAATGTAATTTGTTCACGTGATTTTCATGCCTGCGCCATGGGTGCACACATTGGCAATCATCATGGACTATTTGTTATTCATTTATCTTCAGAATACTCTTGGAACAACCCCTATTCACACTTTGGTACGTAATTCCCATTTGCGTGACTTTGGTGCCTTCTTACATAACTCAACTAACTACATGTACCACAATGCACCTTGCTACAGCTATCAATTCCTGGCCATTCCCATTCGTCAGCATTGGAACCACAATCCCCAGAAGCCCTAGGGATCAGTGCTGCTTCCACCATTTCAGGACCAGAGATGGAGGAGGCAGATTGTATTCAGGTGTGCTGCGCCAGGTGCGGCCAATTAGCCTGCCTCAGTACAGGGCAGGGCCGTATTTAAGCAGCTGCCTGCAGGAGCTCAGTCTCTTGCATCAAGAGTCCTCCCAGCCCCTTTTTTTTGCCTTTTGTCTCGAATTTGTATGCTGTTCCTGCTGCTGCATTTTCCTGCTTTTGTTCCAGTGCTCTTTCTGGGCTTCCTGTCTTGCAGCCTGCTACACCCTGCTGCCTACAGCCCTAGGCTTTTGGGCTTCCTGCCTTGCAGCCTGCTACACCCTGCTGCCTACAGCCCTAGCCTTTTGGGCTACCCTTCCTCACAGCCCTGCTCCTCTGGGCTTCCTGCCTTGCAGCCTGCAACACCCTGCTGCCTACAGCCCTAGCCTTTTGGGCTCCCTGCCTCACAGCCCTGCTCCTCTGGGCTTCCTGCCTTGCAGCCTGTTACACTCCGCTGCCTACAGCCATAGCCTTCTGGGCTCCCTTCCTCGCTGCTCTGCTCCTCTGAGCTTGCTCCTTGCTGCTCTGCTCTGCTGGACTCCCTGCCTTGCAGTCTGCTACTCTCTTCTGCTTTCAGTCCTGACCCTCGGGTCTCTCTGCCTCTACGCCCTGTTCCTTTGGGTTCGCGCCTTGCTGCCCTACTCCTCTGGGCTCTCTGTCTGCCGCCTACTACAGCTCTCAGTCCTGCTCCTCTGGACTCTCTGCCTAGCAGCCTACTCCAGTCCTCTGCAATCCACTACAGTTTTTCTGTACCTTGTACCATTTGGTACTGCAGCCCTGCTTCCTTGTTTGCAGCCCCCCCTCTTTCCTGGCTGCTGCTCCCTTGCTCTCTTCCTTGTTGCAACCCCTTGCTCTTGATCCCTGTCCTTCTCTTCCTTGACTCCTCTCTCCTCCCCTTTAGTTTACCCATTTCTATTGTACTGTTTCTTCCTTCATTCCCTTCTGCTAGATTTCTCTTAGTCTTCCTGGTCCCTGGTTATTTCTGTTCTTGTCTCTCTTGTGTCTTATGTTGATCCTTTGTACAGAGCTTGACTGTTGGTTTCCGGCAGGCAACCTCTGCCCCTTGCCTTGTCGCGTTTTCTATTTAACAGACACCCACAGCTGTTGTACCCAGCCACGAGCAGACAGAGTGGGCCTCTGTAATAGTATTCCATGCAGAAGGCTGGAGTTTCCACAGGTCTGTGGAACACTCTTTTTCCATATCTGCATACACCCCAAGAAGGAATCCAGTTTGTTTGTATCTTTGTATTTCCTGCCCCTTTCTGTTCAGAACTACAGTTGCCTACATTTCTTTCTTGATGAGTTTCCTGCTGTGTATGTACTTATCTGTCACCTTACATCAACACAGCCACCCAAACCCTACCTGGGGGCCCTGTGCCACTCTTGACAGAGTGCCATCCTTGACAGTGATCCAATAAACTTGATAGGTTTCAGATCTTGTTTCCTATCTATCAAACTACGCGTTTCGGGTAAATAGTACCCTTCTTCAGGTTTATAAGAGTATTGGATTTCTTTCTGTAAGACATAAATTTATATATTTCAATTATTTTTCTATTAGTTCCCAAAATTAAGAATTGCACTAGTTTATCGCTCAGTACGAATAGACTAACCTTTAGAATTTGTTTCTCCCTTTCCAGAAAGGCTTGCTGCCCAAATAGGGTAAATTTAAGTAACTGTAAAAAACAGAAATAAAAATATATATCACTTAAGTGTGATGTTTATTATAACAGAGTGGTGATGTGCAGAGGGACCTGTCACTGTAATTAGCGCTGGGTGCCCCTGCATACCACCTATTTTAAATGAGGGTTCTGAAACATACATAACGGGAAAAATTTTGGGTTTAAACTCACCCCTGTATTCAAAGTTAAATTAATGATCAGCCTCCGCTGTCTCCTATGTGGTTGCAGCAATGTCAAGGAACCTGTAACAACAGTTATCAATATTATAGATATGTGCTAACACATTTTGAATAAAGTAACATGGGTATTTTATGGTGTTAGACCACCTACTGTGATTCGCCTACCTGGTAAGGATTACTTGATGTTCCCATGTAATCCAGATAAGGAGATTTAGCGGTTTTTCAATTGGCCCGTAATATGTCGTGCCTTAGTTGGCGGCGGACCTCAAGGATCTACAATTGTAAACATACAATTACTATTTCTAGTGCGAAATCACTGTGAGAAGCAGTTCTCATATCTGTGAAGACTAGAGAAATTCTTACCTGTAACGAGACGTTGTGTATACTCAAAAATAGATCGAGAGGATACCTAACCTCAAGGGAGAAACAAGCATTGGATCGCCTATGGGAGAATCCGGAGATTATCTTCAAACAAGTCGATAAGGGAGGAGCCCTAGTAATAATGGACACTAGCAAATACAAAGCTGAGGTAGAGAAACAACTAAATGATCAAGACACATACTTGGAAATTTTTCAAGATCCAACGGAACAAGTATGTGAAATCATAAAAAAGACATTGGAAGAAGCAGAAGAGGAAGAATACATTACTCACAAAACTAAAAGTTTCCTCACGAATGACTATCCACTGACACCTGTCATTTATATTCTACCAAAAATTCACAAGAATCTGATGGAACCCCCTGGATGACCCATAATTGCGGCTAATAACAGCCTATTGGAACCAATCGCTCAATATATTGATAAGATTATCCAACCACTTGCCCAAAATTGTACAACCTTTATAAAAGACACCAATCAATTCCTGAAGAAACTTAGAGAAGTGACCTTTGATACAAGTACTGACATACTATTTACAATGAACGTAACAAGCCTATACACCAACATAACACATCAGGCTGGATTAGAAGCTGTCGAATGGGTGTTACTGTACTGAACACAGCAGAACCAGTGAAAAGTGATCCACTCTTTATCTTAAAACTATTGACGATTGTATTGAACAACAATTTCTTTTCATTTGAAGACAGATTTTTTGTCCAAATATCTGGAACATCAATGGGTGCTGTAATGGCCCGAAGTTATGCAAATATCTACGTGTTCTACTTGGAAGAAACACACATAAGAAAATATGTCATTTTTATTTAAGATGCATAATTTTGAGTTTATGGAAAAATGTTTTTGGTAAAACACTGGAAAATAAATATATTCATGCATTTGAGTATGTTGAATTTGAAGGAATCTAAATTCATTTAATAATTAAATATATGTCAGTAATTCTAACAGTAGAATAGAATATTTTGCAAGATTTGATTTTGCCTCAAGCAGTGCCCCGGTTTGTACAGCATGGTGTTTTGTTGTACCACGTATTTGTCACATTTGTTACAGTAGAGGTAGCACTCTACTAACGGGGAGCATCTAGAAAGTACTTATAACAATATCAGGAATTTATTATATGTTTATAAGTAACAATTGAACTCAGAGTGTGCCTCTACATACTCCATAAATAATAAAGGAGTTCCCAAGCACATTATTTTATTCATGGTGTATGAGCCTGGCACCATAGGCGCCAGGACTGGCCCCATGAGGGCTTTGAAGAGGATGCCAGGCTCTAGAGGCCCGAGTCCTGACTCCACCTGGCCAATGGGTTTGCCAGAGGGGGTTTTGGGCGACGGTTGTGACAGTTAGATGCTGCTGGATCTGGTTACTGGTACATGGTTATTTTTATCTACAAGGTGTGTGTTATGGCCTAATTAAAGCATTGCTACTGGTGCCTCCTTGGGCCTATGCAGGAACCCCTTCATTACATAGGGTTGTTTACTTCTTTGCTCGTGCCTTTTCATAGTGACATTTGCAGCTTGCATTTTCATGTACGTTCAGGTCGTTGAATATACTCTCCCATATTTTCATACTCCCCTACATTCCCCCCTTTCATCCCTTGAAGGATGAATCTTTCTCTAAACTCTCTCTCATAGTCTCCTTCATCTAATGGCCACTCATTGTCATGCAGCACCGCCTCCCACGATGGTCACTTTGGGGAAGGTGGCAACGCCGTCCTGCACTGGCTTACTGTCCCGCTGATGCAGATTATAGCACTCCCAACATAGCCGCCACCATCTCTAACATTGGTAGCCCCTTGTTTGTGTTCACGATTTGTGGAGCACCGTGTCATCACTCCGCGTCCGACTCTGGAAGCATGAAGCCTCATAAAAGAAACCCTGATGCAGGAGACTTTGCGTCTCAATGCTAAGGTTAGTCCTCCTAGCTCAGCGCTCCTGATTCCTTCTCTGCTCATGCTTCCTCTTGAGTGCCTTTGACCTGTTCTGGATTCTCCTTTGACCCTTTTTCCTCCCCACTCTCCTCACCTGATTCGAAGTCTTCAGATCGAAGGTGGCGATGGGCCAGATAGTCCTTCTCCCTTTTGTGCGAGGTGTGCCTGCCACGAGAGGAAGCCACAGTGAATGCTTACAAAATAGCAGTCCTGAGGCTCCTTTCCCGTGATCAGGCCGTTAGAAGGGAAAAAGCCAAACAAGGCGGAAAATACCCTTCTGCCGAGTTGAGAGTCGAATAAATCAACAACTGCTGTTGGAGCTGGCCAGGACTGTCTGGGGGTGATCAGGTAGCGAGGCGGGCCGGAAGGAGCAATTCGGAGAGGGTGTGCCTGCGTATTGAGAACCGCTGCACGGAGACAACCCAGAGAGCCACTTGGAACGAAAGCCAGGTAAGAGACAAAGGGAGACAGAGAGAAGACACTCGCCACGACGGAGATGCGCCGGGCGAGTTAGACGAAAAGCAAAGGAGCCAGATTCAGGGGGGGCTGGCAGCAAGAGAAGAGAGATAGAGAGTGTCAGAATGCAAGAAGCGCGATCCGAGGAGACAGGAGCGACTGCAAGGCAAGCCAAGAAGTATGAGCACTAGCGTCTTAACCCAAAGGGAGCACTGACACCAAACGAGGGGTTGCAACGCAACGACCGCTGGGAGTGAGGTGGCTAAGTACCTCCCAGCGGTCGCCATATTGGAAAAAACTAGACCTATACCCATACGTAGAAGGAAGCTTAGCGGAACTATCGGTTCCATCTTCCGTAATGCTGCCGCCAACACGGAAGTAACTGCCAAGCACCTCGGCGGATGACAGCCTTTAGCCTTATTTCCCCTTGCTTCCTGCCTTCCCTGTCCTCCGTCTCTTCGCTAGCCTGTTTTCCTTTTCTTGGACTTCAACATCTCTGCAGCCTTCCTCCTGAGACCCATTCCAACTTTGCTGCTACCTTGGATTTCCACATCTCTGCAGCCTTCCTCCTGGGATCCATTCTACCGTTGCTGCTACCTGGGACTTCCACATCAGCCTTCCAACATCAGTTTATAGAGGTTTTTCCCCTGTTTGGGATTTTTCCCTCTTTTTTGGAGGTCAGCTCCGGTATTAGGCCCGGTTTGTGATGGCTCCAATACCTGGTCACCCCGCTCCCACTCCTCCTCCTCACCTGATTCCGATTCCGGTCTTGCTCCGAACCTCTTTCGCCACAAAGTTTTTTCTTTGCTGTGCAGATAAGGTCGGCCGCGAGAGGAAGCCACCCTGACCCTTTGAAAGGAGGTCCAGGAGGGGCACTCCTTCCGCAGCAGACCGGTCCGGGGAAAAAGCCTTACGGCATAAAAAACCCCTGTCTTGGTGGGTTGTAGAGGAGATCCGGAGGAATTCGTGTGTTTCGATGTAGGAGACCCCTGGTCGTTCCAGCAAACGTGCACAAGGCGGTGGAAGGTAAATTGGAGGAATACAGGTAAGCAAATACGGAGAAAAATGGGGTAGCAGGCAGAAGGAGAGAGGGGCGCACCAGGACAGAGCAGTAGCAGGGCGAAAACAGGGAGGAAAAACAAGCAAGAGCACGAGGAATAAACAGCGTGTTAACCCGAAAGCCTAAACGCGAAGGGTTGCAACGCGTCGGCTTCCGGGTTGAACGTAAGGAAAAAGGCTTGCGACGGCGTAACCCGAAAGGCTAGACCGTCACAATACGGTGCATGGGAACGTGGCGGCATACTCAATGGCGGCTCATACGCCAACGGGGCCACAACCTCCAGCTCCCACGGTTTGTGACATCCGGGCACTACCCTATCTGTTGCACCTTGCCGGATGGTGTGGCATTCTGAGAGGATCATCCCTTTCTGCAGGACTCCCTTTTGTGGCAAAAGTACCGGCCAAGTCCCTCTGGGAAACCGTCGAACAAACCTCAGATGAGCCCTAGCCCTGCCAGTTTGAGGCGCCCAGAAAATACTGCCGACATGGAGTCCATGCAGGATGTTCTCAAGGCAATGCAGGAATTAACAGCTGAAGTACACAGCTTGAAAGCTGAGAACGCTGCCCTGAAACAAATGGTCCTGACCCGGGATGTGCTTACACAGGAGAATCCATCCCTTGGGGTTGCTTTAGAAAGATTTGACAGTTCCCCAAAGAAATGTCAACCCTTCCTGGATTCCTGTACAATCCATTTTACCTTTCGGCCCCTGTTCTACTCAAGTCGGCTTCCTGATTTCCCATTTATCCAGAAATGCCCTTACTTGGGCAACTCCTTTTGTGACTGGAGCTGATCCATTGTTGGACAACTATGCCTGATTTGTGACTGCTTTCTGGAATATGTTTGATCGACCTGATATTGCTTTCAAAGCACAAGAATCCTTGTTGGATCTCCAACTGGGAACAACTGATCTAATGACATACACCAGTAGGTTTCGACAATTGGGCAAGGAGACCGGATGGCAAGAAAACACTTGCTATACTCTTTATTAAAGGGGTATAAATGCAGATATTATAGATGAACTGGCTCATGTAGCCCGTCCATTAAATGATAATCCATTGGCCTCTTTGATTTTGCAAATCGACTTTCGTCTTCAAGAGCAAAGAGCAGAAAGATGAAAAACTAGGTCTTCCTCTTACAAACCTGCAACTGTCCCAGCTGAAAACTCATTAAATCTTCCTCCTGAGCCCAAACCCATGCAACTGGGAACAGCCCGAGGACCCTTGACTCCTGAAGAAAGGAAGCAAAGATCCTCTGAAGGTTTGTGTATGTATTGTGATTCTCGGTCAAACCTACTCAGAGATTGCCCGCTGGTGCCGCCCCGGCATTCGGGAAACGCCAGCTCCCTATCCTAAATGGAGCAATGAAATGGTAGAAGAATGAAGGCCCCAAAACCTTTCCATCTGCTTTAGGACCGGGTAGACCATCACTGGTACTGAAAACCACCCTTCCCCCTCAACAACAAGACACAATACTGTTACCGAAAAGCACCCTTACCCCTCAACAACAAGACACAATACACGCCGTGGCTACGGTAGATTGCAGAGCAGCTGGCTTCTTCATTGACATCACCTGGGCCAAACAACACAACATACCAACCATTATGAAAGCCATCCAACACGCAGATGACGGTATTGATGGCAGACCATTGATCTCATTGAAGCAGCTCATTTTCCAGTAGTCCTAGGTATACCATGGCTCCACAAGCACAATCCATACATAAACGAGTCAGCGGGAACATTATTTTTGGGCTCTGACTTCTGCACTTTACACTGTTCGAAAGTCCATGGTTCCACTACAAGCGGTAGAGACTCAGGTCACAGAGCTCCTTTTCTCGGATGTCCACTGTAACTTGATTCCAGCTCAATACCAGAACCTTTCCGAAGTTTTCATGGAGACTGACGAAAGGCAACTCCCCCCTCACTGACCAGAAGACTGTGCAATTGATGTGATTCCCAATTCTATCATCCCCATTGGAAGGAGGTTCATACTCTCAGAATCAGAAAAAAAGGCCCTAAAGGAATTCCTCGACAAAAGTCTGAAAAGTGGCCTTATTCAAACTTTCAAAGTCTCCTTGTGGGGCTTTGTTGTTTTTCATACCTAAAAAGGAAACACCAGAACTAAGACCTTGTCTAGACTATCGAGGATTCAATCGTGTAACAATTAAAGATAAATGCAGGCTGCCATTCATTTCAGACATACTGGAAGCCCTCTGAGATGTTGCTGTGCTTACCAAATTAGATCCTTGTGGCGCCTACCACCTTATATAAATAAGACACAGCGACAAATGGGAAACAGCCTTCAGGACACTCTTCGGGCCTTTTAATAGAACAACTGATTTAAACAAAATTAAATACATCAGTATCATGGCTCTTCTGGCATTTCCAAAGCCGTATGGGATTTTTTGACAAGTAGCTTTTTCTGACGTTGCACCGGCTCCAATCCTGGTAAAGCAGCTCAGGGGGTAATATGCCTGCTGCAGAGATCACAGGTGAGATTCCCTGCAGTGCTAACTCCAACTCTCCACCTGTTTTTTTTGTTGTTTACATATTTCTATTGTTAAATACATTGGCATACAGGGCTGATTTAAACATACAGAAATCAATTCGATGTAAATATCTCATAGTGAAAGCAAACTATCAAATATAAATTGATGATGTAATAAATGCCTAGCATGCAGAACCAAACAAGATAAATCGTAATGCATAAATGAAATATGTATGCAATATTTCAAGATAAACTAATAGGTGAATAGTGTATATATTGTGATAATTAAAACAGGAAGGACAAATAAGACAACGGGACGGACAGAAATGGAGAGAAGGGAAGGGACATTGTTAACTTGCTATTACAGTTTAAGGGCTAGGTACTGTATGTTCTAAATATTCGGCTGCCATTTCAATTTGTGTTTGCTTAGTAGAGGTAGGGATGAAGCATTACACTTCTCCTCTCTATGAATATTACAAATGGAGTTCCACCATATTTTACAGTGCAGTTGTTTAAGGTCTTTCCAGTTCGAGGTAATAGTCTGAATATCTATTGCGATAAAGAGATCGAACAAAAATCCTTTGTTTTTACAAATAGCTGGCCTAATGGCTGTGCTTCCTTTTTTTTCTAACATCTCTTTATTAACTTTAAGTGGTTCACATCGCCATCACAAACCATGTCATGTGTACAAAAGTGAACTGCAAGCCTAACTGCTGAGTTTCAGCAGTTTACATCATGCAGCCTCCAGGACTTTCTTAACACACCCCGCTGATTATTCACCTCCCACTACCCCTCCAGTAGCCGGATGCGGGAGTATATCGTCCACGTCTGCATCCCTGGCCAGCAGATATGCCGTCAGTGGGCCCCATATGTCCTTAGGTCTGTTCCGTAGCCCACACAGGGCAGCATAATCTTTGTCAGTATCGCTCAACCGGAGTAAGTCCTTCATCCACCCTTTCACCTCCGGGGGGGAGGGATGTGTCCATTTCATTAGTATGCATCTCCTACCTTTAATCATACAAGATGCCAGAAGTTTTCTACATTTCGTGGGCAAACCCAGAGACCACCCCAGCATACCACATCGCATCGTGCGCGGGACATTCTGCCCCATGATGTCCGTCACGACCTTGAACACCCCCTCCCAGAAGGGGCCCAGACAGCACACTCCCATAACATGTGAATCATGTCCGCCTGATCCTTCCTGCACCTCGGGCAGGCAGCAGACCTAGTTGCATCAAATTAATGTCTTAAGTTGAATCAGTTGCAGCCTCGACCTGAACGCCCCTGTGTGCATAATTTCACATATTCTTCCGCATTGCTTATCCTCGAGGATGACCCCACTGTCTCGCTCCCAGTGACCTTTACTTGGTGGGTGGGGGCTCACGATGAGTATCTGCCAGTATAATTTTATATATTGTTGATGTCACACCTCTGCATCCCTGGGAGGTCCGTATGTACTGCAGCAGGGGTGTAGTCTGAGGGACTCCGGGAACACTAGCGACCATTCTTTAAAGGCCGCCCTCATCCTGTAATACTGCAATGTGCGCTGAGGACCCTTGCCCATCATACCCCCGAATACCTCCTGGGGTATGAACTTTCCCTCAGGATACATATGGCTGTGCTTCCTAGGTACAGAAATGAAATGCAAAGTTCTTGACGTAAGTGAAAAATTGATTTTAACGCACTCCACACAGCTTTCCAAAATATTTTTACATGATTACAGTCAAATACTAGATGTTTAAAAGATCCCTTTGTACATAAGCAGCTCCAACAATTTTCATCTAGTGAGAAACCTCTTTGAATAGGATAGATGGAGTTATAAAGGCCCTGTGGTGAAAGAAGTATATAGTTTGGAGCACATTTTCTGTTACAATAACTTTAGAAATTTCTTTCCAGATCAGAGTCCATTTCAGTTGAGGGTCTATCAAAGAGCAATCCATTTTCCAGTCTAATTGGCTTTTCCATGCAGCTATATTTTCTGACACAGATATAAGTATTTTGTAAAACATTGAGGCATTGAAATTTTGACTGAGTATATGTTGCATCTTGTTATCTTGATACATATTATCACAATGTCTTAGCAAATCATAATGAACCACAAGCAGTCAACCAAATTTAAGTATTGGCGCATGAAAGTCCTGGGAATATGATATTTGATTACCATCTCATTGAAAGTGAGAGGTATCTATCAACAATGCTTGACTCTAGGGGCGTATCAACAGGGTTATCCGTTATATCGTCCACCCCACTCGAACCCTGAGAGTCTTCAAGCTCCCCTTCCTCCTCACCTGATGATGATGAGAAATCCAACTTCTTCCCGCGGGATCGATGAGTAGGAGTCCTCCTCTTCTTGTGTAGATAGGGTCGGCCTCGGGAGGAAGCCACCGTGACCCTTTGGGAACGAATCAACGGTGACTCCCCCCCACGACAGACAAGCGGGCAAGGGGAAAAGCCTTGCGGCACAAAAACCCCTTTGGAGCGTAGGAAACCGATGAAACGGAAGCAAGATGAGGATCCGAATCAGCTGGATATGGAGACCGGCGAACCCGGCAGGTATGGGCTCCGCAAGGTATGTTGAGAGAATGGAACAGATGGAAAGCAATGGGGGGGGAGCCAGGGCAAAAGAGAGATACTCAAGAAGGGCAAAGGCAGGAGAGAAGAGAAGGGAGAACGAGCCAACCAAGCGCCCCAGGGAAGAAAGGGGCGCAGCGAGAGAGGAGAGAGAACTAGGGGAAGAGAGAGGCAAAAGGGGAAAAAAGGACAGAGGTGGAACTCCGCCAAGCGAGTGAACAACAGAGCGCTTACAACAATGAGGAATCAGAAGTTGCAACGCGCCGAACCGCCGAGCGTAAACAGGTAAATACACTCGACGGTGGCCATGATGGAAAAGACTAGACCGCTAACGACGTTTGGGAACACAACGTGGCGGCACAGTCTGACGGCCGCCATGTTTCCACCTCTTCCACAAACACCAGGAACTCGCGGTCGTGACAGTATCCCCTTAATAAAGAGTTGTCCCACAAATGTAATGCCATGAGAGAGCCATGGTTTCCAGCATATAGTTTTTTGTTGATCTTGATTAGTGAATTCATCCAAATATATGGAGATACAAATCAGGATGTTTTGGCAATATATGGTAGTAGATATGCTCTAAGATAAATAATGGTAGTCTTAATACTGCTACTGGTATAAATCTATTGGATCTTTTGATGTATGGGCAATCCACTAGGATGTGGGGGTAAACCATCGCTTGCTAAAAAAAAAAGCCACTTTGGTGGGTTCAACAAAGTGGGTACAAACCATAGCTGAGCTTGACGTAGAACAAATGCTATGTGGTGTTTTTTTAAATTAGGGAGAACAACTCCACCATCCATCCTAGGGGTTTTAAGTTTATATGCTGAGATTCCGTGTTTCTTCTTTCCCCAAAGGAACTTAAAAATGTATGTGTCCAGAGATTTAAAGAACGTAGCAGGAAAGGAAATAGGGAGCATGTATAGTAAATAAAAAACAAATGGAGCAATTGACATTTTGATAGATTCCAACCGTCCCCACCATGATAAAAACAAAGGAGACCATGAGCTAGTGAGATCTTTGACTCTCTTAATTGAGGAGGTTATTATAACACCTAGATATTTAATCCCTGTGGGGCACCAGTTAATTCCTAGGTTGGAGCAGTGGTGTCTGGTACAGTGTATGTTTAGTGGTAGGATTTTTGATTTTTCAATATTAAGTTTATAGCCGGATGCTAAGGAAAATTGCGAGATTGTGGGGAATAAGTGATCAAGGCAAGAGTTTGTATCTTTAATAGGAGTAAAACATCATCTGCATAAGCAGAAGTTTTTACATGGATGTGATCATTTTGGATTCCAATAATACTTTCATTTTGTCTCATTGCCTCTAGGAATAGTTCTAGAGCCAGGATGAAGAGGAGAGGGGATAGTGGGCAGCCTTGGTGGGTTCCTCTGCTAAGGGAAAAGAGGAGGATATATGACCATTTACAAAAACTGCCATTCTGGGGTTAGAATATAATATTTTCATTTTTGAGATAAAGGAATCAGGGATACCAAGCCCTTGAAGAGCTTTGAACATAGAATTCTACTCCACCCTGTCAAAAGCTTTCTCAGCATTAAGTGCTATAGCTGCATAAGGATTAGTGGATGTCTTAATAATAATAATAATAATTAGGCTTTTATATAGCGCTACAAACCCTCAGGTATCTGAGCGCTGCTTATTATTACCCACGGTGTGTGGTGCTCATTTATCGACCTCGGAAGGATGAAAGGCTGAGTTTGACCCCGCCGGGATTCGAACCTGCGTTAACAGGCTCTGCACGGGTGTCAAAGCGGGCGCTCTACTCGCTGTGCCACTTGACCGGCTTAATTATGTTGATGACATTCATAAAAAGTCTAATATTTCAGAAGATAATCTTCCCTTGACATATCCTACCTGGTCATTTTTAATTAAGTTCGGAAGAAAGGGATTCCATCTATTTGCTAGGATTCTGGCTAGGATTTTACAGTCAGTATTGATTAGGGAAATAGGTCTCTAATTTTGGACTAATTCAGGGTCTTTATTTGGTTTGGGAAAGACAATTAACATTGCTTCCGAAAAAGAACCCATGACTTTTTAATTAGCGATGAAGGAGAAATAGAGTTCATGGAGTTTCGGAGTCAGGAGATCTTTGAGTGAGCAAAAAAGTCTACCGGGAATCCATCTGGTCCTGGGGCTTTTCCTTTTTCAAGATCTTTTATAGCTTGATACATTTCATTAACTTTTATAGGTTCATTTAAGGTTTGAAAATTAATGGTGGTATATGAATCACGGTGTATATTTCTGAGAAAGTCAGTAGCATGGGTGCTGTTAGGTAGTGATTCTGAAGAGTATAGTTTTTGGGAAAATTTGGAGAAGGCTTGTAGGATTTCTTCATCTTTGAGAACTCTATTTCCATTTTGATCTTTTGTGACCGTAATTTTGGCTCTTTCATTTTTAAATTTGAAGTATGAAGCTAATGATTTACTTGATTTGTTGGAGAATTGGTACATTTTTGATTTATACTTTAGGAGGTTAGCACAGGAGTATTGCGTAATCAGATTTTGTATTGTATTTTGTAACCAGATATTGTATTTTTAACTTGGTTATTTGCGTAAGAATTGGATAAGTATCAGTGTGAATATATTCTGCTTCTAAATGTTTAATTGTTTTGAGGATATCATCAGAATCTTGTTTGTCTTTTCTTTTTTTTTTAGCTACATATGAGATACTTTGGCCTCTTAATACAGCTTTATAGCAGTCCCAATTGTTATGGATGGAGGTATCATCATTTATATTTTCAGTAAAAAAGTGTGAGTGTTGTTGTTGGATGAATTCAGTGAATAAAGTATCTTTTAAAAGGGTTGAGTTAAATCTCCACCTATTGTGTTGATGCATATGATGCAAATTAGATAACTGAACCTGAACAAGGGCGTGGTCAGAAAGGATAATGGGTTCTATTGTAGCATCTAAGAGCCGATTAGTCATATATTTGGATACGAAAACCTAGTCAATTCTTGAAAAAGAGTTGTGTGGTGGGGGTAGAAAGTATATTCCAGGTTTGTTGGATGGACTAGACGCCAAGTATCAATGAGTCCTAATTCAAATACGAAGTTGCTGAATTGTATTGGGAGTTTGGATTCTTAAAGCGTACATGCGATTTTTTTATCACGCAGAGGGTCTACAATCTCGTTACAATCTCAACATACTATAAGATCGGTTGGGCTAGATCTAAATATATGATTTCTAAATTGAGTCCAAAAAGGGGGTCAGCATTAGAAGGACGATACACAATTAGAATGGAATATTGAACAGATTGAATAAGGAGCTTGATGAAAACCCATCTGCCCACATCATCAGACTCTGTCGATGTAACTTTGCATTGGAGTTGTTTATTAATCAGGGTAATAACTACATTTTTATTTCCACATGCTGCACTCGCAAAGACTTTCACTACCCATAAACGTTTCAGTTTGGCAGCTTCCAATTGAGAGAGGTGTGACTCTTGTATACATGCTATCCCTGGTTTAGTCCTTTTAAGATGGGAGAGAATGTTTTGCCGTTTAATTGGATTGTGAAGCCCTTTGACATTCCACAAAGTTATGCTAAGTGACATGGGAGGCATTCAGAAAAATTTAAGTACTCATAAAGTCTGAATAAATAGAGTATTGTACACATAAGGTAGGGAGACACAGGGAAGGGGGAGGATAAACAGAAAGAACGTGGAGTTTTGCAGTTTACATAATACCGATGTGAAGGAGTAGTGGCTAACTGGATGCAGCCAATCCAAACCATGTTCTTATACAGTCAAAAATAGGTAAGGGGTGGAGAGCCAGATGTAGATGGGTCATTCCCTGCCCCGTTCCGGCATAACTATTCTTTGCAAAACACAAACATTCCATGTATGATTTCTAATACACATATGTGGTTTGGTTGTGTCTATCCCTTCTCTTTGGTGACTTTGAATAAAGCTGCGCAAGTCACTTGGGTCTTGAAAAGTATACATATGACCATTAAGAGTGACTTTTAGAGATGCTGGATGTATAATTCCATATATGACATCAAGCTGTCTCAATGCAGGTCTAAATGCCAATAGTTGTTTCCTTCTTGTTGCCATGGTGTTGGAGACGTCCTGGGTTATGAAGATTGTGGTGCCTTCCCATACAAGAGTTTTCTTCTGTGAGCTTTATACAAAATGAGCATAACGTGAGTATAATCCAGTAGAGCAAAGATCATAGTTCTCGGAGCATTACGGGAGGGATTTCTAGGAGCTATCCGATGGGCACTTTGGATATTAAACAGTGGAGGCATGGTAAGATCCAATAGTGTGGTGAGCATATGATAAAGAAATTGAGTATGGTTGTCCTTTTCAATGTTCTCGGGAAGACCAACAATACTTATGTTGTTCCTCCTGTTCCTGTTTTCAAAATGTTCTGCCTGCTTCTACAGAGATACGACTGTATTTTCCAAAGATTGTACTCTACCTGCTACATCCTCAGCGTCACTCACCCTTCTTTCCATTTCTGTTATCCTAGATTCAAATGTGGACCACTCATCATCAAGCATCTGCATTTTGGCAGTTGTGGCTTCCATCAATGGTTTAAGGGACTTAATTTCCATTAGGATAGCATGCATGACTGGATCTTGCGTATCTTCCTTAGGTGTAGAAGAGTGCTTTTCTGTCTCTTGGGGGCATTACTGATGGGTGTAGCTGATATTTCTTTGGGTTGCCCCGTTTGTAAAGACATTTTGAGGCAAGATTGGATGAGAGACTGCTTCACAATATATGGAGGTGTTAAAGCCAGAAACCCAGTCATGTACACTTATTTCCCAATGGTAGCTCCTCTTTGCAGAGTTTTAGTATAATGTACACAGATTAAAGTTATTTTAGATTTTCGTGTTGTTAGTAGAGGGTGTCTCTCAGAGCTAAAGCAACCACTTAAATTTTTCACAAAATTGGCAGAAGCAAGGCAGAATGAACCATTATATTCTATAAATTAATAATGATAAACCAGAGGCACTCTGGGTTTGTTAGTCTCATTACAGATAATATGCGCTCCAGGGCTTGATAATTTTCAAAGCCATCAAGCAACTTAATTACTAATGAAGGATTAACAGTTTCATTTCTAGATATATGTCATAGGTGCCAAAAATCCTCAGTAGTGAATTTCTTGTTAGTTTTCCAGGTATGCTTTATCTTGAAAAGAGTTAATTATAGTGATAGAGATGCTTGTTTAGCATACGTTGACAGAAAATATAGTTTAAGGCACTTTTTTCTTTTCTGAGCCTTAATATATATCAGTGTTTGTTGGTAAAGTCATTTAGTTGAGTAATAGCATATGCGTTTGTACTGCAAAACAATATTATCATGCTTGGATGGTACTTGCGGGAGGATTATGTACCATGTCGTGAAGCAAACGTGCTTCCCAACGACTTCGGAGCCTTTCAACTGAGCTCGCCGAACAGCTGACACAGCGTGACGGCATCGTATCAGCATGACCTCTGCTGACTAACAGGCCACGCCTCCTCACCTACGCAGCTCACTGGAACTCCTCACACGATGTTCGCTGACACACAGCCAGCCTCATAAATCTTCGCCCATGACTCACGGCGCCTTCAGTAAGTTGTTTTAAATTGTATATTTGAATTGCTACATGGAAAGAAGTTTAATGTTTGTACGGGGCCGGGAGCTCAGAGATTAGGCAGCCATCCGCTATGGCGCTTGGTCACACTCCCCCCCTTCGGGCATTTTGAATGCCCCAGCCATATTCCGAAGGTTTGTGGATCGCACTTTCTCAGACATGCTACATCGCTTCGTGATAATATACCTTGACGACATACTAATCTATTCCTCAAACATGGAGGAGCATCATCATCATGTCAGAAAGGTACTTCAAAGTCTAAAAGATAACTACCCCCTGGACAATCCAGATAAATGCTGTTTTCATGAATCCTCCATTCACTATCTATCTTATCTTATCACGCATACAGGATTTCTATGGACCCACAAAAAAGTACAAACAATTCTCAAATGGCCTGCTCTACAAAATGTTCATCGGATTCAGTGTTTCCTATGTCTGGCAAACTTGTATAGGAAGTTCATTCCTAACTTTTCACAAAAGGTCCTGTCCTTGACCAGACTACGAAAAAAGGGTGTACCTTTTCTCTGGGACAAAGATACAGAGAACGCCTTCTCTTCCCTCAAGACAGCCTTTACCTCCGCCCCGGTCCTCTGTCAACCTAACTCCAGTAAATAATTTATTGTTGAAACTGATACTTCTGACTCTGCCATTGGAGCCGTCTTGAAGCAGGAACAGGAAGATGGTGAGGAACACCCAATTACCTATTACTCCAGAATGTTATCTCCATGTTAAATACACTACTCAGTATTGGAGAAGGAATTGCTGGCCATCAAACATGCCTGTCTAGAGTGAAGACACCTCCTCCTAGGAGCTAGTAAGCCAGTGGTCATCCAAACTGATCACCAAAATGTGCAATCCCTACAGAACCTTGAGTGTCGGAAAAGTCGACAGGCCCGCTGGCCTTATTTTTTTGCACAGTGCCAGTTTTTCCTGACTTACATCCCTCAGGCTCGCCCTCTATCACCTCTTCCTCTCTTGGCCATCGCTACCTCTCCTCCTCCTTTCTCCTCTTTCTCTCTGACAACACCTGACAAGGTTTCTAGACATGCCCGATCTATGAAAGTGTCGTCCAAACAGGTGCTCCCCTTCTCCTCCAGAACCATCAAGAACCATATTGACACCCTCGCTCCAGCCTTGGCCGATTTCTGTACTCACTTTTTCGCCACTGCAACGTTCCCCTCTCCCCTTAAACACTCACTTGTGCACCCACTCCTCAAGAAGCCGCCTGCCGATCCTACCTGCCCGGCAATCTATCACCCAATCTCCATCACCCCTTTCCTGGGCAAACTCTTGGAAAAGTTGGCCATCTCCCAGCTTACTCTCCACACTGAATCTGTTGGTTGTCTCCATGACCATCGGTCTAGCTTGAGAGCTGCCAGAGGCACGGTAAATGCTCTCCTGAACACCCGTGACGATCTGCTCTCTATCTTTGATTCCAGCATCGCTTCTGTCCTAATCCTCCTTGATCTTTCCTCTACTTTCGACACAGTCAACCACACCATCCTGATCAATCGACTACGTGAGAACCTTTGCATTAAGGATCAGGCGATGGAGTGACTGACCTACTTCCTCTTTGACTGCCCCTACCAGGTCTAATTTAGTCCCTTTCTCTCTGCCACCTCTCTCTACCTGTGGGGTTTCCCAGGGCTCTATCCTCTCACCCTGTTGTTTTTCAACCTCTACTTGGCCTCTTTGGGCCACCTGATCTCTGCCTTCTCCTCTTACATTCAGTGTTATGCGGATGACACACAGCTTTCCTTCAGGCTCCTACCCTCTCTCCACATTCCTGGCTATCTATCTGCGATTCAGGATTGGTGCACCTCCAACAATCTCTGCCTTAATACCAGTAAGACAGAGATCCTTCTCATTGGGACCCCTGCCCTTCCTTTTCCTCTCTCAGTCTGACCACCCACCCTGGGCCCTCTTCCTTTGCCTTCCTGTGAGGCAAAAAACATTGGTGTCATCTTCAACTCCACTCTCTCTTTCTCTCCTCACATCTCGGACATCGCCAAGAAGTCCCACTACCAGCTGCTCCTCCTCAAAGGGACTCTTCCCTTTCTCACTTTCCCCCAGAAGCTCACTGTCTGCAGAGCCTTGTTTCTCTCTAGGCTGGACTACTGCAACAACTTCTTTCTCAATCTGCCTTTGTCTACTCTCCGCCCTCTGCAACTAATCCAGAACAGGACTGCAAAACTTAACCCTGGCCTCAAGCCCAGGGATCGTATCTCTTCAGCCCTGCAATCCCTCCACTTGCTCCGGGTGTCTGCAAGGATCACGTTCAAGACCCTTTGCATTGTCCACAAGGCTTTCTTGGGTCGTGGCCCACACTACATGCAACGCTCTCTTCCAAAATACCTTCCTTCTCGAGCCCTTCCCCCAGCTACCTCCAACTCTCTAAGGGTTAGATGATTCTCCAGGCAGAGAGTGGGGGTAGATCTCTCTCCTCTCTCCTCTTCAGGTGCCCCCCTCTGGAATGGCTTCCGTGCCCCTCTCAAAATTGAGCAGACCTGAAAGCAGCTCAAAACGTTCCTCTTCTCCTCTGCTTTCTCTCTCTGCCTCCCCTGCTGACCTACCGGACCTACCTGTCAGCTGTGCCAACTGTTTGCCTGGCTACCCTCAGATTCTCACTCAGTCCAGGCTCTTTCTTGATCAGTCACCCTTGCACTGCCTCTGTGTCAGGTTTCCGCGTGGTAAAGGTTTCTTTGCTCGTTACAAGTCAAAGAGCAAGTGGGACTCAAGACTTCCATTGTTCCAGGTCTAAGGCGTCCTTGTGCCGGCGGGTTAGTCTCCTTAGATTGATTTCCAGCACAGAGGGATTAGGCTCTTTCATCAGTGTGTTACAAGGACTTAGAACGGTAAGCATTCATCACCTCTTGATTTATATCTTGCTTCAGACCGATAACTTTCAGTAATACTTTTGGTATGTCGTTACAGAATACCGTACCATATTGAAGTCATTCACAGCGCACACTGTTTGTAGAACGTATTGTCATCCCCTGCGGTGCTATTCCTCCCATGTTAGCCATTATTCTGGACTCATAGTTTCCTTGTTTTGTTGGTCATTATTCAATAATTGACAGTTTGCGTTTGTTTCCTTGCAGCCAAAGGTGTTTGTGCTGTGTCCTCTCTTCCAATTAATAGACACCTCTGTATGTTTTATTTATATCCAGAGGGGTACATTGGTAGGAAGAACTCTTCTTCTACACTATGAGTTCAACTACTCCTTGAGAGGTTACGACTTCCGTTTCCATAGAAGGGGATTTCTGACACTCCGGGCCTAACATGCAGTTAGGGGCTGTAACTGTAACCCTACAATCCCTTGTTCTCCTTGCACTACCCAGAGCTGTGCTGCCCTGGCTGCCCTTACTCAGGGCATTACTGCCCTGTTTTCCCCTCACCTCTTCCTTGCACTTCCCCCCTCCCTTTCCCCTTGCATTTCCCGTTCTTGCCCTTGCACAATCTGAATGACACAAGGCCTAGTAAGATCGTTTGTCTTGTCCCCTCTCTGTCGTCCCTCCCTTGTCTTGTCGCGCCTAGAAACACTTGTGTACAGGCGTGTTATAAATGACTTATATCATATCATCACAGATACCCAGAAAAATATACAATGATGCAGTAAGAAACGGCTAGACTGGCAGCACCCAAATGCCTGTCTAGCCAGGTAATTACACTTAGCAGGAGTGCTTTATCAGAAATGCGCAGTTAAAAAAAGTCATACCAAACTGACGGATGACTAGACTGGCTGCACCAAAATGCCTCTCTAGCCACTAATACCACATATCATGTCTGCTTAGCCTGGACTGGACAACCATTATGATTTATCGCACACTCCCTCCCCCACACATCCCCTCTCCCACTGAACACCTACCCCAACCTAAAAAAAGTAGCTCCTTGGCACAAAATTAACTTCACATCCCTCTTCCTTGTACCAAAGCTTACTTATGAGGCTCCATGCCTCATAGGTAAGTACTGGGATGAAGAACAGTGGAACTAGGAGTAATTAAGATTACAGGTAGCTAAGTCAGGCATTACCTCCATGTACCTCTACCTCATCCCAGTACTTGTGTATGAGGCACAGTGCCTCATACACAAGTACTGTCTAATGCACGATTACAGGGACAAGGAAGAATAGGGCTAGGAGTAATGAGGATTACCAATAAGTAATCAAGGCTCTAAACACAAGTAGTGGCGTAACACCATTGAGTTGACTGGGCTTCAGCACTCACCCCTGAAATTGTGGACTATGTTGACTCAACAGGGCTGACCTTCAGAGCAGTTGCCGGACAGAACAGGACACAGATGTTAAACGTCACCTGGATTTTGCTAGTAACAAGGGCCCCGCAATTACTAACGTAAAGCATTTCACTTTATGTATCTGCATTCAAATGCCACATTTTTTAGCCAATTTAAATCGTGATGTGGGTTTAGTACTTCCATGCCAGGGGAGTGATTGGAAGTCTAGAGAGGGAACAGGAGGCTGCTCATTCTCACAGCAGTCCATAAGTGGGTGATTTCAGACTTAAAGGAGAGAGTTAACTGCTTGTAACATTGAAGCTGCACTAGAATAGTCTAATTAAAATGCGTAAAGAAGTTAGATGCCCCCACACAAATAAGTTTGCCCCTCCCTCACTGCCCGTGAAGTTAGCGCCTCTCCCAACATTTAAAGGATTAACCCCCCCCGGAAATATAGGTTTTGTTGCGCCCCTGAACACAAGCACTCACACCATTCACCATATACACACACACGCACACCCTGCCATCCATACACTTAAGTGTCCACACTTTCCCCATACATACACACCCAGGTAGCCATCCATAAATTTAAGTGTGCACCCTTTCACCATACAGGCACACCCTAACAGCCACCCGTACATTTAAATGTGCACCCTTTTACCATAGAAGAACACATGAACACCCAGCCACAGCACCCTTTTATCCACACAGGCAGCCACCTATGCATTTAAGTGTACACCCTTTCAAAATACACTCACACACACACGTCGTGGGGTTGAGGGGAGCCCTATTACTTCAAAAAGAAATTGTTTGAAGTCACTCTTACTTCATAAATAAATGATTTCCATTAAGTAACAGAAATAATTTCTTTATGAAGGCAGAGTGATTTCAAAAATAAACTATTTCTTTTTGAAGTCATAGGGCTCCATCCATCCCATGACATGGAGGCCTCCAGCCTGGGGTATTCCATGTCATGGGGTCGGGGGAGCCCTCAGACTTCAACAATAACGTTTATTTTTGTAGTCACTCTGCCTTTATAAAGACATTATTTCTGTTACATAAATAATTTCTTTATGAAGGCAGTGTGAATTCAAAAAGAAAATGTATTTAAAAAAAATACATTTGAAAAAATATTTGTTGTCATTTTTTTTATCCAAGTGGGGCCCCCTCCCAGGACATGTTACAATAACCCCAATCACACTTCCCTGGGACAAAGTCCTTTTCTGTATACCTATGGATTCCATCCCACTATTTTCCCAACACTATCACCAGGTTCAACTGCAGTACCTTCTGTTGATCACTGGATCCTAGATATACAGGAGGGACATAAGAAAGCTATAGACATGCTAGCTTTTGCCCAAGAAAAGATCAAGAAATACGCAGACAAGAAACGCAAGAAGGAACCATCATATGTTGTAGGGGACCGGGTTTGGTTATCTTCGAAATACCTACCGAAGCATTTATCGCCTTCCAAACATTCGCCTAGATATTTCGATCCTTTCATTATTCAAAAGAAAATCAGACCCGTTGCCTTTCGTCTCTGCCTACCATCTTCATGGAAGCAGATTGTCCCAGTCTTTCATGTCTCACCGTCAAAACCATACTTTCCTTCATCTATGAAACCTAGAAAACCTCTGGTACCTGTCCTGGTTGACGGCACTCCTGAATATATTGTGTAACAGTTTTGTGACTCTAGATACTGCAGGGGACGTTTGCAGTATCTCAAACATTGGAAAGTTTACTCAGGGAGCGAGCGTACTTGGGAACCTGCTGCTAACATTCATGCTGTCAGACTACTCCAGAAATTTCATTTCCTTCATCCGGGCAAACTCGGGAGACTTCCCCACAGAGGAAGGCATGCTGTAACAGCGCACCACCTCCCGCGATGATCACTTTAGGGAAGGTGGCAACGCCGTCCTGCACTGGTTTACTGTGCCGCCGATGCGGGTTATAGCACTACCAACATGGCCGCCTCTAACATTGGTAGTCCTTTGTTTGTGTCCATGATCCGTGGAATGCTGTGTCATCGCTCCGCGTCCGACCCTGGAAGCATGAAGCCTCATAAAAGAAACACAGAGGAAGGAGACTTTGCGTCTCAACGCTAAGGTTAGTCAACATAGCTCAGTGCTCCTTATTCTTTCTCCTCTTGTGCTTCTTCTTGAGTGCCTTTTAGCCTTGTTTCCCCTAACTTCCTGCCTTCCCTGTCCTCCGTCCCTTCGCTACCCTGTTTTCCTTTTCTTGGACTTCCACATCTCTGCAGCCTTCCTCCTGGGACCCATTCCACCTTTGCTGCTACCATGGATTTCCACATCTCTGCAGCCTCCCTCCTGGGATCCATTCCACCTTTACTGCTACCTGAGACGTGCACATGAGCCTTCCAACATCATTTTATAGAGGTTTTTCCCCTGTGTTGGGTTTTTCTCTCTTTTTTGGAGGTCATCTCCGGGTGCTACCACCTCCTTTGCACCTTACCGGACGGTGTGGCATCCCGAGAGGATTGTCCCTTTCTGCAGGACTCCCGTTTGCATCAAAAGTACCGACCAAATCCCCCTTGGAAACCATCACTCCTAGGTATCCATATTTTATGTAGATCTCTTACGTCCCTTCCACATATGACAAAATCCCATGGGGTGCAATTCAGATAGCTGTTTGGCCAGTCTAAATTGGTGTCATTGTTGCACTCAAGGTAACTAGTGGGGTCAGGGGGTTGTGGCCAAAGGGCATTGTCTGGGCAACCACATCTGTTCATTGGGTACCTGTTTGCTTCTCCTACCGGTAGTTGCTCATCTGTTTGACAGCTTTCATCTTTCCAATGCGGTTTGGCACTACCTGTCAGAACTGCAAGAGCATTTCTTTTACTGTCATGGGACACACAGCAGGTGAAAATTAAATGATACGCCCACCAGAGCAATACCAAAAGGCTGAGGATAGGAAACAAAACGCGACCAAAATTTAAGAGCCAATGGGGCATGCATGATGTAAACATTGTCAGCCAGTCGTCGTCTTTAGTGATCCATCCTTCCTTTTCCATGTCAGCTGTCAATTTGGCCATCAGCTTGTTAGCGATAGTCAGTGTCCCTTTGTCCGCATCATTGGGAGGCGCATAGGTACAGCAGGAGCTTCCAATTTTCCTGCAAACCCCGCCCTCCATTGCTGTAATTATGTCAAGCCTAGGTGCGTGAAGTTCCTCCCATATTGCATTCCGTTCATGTTCGGTTGCATTGGAGAGTTCCATCAAGTTCAAGCGAATGAGCTGGAGCCATTTTGAATTGGTTGCAACTTGTATCCCAGGCGCCAACAATGAGGTAAAGAACACCCCCGTTTTTGTAAATAGGCGATATTGCATAGGCATCTTTTCTAATGCTTCATCAGCTTCCTTTGAAAATTATTCAGATAGTTTCTTCCTTTGCACCCTAGGTGAGTGTAAATGTCCTACATTTGTTGGAGGCTGTTCACGGGACTGGAGTTCTCTTTTGGGCATTTGTACATGTTTCTCAGGAATGACAACAACAGGTGCATGCAAGGTTACTAAGGATCCGAGGCCACTCCACAATGGTGGCAAATAATGGTAGGCCTTGTTGCCACATGGAGTTGCGGTTTTGAGACCTGTCACATTCGCGCTAGCAACTTTTCTGAACCCGGTGTACCCTCTTGTTCCCCATCTTTTCACATTCATCTCTTGATCTCCTTACCATTTTTATCTAAATTTTGCATCCCTGAAATTGACCCTGAATCTTGCAAGTTATTAAATGTGCTAAGCACTGTGCCTCTAAACTCGGCACTTCCTGTGATAAGAGCAGTCTGGGGGTGCCTTGCTGGGCTGCGGTAATGAGCATTTTGCTTTCATCTAGAAAGGGCATATAAGCTGCTTTTTTAGCACCTGCATCTGCAGCGTCATTTCCTCATGAGACTAAGGGCCTCATTCCGAGAATGGAGGTAGCCATGGTGCTATTAGCACATGGCTGCCTCCAATACCGGGTCCGGTCTGGTTGAATGGGGACTTACCGGGACATTCCGACCTGTGCGGACCCAGTAAGTCCCCATTAACCAACCATTCCCCATTCCCATTTGAGCCCCCATAGGGCTCAATGGGAATGGGGAAGGTGCTAATAACGGGCCCACGAATAACAGGCCCATTATTAGCTCCCTGGACCCTTAGCGGGACCCGTAAAGGACGTGTGGTCAGACCACACGTTCTTTGCGGCTCCCGCTAAGGGACCTCGGAAGTGGGCGGTAAGGGTTTACCGGCTCTGGTCTCCTTACCGGTGCCCGGTATCCCCAACCGCCCCAGTCGGAATGAGGCCATAAGTCTGTTCCTTTGGAGTGCACTGTGCACTTTACTATGGCTACATGTACAGGGTTCTTCAATGGTTTGATTAGTCTTGCCAATAAATTTGCATGCTGAACTGGGAAACCATCTGTATGTTTATAACCTCTTCACTTCCATCTTGATAAACCTGAGTGTACTGTAGATGTCATGTATGCCGAATCAGTGTATATAGTTATGTACCCGTATGCTCATATTTCCAAGATTTCAATGAGTGCTATGAGTTCTGCTGCTTGTGCTGAATAATGTGAGGGCAATCTCTGCTTCATCACTATCTGAAATACCTCTTCTTGTGCCATGACCCTCACCCAAAACCCCCTCTGGCAAACCCATTGGCCAGGTGGAGTCAGGACTCGGGCCTCTAGAGCCTGGCATCCTCTTCAAAAGCTCTCATGGGGCCAGTCCTGGCACCTGTGGTGCGAGGCTCATACACCATGAAAAACAATGTGCTAGGGAACTACTTTATTGTATTGTCAGCCAACATGGCGGCATCCACATAGCTTGGTTCGTAAGAACCAAGCTATGCGTTCTAGTGTTTTGGGTGTGGTAGCCTAGGGACTACTTTACCTGGACTATTTTGTTGGGGCTATTTAAACCACACCTGAGCAAGACAACACGCTTGCCGTTACTTTGCAGCTTGCAACGTGACGCTCACCGTGTCCAGCTATTCCCTCGAACCTCGGAGAAGCAGAACCTGCAAGGAGACAAAAGGAACTTCATTAGCAACAGCATCTTACCTGCAGTCTTCATCTTTAAACACTCGCAGCTACTGAGAAGAGCTTCCTCGAATCTGCACGCCTCCCGGACAGAACGACCTGAAAGAGGAAGATGAGGCAATATTAAAGAAAGCAGTAGAGACATTTACAAATTACGAACTGCTCAAAAGGCTTACCTGGCTGGTCGCCTCTCGGCTGGCACCACTCCGGACATTCCACTCGCGCTGAAGAACACCGCGACCTACAAGGAAGGAAAACACAGGTTAGCAAAGGCAAGACTTCGCAGCGTTGCGCATAGCGCTTACTTACCGAATCATAGCGCACTTAATGCGCCATCATTTACCAGCGGGGCTCAACCAAGCCAGTTCGCCGCGCTGAAGCTCTGCATACCTAAGGGAGAAAAAAGAGACATTTTAAACAAAGAAAGGCATGCAGGATAGCAACAAAACTAAAGAACAGCAATAAGACCTACCTGAACAATATCAAACGGGCCGGCATCAGTGAAGTAACTGGACCGCACTCGCCCATGAAAGACAACGCACCCTGCAAAGAAAGCAGGACGGAGAGCACACCTAATTCTACCACAAGGCAGAAACTTCCCCGCAGACCACATCAGGGCAAAGCTGAGAAGCATACCAGCGAGTAACCCGGCTGGGTGGCGTCCCTGTGGATACCAGGTGAGCGTAGCAGAATGCGAAGCCTACCATAACAAATCCACCTGGGCGCCATGGAGACATCAGAAATGGACCAATTGGCCCAATTACTAGGATAGCTTCGTACTGAGGTTCATTCTGCCCGACAAGAGAGTAATGCCCTCCGGAGAGACCTAATAGTGACCAAAGAACGCACTGAAGAGATTAGCAGGCAATACTTGCAATCACAGGCAGGACAGAGGCCTCTACGAGGAAGCAATCCAATGATGCAAAACCCCGCCATACCATCCACTCCGGTACAGATCACGTTACCTGGAACAGTGCCCCTGGCGCCACCAGAAAGGTTCTCAGACGACCCACGGAAGTATGCGGCATTCATCAATTAGTACCACCTTCATTTTCTTTGTAGACCTGGAGCATTTCCAAACGACCAAGCTAGGGTAGCATTTGTTTTATCATACCTGAGTAGTAGTGCAGCAGATTGGTTGGTGCCTTTGGTAACCCATGACAATCCTCTATTACATGACTTTGGGGGGTTCCAGAGAGAAATGGAAAAACGTTTTGCTCGCCATACCCACGAACACGCAGTAGACAATGAACTCTTGTCCCTCCGACAGGGGAATCAGGACTTGTTAACATACATTGCTACCCTCAACAGACTGGTTGCCGAAGCTAGATAGCCAGAAAACAAAAGAACCACGTTATTCCATCGAGGCTTATGAGGCGAATTAAAGGACGTCTTAGCCCAGGTGGTTGATTCACCTAGAGACTGTGCAGAATTCATAAATCTGGTCGTGCAGCTAGACCACCGGTTGCAGGACCGAAAGGCAGACCGGTCTAAGACGGACCCTCGGACCGTGTTTGTTCGACCAAGGGAAAACACACCCTGTGTACCTGAAAGTGCTGTAGAACCCATGCAGATTGGAGGGATACGGCCTCCATTAACAAAACAAGAGTGGGACAAAAGAAGACAACAACAGCTTTGTTTGTATTGTGGGAAACCAGGACATTTCCTGAAGGACTGTCCAGTAAAACCCCCAGGAAGAACAGTCGGGGCCACAGAGAAGGATGAAGCTAAGGAATCGGAAAACTACCAAGCTCGACAAACGTAGAGGTCAGTTTGTCAAGTGAGTAGAAAGAGTTGCTGACCTCGCACTTTGCAATACCAGTGATCTTAATTAACCACCAACAGTCATCAAGAATGCATGCCGTTGAAGCATACATCGATAGCGGAGCAGTTGGAATTTATATTGATCAAGAACTGGCAGCAGACATGGGGCTTCCTTTGTGTTCTAAGCCAACTATGGACAAGGTAACCACCGTGGATGGGACAGAAATCGCTTCCGGACCAGTAACCCAGTGCACAGCCAGGGTAACCTTGCTGTGCCAGGACGGACATCGGGAGTCTATTTCATTCGATCTCATCAAGGCACCTCAGTTCAGGCTAATACTAGGGATGCCATGGTTGGTTGCTAACAACCCTTTGATAGACTGGCAGGCACGAAAATTAACCTTCCACGGTGACTGCGCCCCTGCCTGCTATTACCAAGAGGAGAAACCCGACGTCTGTATCCCCATGACTCCCGGAGCGACAGTATCAACCCTGGGAGCAACTAATACCTTGCCAAGTGAATACCATGATTTCCGAGATGTTTTCCGAAAGGACCCAGCCGATACATTGCCGCCACACAGGCCCTATGACTGTCAGATCGACCTTGTTCCTGGTGCACAAATCCCTTGCAGCAGGATCTACGCTCTCACAGAACCAGAAAACCTTCATTTGAAATCCTATTTAGACCAGTACCTTGCAAACGGATTTATCCGTCCTTCGAAGTCCTCCGCAGCCAGTCCTTTGTTCTTTGTACCGAAAAAGGAAGGAGACTTGAGAACCTGTATTGACTACTGCGCATTGAACCAGATCACCGTGAAGAACCGCTACCCCTTGCCACATATCCCTGAGAAGCTAGACCAAGTTAAAGATGCCCAGATTTATACCAAATTGGACCTTCGAGGAGCATACCACCTGGTCCGAGTCAGAAAAGGAGATGAATGGAAAACCGCCTTCCGTACTAAGTACGGCTTGTTTGAATATCAAGTCATGTCCTTCGGGTTATGCAACGCTCCTGCGGCATTCCAATATTTCATGAATGACGTCTTAAGGGAGTTAATTGATGTGTTCGCCTTAGTGTACATTGACGACATCTTAGTATACTCATCCTCGGAACAAGATCATGTCAGGCAAGTTCGTTCAGTCCTCACTAAGCTCTGTCAACATCTGCAACATTTGCAACATCGGCGCCTAGCACCGCAGGCCTCTGATCCCCCTGGGACCGCGGTCAGGGCGCACAAGACCTGCCGAAGCTGGAGTGCACAGGGCCACACAAAACACCAGAGGAGCCCGTTGACGCGAAGAGACCAACCAGCGCCTCGGCACACACAAATCGAGGCAGGCAACCCAGCAAAGAAGACCCTCTGGGGGCCAGGGACTACACCAACCGTGTAAGGGTGAAGCGGACGCACCAGCTGCCGACGTCCCTGATGGTCCATAGGTTGGCTGCCCGTGGGGAGGGGGCCGCTGCGTAGTGTAATGCTGCAGCGGTTTTCTTAATAGCCGGGGCGCCATTGCCCCAGCGGAAGCCGGAGACGTTGGAGCAACCTAGCCTCTCTGGAACAGAGGGACAGTCCAGAGGAGGCCCGCTGCAGAGTCTCCCTCCTCCCTCCCTCCCCGCCCGCCAGCAGTAAACAGAGAAGGTTCAGCATAGCCGGAGCTGCGAGCGGGCCTCGGGTGGAGCCCGCTCGGCCAACCTCCTGGGCAGTCCGCCGACACCTCCTCCATGGGGATTGGGGCCGAGCCCCCCGCCAACGTTCAACCTGCCACTACCAAACTCACAAGTACTTGACAGGAGGGCCCGTGGGCGGCCCGGGCGAGGAACTCCGCTTGCCCAGCAGGGTGAAGAAGCAGAGCCCTGGTCTGGCCAGAGCCAACCTCGACCGGGCCCGCAACCTCATACTCCTACCCAAGACCCATGCCCCTATCAACAGCCAGCCCCCGCCGGAGGACCCAGGATATACCCACTCTCCCCAAGGATACAGCCCCAGGGGTACTAACCAAACTGCAAGCGGCAAGCAGAAACAACAATGTGGCAGATTGATCAGCACTGGACCATTGCCCACCGACCAGGCCGGGGTCTCCCTGCGGGATAGATGGAAACCTCCCAATCCAGCAGAGCCGCAGGGCAGGTACACACTCACTACCACTGGACTCACCCGGGGCAGCGACAGCGCCGGCTCCTGACCTCCCGCCCAGCAGACTTCCACGAACAGCGCCAATAGGCGAGGGGGCCCTAGTCTGCCCTGCCAATTCCCGCAACGACAACATCTGTAGCAGAGAAGGCCCGGGGGAGGCTCCAACGCCCGGAAGAGCAGCGGTGCATGGCCTTGCCACCCGGGTCTGCAGTTTCCAAGACCCGACTCGGCTGCATCCCACAAGGTAGACCTAGGGAGAAGCACGGATCGTCGACTACAACTGTAACTCCAACCCCAGCGTATTCCCATGGACCCACAGCCCTCCTGCACAAAAGGGAAGCATAACTCACCCTTGCACGGAGGCTGCCACCAACACACCCGCCAAAGACTGCTCAGGGCTCAGCAAGAGCTCCCTCCATCCCTGCCGGGCAGCGGCCAAACCGGGTGGAGGCCCCTCCCACCCCAGGGCTCCGGGGGACACACCAGAAGCCTCAACAGAGGGGCTCCCTGAAGACGTAACCTACAGCACAAAGAGCCTCCTCTGAACACTGCAACCCGCAGGGAGACCAGTATAAGGCGTGCAATGCTCCCAAACGGACCATATCAGAGTCTACTCCAAAGAACCCCCCATACCCCTGGGATGTCCAGAAATAGGAACAAGGATACCCCTGGCCCCTCCAAACTGCTGCGGAAGACACCATAAGGAACCCTAGCGCAAATCTGGGCCAGGGAGTCGGACGGGATAAGCGCCCACAACCCCAATGACGGGGGCGCTGAACCCGGTTCGGACTACAGACAGGAGGACCAGGAAAGGCCCGTCACCCACACAACGCTCAAGGCCCTCCTGGGAGAAATTGTGGAGAAAATCACTGATGCCGGACAAAAGCAAATGGACGTGCTAAGGGAAGACCTGGCCGAAGGAATACAAGCTATAAAAAGGGACATCAACAAGATCAAAGAAAGGGTAGATACCAATGAGAGGGCCATACAGGAGTTAATGGAGGACACACGGAAAGCAGATACCCTCCTGGAGACCCTAGAAGCAGCAACCTATAACCTTGAGCTGAGGGCCGAAGACCTGCAGAACAGGTCCAGAAGATCTAATATATGGATCAAATGCTTGCCCGAGGCCATTCAGGATCAAGAACTGACCCAAGTTATGCAATCCATCTTTGGAGACTTACTGGAAAGAGAACAGAATGTGTATATCCGGTTCGACAGAATACACAGAGTTGGACCGAAACGGCAGGAACCGGGAGCAAGACCAAGCGACGTCTTGGTGGCATTTCATAACTACACGTTGAAAGAACAAATCTTGGAAAAAGCCAGAAAAGCAGGCCAAATCACTTATAACGGCGCAGAAATCTATCTGTACCAAGATTTATCTCAAACCACTTTAAATAGAAGAAGGCGCATGGGCCCGATTCTGACCCACCTAAGAGAGAAACAAGTGCGATGCAGGTGGCTACATCCTTTTGCGCTGAGCTTCACGTGGCAGGGAAAGCACCATAAGGTAACAACATGCGAACAAGGAGCAGCGGTACTGGGGCTTGAGGACGACTCACTACCACTACGCACCTCACCTACCGGCCAAGCTGTCACCCGGAGGACCTGGGAATGGACGGTGGTGGAATCAAAGAGAACGGAGAAAGTGGGGAGACAACCTCCCCACGGAACCCAACCCCAGGACGCAGACCCCGATCAGGTGGGCGAAACCCGGGCGAAGGGAAAATGAGCCAAGTCAAGTGCACAACCTTTAAAATTATGGCACCCCTGGGGAGGGCGTATAGTTAGATAAGACAAGTGCGTACACAACCAGGAATGGTCACATTTCGTTACACGAGCAGGAAGCAAGGGTGGGGCTGGATTTTTGGAATGGGAATGGGAGTTTTCGCGTGGGGGCAGGCTGGGCATTTACTAGGGTCTAGCTCTCATGATCACCAAGCGAGGGGGGCTAAGCGCCAGCTGGACCCACCCAGCGAGGGTAAGGGGGATGTTTGAGGGGGGTAGTGGGAAGGAGCAAGATGTCCGGAACGGAGCACATATGGGATGGGGGGGACCCAGCAGAGAATCAGGAGAGGACGAAGGGGGCTTTCCCAGGAAGCACCAGAATACTTACGTAGATAACAACCATATTGGACAATGATAATGTCCAACCTAACCGATTAAAGACACTATCGCTAAACATCAATGGCCTTAACACTCTGCTCAAACGGAAAAAAGTGGAGAGATACTCCAGGAGAGAAGACCCACATATAATCACACAGCAAGAGACACACATACAAACGCGGGACACTCACAGAATTAAATTCTGGGAGTACGGGAGAATCTTCCAGGCCACACAACCATGCAAAAAGGGGGGAGTACTTATAGCGCTGAGAGACGGCCTTGATTTAGCTGTAAAAGACACCGATAAAGATAGTCAAGATAGATATGTCACAGCAGCACTAGAAGGAAGGGGGAGGCCTACACGATTGTGACACTTTATGCCCCGAACGCAGGCCAAGACTCTTATATAAGGAAAGTGCTTACAAGTCTAGAAAGGTTTTCAAAATCTCCCATAATCCTGACAGGAGACTTTAACTTGGCATGGGATCCCATCACAGACAGAAGTACCAAAACCCAGTGCCCACCGTTACTGCCCTCTGGGGATCTCAAACGGAAAATACAGCAATTAGGCCTAGTGGACACATGGAGAACAATGCAAGGGGATACACAGAGGTACACTTTTTACTCTCACGCCCATAGGTTGCACTCCAGGATCGATTATATCTGGCTGTCCAGCTCCCTGATGGGCAAAGCCTCTGAGCTATCACTGGGAGCTATCACCCTTTTGGACCACACGCCTATGACCGTAGAATTAGAAAGGAACAGGGGGCCTGCCCGGGCTCTGAAAGTGGAGATATCCAGTCCACCTTTTCAGAGACACACCCCTAGTGCAGGAAGTGTCGGAGTAAATCGAAAGATACGCCGAGACCAATAAGTGCAGGGACACTACCTGGCAAACATGGTAGGACGCACTCAAAGCGACACTTAGAGGCAAGATCATAGCTTTAAAAGCGAGGCGCGCAGGGGAACTGAGGCTGGAAAAAGTCAATTTAGAAACAATACTAAAAGAGTTAATGAACAAAATGGGTCAGAAACAGCCCCTGCTATTAAAATAGAATACAGGGCGATACGGGGACAGCTAGACATCATACAGACTAGAGCAGCGGAGCGCAACCTGTTTCACCTTCTCCTTAAACAAAGGCTATATGTGAAAGCCAACATATCGGACCATTTGCTGGCTAGAATGCTGAGGAAGGAAGAGAGGGATAGAACAATTCTGAAAATCAGGCAGCAGGGGGACCGGATGAGCACCAAAACTGAAGATATAGAAAAGGAGTTTGTGAAATTGTACTCTAATCTATACGGCTCTGAACTCCCATCCTCAGAAAGCCAGAAATCTTACCTGAGGGAAATACACCTAAACCGACTAATCAGAGAGGAAAGGAACACTTTAGAAAGGGAAATCGCAAGGGACGAAGTCAGGGCAGCCATAAAATCGCTTCAAGTTAATAAATCCCCGGGCCCCGATGGGTATGTTGCAGAGTTCTATAAACTACATAAAGAGGTTGTAATCCTGCACCTTACTAACCGGTATAATCATATAGAGCAATCCAAAATACTACTGAAAACTATGGAGGAGGCTAAAGTCATACTAATCCCAAAAAAGGGGAAGGATCTGACCTAATGCGGGTCGTACCGCCCCATTGCATTAATAAATGTTGATGCAAAAATGCACACTAAAATCCTGGCCAACAGACTCAAAGCTATCCTCCCTAGACTAGTCCATGCAGATCAATCAGGTTTTGTGAGGGGCAGACAAACGGGAGATAACATAAGAAGTGTAGCCCATCTGATTGAAAAATCCCAGAAGAAAGGAATCCCTGCTCTCCTCCTAGCCGTGGACGTTGAGAAAGCCTTCGACAGAGTGGAGTGGGGATTCCTCTTCGCAACTATGATAAAGATGGGCTTTGGCCTGCACTTCCTACGGAGAGTCGAAGCTAACTACCAGCACCCTCTCCTGCGGTTCGCGATAAACAGGCACATATCGGAACCAATCCAAGTAGAAAGGGGCACGAAACAGGGCTGCCCACTGTCCGCCATCCTATATGCCCTGCACTTGGAGCCCTTCCTGATGGGCATAAGGGACAACGAAAAGATAGTAGGAATACCCTTTGGGGGGTTCACACACAAACTAGCCGCCTTTGCAGACAACATGATCCTGTCCATAATCCAACCAGACACCTCCTTGGGGGCTGTGCAAAACGAGCTGGACCGATTTGGGACCGTGGCGGGTTTAAAGGTTAAAATCAAGCACGCCTACCAATATAGATAGGTTGACAACTCCATCAAGTATTTAGGGGTAAAGCTGACCAGCACTGTGAGTGGCATGTATCAAGCTAACTTCCCACCCTTGCTAGAGAAACTCAAAACAAAATTGGTTGACTGGGGATTGCTCACCATATCCTGGTTGGGTCGTATCAACGTCCTGAAAATGGTGGTTCTGCCGCAAATCATCTACCATTTTACATCACTCCCGATTTGCATACCACCCTGCTTCTTCAAATACCTCCACAAGGCGACTGACAATTTCCTCTGGAACAACAAACCACCAAGAGTGGCGGCGAAACTGATGAGAACTCCAGTGGGGAATGGGGGACGGGGAGCCCCGGACTTCAGAGCATATTTCATTGCTGCCCAAATAAGGGTCATCAGAGACTGGCGGGGACAATAGGGGGAAAATATGGAGACTCATGGAAAGGGCCGTCATGCGGGCAGCGTTGGAAGATGTTCGGTGGAAGCCAAGGTCAGACAGACCAGCACAAATGTATGCAAGCCTGATCACAGAAACGGTGGGCAGAGCATGGGACTCTGCAGTGAAGAAAGCGCAAATAACCTCTTTCACCTCTCCACACACGCCACTCTTTGAGAACCCCCAGTTCACCCCTGTCCTCAACGCTTCCACATTCCAAGCACGGCAGCGAGGGGGGTGCCAAAGAGTGAGGGATATGTTCACCGGCACTTATGATATGATATGATATGGCATTTGTAATGCGCCTATACACAAGTGTTTCAAGGCGCAACGAGGCGGGGGGGGAACAAGGGGAGACAAACAATGATCCTACTAGGCCAGGTGTCATTCAGATCGCGCAAGTGCAAGGGTAGAGGGGAAGGGAAATGTGCAGGGGGGGAAAGGTAGAGGGAAAAGTGCAGTACAGGGTTATAGCATACAGGATAAATAACAAGGGCCAGCTGGTGGCAAGTGCGAGGTAAGTGCAGACAAGTGCTGGGAAGGGGGGCTGTAGGGATACAGACACAGTCCCGCAGTGCAGGGGTTGGCAGGGAGGCAGTGCAGGGGGGAGTGGCTGGGCCAAGGACCGAGAACGGTGAGTGGGCCAGTTGCAGATTCAGTGCAGTTTCAGTAATTTTAGCAGTGGAGAGGGGGAGAGAAAGCGGAGGCAAAGAGGAAGGTTTTGATATGCTTCCGGAACCAGAGATGATTCTCCTCAAGTTTCAGGGAGGCAGGAAGGCTGTTCCAGAAGGAGGCCCCTGCAGCGGAGAGAGATCTGCCCCCAACTCGTTGTTTGGAGAAGCGGCTGACCCTGAGGGAGTTGGAGGCGGATGAGCGAAGAGCACGAGAAGGAAGATATTTAGGAAGAGAGAGTTGAAGGTATTTTGGCCCAAGGCCCCAGACAGCCTTGTGAACAATGCAAGGGGTTTTGAACTTGATCCTCGCAGTCACTGGGAGCCAGTGTAGTGATTTCAGTCCTAGAGAGATACGGTCCCTGGGCTTGAGGCCAAGGACAAGTCTCGCAGTCCTGTTCTGGATGAGTTGCAAATGACTTAGATCAAAACCTTCGAACAATGCAAGGCAGACTTCAACCTGGGTGAAAACCAGCGATTTCCCTGTGCCCAACTGCGGCATTGGCTTATTCACCCAGAAATGAAACACACAGGGACTCGTGAGCTTACGCCATTCGAGAAATATTTAAACACAGACGCAGGAGACAAGAAAGTAGTAGCGAACATTTACAAACTCATTAAAGAGGGGAAGGCCCCACCGACCAGACCGTACATCGGTAAATGGGATGCTGAAACTGGAACCAGACCTGACATAAATGAATGGGCAAAATTATGGAGCCAGACAACAAGACTCACAAGATCAATCCAAGACAGAGAGATCTGGATGAAGCTATTAGTACAGTGGCACTTAACCCCGTCAGGCTCCATAAGATATAACCAAAGGTCTCACAGCAATGCTGGAGGAATTGGGGTCAGACAGGCACCTGCAGCCGCATATGGTGGTCCTGCCCAAAAATAGCCCAATACTGGTAGACCATCCACGCAGCGATCAAGCAGGTGTTGAGGATCAAAAGCGTGGGGAACTTGGGCTTAGCCATGATAGGTTTGAACAGCCCCTTGGGGGAAATTAAGACAAAACCCCACTGGAAACTCTACATCATCATGATGATGGCGGCGGCCCTGGTCCTAGCGTGCAAATAGAAATCGACACAACCTCCCTTAGACCACGAATGGATCGCGAAAATATGATCACTTCTTTCGATGGAATGGTTAACATACTCTCTACAAGGAGACCACCTGAAGTTCAACACAGAATGGTCAGCCCATATGAGGTACCTCAAGGATGGAGCACTCCGGGCATGGTGCCTTATGGCCATGTCCCTCCTGGGAATAATTCCTAATAAGGAAGACGAGGACTTGTAAAGTGTACAGGAATCAGGGCCTTACTATCAAGATGTAGGACTACTATCCATATGGGGTAATCCTACCCTGGCGCTCAAGCATCTCGTGAACTGCTCTGAACCAGGGGATGGGGGAGCAATGGGGGAAAGAGGAGGGTTTACTGTTGATGTTGTTGACATTGGAAACATGTTAATACAAATTTACTGGAAAAAAAAGAAAACAGCGCAAATGGTAACCCTGGATATCATTCTTCCAGGATAGGTTTGCCACAGGTTTGTTAAACAAAGAAACAACTTCTGCTTCAACAACTTCTTTGGTAGTCTTGACCTCTGCAGTGTCTTTATTATACTTGTCCGGATGCTTCTTCTCATGGTGTTAATTTTCTCTTGACAACCCCTTTCTACAACTGTTACTGGGGAGCAGGCTCCTTTGCCCCACAGTACACAACTAACTTCAATCAGTTTTTGGATAAGATGCACTGACAAAAATATACAACCACAGTTCAGTTAGGCCTACTCCAACTTGATGCTTTAGAAATATAGAGTTTGAAGACAAGACGTTTGACCTCCACAGGTAGGCAAGGCACTCTTCTTTCCTAAGCTATGAGAAAGGGCAGCCTCTTTGCCTCTATTATCTGTCTTATAACCACCAATGTAATCTGCCTCTGCTTCTTTACTAGCTTCAACAGTCTCAGCCTCACTGATTGTTGCCTTAGTGCTTTTACAAGCACCCAGCTACCTCCCCAGCTTCATTCACACCTTCATGGTTCTAGTAGTTACCCTTAAGCAGTATTGCCACACTTGCAGCTTGGGATAACAATGTCACACTTGTATCGGTGGACAGTGGACCTTTAACAACTTCAACATCTCAGAATGCAGGTGAATAGTTCTTAACAGGGCTGGTTTATGATAGGAAGGATTTGGCTACTGGCTTGGGCAATGCTTGCTCTTCTCTTCAGGTTAATAACTTCTGTCTTCTTGGAATACTTGTTCTAAATGTTACAAGGACCTTTCTTCAATATAGAAACAGATTTGGGTACACACAACCACTTTGAAGGAAGATTTTCGGCTTTAAAGTCTTGAAAGAAATTGGAATTCCCTTTATTATCACAGCATTACACTCTGACTCATGCTGGGAATCACAATTATTTGCATGCGACTTTGCTTTGATGGAATATACCTTGTAACAAATCGTGAACATCAGCTTTAGGGTTTCGGTGTGATCCTCAAAAGCGTTTGCTTTCATAATTGGAGACACACAACCACTCTGGTAAGGGTTTTACAGTTCAACAATGAAGAATGAATGACTTCTTTCAACCTCAGCACGTCTCTCTCAGTGCAGCCATGACAAAGCAGGGTTTGTGAATACAGGACTTTCTCAGAACTTGAGGTGAAATCTGCTTTCCTCTTGCCCCGGCGTCCCTTAAGTGAGCACACTTCTCATGAACTGCAAGCCTCATGCTCTTCTACTTCTGCTACTGCTACCAGCCTTCCAGTTCCTGTTTCAGCTCCATTCTTTTTCTCCCTCCTTCTGCAGCCTTTTATGCCTCTCAGGTGGGGCAATTAAGTTCAGGTGCAGGCCCTCTGTGTTAATTGTCTGACCATAGCAAAGGCTGTTAGACCTACCTGAGCCCTCTTCTTCATTTCAGTCCGTGGGACATCATGGGACATGTAGTTCACTTTAGTGAAGTTATGTTTTTCTACTTCTTTTATGGAATTACGGTTAGATTTAATTCCTGAAGCATTTTTAGAAGAGGGATTGTAGGTTTTAACTTTATTAGTGGAAGAAGATGTATATAAGGCAACATTTCTATTAATTCTAGTTGTGCACTTTTGGTATTGAGAAGGGCATTTGATTTTAGAGATTGAAAGGATTGATTCTTTTAATGTAACAGGTTTAGATGGTATAAGCTTAGCATTTACCATCTCAGTTTTGACAGGAGGTCGATATATGTTAAAAGGGCAATAAGCCATAACCTCTTCTGGTTTGATGGTAAAATAATCCCTTTCAGAGTAAAAACACTGTGTCTCATCCCACAGATTGTCCTCACTACCCTGGGCTCTGTTTCCACCCAGGTGATCCTCCCGCAGTACACCACCCCCAGGATTGGAATCAGGAAGTGTCTGCCCTCTTCTAGCCACCTGGGGGGAGACTTTAGGCAGGGCTTTGGTGAGGGATCCGCAGGATTCTTCACATGTGTCAAGGGCAGTCTTCAGTAATCCTACTGAACTCATCTGATTCTCCCTCACATACTGCACAATCATGGCTTGGCAACTTAATTTGCTGGGTTAACTGTGTGGCATCTCACTATGGTGATGGCTGAATTTGTCAAAATTACCTCATACCTGCTTGCTCTCTGTGTGGTGAGTGTGGACCTGTTTATCTCCAGAATGGGAAAAACTGCATACTGAATGTACAAAGTCAGTGGACATGCCATAACTATGGTGGCAGACTTCTGTACTGCAAACGCTGCTGTAGCTAATGCTTGCTCACATGGAAAGTGTTCTTGCATCACTAAGTCTAAGAGACCACTATAGAATGCCAATGATTTGTGTCTCTGCGATGATCGCTGTGTGAGTACTGCTGTCGCGGCTTGACCACTGGAGTGCAAAAGTAGGAAGAAAGGTTTTTTGGAATCTGTGGTTGCTAATACAGGTGCACTGCTGATTGCCATTTTGAGATCCAAAAACATTCTGCCATTTCTTCTGTCCATACAAGTGTACCTTTAATAATTTGGGCTTCTTTGAGTGCCTAAAATAGGGATATGACATGTGTTGAGTTGTCAAATACCCAAGTGCAACAATAGTTGCATACACCCAGGAATTGCTGCATTTCCCTGATTGTATTAGGCTGTGGTGTGTTGCGCACAGCTGTGGCTCTGGCTGGGGTTATCTTTCTCCCTGTTACTGATATGATCTGACCGAAGTATGCTGCTTCTTTCTGGCAGGATTGTAATTTGTCTCTGTCCACCTTGCACCCTTTGTCTGCTAGTTTTGTCAGGAGCTGTACTGTGTCTCTTCTGCACTGGTCTTCTGTGGTGCCGCATACTAGTAAGTCATCTACGTACTGTAGAATTGTACTGTCCATGTTTATATTCCCTAAATCCTTCTGGAGGACCCTGTTAAAGATACTGGGGGATTCACAATACTCCTGAGGCAGACAAGTGTGTTGGAATTGTTTTCCCCCGATATGAAAAAGAAGTCAAGTATTGTGAGTCTGGATGCAATGGTATTGTGAAGAATGCATTTTTTAGGTCTACCACAGAAAAGTAGACTACATTGGTGGGTATGTTGCACAATATTGATGCAGGGTTTGGCACTAGCGAATATTCTGCAACCACTATGTCGTTTAGAGGGCGGAGTTCCTGAATGAATCTCCATGATGCCCTGATGCTTTCTTCAATTGGTATATAGATGTGTTGCAAGGTGAGTCTGAAGACACTATGATGCCTTGGTCAAGCAATGCTTTGATTGTGTCTTAAAATTCCCTCATCTGCTTCTTTGGACAGTGGGTATTGCTTTACTTTAGGGAGTATGGCACCTGGCTTGAGTTTGATTTTAACTGCCACTATACTGGTCAGTGGCCCTAAGTCATGTGGGTTGGTTGTCCACAGTGGACTAGGCACTTGTCTTGTGCTAAGTCTTCGTGTAACTGAGTAGGTGTTGTTATAGCTGTCAGTATTGTCTGTGGGACTTCCCTGTGTTGTATTACCAAATGATAGGCTATTTGTCACAACCCTCAGCCCTGATCCCCGCTGGCAAGCCCATTGGCCAGGTGGAATCAGGGCTCGGATCACTAATAAGGCCTGGCATCCACTTCTCAGGCCCTCTTGTGGCCAGTCCTGGCGCCTTTGGCGCCAGGCTCATCAGTAAGGAAAGACATCTGCTTGAGGAACTACTTTATTTAGGCTTTCAGCCAACATGGAGGCATCCACATAGCTTGATTCCTAGAACCAAGCTATGCGGTCTAGTGTTTTGGGTGTGGTGGCCTAGGGACTACTTTACCTGGACTACTTTACAGTGGCTATTTAAACCACATGCGAACAAGAAAACATGCTTCGCGTTACTTTACTTCTAGCAACGTGACGCTCACCGTGTCCAGCTTTCTCACGAGCCTTGTGAATTCCGGACCTGCAGAAAAACCAAGAACATCGTTAGCAGCAGAATCTTACCTGCATTCATCATCCTTCACTGCTCGCAGCTCCTGGGCAGCTCTGTTGGTGGAGTTCTCCACCCGGATCGAAGGCAAAGAAAAGGAGAAAGACATCATTAAAGGTGGAGACATTACAACCACAAAGCGCTTAAAGACTTACCTGGTTGGTTGCTTTTCGGCCGGCATAGATCCGGAACTCCATCTGCGCTGGGAACTCACTGCGACCTACGAAAAGAGAAAAGCACAGGTCAGTGAGGATAAGACAACGCTGTGCTACGCAAAGCGCCTTGTTTCCGCATCATAGCGCTATAGCGCGCCATCATCTCCCAGGGAGAACCAGCATATCCAGTTCTCCAAGCAGACACTCCGCGCTCCTAGGGAGATAAAAAAAGAGACATTTAGAACAGAGAAAATGCATGCAAGAATTACGACGCCATCAATCGCAATAAGATCCACCTGAAAGACACTACAAGGGCAGCAGTCAGTGAAGTAACTGGACCGCCCGCGCCCACAAAAGACAACACGCCCCTGCCCAGAGAGCAGGACGGAGAGCCCACCGATTCTGACAACCAGCTGAGAAGAGAACCTGGAGGGGCTGGAAACACAAGAGAGGTAGGGGAAAACTTACCTTGGTAGCCCAGTCCTAATATAGTCTTCATTTCCAGGCAGAATCCCATCGACACCGAGACCACACCAGGGAATTATTGGGAAGGGCATCAACGACCAACTGGCTGGATGGCGTCCCCGTGGATACCAGGTGAGTGTAACAGAACGCAAAGCCTCACATAAATAATCCCCCTGGGCGCCATGGAAACATCAGAAATTGACCAATTGGCCCAATTGTTGGGGGACCTTCGTGCTGAGGTTCATTCAGCCCAACAAGAGACTAATGTACTCCGGAGAGGCCTAATAGTGACCAAGGAGCGCACCGTCGAAATCAGCAGACAATTCTTGCAATCACAGGCAGGGCAGACTCCTCTGCCTGCAGGAAATCCACTGATGCAAAATCCTATCTCACCATCTTATACCGCCACACCAGTACAGATCACGCTGCCTGGAACAATTCCCATGGCACCACCAAAAAGGTTTTCGGGCGACCCACGGAAGTATGCAGCATTAATAAATCAGTGTCGCCTTCACTTCCTTTGTCGCCCTGCAGCATTTCCAAATAACCAAGCTCGGGTAGCTTTCATCCTATCATACTTGAGTGCAAGTGCAGCAGATTGGTCGGGGCCGTTGGTGACCCATAATGATCTGTTGTTACAGGACTAGCGGGGGTTCCAGAGAGAAATGGAAAAACTGCTCGCCATACCCAGGAACAAGCAGTGGATAACAAACTTTTATCCCTCCGGCAGGGGAACCAAGACTTGTTAACATACATTGCGACTTTCAATAGACTGGTTGCTGAAGCCAGGTGGCCAGAAAACAAAAGAACCACGTTATTCCATCGAGGCTTACGAGGCGAATTAAAGGACGTCTTGGCTCAGGTAGTTGATCCCCCCAGAGACTGTACCGAATTCATAAATCTGGTCGTGCAGCTAGACCATCGGTTGCAGGACCGAAAAGCAGACAGGTCCAAAGCAGACTCTCGAGTAGTTTATGTTCGGCCTAAAGACAATGCGTCACAGGGGCCAGACAACGCCGTAGAACCCATGCAGATTGGAGGGATACAACCTCCATTCACAAAACAAGAGCGGGATAAAAGAAGACAACAGCAACTTTGTTTGTATTGTGGAAAACCAGGACATTTTCTGAAAGACTGCCCAATAAAACCCCCAAGGAGGACAGTCGGGGCCAAAAAAAAGGACGAGGTTAAGGAATCGGAATACTACCAAGCTCGGCAACCGTAGAGGTCAGTTTGTCGAGTGATGAGAAAGAGTCATTGACCTCACACTTTCCGATACCTGTGATCTTAATAAATCACCAACAATCGTCAAAGATGCATGCCGTAGAAGCATACATCGACAGCGGAGCAGTTGGGAACTATATAGATCAAGAGTTGACAGCAGAGATGGGGCTCCCTTTGTGTTCTAAGTCTACCAGGGACAAGGTGACCACCGTGGATGGGACAGAAATCGCCTCCGGACCAGTAACCCAGTGCACAGCAGTAGTAACCTTGCTGTGCCAGGATGGACATCGGGGCTGTATTTCGTTCGATCTTATAAAGGCACCTTAGTTCCGGTTGATACTAGGGATGCCATGGTTGGTTGCTCACAACCCTTTGATAGACTGGCGGGCACGGAAATTAACCTTCTCCAGCAACTGCTCCCTAAATTGCTACTCTCCTGACCCGGAACCCGACTCCTGTGTCTCCAAGACTTCCAATGCTAGAGCCTCTACTCTGGGAGTAACTAATACTTTGCCAGATGAATATCGGGACTTTCATGACGTATTCCAAAAAGACCAGGCTAACACATTGCCGCCGCATAGGCCTTATGATTGTCAAATTGACTTTTTTCCTGGGGCACAAATCCCTTGCAGCAGGATCTATGCTCTTACCGAACCAGAAAACCTTCACCTGAAATCCTATTTGGACCAGTACCTTGCAAACGGATTTATCCGCCCATCTAAGTCCCCAGCAGCCAGTCCTTTATTCTTCGTACAGAAAAAGGAAGGGGACTGAAGGACCTGTATTGATTACCGCGCAGTAAACCAGATAACCGTGAAGAACCGCTACCCCTTGCCTCTTATCCCAGAAATGCTAGACCAAGTCAAAGGTGCCTCGATCTATACCAAATTAGACCTTCGGGGAGCATACCAGCTGGTCCGGGTCAGAAGCAGAGATGAGTGGAAAACCGCTTTCCGTACCAAATATGGCTTGTTTGAATATCAGTCATGCCTTTTGGCTTATGTAATACTCCCGCAGCGTTTCAATATTTTATGAATGATGTCTTGAGAGAACTGATTGACGTTTGTGCCTTAGTGTACATTGATGACATCTTGGTCTATTCAGCCTCAAAGCAAGATCATATCAGGCGTGTTCGTTCAGTCCTCAACAAGCTCGGCCAACATCGTTTGTATGCAAAGTTGGAGAAATGTTTTTTTCATGTCACCGAAGTAGAATTCCTTGGTTTCTTCCTTTCGCCGAAAGGCATCAGAATGGATGTACATAAGGTTGACGCTATTCTAAAATGGCCATCACCAACATCTCTGAAGGGGATACAGAGCATGCTAGGCTTTGCAAACTTTTACCGCCGGTTTATCACATACTTCTCTCAGGTGGTGCACCCGATCACAGTACTTCTACGAAAAAGCAATAAAAGGTTTGCTTGGACTGAGGAAGCAGAAAAAGCCTTTTAGGAACTGAAACAAAGGCTCACCTCCGCTCCAATCCTGCGGCACCCGCGTCCAGACCTCCCTTATGTTGTAGAAACTGATGCTTCCAGTATGGCAATGGGAGCGGTCTTTTCACAGAGGGACCCAGCAACTGGCCAGCTGCATCCTGTGGCCTTCTGGTAAAAAAAATTCTCACCCCTGGGAATTAATTACGCTATCACGGACAAAGAACTCCTAGCCATCAAGTCCGCCCTAAAGGCATGGCAACACTATCTTCTGGGAGCTAGACACACCATTACAGTGATCACAGACCACCGGAACCTGCAATATCTCAAAACAGCCAAAGCCCAGTCTTCACGCCAGTTACAGTGGGCCCTCTTCTTAGCCGAATATGACTACCTGATCACCTTTCGATCAGGGGTCAAGAATGGGAAAGCTGACACCTTATCTCGTATGGGCAATCGATGAAATGGTGTACACCACTCCAGACCCAGTACCCATCATACCTGAAGACAAACTCTTGGGTATCACAACAGCGTTATCACAAGCCGAATTACGAACCAAAATTTGACATTCATGCTTGCCATGCTTTCCTCGCATGGCAAACTCAAGGAGAACAATATTGCATCAAGGATCAGTTACCTTATTTTAGGCACCGGCTATATGTACCCGAGAAGGAGTTACAACAGCATATCATTTCAGGTTATCATGACTCTCTGATCAAAGGACACCCTGGAATCGCTAAAACTTTAGCCAAGGTAAAAAAATAACTTTTGGTGGCCTACCTGGCGTAAGGACATTGTCCAGTATGTTCAGTCCTGCAGCGTCTGTGCACAAAATAAATCACAGAAACAGAAACCATCGGGTCTCCTACAACCACTGGACATCCCTCCCGCTCCATGGCACACTCTTTCCCTCGACTTTATCACTGATCTGCCACCGAGTCAAGGCTTTAACACCATTCTTGTAATCGTGGATTTGTTCTCAAAGATGGCACATTTTATTCCTCTCAAGTGCCTCCCGGACGCATCCACCCTAGCAGAAGTATTTCTGGAAAATATTGTCAAGCTGCATGGCTTTCCATCAGTTCTGGTCTCTGATCGAGGCAGCCAATTTGTATCCAATTTTTGGAGAAAATGTTGCGCAATGGCACAGATTGACGTCCAGCTATCCACCAGTCATCACCCCCAGATAGACGGCCAAACCGAGAGGACCAACCAGACCCTCAAGCAGTATTTACGGTGCATGCTGCACCATGAATTGAGAGATTGGAAGGACTTACTGTGGATAGCCGAGTACGCATATAACAACTCCGTACATTCTACCACGGGCCAAACACCTTTTTACACCTTGTATGGCAGACATCCACGTACATCAGAACTTGACCTTACTGCCCGCTTGGAAATGCCTGCAGTAAAGACTCTTCATACAACCATCACTCAGGTGTTCAGAAAGGCGAAGGAACATCTTATTCATGCTAAAGAAAAACAAAAGCACTTCGCCGACCAGCATCGGAAAAAGGCCCCAGACTATCAAGTAGGAGATCATGTTTGGTTAGCCGCTAAATACGTACCCATCAAAGGGACCCAGACCTTCCATCCTCGATATTTGGGACACTATACCATCAAGGCAATTATCAATCCAGCAGCCGTAAAATTGGACTTACCACCTAATCTACAAATCCATCCGGTATTTCATGTGTCCCTCTTAAAACCAATGCAACCCGGTACAAGAATCAAGACACCACCTCAACCTATACCAATAGGTGGAGAACCAGAATTCAAAGTCAAGGGCATCTTGGACTCTAAGTACTTTAGAGCCAAGTTGTACTATCTCGTCGACTGGACGGGCTTTGGGCCTCAAGATAGATCCTGGGAACCCAGCGAGAACATCCATGCACCACGTCTGATCAAGAAGTTTCATCAGAACTTCCCAACTAAACCTGGATCAGGCAGGGGACACACCTTGGGAGGGGCCTTGGGGGGGGGAGTGCTGTCACGACTCTCAGCCCTGATCCCCACTGGCAAGCCCATTGGCCAGGTGGAATCAGGGCTTGGATCACTAATAAGGCCTGGCATCCACTTCTCAGGCCCTCTTGGGGCCAGTTCTGGCGCCTTTGGCGCCAGGCTCATCAGTAAGGAAAGACATCTGCTTGAGGAACTACTTTATTTAGGCTTTCAGCCAACATGGAGGCATCCACATAGCTTGATTCATATAACAAAGCTATGTGGTCTAGTGTTTTGGGTGTGGTGGCCTAGGGACTACTTTACCTGGACTACTTTACAGTGGCTATTTAAATCACACCCGAACAAGACAACACGCTTCATGTTACTTTGCTTCTAGCAACGTGACGCTCACCGTGTCCAGGTTTCTCAGGAGCCTGGTGAATTCCGGACCTGCAGAAAAATCAAGAACATCGTTAGCAGCAGAATCTTACCTGCATTCATCATCCTTCACTGCTCGCAGCTCCTGGGCAGCTCTGTTGGTGGAGTTCTCTGCCCGGATCGAAGGACCTGAGAAAAGGAGAAAGACATCATTAAAGGAGGTAGTGGAGACATTACAACCACAAAGCACTTAAAGACTTACCTGGTTGGTTGCTTTTCGGCCGGCATAGCTCCGGACCTCCATCTGCGATGGGAACTCACTGCAACCTATGAAAAGAGAAAAGCACAGGTCAGAGAGGACAAGACATCGCTGAGCTACGCAAAGCGCCTCCTTACCGCATCATAGCGCTATAGCGTGCCATCATCTCCCGGTGAGAACCAGCATATCCAGTTCTCCAACCGGACACTCCGCGCTCCTAATGAGATAAAAAAAGAGACATTTAGAACAGAGAAAAGGCATGCAAGAATTACGACGCCATCAATTGCAATAAGATCTACCTGAAAGACACTACAAGGGCAGCAGTCAGTGAAGTAACTGGACCGCCCGCGCCCACAAAAGACAACGCACCCCTGCCCAGAGAGCATGACGGAGAGCCCACCGATTCCGACAACCAGGTGAGAAGAGAACCTGGAGGGGCTGGAAACCCAAAGGAGGTGGGGGAAAACTTACCTTGGTAGCCCAGTCCTAATATAGTCTTCATTTCCAGGCGGAATCCCATCGACACCGAGACCACACCAGGGTATCATTGGGAAGGGCACCAACGACCAACTGGCTGGGTGACGTCTACGTGGATACCAGGTGAGCGTAACACTATGCTGATTTCAAAGACTACTTCCCCATCCATGTTCAAGTTTGCAAATGGCTGTTCATTTGTAATTTCTCTCATTTCTCTCAATGTCAGTGTGGGGTTTATGCATAGCACACCTCTCCCCTCCATCCCTTCCTCATCTATGCCTGTTACAATGGCTCTGTCTTTCCCCATAATCACTGCATCAACGTTTAGGGTAAACATTTTTCCTGGGGCTTCCTCATGTGGCACTGCTGGTCTAAATCTAAATTCTGCCAGCAGGCGAAATATCACGTTCTGCATTCCTGGTAACCAACCGATCAGATTGGTAACTGCATATGCAAATAGTGCCTCATGCAGTGGTAATGCTCAAATTGTGTTGGTACTGACAGTGCCTGTATTACTGTGGCTATTCTGTTGTAATGCATACCTGGTGTTGAACACACAATTCTCTTGTCAGTGGGTCTGATCACGAGTTGGGCAGTAGCCCTTAAATGAAGCGGTAATGGTTTTACTGCTGCATTTAAGGGTACACCCAATCCCTAGTCTAGCGTGTTTACCCCCAGCTCAGAGCTGGGGTAAACCCGCCAGACAAATACCCATTTTCCGGGCAATTACGACCACCAGTATCACCGCACAGTAATTACACAGAAAATTCCCCATTGGGTCCAATGGTCCCAATGGGGACTAACAGTTATCGCCCAACCCGTGATCTGGCAGTAATACCGCCAGACGGGTGGGTGATAAAGCTAATAAAGTTGGGCGGTAATACAGCCGGGATACCGCCCAAATCGTGATCAGGCCCAGTGAATCAAATGGTCATGTTGAGCTTTTTAAGGAGATCCCTCCCTAATAAATGTACTGGTGTATAAGTACTGTACAGTAATGGTGCATCTATCTCTTGAGTAACTATAGTAAGGGGTAAATCTTCTTTAAAAGGAACCCTTACAATTGCCCCAAAACAGTTGTGAGTGTCCATGCTATTTTCTGTTAATGGAAACCGTCCTTCCCTTATACAAGATCAGGTGGCTCCTGTGTCTACCATGAAGGTAAACATTCTATTCCCTATCTTCACAAATACTTTGGGTTCCTTATCTGCATTTGGAGTGATCAGGAGAACTGGGCACATCAAGGCTTGCTGTATGCTGTCCTATTGTGTATAGGTGTTGGATCCTGGAAGAGGGAAATATTTGTTGCTCAAAACACTGGCTCCAGTGTAGTGCACGACTGTTCCTCATGGTAGGGCATTCTGTTCCCATGCTACTGTAATTGCATGTGTTGGAGCTTGCTGTGTGGCATTCTGAATTGTATTTGGTGTAGGATACTGTATGCGTGGGGTATGTGTGGGAGTGATCATTTGCATTTGCACTGCATTCTGGGGCTGTGCAGATCCGGGGGCATACATTTGCATTGGAGCCGTGGCCTGCTGTGGGGCATACAATCCTAGTGTTGTCCCTTGTGCATAGTACAGGGCTGAGAGTGCCCCTGGATGATATTGCATGTGTTGGGTCTGCGATGACAATCCTTAGACATGTGTTCTATCTTTCTGCATGTCTAACATGTCCCTCCAATTTGTGGCCTTAATCCCCCAAATCCTCCCCCTCATCCCTTCTGTGAGTTACATCTTGCCCCTTGCACCCCTCCCCTATCTCTCCGGCTATTTTCATGTGATTCTGCTCTCAATTCAGGGAAAAAAAGGCAGAGATGCCAAAAAAAACCTGTGTAGTATAGGCAAGTCCTTGCCTGCAGATGAAGATAAATCCAAAGGATTCCGTCAATGTTCAATTGGAGTATAATTCACAATGTTCAGAACAGGTAAAGCGGAAGAGGCTGGATAGCAATTTCCTCCGGACTGGATCGTGGCAGGAAAGAGGTGATTGGTGGTAAATGGAAGGCTTGTAAACAACTTCAGCCTCCTTCGCAATATAGGAAGACAGAATAGTAGAAAAAGAAAACAAGGTGTCAAGTTGGGAAGCACGAGAGGGCTGCGTACCTGGTTTCTTGGTCTTTGATCTTGCCGGAGTCGCCAGTCTGTATCCAGTTGAATGATGAGCTTGTGGCACGAGAGACCAGCCTCTCCACCACCCAAAAACTGATACTGGGTGGAGGATGGGCCGATTCCCAATGTCACGGAAGGCACTCTCCTGATTAACGTGACGAAGGGACTGTGCAAGCACAGGCAGGAGAGGCAGCGGTCTTGTAACAGATTACGGGCCGGGATGGAGTCCGTAGGAATAAAGTCCAAAGTACGTGAACTGAAGCGTAGGTCTTAGATTCCGGTGAGGCAGGTATCTTCTTGGTCCACAGGAATGGATGAAGAAGTAAGGCTGGACAGGAAAGGAAGGAACCAAGGCTGAGCTGGATATCAACAGAAGGAGCCCGAAAGGAACTCTAGGGCAGCAAACGCTGGGGACCTTGGTTAGGGATGCGGGCAGACCCAGGATGGTCCAGGTAAAAGTATGCTGGCAGAACCTGAGTATTCTGGTAAATACTGGCAGATCCTGGGGAACCCAGATATGGAAAGCTGGCAAGCCCAGGGAGGGCCCAGGTAAGGTAGCTGGATGGCCCAGGGAGGAACACGGGAAAAGAATGCTGCAGGCCCTGGGAACAACTCAGGTAAGGAATCAGGGAGGCCCAGGAAGGGTCTCAGGTAAGGTATCAAACAGGCCCAGGGAACAACTCAGGTAAGGAATCAGGCAGGCCCAGGAAGGGACTCAGGTAAGATATCAAACAGGCCCAGGGAACAACTCAGGTAAGGAATCAGGCAGGCCCAGGAAATAACTCAGGTAAGAAATCAGGCAGGCCCAGGAAGGGACTCAGGTAAGGTAACAAACAGGCCCAGGGAGGAACTCAGGTAGTATCAGGCAGGCCCAGGGTGGAACTCTGGTAAGGTATCAGGCAGCCCAGAGCGGGCTCAGGTGAGTACAGGCGGCCCAGGTAGGAAGCTCGCAGAACGAAGCAAACCGCGTTGAGACGCGGCTTGCCTCGAACTGCGACCTCCTTTTATGGGTCGCCGGCGCCCGTGAGGCTTGGAACGCAAGCCGCTTCACCTCCGGGCGCCGGCGTACCCAAAGCGAGTCCTGGAAGGCAAGCCCTTCCTAGGGCTCGAGCCCAGTCCACAGCGCATGCGCGGAACCGAGACAGAGGTCTTCCGCGCATGCGCCGTAACCCTCCGGCTCCGACACCTAGCGCTCTCCCCCTGGCGAGCCCCCAAGTGCGGAAGCGCGGGTAGACTCGCCAGGAGGTAAAGGGACGCGCGGGCGCAGCGGACCCCGGTCTCCAATGTGGTGTGACACTATGCCCCCTCCCAGGAAGGCCTGGGCCCTGGGTTTCCAAGGAAACTGTCTATAGAACTCACGCACCAGGCGGGGAGCGTGAACATGCCGATGTGGTTCCCAAGTACGATCTCAAGCTGGGTACCCTTTCCAATCCACCAAAAAGTAGAGCACCCCCCTGCGATAACGAGCATCGCAGATCTCTTGAACCTCAAATTCCGGGACGCCGTGCACCATGACTGAGGTTGGGCGAGGGCAGGAGCGGCCGTAGGTATCGACTACATAAGGTTTTAACAAGGAGACATGGAAAACTGGGTGTACATGCCAAGAGGGGGGTAACTGGAGACGGAATGTCACTGAGGACAGCCGTTTTGTAATAGTGAATGGACCAAAATAACGGGGAGCCAGTTTGGCAGGCAAATTGCGAAGCGGCAGGTTCCTAGAGGATAACCAAACCTTGTCCCCGACTCGAAAATCTGGTTCTACACTTCTCTTCCTGTCCGCCTGAGCCTTCATCCGATCCTTGGTTTCTCTCAGGACCTTGCGTGGCAACTCCTGTTGCTATTGGATGCTTGAGACCAGGGCATCAGCTGACGGAACAGTACTGGTGGGTACGGGATGGAAGGGTAGTACTTTGGGATGTTGACCAGTTGAGCAGAAGAATGGACTGACCCCAATGGAGGCATGAACAGTATTGTTATAGGATACTTCAGCAAGGTATAATCCGGCCTTCTAGTTGGAATGAGTAACGTTAGCAAAACAGCAGAGGTACTCCTCCAAAGTCTGATTAGTCCTTTCGGTGAGCCCATTGGTCTGTGGGTGATAGCCCGAGCTTAGAGCTCTATGAATTCCTAGATGGCCACGCACCTTACTCCAAAAGGAAGAGATGAACTGGGAGCCACGGTCTGAAATGATCTTTTCCGGAAGGCCATGTAATCGATAGATGTCATGCAGAAATGCAGAAGCCATTTGGGTCGCGTAAGAAATCTTGTTAAATTGAATGAAATGAGCTAATTTGGTGAAACCATCCACAACAACCATTATGCAGGTGAATCCTTCGGAAGGGGGCAGATCCAAAATGAAATCCGTGGCGATGGTATGCCAAGGGTAGGGTGCCACTTCAGTAGGTACCAGCAATCCCAACGGCCGTCTTCTCGGAATCTTGCACTGGGCACAAACAGGACAGCTTTCGACGTATTTCTGAACTTCGGTAGCCCATCCAGGCCACCAAAACTGTCGGGATATCAATTCTCGAGTAGCTCTCATTCCTCGATGACCTCCGATAGGTGAATCGTGGAATCCATGCAATATGCTTTCTCGAATAGTTCCCTTAGGAATGTACAGTCGTTTCCGGAAAAACAAGAGCCCATCATGTTCGTACACTGACCGACGTCTAAGAAGGATGGATCTTTCAGGATCCGTCCGGGTGGCGTCAACGATTGACTCAAGGTGAGGTGACAAGGTCAGTAAAAAATGTTGAGGGGAAATCAGTGGTTGATTCAGACAGGCCGTCTCTACCTCTTTCTCCAGGGATCGGGAGAGAGCATCTGCTTTCAGGTTGGAGGTTCCCGGAACGTACGTGACATGAAACACAAATGGAGAGAAAAAGAAGGCCCGCCTGGCTTGGCGAGACGTTCGACATTGTAAGGAGCGTAGGTACTGCAAATTGCGATGATCCGTTCGAACCTCCACTGAAAAACGAGCTCAGCGTAAATGATGTCTCCATTCCTCAAACGCGATCTTAATAGCCAACAGTTCTTTTTCAATAAACGTGTAGTTTCTCTCGCTGGGATTCAATTTGCGAGAAAAATAGGCTACTGGGTGTTCTACTGACGTTGCTGGATCTTTCTGCAGGAGAACAGCTCCAACGGCGAAGTTGGAAGCGTCGGTCTCCACAATGTAGGGTAGATCATCCTGTGGATGGCGCAGAATCGGAGCTGCCATAAAAGCTGACTTCAAGGTGTCAAAAGCCTGAGAAGCAGGGGAATCCCACTTGAAAACCACTTTACTACTGGTCAACCTGGTAAGGGGCGCTGAGATCTGAGAAAACTGTGGAATAAAGCGCCTGTAGAAATTGGCAAATCCCAGAAAGCGTTGAAGAGATTTCACGTCGTGGGGTGGTTTCCACACTTGTATTGCTTGCACCTTCTTAGGATCCATCTCTATCCCATCCTGGTTAATCCCGAATCCTAAAAACTCGATACTAGGTTGATGAAAGCAGCATTTTTTCCGCCTTTGCGAATAGATGATTACAGGACAACCGGCGAAGGGCCTCCCGAACGTGTTCCACATGCTCTTCAAAGGATTTGGAGAAAACCAGGATATCATCCAAATACACCCAGACTGACAAACCAATTAGATCACCAAAGATGTTATCCATAAACCGTTGGAAAATAGCGGGGGCATTGCATAGGCCGAATGGCATAACCCTATATTCATAATGCCCAAAAGGCGTCTTGAAAGCTGTTTTCCATTCATCTCCACTCTTAATGCGAACCAAGTGGTAGGCCCCGCGTAAGTCTAGTTTGGTGAAGATCCGAGCTGTGTGTAAAGTTTCCAGGATACTGCGAATCAATGGTAATGGATAACGGTCCTTTGCAGTTATGTCATTTAGTTGCCGGTAATCCACACAGGGTCTCAAGGTGCCTTCCTTCTTCTTCACAAAAAACAAGGGAAATCCTGCGGGCGACTTGGACGGAACGATGTAACCTTTCTGCAAGCAATCTGACAAGTAATACTGCAGAACTTGTCTTTCATCCCGGGTTAAAGCATACAGCTTCCCATGTGGAATAACACAGTCCGGTAACAACTCGATGGAGCAGTCGAATGAACGGTGTGGCGGAAGAGGTATGTCGCCTGGTTCAGAGAATACCTGTTCGAAGTCAGCGTATTCCTGTGGGATCAAAGAAGTAGCACAAAGACGGATCCCACTACCATATGTTTCTAGAGTGGTTGAGAAAACCTGGTTAGGAGATGATAATTTGCACTTCTGGGCGCAAACTGCGGAGGAAAAGGTCAAGGTCTGTGTTCTCCAGTCTATAACCGGGTTATGGTGTTGTACCCAAGGTAACCCCAGGACCACCTTATAGGTAGGAGACTTGATAACATCCAAGGCGAGTTCCTCAGAATGACCAGCGATCTGGAGGATTAGGCCCACAGTAAACTGTCGGACAGGCCTGGAGGACAAAGGAGTCCCGTCAATGACCTCTACTGGTAGGGCGGTGAGTCTAGACAAGAGCGGAATCTTGTGACTGGAAGCAAAGGCCTCGTCAATGTAATTACCAGGAGCTCCGCTGTCCAACAGTCCAAACACTTCCAGATTCTTATCAGGCAACTTAATTTGGATTTTCAGGGTCTGTAATACCGCATGTTGCATGGGAAGAAGTATAGAACAAAATGTGGAAAGGTCTGAAGATGGAATAGGACCTGTCGCTGCCCTTCCATTACACGACATGTCTTTTAGTTTCCCGCCTTCTTCTTCTGTGGTCGTAAAGGACACGTACCCAGATAATGCCCGGCAGCTCCACAATAAAGACATAGGCGTAATGTTCTTCTCCGTTTCTTTTCTTCCTCAGACAATGGACCTTTCATGGCTCCCAACTGCATTGGCTCTGATCCTGATTCTCTAGGACCAAATGATCCGGCGGGTAAACTGGTCATTCTGGGATTGTTTCTTTCAAGCCGGCGTCTTTCCGTTTTCCGCTCGGCTAGCCTCTGATCAATGCGGAGCACCTGATCAATCATATGTTGGAGACTCTCTGGTTCAGGGATATGGAGTAACTTGTCCTTGTACTCCTCTCTCAAGCCTCGATGAAACAGGGTCTTCTGCGTGATCTCAGGCCACTGAGAATCAGTTGCTAATAGACGGAAGCGACTGATATATGTTATGATGTCGGTGTTTCCCTGTTTGAGATCCATTAGTTGATTCTGTGCAGCAGAGGCCAGATTTGGCGTTTGGAACACCTCCAGGAATGCCTTTTCAGAGGCTGCGAAGTCATTCAAAATTGGACTGTTTGAAACCACAAAAGGGGTTACCCAGGCTAAGGCATTCCCAGTTAGGTTCCCCAAGATGTACCCGATCTTGGCCTTATCATTGTTGAAATGAGTCGATCTGAAAAGAACATGAATTCGGAAATGGTTGCAAAACTCCGAGACCCGTATAGGGTCTCCATCAAACTTGATGGGTGTTGTATGAGCCAAGGAACCCTCCGCCTGTGAAGTACTTATTGCTCCTTGGGTTATCATTTGACGTAGCGTCTGATTCTCCTGACGCATGGCGGCCATCTCAGCCCTGAATGCTTGTAACTCGTTCCGCAGGTCTTGCGAATCCTCCATCTCTATGTCAGAAGGCAGGCGTCTCAATCTATCAAGTTGGGAAGCACGAGAGGGCTGCGTACCTGGTTTCTTGGTCTTTGATCTTGCCGGGGTCGCCAGTCTGTATCCAGTTGAATGATGAGCTTGTGGCACGAGAGACCAGCCTCTCCACCACCCAAAAACTGATACTGGGTGGAGGATGGGCCGATTCCCAATGTCACGGAAGGCACTCTCCTGATTAACGTGACGAAGGGACTGTGCAAGCACAGGCAGGAGAGGCAGCGGTCTTGTAACAGATTACGGGCCGGGATGGAGTCCGTAGGAATAAAGTCCAAAGTACGTGAACTGAAGCGTAGGTCTTAGATTCCGGTGAGGCAGGTATCTTCTTGGTCCACAGGAATGGATGAAGAAGTAAGGCTGGACAGGAAAGGAAGGAACCAAGGCTGAGCTGGATATCAACAGAAGGAGCCCGAAAGGAACTCTAGGGCAGCAAACGCTGGGGACCTTGGTTAGGGATGCGGGCAGACCCAGGATGGTCCAGGTAAAAGTATGCCGGCAGAACCTGAGTATTCTGATAAATACTGGCAGAGCCTGGGGAACCCAGATATGGAAAGCTGGCAAGCCCAGGGAGGGCCCAGGTAAGGTAGCTGGATGGCCCAGAGAGGAACACGGGAAAAGAATGCTGCAGGCCCAGGGAACAACTCAGGTAAGGAATCAGGCAGGCCCAGGAAATAACTCAGGTAAGGAATCAGGCAGGCCCAGGAAGGGACTCAGGTAAGGTAACAAACAGGCCCAGGGAGGAACTCAGGTAGTATCAGGCAGGCCCAGGTTGGAACTCTGGTAAGGTATCAGGCAGCCCAGAGCGGGCTCAGGTGAGTACAGGCGGCCCAGGTAGGAAGCTCGCAGAACGATGCAAACCGCGTTGAGACGCGGCTTGCCTCGAACTGCGACCTCCTTTTATGGGTCGCCGGCGCCCGTGAGGCTTGGAACGCAAGCCGCTTCACCTCCGGGCGCCGGCGTACCCAAAGCGAGTCCTGGAAGGCAAGCCCTTCCTAGGGCTCGAGCCCAGTCCACGGCGCATGCGCGGAACCGAGACAGAGGTCTTCCGCGCATGCGCCGTAACCCTCCGGCTCCGACACCCAGCGCTCTCCCCCTGGCGAGCCCCCAAGTGCGGAAGCGCAGGTAGACTCGCCAGGAGGTGAAGGGACGTGCGGGCGCGGCGGACCCCGGTCTCCAATGTGGCGTGACACAAGGGGAAACACAAAATAAGATATAAACAGCAGGAAAAAAAGGTTTAACAAAAAAGGGGCGCAGTATAAACAGAATCAGCTGTAAAGCGGTACGAAAGGAAAAATAAATAGCGAAGAGCTGAGAAAAAGTCCACTAAACTGAAAAAACAGACAGTAAAGGGAAAAACCAGAAAACCAGCAGAACAATAAAATGAAAAATAAGGTGGACGAGGCAGGTAAAGTAAAGAAGTTAGAAGTAGACTGTCTAACAAAAGCAAACAGACTACGGTGAGGGAGGAAACAAAGGAATACCCACAAAGTTTACCTTACAAGAGCTAGCAAATCCGAAGCGTGCTGGTAAAAACAGGAAACAGGGAGGAAAGGGAAAAAACAGAGAAGACGAAGCACAAAACGCGAGTCTCTGAGAAGTAACAGGGACTAGCAGCGTCTAGGTCCAAGGACGATACAAAGCATTGGGCTACCGATGCTGCGTACGTAATGTACGTATTGGCGGCCATCTTGGATGCAGCATAGACTGTCAATGTGGAACCAGGGCTTCCATTGTAACGCTCACCTGATTCCCGTAGAGGCGCCGGTCTTGACTGGGCGTATACCGTATCTTCAAAGGTGATGTGTAACACACGGCTGGCTCTTTGGGCTGGACCTCTGTGCACTGTATGTTTGACTCGAAGGGTAAGATGTCTGCAGATAGAAAATATGGGATTAATGAACTGGGTTATTGAATGTCTCTCTCTTCTTCCCTTTCTCTTCTCCTGTAGAACCCCGAAGGTTAACGCTCTCACCTTAGGTAAGTGAACGCCGTGCTCTCCATCTGCCTCGGGGCAGGGTGCTGTAACCAGTTTCTTCACTGGATAAGGGGAGCAGGCCTCTTGACTTCAGAGGACTGCTGTCCGTCGTTTACTGCACGAACGGTAAGTTTCGAGTAATTCTAATGTCTTTAAAGTCTTTAGTAATGATGTCTCTTGTTTTGCAGGGTTCCGGCGATGGTGGATGACGGGCTGAAGTGAGTTGAAGATGGAGCCCGTTTGATGAATAGAAGCGCCTGGAAGCACGTAAGTAAGCGCTTGTTGCCTGCTTCACGATGCGCTCTAACTGTCTTTTTATTTTGCAGGTACAAGTTCGGAGCGGCTGCAGGGTGCCGGAATACCCACTGGGTTAGATGTGGAAAGGAGTAATGGCACGTGAGTATTAAAGTTCCCCAATGTCTTTAAACGCACCTTGTTTTGTCTTTCAGATGCGGGATGCAGCGCCGAAGGCCTCCGGAGCGTGCGAAGAGTTGGTAAGCTTTTGTCTTTCAGATGCCGGAATGCAGTGTGAAGACCTCCGGAGCGCACGAAGAGTAGGTAAGCCTTTGTCTTTCAGAATGCAGCGCGAGGCGTTGGTGACAGCCGATGGCCCAGGTAAGTGAAGAGCTGTCACTGAAGGCCGTAATGCTAACCTGTTCTTTCTTGTCTTTATAGGTGTTGCTGAAGACTGGATTCAGGATGGTAAGCCTTTTTCCTTAGGCCCAGATGCAGAAGACACGATGAGCGTTCTGCTGCAGAGGATGCAGAATAACGCAAAGCAAGATTCATCCATCGGGTGTGGTTTAAATAGCCTCCTGTAGTGCTTAGGTGTCTCCTTCCACAGCCACGCCTAGGTAAGAAAAGAGTTCCTGCTTTCCAGAAGAGTTCCAGTGTTCTGAACCTAGGGAGTGGCTCCTGCCCCACCCAACAGGAAAAGTAGTTCCAAACAGAAGAGGATCAGAGGCTCAACTGGCAGGCAAGTAAGCAGCATGGTCTGCTGCAGGTAAGTCCACCCAAGCATTATGAGCCCGGCGCTTCCAGCGCTGGGACTGGGCATATTTATGAGCCTGGTGCCACTGGCACCAGGACTGGGTCCAAAAGGTCCCAATTGGGACTGGTTGGCACTCGGAACCTGGGTTATGAATCTGCTTCCAAGGGAGTTGGGAAAACCCTGACCTTTTGGAAGCAGAGATCATGACATCCATATTAGGTGTATTTCCACCTATTCCAGCACTTCCAGGGCTGATGCATGACACTTTATTGGCCTACGCTATTTACGTGATAAAGGTGTGGTGCTTGCTAGTTATCTCATGTGCAGTGAGATCATTTGCATTCTAACACGCTTCCATTGACAGTGCCTTTTGAAACATGTATCATTCTGAATTAATACACTATTGGTTGCCCCAGGAGGATTAGATGTGGAGTGAATGATTACAGAAGTGTCGTCCAATAGTTATGTGAGATCTGACAGTGTAACACATACAATATACAATTTTACACCCCTTCCTATTTACCTCAGTGGTTGGCACCATCGTACTGCTCTCATCATTGTGAACTGTTTACCATCAGGTAATTTTGCAACTCAATTGCTGGAAAGATTAATTGCATGCCCTTTCTGTTCTCATGATTTCATCTGTCGTGTCTCAGACTTTATGTGACGTGGCTTAGCTGCTTGCAAACTTTGCTCTCTCACAATGGAGCAAATGTGTATGCATCTCTGTTGTGGTGGTAGGACATTGGGACATAGACAGCTGGAAACTAGGATCATTGTACATTTCAAAGCCAAGTTTCCATCAGGACACAGTATTGATGAAGAGCTTTACACTTTCAGTCGCACATAGTTTTTGCGTCCAGAATGATTCAATTATTTTCAATATGTTTCTTCATCTTATCTGTTTTTGTACATGTGGAATCTGACAGTCAACATGAATTGAGAATTTGTTGTCAAATGGGATAGTTGGGCTGCCTCTGCATATGTTAGTAGGTTAGTGTGAAGACGTAATCTTCCGGGTGGACTAAAATAACTCTGTCTCGAAGCACCAGTCAGAGTCGTACTACCACTCCCTGACCAGTTATTGGAGCCACATGTGGACTGGAACCACAGCACCCGAACTTCAGGCAGCTAAAAGGAAACAGAAGGATGATTATCGTAATACGGGCACCACTGGGGTAAAGTATATGTATACATGCAATGAGACCTACCTAGCAGAGTGTCCAGGGAGAGCAGTGACGGAGAGATGGAAAGACAGGGAACACCTGTCCCCGGGAGGTATGGTGTAGCTGATGACAAAGTTGCAGTCAAGGCGCCTTTAAGCAAAAGTCCAGGAGCAGATCCCACAAGGGTAGAACCAAGACCAGAGTTCCCTTGAGTCCAAACAAAAAAAAAACACCAGTTCGCCAAACAGAAGGAAGATCCAGCAGCAGTCCAAAAAGAAGGCCAGGAGTCCAAAAAAACACACCAGTTTAGCCAGTAATCCAAGGGTTCATCAAACAGCAATCCTAGAAGCAGGGCCAAGGGTCGAAGAAACAGGCACAGTCAGATAATCCAAGGGATAAGCAAGAAGTAGTCCAGATAATGGAGCAAAGGGGTCAGAGATACCAAGAACAGCAATCAGGTAACAGAGGTCATAAAACACCACTCGCAGCAGCTGAGGACCAAGGATAGGTGTGGGGAAGTGGCTTTTATAGGACTTCCTGCTTGAGTACGGTCACGTGACTGAACGTCGGTCACATGACCGGGAAAAACCCTGGTACCATTGAGTGTCTAACAGCCGCCATAGCAACTGCCAATGGAGGCGTGATGAGAAACGACAACATCGCGAGTGGGAACCACGCAGGAATGGAACCCCCCTCGCTGTGGAAATGGAGGAGCAGCAGAGCGGCCCCGGAGTCGGTGCATGAAAGAGAGCCTCCGGGAACACTTAGATGGTAAGGTCACACCAAAGTCCCCCTCAAAAGCCCAGGACCCTATGTGTGAGAAGGGAACTCCCGATGGAAACGGGCCAACAGAGCGTGGGCCCGGATGTTGCCAGCAGCTTCCCACCTCCTCTTCTCAGGACCATAACCCTTCCAATCAATCAGATGTTCCAGGCGACCCCTGTAATAGCATGAGTCAGGTATAGAGCGAACTTCATACTCATCTGAGAATCTGTGGACAGTAGACGGAGGTGGCACCCTAATGCGTGTGCTAGCAGGACAGGGTTTCAGGAAAGGATATGAAAAATGCGATGGATGCGCCAGGAGGTGGGGATCGCTAGTCTCTATGAAACAGGGTTAATAACTCTGGTGACACGGTATGGGCCGACAAAACGAGGTAGCAACTTGTGGCAACCAGGGATGCAGAGATGCCGTGTCAACAACCAGACTTTGTCGCCGGGTCACATAAGGTGGGGCCTGGCGACGGTGTTTATCCGACGATGGGCACTTACTGGCATGAGCATCCTGAAGGTTTGAGAGGGTCTGATCATGGATCCCCGTTAGATCCCTTAAACAGGAGTCAGCCGCTGGCGTGGAAGAGGGTAACAGATCTAGAACTGGAAGGGTACGGGGGTGTTGACCGTAAAGAGAGAAAAAAAGAGAGAAGCCGGTGGCAGAGTGTGGTGCATTGTTATATGCAAATTCTGCTGTACATAAAACAGCATACCAAGACCGCTGATGTTGTAAACACAGACATCTCAGGTATTGCTCCAATGTCTGATTGACACCTTCCGTTTGACCATCGGTTTCAGGATGGTAGGCCTAGGAGGAACGTGAGTCAATACCTAGGAGCGCCGTGAGAGCCCTCCAGAAGCGAGGCATGAATTGTGAACCCCTGTCTGAGATGAGAACGGAGGGGAGACCAAAGAGACAAAAAACATGACAGAAGAAAAAGTCAGCCAAAGCAGGGGCAGAAGGGATACCAGAACAAGGGACAAAGCGTGCCATCTTGGTAAAAGAATCCACCACCATTCACATGGTGTTGAAGCCCTGGACCTGGGGCAGATCAGTGATCAAGTCCATTAAGACTGTGTGCCAGGGCTTATGTGGCAGGGGCATGGGTTGCAGGAGGCCTAGGGGTTTACCTCTTTGATTCATACCCTGCGCACAAACAGAACACCCTTCGATGTAGTCAATGACATCCCGACGCATGGAGGGCCACCAACACCAACGCTGTAGGAGGGACAATGTCTTCCTTTGGCCGGGGTGTCCACTGATTGTGGCGTCTTGGGACCACTCGGGGGCCCGGAGTCTGGTATGATACGTAGGCAGTTGCAGCCGCTCTTGGACAAAAGGGAGACCCTCAATGTAAGTGGCGGTCCATTCCTGCAAAGCGGATGGAAGTTGCGAGACCCACTCATGGACTTCTGTGAGCAGGCTCGTCGGGGGGTAGAAAGGCATACAAAGGGCTTCCGCTCTAGGACGGTTTCCGAGTATATGAGCAACGCGTTCCCCCATCAAAGCGGGACAGCACATCCGCTTTGCCATGGGCGACCCCTGGCCAGTGTTCAACACAGAAATCAAAAGCAGTAAAAAAATAAATGCCAGCGTACCTGTCTACTATTGAGACACCCAATGGAAGACAGGTCCTGGATGTTGCGGTGATCTGAGTACACTGTCATGGGCCACTTGGCCCCAAGTAGGTGGTGTCTCCATTCTTGGAAGGCATCCTTCACAGGCAGCAGTTCTTTCTCGGTTACTGTATAATGGAGCTCTGCAGGGGTTAACTTCCTAGATTGGTAAGCCACTGGGTGCAACAGGCCAGAAGTAGGGCAGGCCTGAGACAAGACCACCCCAGGGCAAAAGACGAAGCGTCAGCCTCCACCACAAATGGGAGGTCATCGTTAGGATGCTGTAGGACTGGGGCGGTGGGGAATGCAGTCTTTAGTGTGTCAAAGGCTTCCTGTTGAAGCAGTGCCCAAACAAACGGTACTTTGGGACTTGTGAGTTTAGTTAAGGGTGAGACAATAGATGAGAACCCAGAAATGAAGCGCCTGTAGAAATGAGCGAAACCTAAAAAAGACTGCAGAGCTTTCAATGTACCAGGGACGGGTCAATCAACTATGGCTTAGAACTTGGCGGTGTTCATGGCCAACCCCTGAGTCGTAATGCAAAACCCAAGAAAGTCGATCTCGTTCATCTGGAACTGGCATTTTTCTGCTTCGGCGTACAAGGCGTTGTTCTTGAGACAGGAGAGAACATCGCGAACATGTTGGACATGGGTGTGAAGGGACGGGAAGAATATCAGTACATCATCTAGATAAATGATGACATAGGAATCCAGGATGTCACGAAATATGTAGTTCATGAAACGTTGCAAGGTGGCCGTGGCGTTGCACAGCCCAAAAGGCATGATGGTGCAGAATGCGGTTTTCCACTGGTCCCCTTCCTTCAAACGGACTACGTTGTATGCACCCCGAAGATCTAGTTTGGTGAAAATGGTTGCATGCTGTAATTGTTCTAGCAACACTGAGATCAGGGGTATAGGGTACCGGTTCTTGATGGTGATCAGATTAATCTTCCTATAGTCCACGCATGGACGAAGGTCTCCTTCTGTCATGATCTCTGCTTCCAAAAGGTCAGGGTTTTCCCAACTCCCTTGGAAGCAGATTCATAACCCAGGTTCCGAGTGCCAACCAGTCCCAATTGGGACCTTTTGGACCCAGTCCTGGCGCCAGTGGCACCAGGCTCATAAATATGCCCAGTCCCAGCGCTGGAAGCGCCGGGCTCATAATGCTTGGGTGGACTTACCTGCAGCAGACCATGCTGCTTACTTGCCTGCCAGTTGAGCCTCTGATCCTCTTCTGTTTGGAACTACTTTTCCTGTTGGGTGGGGCAGGAGCCACTCCCTAGGTTCAGAACACTGGAACTCTTCTGGAAAGCAGGAACTCTTTTCTTACCTAGGCGTGGCTGTGGAAGGAGACACCTAAGCACTACAGGAGGCTATTTAAACCACACCCGATGGATGAATCTTGCTTTGCGTTATTCTGCATCCTCTGCAGCAGAACGCTCATCGTGTCTTCTGCATCTGATCCTGGGCCTAAGGAAAAAGGCTTACCATCCTGAATCCAGTCTTCAGCAACACCTATAAAGACAAGAAAGAACAGGTTAGCATTACGGTCTTCAGTGACAGCTCTTCGCTTACCTGGGCCATCGGCTGTCACCAACGCCTCGCGCTGCATTCTGAAAGACAAAGGCTTACCTACTCTTCGTGCGCTCCGGAGGTCTTCACACTGCATTCCGGCATCTGAAAGACAAAAGCTTACCAACTCTTCGCACGCTCCGGAGGCCTTCGGCGCTGCATCCCGCATCTGAAAGACAAAACAAGGTGCGTTTAAAGACATTGGGGAACTTTAATACTCACGTGCCATTACTCCTTTCCACATCTAACCCAGTGGGTATTCCGGCACCCTGCAGCCGCTCCGAACTTGTACCTGCAAAATAAAAAGACAGTTAGAGCGCATCGTGAAGCAGGCAACAAGCGCTTACTTACGTGCTTCCAGGCGCTTCTATTCATCACACGGGCTCCATCTTCAACTCACTTCAGCCCGTCATCCACCATCGCCGGAACCCTGCAAAACAAGAGACATCATTACTAAAGACTTTAAAGACATTAGAATTACTCGAAACTTACCGTTCGTGCAGTAAACGACGGACAGCAGTCCTCTGAAGTCAAGAGGCCTGCTCCCCTTATCCAGTGAAGAAACTGGTTACAGCACCCTGCCCCGAGGCAGATGGAGAGCACGGCGTTCACTTACCTAAGGTGAGAGCGTTAACCTTCGGGGTCCTACAGGAGAAGAGAAAGGGAAGAAGAGAGAGACATTCAATAACCCAGTTCATTAATCCCATATTTTCTATCTGCAGACATCTTACCCTTCGAGTCAAACATACAGTGCACAGAGGTCCAGCCCAAAGAGCCAGCCGTGTGTTACACATCACCTTTGAAGATACGGTATACGCCCAGTCAAGACCGGCGCCTCTACGGGAATCAGGTGAGCGTTACAGAACGCAAAGCCTACCACAAAACTCCCGTCCAGGCGCTATGGAAACCTCGGATACCGACCAACTAGCCCAGTTACTTGGGGAACTAAGGGCAGAAGTGCATGCAGCCCGTCAGGAAACAAACGCTCTAAGAAGGGAACTGATTATTTCCAAGGAGCGAACAGATGATCTCGCTAGACAATTGCTACAGTCACAAGCCGGACAGACCCCGTTACCCGCATCTGGGGGAAATCTTCCTTCTACATCCTCTATGAATCCAGTGCAGATCAACCTACCTGGGAATGTACCTCTGGCTCCGCCCGAACGATTTTCTGGTGACCCAAAGAGGTTTGCAGTATTTATCAATCAGTGCCGGTTGCATTTCTTATGCCGGCCAGCAGCCTTTCCAACTGATCAAGCTAAAGTAGCTTTCGTGCTTTCGTACCTTAGTGGCAATGCGGCAGACTGGTCGATCCCTCTAGTAACTCAAGATGATCCGGTCCTCCATGATTTTCAAGCTTTTCAGCTCAGTATGGAAAAACTGTTCGCAAGACATTCACAGGGGCAGGCCTTGGACAATGAGCTTCTTTCGTTGCGACAAGGTAATCAAGACCTTTTGGCTTATATTGCGTCTTTCAACAGACTGATAGTGGAAACTCAATGGCCTGAGGACAAAAGGATTACGCTGTTTTATAGAGGTCTACGTGGAGAGCTCAAAGATGTGTTAGCCCAAGTAGTGAATCCCCCACAAGATTGTTCGGACTATATAGACTTAGTCGTTCAAATAGATCACAGACTGCAGAACAGGAAGGCCGATCGTTCCAAGTTTGATGCTCGAGTATTTTCCAAACCGCCAACTCCTTCCAAAGGAGTAGACTCCGGCGAACCCATGCAAATAGGGGGTCTGAAAGGTCCTCTAACACAAAAGGAGCGGGAAAGGAGAAAACAGTTGCAATTATGCCTCTATTGCGGAAACTCAGGGCACTTTCTTCGAGACTGTCCGGTGAAACCTGCTAAGAAGGCAGTAGGAGCTGCAGTTACCAAAGTTACAAACTCTGAGCAGGGAAACGACCTCGCCCGACAAGAATAGAGGTCCTCTTGCCGAGCGTGAAAACCAGTTCCGTGAACTCACATTTCGTGATACCTATGGTCCTCATTAGCCCTGATAATCCGGATCGATTACATGCAATTGAAGCTTACGTCGACAGCGGTGCCATTGGCAATTATGTGGATCATGAAATGGTTTTGAGGATGAATCTAACTCTTTGTCCCAAGGCTGTAAAGGACGTCATTACTACGGTGGATGGTACGGAGATAGCCTCCGGGCCAGTAACGCATACCACTCAAGAAGTGACGCTAATAAGTCAAGATGGACACCATGAGAAGATCGTGTTCGATGTGATCAAGGCCCCTCAGTTTCAGATTATTCTAGGAATACCTTGGTTAGAGAAACACAATCCTCTGATCGATTGGCGAGCAAGAACGGTCAAGTTTCCAGAATGTGTCTCTACTTGTCACCCTCCACCTGGTGTTGCACTGGCAGCAATTTCTTCAGAGACTCCCCAGTTACCTCCCGAATACCTAGAATACCAAGATGTTTTCCGGAAGGATCAGGCTAACTCTCTACCTCCTCATAGGTCTTATGACTGCCAGATAGATCTGATACCTGGATCTACTCCTCCTTGCAGTAGAATTTATGCCCTCACCGAGCCTGAGAACCTTCACCTTCGACAATACCTGGATTAATACCTGGCAAATGGGTTTATTCGTCCTTCCAAGTCCCCTGCTTCTTCAGCTTTGTTCTTCGTTCCAAAAAAGGAAGGAGACCTTAGAACTTGTATAGATTATCGCTCCCTGAACCAGATCACCGTTAAGAATAGATATCCGTTACCTTTGATCCCTGAACTCCTGGACCAAGTCAGAAAAGCATGCATATATACAAAGCTGGATCTTAGAGGAGCTTACCACTTGGTACGAGTAAAAGAGGGCGATGAATGGAAGACGGCCTTCCGCACCAAGTATGGGCTATTTGAATATCAGGTCATGCCCTTCGGACTTTGCAATGCCCCGGCCGCCTTTCAATATTTTATGAACGATGTCCTCAGAGAGCTCATAGATGTGTGTGTTGTTGTTTACATTGACGACATCCTCGTTTATTCTTCATCGGAATCTGAACATCGGAAACACGTGAAAATGGTCCTCGAAAGATTGCGTCAACACAAACTTTTCGCTAAGTTGGAAAAATGTGTTTTCAACGTGACTGAAGTTGAATTCTTGGGATTCATATTATCACCTGGCGGAGTGCGTATGGATTCAAAGAAGGTCGATGCAGTTCTCAAATGGCCATCACCATCCTCCGTAAAAGGTGTGCAAAGCATGTTAGGCTTCGCTAACTTTTACCGCAGGTTTATCCCCGAATTCTCTCGAATAGTCCAGCCCATCACTGCCTTGTTAAAGAAAAACAAACGTTTTGAATGGTCTACCGAGGCGGAACAAGCTTTCCAGGATTTGAAGACTAAATTTATCTCTGCACCAATCTTAAAACACCCTCGCCCCTAACTCCCCAACATCGTGGAAACTGATGCTTCAAGCCTTGCCATGGGGGCAGTTCTATCACAAAAGGACCCGGTAACCAATCAGTTGCATCCCGTGGCATTTTGGTCCCGCAAATTCTCACCTCCTGAAATCAATTACACGATTACTGACAAGAACTTCTGGCTATCAAGTCTGCCTTTAAGGCTTGGCGGCATTATCTGCTGGGGGCCCGACACACCGTTACTGTGATTACGGATCACCGAAACCTGCAATATTTGAAAACCGCAAAAGCCCAATCCTCTAGACAACTCCGTTGGGCATTATTCTTTGCCGAGTTTGACTTCATAATTACCTATCGACCTGGTACAAAAAACGGTAAAGCTGATGCCCTTTCTCGGATGGGAGTGGAAGAACACTTGATCAACCCTAAACCTGTACCAATCATTCCCGAACAAAGAATTCTGGGTGTAATCGCCACACAATCCATAGAGGAAGTTAAGGATAAAGCCAGGCAACTTGTAACTCCAGCAGACATACAGAATTGGCATCTGCAAGGAAAGGACTTTGCAGTAAAGGACAACTTATTGTATTTCCAAGAACGATTATACCTACCCAGCACAGATTTACAGAAAGAAGTAATCTCTTGTTATCACGATTCTTTAATGGAAGGACATCCCGGTATAGCCAAGACCTCAGAAAAGATCAAGCGCTACTTCTGGTGGCCGTCTTGGAAAAAAGATATCAGAGACTTTATAATGTCCTGTGGAGTATGCGCCCAAAACAAGAGTCAAAAGGAAAGACCAGCAGGCCTCTTACGCCCTATTGACATCCCACCTCGCCCTTGGCATACGCTTTCTATGGACTTCATCACCGATCTACCTCCATGCTCCGGATACAATACGATTCTAGTAATCGTGGACTTATTCTCCAAGATGGCGCATTTCATTCCGCTCAAAGGCTTGCCAACAGCAGCAACTCTGGCCCGAGAATTTCTCGAAAACATCGTCCGACTGCACGGTTTTCCTTCGGTTCTAATTTCGGATCGAGGTAGTCAATTTATTTCTCATTTTTGGCAAAGTTGCTGTTGGTCGGCTCAAATTGATGTGAGACTATCGACCAGTCACCACTCTCAGACCGACGGACAAACCAAGAGGACCAATCAAACTCTGGAACAGTATTTACGCTGCATGCTGCAACAAACTGAAAAAACTTGGAAAGACATCCTTTGGATAGCCGAATATGCCTACAATAACTCTGTCCATTCGGGAACTGGGAAAACCCCGTTTTTTCTTTTGTACGGCAGTCACCCTCGAACCTCGGAGTTGGATCCCTTCCAAGATCCTGAAACACCAGCAGTAGACTACCTGCATTCTACAATCACCCAAGCCTTTAAGGAAGCTGTTTCTCACCTTCAAAGGGCTAAAGAACAATACAAGAAAGGAGCAGATCAACATCGGAAGGAAGCCCCTCAATATCGAGTAGGGGATCAAGTCTGGTTATCCACCAAATATCTACCTCTAAATGGGCCACTCACATTTAACCCAAGATACCTTGGTCCCTATTCCATCACTACCATAGTAAACCCAGTAGCGGTCAAGTTGGACTTGCCCCCGCACATGAAGATACATCCGGTCTTCCACGTCTCTCTATTAAAACCCGTGCAACCTCAAACCCGACTAACTAAATCTCCAAAACCTATCCTAGTTGATGGGGAACTCGAGTTTGAAGTCAAAAGCATTCTGGACTCCAAGATCTCCAAATCTAAACTATTTTACCTAATTGACTGGAAAGGCTACGGCCCCCACGAGAGATCCTGGGAACCTGCTGAATATGTCCACGCTCCTCGCCTAATCAAAAGATTTCACCGAACATTTCCTGACAAGCCAAAACCCCCGGAGAAGCCCGGTTTGGGAGGGGCCTTGAGGGGGGGTACTGTCATGATCTCTGCTTCCAAAAGGTCAGGGTTTTCCCAACTCCCTTGGAAGCAGATTCATAACCCAGGTTCCGAGTGCCAACCAGTCCCAATTGGGACCTTTTGGACCCAGTCCTGGCGCCAGTGGCACCAGGCTCATAAATATGCCCAGTCCCAGCGCTGGAAGCGCCGGGCTCATAATGCTTGGGTGGACTTACCTGCAGCAGACCATGCTGCTTACTTGCCTGCCAGTTGAGCCTCTGATCCTCTTCTGTTTGGAACTACTTTTCCTGTTGGGTGGGGCAGGAGCCACTCCCTAGGTTCAGAACACTGGAACTCTTCTGGAAAGCAGGAACTCTTTTCTTACCTAGGCGTGGCTGTGGAAGGAGACACCTAAGCACTACAGGAGGCTATTTAAACCACACCCGATGGATGAATCTTGCTTTGCGTTATTCTGCATCCTCTGCAGCAGAACGCTCATCGTGTCTTCTGCATCTGATCCTGGGCCTAAGGAAAAAGGCTTACCATCCTGAATCCAGTCTTCAGCAACACCTATAAAGACAAGAAAGAACAGGTTAGCATTACGGTCTTCAGTGACAGCTCTTCGCTTACCTGGGCCATCCGCTGTCACCAACGCCTCGCGCTGCATTCTGAAAGACAAAGGCTTACCTACTCTTCGTGCGCTCCGGAGGTCTTCACACTGCATTCCGGCATCTGAAAGACAAAAGCTTACCAACTCTTCGCACGCTCTGGAGGCCTTCGGCGCTGCATCCCGCATCTGAAAGACAAAACAAGGTGCGTTTAAAGACATTGGGGAACTTTAATACTCACGTGCCATTACTCCTTTCCACATCTAACCCAGTGGGTATTCCGGCACCCTGCAGCCGCTCCGAACTTGTACCTGCAAAATAAAAAGACAGTTAGAGCGCATCGTGAAGCAGGCAACAAGCGCTTACTTACGTGCTTCCAGGCGCTTCTATTCATCACACGGGCTCCATCTTCAACTCACTTCAGCCCGTCATCCACCATCGCCGGAACCCTGCAAAACAAGAGACATCATTACTAAAGACTTTAAAGACATTAGAATTACTCGAAACTTACCGTTCGTGCAGTAAACGACGGACAGCAGTCCTCTGAAGTCAAGAGGCCTGCTCCCCTTATAAAGTGAAGAAACTGGTTACAGCACCCTGCCCCGAGGCAGATGGAGAGCACGGCGTTCACTTACCTAAGGTGAGAGCGTTAACCTTAGGGGTCCTACAGGAGAAGAGAAAGGGAAGAAGAGAGAGACATTCAATAACCCAGTTCATTAATCCCATATTTTCTATCTGCAGACATCTTACCCTTCGAGTCAAACATACAGTGCACAGAGGTCCAGCCCAAAGAGCCAGCTGTGTGTTACACATCACCTTTGAAGATACGGTATACGCCCAGTCAAGACCGGCGCCTCTACGGGAATCAGGTGAGCGTTACACCTTCTTTCTTGGGCATGAGGAATATGGGACTAGCGGCCAGAAAACGTGAGAGTCTAATGTGCCCGAGGCAGAGGGCAGTGATAATGCAGTCCTTTTAGTGACTGGTCTTCAGTAGGGGAAAGAGAGTAGATGCACACACACGGTATCTCTGCATCTGGGATGAGATCAATCGGGCAATCATAGGGGCGATGTGGGGGCAGGTTTTATTTTGACTGCTCCCCCTTCTCAAAAGCACAAGCATACTCATGGTATTCTGGTGGAATACTAGATGTGACAGCCCCAACCAAATGGGTGGCTGCAACCAGGGCCTGGCAGGGAGAGTGAACTGGTGGCGTGGACAGAAGACATTCTTCCTTACAGTAGGGAGAAGTGAAAGCTAATGAACCCTGGGACCAGTCCACTGACGGGTTGTGTACTTTCAACCAAGGTAGACCCAATATAATGCCAAACTGGGGGGTAGTTATAAGGTCAAACATGATTTTTTCTGTGTGCCTGTCTTGTATCGTGAGGAGAAGGGGAAAGGTCTGTGTGTGATGGGACCTGAGACTAGGAGGGTACCATCCACCGCCTGCACTGGCTCAGGACGTATCTTGTCTTGCAAAGGCAGGTTGAGGGAGGTGGCCAGGCTGATGTTGATGTAGTTGCCCGTGGAACCGGAGTCCAATGTTAGACGGACGGTGTGAGAAACAGAATCGGGCAACGACACAATAGCGTCGACCGAAATGGGGCCGCAGAGCCGGCATTGGGCATGAAGGACAGGGGCGCAGTATCTGGGCTCATCTGTGCCCTCTTTCCTAGGGATGACCCTTCTGAAAACGTGAGTGTTGTTTGGGTTTCTTAGGGCATTCTTTCACATAGTGCCCCGACTAGCCACAATAGAAACAGGCATTGAGCAAGCAACCTCTTTTGCGTTCATTGGGTGTCAATGGTCCTCGAACACCCACTATCTGCATGGGTTCTCTGGATTTCTCAGAAGAGGAAATGGTTCCAGAGGGTGAAAAGCTGGGGGTCTTGGTTCGTCGGTATTGCATTCGGCCCTCCAGGCATCAACCTGAAGGGCCAAGTCAACTAAATCGGGGTACTGAATAGGTAAGGCAGTGGAATCGGTCCAGTACTTGGCGAAGTGTGCTTGTGCCGTATAATAGTATAGTAGGAAATCCGGGGCAGTCAACCCCCTCGTTTCATACCTCTTGCACATCTTGGGCCAACTGTGTCTAACCATGCCCCCTCCCCATACAAATGCGGATGCCATTCTTTGTAGTGTGACAAAGTACTGCCTTCCTGGCCAAATGGGTAGGTTGCTGAATAACTATAGGAGCTTTGGTACTACCACCATTTTAAGTAGAGCTATCCGGCCGTATATCGATGTAGGGAGCTTATCCCAAACTTTAAGTTTCTGCTCTAATATTATTAGGTATGGCTCGTAATTGTTTACGTATAAGGTTGGGCTGGCCGTAGCCATGATTATGCCCAAATAGCGTGCTGTACTTGGGGACCAGTGAAATTGTGCTGTGGCTTGAGACTGTTTAGTGGATGGAGTCAGGGGAATTATTTTGGACTTCTGTCTATTTATTTTATATCCCGAGTATTTTGTGAATTCCGATATATCTTCCCGTACTGGTGGTAGCTTAGTTTCTGGGTTGCGCACATATAACATTGTATCATCTGCGTATAGTGAGATGAATTGTGTAGGGCCTCTAATGCATATCCCCCTCCAAGTGTGAATGTGATGTAGTCTAGCTGCCATTCCCTCTATCGTGAGAGCAAAGATGAGTGGGGACAGTGGGCAACCCTGCCTTGTGCCCCTTTGGAGTGTAAATGCGGTTGACATTATATTATTCGTTCTGACCTTGGCTGTAGGATTTTTATATAAGACTTGTATATATTTCTGGAATGCCCGCCCGAAACCAAGCTTCTTAAGTATTGAGTACATATATTTCCACGAGACAGAGTCAAATGCTTTTTCAACGTCTAGGGCTACTGCCACCACTTTTGCAACCGGGTCCATTTGTGAAGCTATTGCGAAAAAACCTCAGAGTTTTAGGGAGGTGGATCTGGTGGGGATAAACCCTGATTGGTCTGGGTGTATTAATGTATTCATGTAGGGGAGTAATTGGTTAGCTATTACCTTTGAGAATACCTTTGTGCCCACATTTATCAAGGAGAGAGGGTGATATGAGTTAATGTCCTGCAGAGGTTTATGAGGTTTCAGGAGGACTGTTATTATGGCTTCTTTCATCGTGTGAGGCAACTCTCCCTTTTCTAATACTTCTTCCCATTCGTCCATGAGTTTAGGGGTGAGTTCCTCATTGTATAATTTGTAGAAATCTGCGGGAATGCCGTCCGATCCAGGTGCTTTGCCTGATTGAAGCTCCTTGATAGCTTGTGTGATTTCCTCAGGGGTTATTGGTAGGTCCAGCGCTTCTTTTTCTGTCTGGGTCAGTTTGGGCATGGGAAACGAATCCATATAATTACTTAGCTCTTCCTCTGTTGCCTGGTCGGTGTTCGTGTACAACCTTGTGTAGAACTCTAGGAAAGAATTGTTGATTGCTTGGGTATTTTTGTGTACCGTGCCTTCTGTGTCCGTTATGCTCGTAATATGTTTGACTCCATATTCGTTCTTGATAAGGTTGCCAGTGTGCGACCTGCTTTGTTCCCTTCTCCATATCTCCTGGGTCTTATTGGTTGTACAGTGTAGTATACTTCTTGCTCTGCCAGGGCTTTAAGTTTGGCCATTTGTTCCTGCAATGGTCGTAGGGTGGGCTTTCCAGGTGACAGTGAGTGAATAATTTCTAGTCTTCGCAGTTCCCTTTCCGTTTGATTGAGATCTTTTCGTATAGCATTGAGTGTACCCATGGTCTTTGATAATAAGTGGCCTCTCAGCCACACTTTGAATGCTTCCCATAGTGTTAGTGCGGAACTAACAGATCCAGTGTTATGGTCAAAGAATTCTAATATCTCGGTCCTTAATGGCTGTACTATTGTGTCATCTCTAAGCAATGACAGGGGCATCCTCCAGGAATGTGGGATTTGCTGTATATCGACCAATTGCATTTCTAGTAGGAATGGGGAGTGGTCTGATATCATGCGTGGGAGTATAGTGCATTCTTGCATGAAGCGGATGAGTTCGGGAGAACAGAGCCAGAGGTCAATCCGTGAGCTGGAACCATGAACGTATGAGTAGAATGGTAGAATGTATATTCCTTTTGCCCTGGGTGCTTCTCCCTCCATGCGTCTACCAGGGGTACAGTTTCCATGATCTGAAGAATCGCCAGAGCCGCTTTCGTGTGGGATCTCTGTGCGGTGGAAGAGCGGTCTATTGTAGGATTTAGGATCGTATTGAGGTCTCCCCCCCATATGATTTCTGTGGAGCCGGTTGGAGTGATTTGCTCTAATACTTGGAGGTAGAAACTTGGGGTGTCAGTGTTTGGACCGTATGTATTGATTATTATCATCTCCTGCCCCTGTAGTGTTCCCCATACTATGACATATCTTCCCTCTGTACCCGCTTCCACTCTCGACATCTGGAAACCAGTGCGTTTGTGTACCAATGTTTGTACACCCCTAAACTGTGTTGAGTAATTTTTTGCGAATCGTAACTGAGCCCAATTTTGAGCAAATGTTTCTGTTATCTTTCAGTTTGCATGTGTTTCTTGAAGAAGTAGAATGTCCACTTTGTGCCTGTTTGTGTACATTCGTATTTTGCTTGCTCTAATGGGGTTCGCCAAGCCTCTAATGTTCCAGGTCAAGAGTTTCAGGTGCACATTTTTGTTCCTCATAGCCATATTATCTGTGGGCTTTGTTTTTCTTTTTTATCAGAGTGACTCTTGAGCATACTGTGTGCACAGCGCATGACAGCCTTTTTTCTTGGGTAACTGAACTTTGAACTCACAACTTTTCTTTGGCAACAGGCATGTCCCCCCCCCACCCGCCTCCCTCACCATCCCCCCAACTGGACAGTGTAATCCCTTGAGTAAATTGCATCAGTTGCTTCTCTGGGGAGCACCGTTCCGCTTGTTGTCTCTCAATTTAGGCGGCAGCGTTTATTGTCGCCCCGCTCGGTGCCACAGCCTTACAGGGTGTTGGTGTCTTTTCAATATATCTCTTTTCATTTTTACTTGTGTGGTATCTTGTATGAGTAACCATATCTTGAACTTGTACATTTGCCGTTCGGTATTTCCAGAGGATGATGGGATGTTTGATTCAACATATGCCAGGTCTTCCTCTGGTGTTTCGAAAAAGTGGGATCTACCTGCATGCTGTATCCAGAGTTTTGCCGGGAACATCATTGCATAGCCCGTTTTTCTGTCTCGTATCATTTTTTTCACTGTGTCGAATGAGCACCTGGCTGATTGCACCCCCGTCGTGAAATCCGGGTATATGTGGATTCGATTAGAGTCATATGACAGGGGGGCCTTTTCCCTTGCTAGTTTGAGGATGAGGTCTCGATCTTGGTAATTAAGTAATATGCAATAATTGTTCTGGCTGGGGCCCCTGGTTTTGGGGGGGGCAGTGTCCTATGTCCCCTCTCCACTAGAAACTGATTGGAGAATTAGCCTTCCGGGAACAGTGTACATACGATCTCCTCTATAAATTGTTCCATCGGGATATTTAGTTTGCTATTCCGACCACCTGTTTGTTGTTGCATCTTGAACGGGATTCTAGGTCTTCACACTTTGCTTTCAAGGATTTTATGTCTTTGTGAATGTCCTCAATTCCCTTGGTCTGTGTGGCGGATGCGTCTTCTAGGGTGCTTACCCTTTCTCCTGCCTCTGATATCCTGACTTTTACTGATCGGATGTCTGATCGTATGGATGCTATATTTTCTCCTATATCGTCCAGTTTATTGTTGATATCCGCAAACCCCTTCTCCATTGCTGCCATGTGTGTGGCCATGTCGTGCGCAGGTGTTTCTAACTCAGTTTCTCCTTGGCATCCCGTCTGGGTAGTTTCAGGATCTTGCTCGGGGAACCCTGTAAATGAGTCCATTTGGCCTTTCTTTTTGCTTTCAGCTCCCCCTGCCATTTTTGTATTTTTGCAATGGGCGTTCAGATTTGGCGTTAAGATGAGTTGGAGTGCGGAGCTATGGGCTTCCCTGCGTCTGTTGGGCATTGTAGGATTGTGCCGTGTTAGGCTTCTCTGGGTTCCATTGCCGCTAGTTATTTACGGGACCTGGTCTCCGTGTCCTGCGTATTACGTGGCCCACTGCTGGGTTTCCTTCACTTTCCTGGACAGCACTCTAAATTGGGGCTGCTGCGTGGTTCCCCGTGTCTGTGTATTGCCCCCTATGTTGTAGGGCGGGTGGCCCTCGGGTTGCGCCCTTCATAGTTCACTGCGGCGCCCCCACCAGTTTTGGGCAGCCCCGCCCAGAGGCCAAGTGATTCTGGGGGAGCCTTGCAGATTCAGGTGTCTAGTGTCTATGTGGCGCTCCTGGCAGGGCTGTGAGCAGATGTGTGGATCTGGGGGCTCAGCACGTACCTTAGTACAGCCTTTGACTGCTGTCATCCGGCTCCAGCGAGTGTAGTGGAGGTCTGGACTGTTCTCGCTTATCGTCAGGGAGTGGGCTGTTGTGTGCACACACTGTGTTACGTGTGGCCCACCACCTCGGTCGTGGCCGTAATCCTCAAAGCCCCACTGCCCGGCCTGATATACATTGCCATTTGCTCTCCACCTCCGTGTTGCCAAAGGGGCAGGCCGCCGCACAAGCGTCCCTCTTACCCGGTGTCCGCTGCACTCTGGATCTCTATGCCGTAGCTTTCAGGGTCTTGGCGCTCTCCAGCCTGTGTGTGCCGGCTCTGCCCCACTGACCTGGAGTCACTATGTTTCTGTCGTCATGGAAGTTCGAGATCCGGCGCCAAGGTGCAGATCTCGTCTCCGCAACTGCGTGCGTTGGCGTGCTTTTACTCCCCACTGTAGAGTCTGAGTATGTTTTCCTCCTGTTCCGAGGCTCGGATCTGCTTGAATCTTGCGCAGGCTATTCCCCAGGGGTTCAACTCACGTTGTCTCTGTTAGTTCGGTCAAGTTATTACGATTCTCTGCATTTATAAGCAAAGGATTTTGTTGGCTGCGGAGAGCTTGAGTCAAGCGGCCATTTTCCTCGGTGCACAACAGCGACCCCCCCGAGTATCGAAAACTTGTGTCATCTCGACAACCAGCAGGTCAAAATCATAAAGTATAGGGCTGTACTGTACAATAGTGGGTAGCCCAGGTGGCGGCGATATCGCTCAAATGAGAAAAGGTAAATGTAGCCTTATTGGTAGAGTCAGGGAAGGCCTGCGTTCTATGCAAGAAATGTAACTTGCACTGATTCAAAAAGGTGCGAAACCTGTGTGGGGGAGCCTTGGCATTTCTGGGGTAGGGCCAAAGGAAATGGGGTAGGGACATAAATGGGAGCATGTGGTGAGGGGTTGGCAGGTGGTGGTTGCTGGGCTACTGGATCCCGAAACACGTCATTGTGCGGGACGGGGTGGTGTTTGCTTTGTATAGCGTCCAGGCATTGGTGAATTGCGGCCGTGGCGGCCGTCATGTCTGCCCGCAGGACAGTAATGGCCTGCACTAACGTGGCTACCGGGTCCTCAGCTTCGGCGTCCATAGTCAACAAGGAAGAGAGAGCGGCTTCTTAGTCTGTCAAGATGTGATCTTCCGGGTGGACTAAAATACCTCTGTCTCCAAGAACCAGTCAGAGAAGTGCTACCACTCTCTGACCAGTTATTGGAGCCACAGGTGGACTGGAACGGCAGTACCGGAACCTCAGGCAGCTAAAAGGAAACGGAAGGATGATAAGCATAATACAAGCACCACTGTGGCAACACATACTGTCAGTCCAGAAAAAGTAGACACCCCTCGATCGTAAGGCAATGTACTTTGTTGGCCGAAGACCAACCGCCTCATGTATTTAGAATTAGAAATATGTAGCCATAAGCTTGACTGAAGTGCGGCCATTTTAAGGTGATTAAAATCGCCATTTAGTTTTTTCTAACGTTCACCTTTTGCTTCATGTCAAAACTGCTTCGCTGAAATATTATTCTGCTCTACTGATGCATAACACAAGGCCGCGAGAGACATGTTGAAACATAACGCAGTAACCCAGACAGAAATGCCCGGTCGCCTCCCTCACATATCCTTGGAAGTAAGCAGCGAGGCATTCTAATCAGTATAGCAGGTGCCAGCTAGTCTCGGAAACACAGTAGAAATGCTAGACGCGAACATTAAATGACTTGAATTATGCTCTTCTTTGCTCTTCTTTGCGGCCCACCTTTCCTAAGCCCTGTAGACTCAGGGGAGTAAGTTGACCGCCAGCACACATATAGAAACCAGGAGATAGCAAGGCCTGGAATGTGTCTCTCCCCTACGCGCAGCTTGTTCGCGAAAACAGAAGCATTGTGTTCTTTTAAACAAAGACTTATGTCTGTAGGCTCACGAAATTGCAAACTGTTGCCAAATAAATGTTTCAAAGTGTCATACTCGTCACCATTGTCAATCATCGTGCCAAATTCAAAGGAAATGTGTTAGGGGTTGTATTGGATGTCCCATTACTGATTGTAAGATACTTGCTTTGTATAAATGTAACTGTTGTACGATTCTGGGTGCTCTTGCATCCCCCAATGCTTGGTAACCCACGTCGCGGGACGTGGGACCCAGTTGGCCAACTGAAACTATTTTGCTCTGCAATAAACCCTAGATTTTGGGAATACAGCCTTGTGTCTGGCGTATCGATTTGTGTGTGGTGATTGTGCCTTGTTTCCACATGCGAGGGTCCCTCAGGGGGCCCTTCAATACGTATACATGCACCTACCTAGCCGAGTTCCCAGGGAGAGGAGCAAAGGGGAGATGGAAAGACGGGAACACCTCCCCCCGGGAGGTATGGTGTGGTTGAAAACAAAGTTCGAGTCAAGGCGTCTTCACGCAAAAATCCACGAGCAGATCTCACGAGGGTAGAACCAAGTCCAGATTTCCCTTGAGTCCAAACAAAAAAAACACCAGTTCGCCAAACAGAGGAAGATCCAGCAGCAGTCCATAAAGAAGGCCAGGAGTCCAAAAAAACACACGAGTTAGGCCAGTAATCCAAGGGTTCATCAAACAGCAATCCTAGAAGCAGGGCCAAGGGTTGAAGAAACCAGCACAGTCAAATAATCCAAGGTATAAGCAAGAAGCAGTCCAGATAACGGAGCCAAGGGATCAGAGATTCCAAGAACAGCAATCAGGTAACAGAGGTCAGAAAACGCTACTCGCAGCAGCTGAGAAGCAAAAAGAAGCGTGGGGAACTGGCTTTTATAGGACTTCCTGCATGAGTTCAGTCACGTGACTTAACGTTGGTCACGTGACTGGGAAAAACCATGGTACCGTTGAGTGTCTAACAGCCAACATGGCAACTGCCAATGGCAGTGTGACGGGAAACGACAATATCGAGAGGGGGAACCGCAGAGGAACGGAACCCCTTACCGTGGCAATGGAGGAGCAGCAGAGTGGCCCCGGAGTCGGCGCATGAAAGAAAGCCTGCAGGGCGCCCGACTCCGGGCCGCTTACACAGTTAGGGACACCCAATTCCCCCAACCCGGATCCCCCCATCATCACCCTTTTAGGGATCCTCAATTTCTTCCCCCGCCAAATGAACCCTAATAGTTTGCATTGCAGCCTTTCCATTACGGGCTTGGAGACATCTATTGGGAGGGATTAACAGCAATATAACAACCGGGGAGGAGGTTCATCTTGGTGGCAGTGATCCGTCCCATTAATGACATTTCTTGTCTCGCCCATCTCTCCAAGTCCTGTTCTAATGTCTTAATCAAGGAAGTGAAATTAAATCTGCTAAGGTTCCTCAGAGAGGCCGTCAAGTGAACCCCCAGAGAGGCTATAAAAGTTGTGTCCCAATGGATCAGGCAGATAGACTGGACGGCCCTTATATCTTCTGCAGACAGGCCCTCTCCCAATGCCACTGATTTCGCAAAATTAATGTCAACCTGGCTACCTGCCCAAACATGTGAAGGTCCTGAAGGGCCGCCTGCAAGGAGGGGATGATGTCGTAATAGATAAGAACTCATCATCGGCATCGATTGAGACCTTATGGGGAGAGTCCTCCACCACCAGGCCTGAATTGCATTATTTCCACATATTCGTTGAGCCAACGGCTTAATAATAAGCACAAACATGAGGGGCAATAGTGGGCATCCCTGACGTGTTCCACTAGTAAGGAGGTTTGGGGGTGAGTGCTCCCAACTAACCTGGAGTGAGCTATTCCGGGCGAAATAATTGCTGTCTATCGCCTTTCTAAACTGAGGCCCGAGGGCAAACGCCTCCAGCGTCAGGTGCAAGAAAGACCAGTCCACCCTGTCAAACACTTTGGTAGCGTCCAAAGCTAGGAGAGCCAGTTTCTCATTGTGAGCAGCCAATTCAATTAAATTCAACGCCCGCCTGATGTTGTCTCATTTTTTCCTTCCCTGGATAAAGCCTCTTTGGTAGGAGTTAATCAATTGAGGAAGAAGTGGGGCTAGGCGATTCGCTATCACCTTTGGATAGATGTTAGCATCAATATTCATGAGCGAGATTGGCCTATAGGAGGCACAACGCTTAGGATCCTTCCCCGGCTTCAATATCAGAATTGTGGTGGAGTTTCGCATCGAGGGGGTTACACTTCCCACCTCCTGGAATGAATTAAAAAGGGACGTTAAGGGAGTGAGTAACTGGCCTCTAAACAGTTTGTAAAATCTAGGTGAGGAACCATCTGGGCCGGGGGCACGGGACTTCAGGGATTTAATTACAGTCTCCACTTCCTCCTGTTGAATCGGGGCTTCCAGAGCCTCCTTGCCTTCTGAGCTATTTGGGCTAGGGATGCCTCTGCAATATAATAGGCCTCATTAAATGTTTGGGGGTAGCCTTGATGGTACAACCGGCAGGGTGCCACCGAAGTTGCAAATTTTACCGGTACCTGGGAATGGGCAATTGCTGGGGCAATTGCTGGGGCATTCCGGACTCGCCGGACCCAGTTTTTCCAGGACTGGAAAAAAAATGCTCCCCATTCCCGTTGAGCCCCATAGGGCTCAACGGGAATGGGGAGGTTGGATGCACCGGCACCATTGGTGAATGGTGCCGGCGCATCTGACATGGTCAGCTCACGGGTGCCGGTACGCCCGCCAGGTCAGACCTGGAGGACGGGAAGACACCCGCAAGCAGAACTCGTAGTTTGCCCGTCCGGTAACAACAGTACCGGCAAGCTTACTGGTATCATTGTTGCCGGACCAGCAAACTTGTAATGAGGCCCATTGTCTCTGTGCCTCTATCGATCTGTCTGCACTGGCCATGTTCTCAGGTAAATGGGTTTGTGCTATCTGTAGTTTCTCCTATTCTCCGTATTGGATCACTCCCACTTGGTTCCAAAGTCAAGTGATAAAGTTTCACCGTCTATCTAGATTTTGCTAGTTTCCTTGTCAGGAGGTTGTTGGCTTTATTACGTTTAGCATAATAGGTCTATTTTACTGATAGCAGGGTCGGCACAGTCTCCTCCGCATACCGGGCCTCTAGCTTATTACGGGCCAACCGTAGGGCAGCATGCATCTTCGGAGACCACCCTTTCTTGTCTTCAATGTCCTGTATCTCTTGTTCCAGGTAGGCTCTCATCTATTTCTTCAATCTCTAGTATGCTGCTGTGTGTACTATTAAGTGCCTTCTAATAATCGCCTTCATGGGGTCCCATGTTGTGGCCGGGGAAGTTAGTTCTGTGGGATTTTCTCGGAAGTAGTCCTTAATTGCTTTTGCCACCTCATCTCTTAAGGCCATATCGTTCAATATTGGGTCATACAGGTGCCATTGTGGTCTGGATCCGGGGGATAGGTTCCAGGATCTAATCTGTAGTAACACCGGGGCATGATCTGTGAGAGCCTTTGGTGCGATATCCACCTTATTTGTGAAGGATGAGAGATGGGGCGAAACCAGGAGCAAGTCAATTCGAGATGAGGTGCAGTGGACTTGGGAAAAGAAGGTATAGTCCCTTTCTTTTGAGTGCAGCACCCTCCATGTGTCCACCACACCCAGGGATGTAAACAGGTGGAAGATTCCCAGTGTGATTTTATAGTCTCTGAGGGCTGGCTCATGTGATTTATATATGTCCGGGTCAAGGAACCCGTTGAAGTCCCCTCCGATGATGACCTGGCCTTCCAGGAATGGCAGAAGGTTGGACTCTAGGTCTGCCAGAAAGCATTCTTGGCCCTCATTTGGGGCGTAGATCGAGACTGGTGAGTGCAGTTGGCCCAGGAGCATCCCATTCACACCTATGAAACGGCCACCAGTGTCTGTAATAGAGTGCAATTCCTGAAATGGAATATCTTTGGCCACCAAGATTGCAGTCCCCCACTTTTCGGTGCCTCATGAGGCCAGGAACTGCTTCGGAAAATCTCTGCTCTGGAGACGGGCATAGTCCTCCAGGAGCAGGTGGGTTTCTTGAAGAAATATCACTGCTCCCTCCAGATCTCTCAGACGCTTCAGTATGGACTTCCGCTTCACCGGTAAATTGAGGCCTTTGACATTCAAAGTGATGAAGTTCACTTTCTGAAATGGTGTTGCCAAGCTCTCTCTGTTGTCATTACAGTGGGTGAGTGGAGGGGGAAAGCCAAGTGATCAGAAGCTGCCATTCATAGTATAAGGATTTTTGTGTACCTGCTCCAACTGGATTTCCCCCCAAAAACAAACTAAATAACTTTGAACTGAGTCAGAACCCTGGACTCCAAACTGTTCGACTGCCACAAACCATCAGCAGTACACTCCAAGGGCCTTCAGGTGACGAGTCGGGTTTAGACCATCGTGTGAAGCCCGTTATTACTATCATCATGTTCTGGGGCGTTGAGCGCAAGGTACTGTAGGTTTTGATGCTACCGACACCGTCTGGGACCTGAGGGTGTGGGGTGTAGGGACCATTCATCTCCTATTGCGACCCTTCTGGACCCTTGACCAGACCCGTCGTCACATTTTCGGGGGAGGTCATCTGCATATCTGGGGGAGGCGAGAGTGGAGCTACCTTCCTAATCCAGCAAGGTGGGATTCAGGATCGTGTCTGCGTCTTCTAGATGTGCAATCGCTCGGGAGACCCCTTTGTAGGAAAACTGGATCTCTGTGGGAAACAGCCAGCGATATCTGATCTTTTGGTCTCGTAGGAATAGTGTCAGTGGCCTGAGGGCCCTCTGTTTCTGTAAGGTCACTGTGGCTAGGGCCTGGAAGATTTGCAGGGGAGACCCCCGGAACGACAGTTCGTCACGGGAGCGGACTATCACCATTATTGCCTTCTTTGACATATAGAAGTGGACTCGGGTGATCACATCTGGGAGGGATTCCGTTTCCAAACCTCTCCGGGGGCGCAGTCTGTGGGTGAGATACAACAGAAGTTGGGACTTCTCGAGATGTGGCAGGAGGGGTTGAAATATGTCCCCTACGTATTCCGACAGGTTCTGGTTGGGAACGGAAGAGGGCACACTGCTAATTTGCAGGTTATTTCGACGGGCTCTGTTCTCCAAGTCCTCCTGCTTGTACTCCCAAATCTCATTTCTATCTGTCAGGGCCTGGATCTTTTGTTGCACTTCGAGAAGTGAAGCTGAATGCTCCTGAGACAGGTCCGCTACTTCTCCCAGTGTATGCTCTGCCTCAGTCACTCTTTGATCTGTACGCTCGAGTTTGGTGGTGAGTGCTGTGATACAGGTGCGGAATTCTGATTTGATATCCATCATAAATGCCTGAATATATTCTTTGATAGCTAGTTGCCTGGCTCCCCCAGGTTAAGCTTGTGGCATGGATTTGACTGTCTCTGGCTTCTTCCCTTTTTCCGCTGGGAGCAACATGGTGGAGATATCTCCACTCTTAGGGGTCTTAGGGTGTTTGGCATAGTAGCAATATCTCCTTGAGCAATGAAGATTTCTTGCTGTTGTAGGACGTGACCAGTGGATGTCCTCAGAGCCCGGGAAAGTTCGCCTACGTCCGCGCTTGTTATGGGGGGCGCCCAACCTCAGGATCCAGGCAACTGCGGTGACTGTTGGAGTACGTCCGTGTCTCAGCGACCTGCTTTCTCTCTGGTAGAGGGCGGGAGGTCAGCTGGCAGGGTGTTGTGAGTTTGCAGGCTCCCCAGTTACCCCAGGATAGCACAGGGGAAGGGGCTAGCTGTCCCAGTGGTGTAGAGGCTACTTCAGTGGGGCCTTAAAAGGGAATGGTCACTTTGCTGACAGTGAAGCGAGGGGCGATCCTTTTTAGGTCCAGGATTAAGTGCGTGGAGAAGCTGCTCTCTCCATGGAACCAGGATTCGCAGTACAGTGGGGGTGGGGGGCAGCCTTCCTATCACCTCAGTTGGCTCGCCTTAGTTTACTGAGCTGAAGCCCTGGGTGTGATGCTAAGCTGGCGTTCTTTTGACTGTGCATCTTTCCCACGTCATGCGAACAGTGAAGCAGATGCACCCCTCCATGCCCAGCGGGCTCACGGACGTGTCTCCTGCAGGGGAAGCCACCTTACTCTCTCCTGCAGTTCCAGCTCGTCGCAGTCGTCCGCTCGCGGTGTCGTGCTGTATTCCCCTACACTGGGGGTTTCGGTGTGTGTTAGGGGTACCACTGCAGTCTATCTGCGTGCGGTGGGGAGGTTACCTCTTAGGCTGCCCAACCAGAGAGATCAGCCGAGTCGTCCTGCGGGGACTCGCTGGCAAGCACGGCGCAGGGCTCCTGAGTCAGGGATTTTGCGGTCACTCGGGCACTGCACCCTTTTCTGGGGTTCGGGTCTCACCCTGCGCCCTGGTGTCGGGGAGGAGCGGGCTGCCTCCCGCTTCTCCGAGTCAGGCTCCGGCGTCTTCACTATTTTCACGGGCATCCTCTGTCCATTTGGTTTGCTCTGTGGAGTCGGGCGAGTGAGTTACTCGCTGCGAGGCTGCGGCAAGCTGTAAGAGTTGCTCCGCTCATTCCCACTCTGGGGCACAGCCTCTCCTCCACTCGCCCTGCCTGCGTCTGTCCGCCATCTTGGCGCTCTAGAGCTGCAACCTCGGGCTCATCAGCAGATTTTGGGCATTAGTGCTGCATGTTATTGTCCCATATTAGGACTGCTGAGACATGATGCCTTCCGACCGCGGCTGATGGCTTTGCTGACGCGGAGGCTCAGTGGAAACCGAGTTTTATCTCTCAAGCAGCAGGCTTCATACAGAGGCCATCAGCAGAGCTGCCACATCAGTGGCGCTGCAGGCCACACTCCCTGGGAACAGGATTTTACCCAGGACAGGTGAAGGTCATCCAAATATTGTTCAGTAATTGTTTATTATCTTATGTTGCTTTGCTACTTTCTTTGAATGTCTGTTACTTAGAGTGAGGGCCAGTTTACACATGCTAGAGATTGTTCCCTTAGCCATTACACTAGGTAGGGAATTTCTCTGCAGAGCAGGGTAAGCAAGGGTTTATTTGTAAACGTTTACTTTAATAAAATGTCTTACTTTGAGAAAACTATAAGCAGTTGTCCGCCTCACATTACTGACCCCTCACAGTATGCCGTCCCAGGCACACCCATCTTCCAGCAGTGGAGAGACACCAGCCACAGTGAAATGGAGGAGGAAGAGGTAGAGGTCGCATTCGAGCAGCTCAAGGAACTGAAAAGAACCTTGAGTGCCAGAAGTCCAGAACCTGCCTCAGCAGCAATGAAAGACCTGCTGATGGCCTTGGCCAAGGGACAACTTGCGATTATCTGCCAACATCAGGAGACCCTGATGGCGTTTGGGGCGAGCTAGCGGAGGGAAAGGGACACCCTTTATTACCACCTAAGGTGCTGCAGAAGCTGTGAACCACTAAAGACCCAGCTGCTTTATTATTAGTAAGGTATACAAGTACCTCAGATTGCTTGTTTTTCAGATGCTGCGAATATGAAGGATAAGGCTAGTCTCCAATGGTTCCCATGACACCCACTGAGTAACCTCAGGAAAAACTAGCGAGTCCCAAGTTGGCTGCCAAGGGAAAACCCCATTTGGAAAAAGAACCCTGAGCTGGTAGATCAACCAGTGATGTAGTGTAAGTGATTGCTGGGCAGGCAGGATTCCTAGCACTGTTGGCAGATTTTAACAGAATGTAAGGAAGGTATTTTAACAACAGTAGACACAGACACAATAGATGCAAGTTTCAAAAACCTTTATTTTGTAATTTACTGGGGTTGGTGAAATTCCTAACTGGCCCTAACTCTAAAATGGGAGTAATCCAGACCATAAAATAAAACAAAAAATGAGTCCAGGTCAGTCTAGTCAAAATAAAGGCCTATACTAAGAAAACCTAACCTTGTCCTCCTTCTCAAATAACAAATGTATAAAGGAAATACAAAAAGATAAAATAGTGTCTCAAAAGAAATGTCAGAATGGCATAGGTAACAACTCCCTTGCCCACATTCACAAGCACAGGGTTTCAAGAGCTTCCTAAAAGGGATAGGTGGATGGCACAGTTCTATGAGTCTTGCACACTCTGGCTTGCTGGTACAATTCAACAGTACAGGCTTGAGCTTCAAGCTTTTGATGGTCTAATCAATTCTTTAGGTGTGGTCCGCCTTACCACAAACATAGTTCTTCTCTTGGCTTTCACTTTGCCACTTTCCCATACAGGCTACCCTCCGCCGAGCTCATACCTGTCTTTTCCTTTCTCATTCAACTCTTCACTTCATCATAGTTCAGCAAAGGCTTCCCTCTGCCGGTCTCGAGCCTGTATTTCCCTTCTTTCTGTTTGTGGGGGTTCCCTTCCCCATGGTATGTCCTTCACACTTAACTTTCACTCTATCACAGTTCAGCTAAGGCTTCCCTCTGCCCGGCTCAAGCCTGTCTTTCTCTTTTACTGTCAAAGTCTTTCAAAACTGCAGGGATTTTACATAGAACTCAGAATGACCACTTTGACCTCTTTTTAAACAATTTGACAATGAACAATCTTCACAACACCAATGCTTGTTGATACTTGATACTTATATTTTTACTTTTGCCCTCTTGGCCTTTTTTAAAGTTCACATGCACCACCAATGCCTCTTGGTACTTGTAGTTTTACTTTTGCCCTCTTATCATCTTTCAAAGTTCATTTTACTGTTGCCCTCTTGCCGGTATTTCAAAGTTCATATAACCAGAGGGTGTCTCATCCGCGAGTCCCAGCGGATTTCTCTCTCAGGTGGCCAGGGCACGGCCATCACCCTTGGACCCAGACACTGGGGGTGGACCAGTGCGGGAGGATCACCTGGGTGAGAGGGGTCTTCGAAGAGTGAGGGTGAGATAGCTGATGGCTGGACATGGTATTCACCCTTATTTTATTTATCAAAACTCATCCTATGTTTTAGGATGCTCCGAGATCCCAACCCCCCCTTTTTACACAAACAATGGGCCGAGGAATAGGATGACTGGGGATAACAACACTGACTTGCATACATAGTACTGCCATGTCCCGCTAATCGGGTCAGGCAAAGTCAGGTACTTAATCCTAAGTGCATACACCTGAACCCAATTAGTTCTCCCCACACAAATAAAAGGCAGAAACCAAAGACACACTCTGAGCAAAGCAGAACACGAGAAAGAGCAGAACTTCTGGGACAAAGGCACACCTAATGCAGCAGAGCAACAGCAGCAGGCCAAAAACCCCAAGGCTTCCTTATTGGAGGTCGTTGCCTCCAACAGGCCGCGAAAGACATGTGGAGAAGGCCAGATCCCACAAGCAAAGATTGCATTGTGTTTCAAGGACGCCAGCGACCCTCCTGGATGAACGGCAGAGTTGGGGAGGCGAAGTCACGCCTGTGGTAGTAACCTTGACTCGAAAATTGGAAAACACAAAACAAGAAAGAAACGCACACAGCCGGTGAGTTAGCAAGTGACTTGAGAGACCGGTTTGTATCAAAGTGAATGAAGTTGCAACATCATATCACAAGTGAAGGCTACACACGTTTGGATGAGACGCTAAGAAAGGCAGACTTGTGAATGAACTTTGATGTAAAGAACAACTGGAAAATCAGCGATATGAAGTAACGGAGTAGTGCAGTGAAAGGAAGTAACCCACTCGAAAGTCTCTCAGCGAAAGGTATTTTGTTTAAAGCGAGAAGGCGAATGAACAGTAAAAGTCAAAGGAAAAAGATTAATTCCCAGAGAAGGGAAGAATGAGAGTAACACATTGAACTTTGAGTTCAAGTGGTCCTGCAGTGGTCTGACAAATAATCCATGCACATTCGAAAGTCTTTGACATCCGAAAGGGGTCCGAGCCTGACAGAGGGAGACTCGAAGGTTGTGTTGAAAGTTATTGCGAATGGTCTGAGCCCGACAGAGGGCGACCTGAAGTGAAATAAGCTTGGGGGAGGGAGTCCACTTGCAACTTGTGTTGATCTTTATCTTAGGAGATCTGAGCCTGACAGAGAGAGATCTAAAAGAACTGTGTAGTGAAAGGTCTGAGCCCGGCACAGGGGGATCTTTTGAGAATGTTTTGAATAAGACATTATTTTGGAAGAAAGAGAAAGAGTCTTGAGCATGGAAGGCCAGGCGGGCCTCGATCCACGGCTTTTTGAACTATATATATTGTGGTGAACACCGAGCCAGAGTGTGTCATCCTGCCTACAAGGATCAACTTACTATGTGAGGCCTAACGCGGGGAGGAAAGTTGGTTCAACCACATTATCATTTGAACACTGATTTTTCCTTTTGTAGACATTTCCCTTTTCATGCTTTTTGTACAAGAGATAGGGCAGGCATTAGGTTTTGTTAGCATATGGCATTTTGATTTGACAGACTTTACTTGGACTGCGTTATTTATTATTTGATGATCGAGACTACTCTCATCTTAGTTATAGGGCAGAATAGCAGTTTTTCAAATCCGAACTATTTAAAAAAAAGGTTTTACAAATTGTAACCATTGTGTCAGTCTCTGCTTGTGATACCATGCCTCTCCTACATATGGTGTCAGAGTTGGGATACGACTCAATTGAGACAAATTGGGGGACCTAAAATTCTAGAAACTTAGTCATCAAGCCTCAGACTGCTCTACGGCCACAAAAGAATCTATAGGCTTTGACATTTGTAGCAGTAGAGAAGCCACTATCTCTTTGGGGAAAAGAGGGATGATTCCCCCTTCAGGTTGTTATATAAGATTGGCTCCAAAATCTGGCCTGGCCTGGAAGTTTGGTCTAGATGTCCTGGCGGGTGCCAGAGACCCAGACTTTTGGGGAGTCACAAAGGTTTCCTCTTCAGAACCATGACAAAACTCCATTTGAAATACACGGTGGGGACAAAATTGCACTGGAAATTCTGGAGAAGGCTCTATTTCCCCATTTTAAGGAAGAAAGTGAACCAAAGGAAACTGAGAGAGGTAGCTTAGGCTTTGGAGAGGCTGACGAAACACCAATCACTGAGGCAAAGAGGGAAGAAGAACCTACCATCCTTCCCAATCTAGCCTTCACTCAGTGAAATCCATCACTTGCAGAGGCCTTCTTACAAGTGACTCCTGAGGAAGGACTAGAGAAAGGGGGCCCTTTTTTCTTCCTGAAACAGGGATTGTTATATAGAAAGGAAACGTCCATAGAAGGCCTAAGTAAAACTAGTTAGTGAAACCCAAAACTCATCGCAAGATAGTACTAGAGATTGCACATTCTCATTTTGTCACATATACTGGAGAGAAGGCAGGGGCAAAATGGGTTAGAGCCTGGCAGACTAGACACGCCTTGCAGGCATTCCTTTCCCACCCTCTCACAATCAGGTACACATTACAGCTGGCCTTGTCTCCTTGGGGGAATCTGATTGGTTCAGCCACACTTCCTGTACACCCAAGATGGCCCCTGGCAGTCTTTCTGTGAATCCAGTAGCACGCTCTAGCCTCTGGGCGTGGTTGGCTATGTAAGCCACGCCCAAACGCACACCGTGCTTTGTGTTGCATCTGTAGCTTCAAGCAACACGCTCACCGCGATCCTCGAACTTCACCTACCTTGGCTTCTACTCTGGAGTCTCTGCACGCATGTTCCTGAACTCAGCATCTGGGAGAAAAGGAAACACAAGAAAGACAGTACCTGTAAGCGCTCGCGCTTAGACCCGACTCCTGGCTCATTTATGCAAGCGCACACGTAATCTAGAGCATCACTTAACCGATCTTCTTGGGAACTTCTGAGCAGCATTCTGAGTTTTCCCGCTCGTCCTCTCTCAGCAAACTCTTCAGAAAAGAACCTGTGGAGAGATAGAATAAGGATAGATTAGCATCTGCAACTTCTTTCTCGTGCGCAGAACTCGCCATGCTTTAAGGTTACGCAGCGATCATGCGGAATAACCAGTGAAGCAACTGGAATCTGAACTTACCTGCAATAGCACCAGATCCAGTAAAGCAACTGGAATCCGAACTTACCTGCAACAGCACCAGATCCAGTGAAGCAACTGGAATCCGAACTTACCTGCAACATCACCGCTGGGTGAAGAAACACAGTGAGTGGCAGAACAGAGACTTACCAGACCCTGGGTCAAGAGAAGTACCGATCCGTGGGTTCCAGGTACACAGCGCCCCTGCCTACTTCAGGATGGAGAGTTCACCTAATTAATCCCTAAGGTGAGCCATACTCCTACATTTCACCATCACAGTACACACAAGGGGAGGAGGGAGAAAGAGGGTTCTGGGTCCAAATCCAGGTAGACTAAGCATCTTACCTCTCTATTTGGCAGGTACCTGCAGTACAACGCTTCTAATCCCGGGAAAGCAGGGAAGGGGTCCAGAAGGCTTCATTGCTCCGCAGAGACCGAGGTTAGTGTGACAAATTTGACAGGGGGACATTTAGGACAATCTAAAACCCAAGCTCACATTAGTGGGAAATTCTACTGGCCAGGGATCGATGCTGACATAAAGAACTTCAGTAAGACATGTTAGACATGCCAGAAAACCAGCGATCATATTCCCCTACCTGCCCCTCTAAACCCCTTGCTGATAATTGAAATCCCTTTCTCTCGAATTGAGATGGATATCATTGGACCGTTGGAAACATCTAGACTAGGTAATACATTTGTTCTAGTAATCGTTGATTATGCTACCCGGTACCCAGAGGCTTTTCCCATGTGGAACAGCACAACCCAGCAAATTTTAAAACACCTATTACCATTTTTTCTAGGTTGGCTTTCCCAAGGAAATTCTAACGGATCAGGGATCCAACTTTATGAGCAAATTTATGAGTGAAGTCAAGGAATTACTCCAAATTACTACCTTAAGAACCTCTGTTTTTTATTTTTTTTATTTTACTTGCACATGAGTACAGCATCATACAACCATACAGGTCCTTTAAATTATATTACATAATAAGTTATGGCCCAACTTGTTATTCCATGACATCATAGTATACATATTGTTCATTATTCACTTCCTTCGTCATCCTCCCCCCTGCTCTCTATTCTGCCGAAAGCCTTCCCATATGTCCCTTGGCCGTCCCGGCAGGGGGGCATCAAACTGATATACAGTTCCTCTTTATCGTTTGCCAAAGTCATATCCCTTATCCAGACCTGGAACATGGGGAAAACTTTACTCTTCCACCTCATTAATATGGCCCTTTTAGCTAACAACAGTCCTATATTCAGCAGCTTATGTTTCAGAGGATAATGTTTTTGCACATAGCCTAATATACACATTGGGCCTTATTATAACCTCGCCAGTCGCTGTAACAACGGTGCTGGTGAGGTACCGGCACTGTTGTTACCAGACCAGCAGAGTACAAGTTTGCGGGCGGGATGCCCTCCAGACTTTGACGGATGCATCGGCACTGTTGCACACAGTGCCGGTGCATCCGTCCTCCCCATTCTCATTGGGTTCTATGGGAATGGGGAGTTTCATTTTCCTGCAAGGCTACAGCCGGAGTCATAATGAGGCCCATTGTGTGTTCCTACAGTACAGGCTGGTCTACCATCTCCTCTAATGCACCACATACCTCTCCCCAATATTCTGTCAGTCTCCCACATGACCACAGCATATGCATTATATCAGCATTCTCTTCCCCACACCTAGGACACAGCCCATCAGCAGTCATATACATTCTCTTCAGTCGGGCTGGGGTAAGGTGCACTCTGTTCAAGATCTTGACATGTATCAGCCTATCACAAGAGTTGAATGATATTTGCTTTGTCAGTCTGCACATTTGCAGCCAATGCTCCTCAGTGAATGTTTCACCCCAATCCCTCTCCCAATCCCCTTTAATGTCTGGCGTTTGTGTCCCTCTTTCTGCCTGAGCTAGTTTATATAGTGCAGAGGCTTATTACTTAGCTGCACAAGGGGATATAATATAGTTAAGACTCTGGGGAGAGGCCGGTTCCTGCGGGAATGTGGGAAACGCTGATGCAACAGCCGAGCGGAGACGAAAGTAATGACGTTTTTGGAATGCTGTGTCTCCCACATGCACTTTACCTACATCCCAAGTAACAAATAGACCTTCATGATGCAAGTCACCCAGCGTCAGTATGCCCATCCCTCACCAGTGTGCCACTAATACTGCATTACTTGACGGGCACACCCCAGATCGGCATACTCGGACTATACATCACAGTATTCTTGGGGTGGGCGATCAACCTCGACCATGCCTGCCGTGTGACAAGGATTGGATCCAACTGATTCCCATTCCCCTGTTTACCCATGGCCACCCCATGTAGTAGGACTGCTTTCTCCTCCCCTTGCCTCTCCAACTCCACATACGCTGTTTGTAACCCTCCCTCCATCCAGTACACTGCATAGTATGCTCGTGCTGCCAAGAAGTACACCTCAAAGTCAGCCCCCCTCGCTCATACGCGCTTCCAACTGGCCCTCACCTGCCCTTTCCATACAAATGTGGAGCATGCTCCTGTTATTTCTGTGACGAAAGCCCTGCCAGGCCATACCGGTACATTGCTAAAGAGGTAGAACAGCTTGGGCAAAACAATTATTTTCACTAGCCCTATCCTTCCCATCAGTGAAATGGGGAGCCTATTCCACGGCTCCAGCTTTACACGCATTGCATTGATCACTGGGTCATAATTAAGGGAGCGTGTAAGGATCGCCAATCTAGCAATCTCAAATCCAAGATATTTTACATGCTGAGGTGACCATCGCAGTCCGTACAGGTTCCTGGGTTCGAGCACATTATCCGTCAACGGGAAGATCTCGGACTTATTGCTAGTCAGACAGAGACCTGAGTATTTACCAAATTCCTGAACCGCCGCCAGTACTCTCTGTAAATATTTCCCTGGGTCTTTTACATACAACATAATATTGCCAGCATATAATGTAATCAATTGTACCTGGCCAGCGATAGTAATGCCGGCACAGAAGTGCCGAACCCTCATGCGGTGCCCCAGGGGTTCAATCACAAGAGTGAACAGCAAAGGGAAGAGCGGGCAACCCTGCCTGGTGCCCCCCGCTGGTGTCAATATTGCTAAGAGCACCCCATTTAGGCAACCCTGGCGAACGGTCTAGTAATCAGGATTTGCACCCACTTTATAAAAGTTGGACCAAACCCATAGTTATGTAGTACCCTACACAAAAAGGACCAGTAGACTGTATCAAATGCCTTCTGCATATCTAAAGCCATGGCAACCCTGTCAGTGTCTTGTGGTTTCCTTTCCATAATATTATATATCCTCCAGATGTTGGATGCCGTCGATCTACCCTGAATGAATCTTCATGCACCATATGGGGCATTAGTGGGTTAAGTTGAGAGGCGAGTATCTTTGTGAATACTTTTGCGTCCATGTTAATGAGGGATATCGTTCGATAGGACCCACAATCCTCTGGTGCCTTTCCAGGCTTCAATAACAGGGTGATGACCACCTCTCGCATTGATTCTGGCAGGGTTCCAAGCTCCAGCACCTCGGCCCATACCTAAAGAAGACGGGGGCCAACGCATCTGCAAATTCCTTATAGAAATCGGCTCCCAATCTGTCAAAGCCCGGAGCCTTTCCTCCCGGTAAGCTCTTGATTGCTTCCTTTATCTCACTTCATGCTATGGGTGCCACCAGTGCCGACAGCAATGTCGTGGGAATCCTAGCCAAATATTTGTTAACCTCATCGTCTGTGGCCTCACTCAGTGGAGAGTATAGGGCCGAATAGAAATCATAAGACATCCCGCATACTTCTTCTACCATATTGACTACCACCCCTTCCTGATTATGCATGGGATGGTTGGGCTGCCCTTCTCGGTGCGCACCATCTGTGCTAATAGCTTCCCTGGTCTCTCCTGTTCCCCATACCTCCGGGCCGCAGCTGGCCTTTCAAGGTAACGCAGCACTCTGTCTGCCACCTCGCAATATGCATCTAATTGTGTCTTTATTTCCTTGCTCATATGTGGGAGTGAGTTTTCAACGTATTCTGCTTGTAGTTGTGCTAATGAGTATTCACGCCTCTGTAAGTCTCTTCTAATGTTGCACAGTACTCCGAATTTGGTTGACATCGCAAACCCCTCTCATATATAGTTTAAATGTCTGCCATCAAATAGCCTGCTTGACCACTGACCCTTCCTTACTCTCAAAGAAGTCAGTTATGTGCTGTGCAATACTTGTTTGGAATACCGGGTCTTGTAGGGATGTCACCTTAAAGCACCACTGAGGCCGCTGGGGCACTCCCTCCGTGACACTCAGTGATAGTTGCACAGGAGAATGATCAGACAGAGTCCTAGGTAATATTTGGCATTTTGACACCCAACCCACCACCCTCTGTGAGGTCAGCCAGAGGTCTATACACGAGTGTATATCGTGCACAGATGAATAAAAAGTGTAAGCCCTTTGTGTACCATGTAGCGAGCGCCAGATGTCTCGCAGGACCAGATCTTCAATGTGCATGCTTATTGTCGTGCTGCACCCATCAAGGTTCTATGTGTACTGGATGTGCGGTCCAGGTCTACATACAGTATTGTGTTGAAATCACCACCACAAATTAAAGATGCAGTAGAATACTTGGCATATTTCCAAAAGATGTCATTATAAAACTCTGCATCATCCACATTTGGGCCATATACATTTATAAGGAGAACCTCTGCACTTCCCAATTTCCCATGCACTAGGACAAATCTACCGCAATCATCACTTTCTGTTGCATAGTGCGTGAATGGCAGTGACCAATGCACCAGGATCATAACCCCCCGGACTCTGGTAGAATAAGCAGTGTAGTTGCACTGCTCACCCCAGCTAGGGGCAATCCTTTGCGCCTGGTGTTCCAACAGGTGTGTTTCTTGCAGAAACAGAAGCTTCGCCCCATCTGTTAACATACGCCAGTACCTTACGCATCTTCATGGGTATGGCCAATCCTCTCACATTCCAACTTAATGGCTTCACATCAGTTGGTCCACTTCTAGCCATCATCTCTCATATACATCCAATCGTTCCCATCAACTCTGTGCCCTCTCTCGTCTGTGTTGTAACATTCCGGATACAACTTGTGCTTTTTTATAACATTTTCACCCCAACTCGCCCCAAACTGCACTCCCCGTATCCTCATATTGCCCCGAACTGTGAGTATGCTGCATCCCTTACCCTCCCCTCCCTCCCTACCCAGCCCAACAAGAATATGCACTTGCATTTGGGGGCGACAGCTTCCATGGTGGTTAGAGATACCTGCATATGTAGTATTTATACCTTAGCTAGGCTTGGACCATAATACAAGTTTAAACTCAAGTTGCCAAAAACACATAATCAGCTGCATCCTTACTGGTGCAGTTAGAACATTCCTCCTATAAAGCACAAATATTAGCACCTAAGACAACTCTTTAAACATTAAGTTTCTTCCGCTGTGTTTGCTTCTCCAGTAGAGGTGTGTTAGCCTCCACAAACGATGCCGCCTCCTCCGGGAACGTGAAAAAATAAGACTTGTTCTTGAATTGTATACGCAGTTTAGCCGGATATAGCATAGCGTAAGGAATTCTACGCTCTCTCAGTAGCTTTTTCAACACCACAAATGTACGCCTCTCTTGCTGAAATATCAATGTATCATCTGGGAAAATACGGACTACACTGGAACGCATCTTCAACTCCTGTTTCTCTTGTGCAGCCCTCAATACCAGATCTCTGTCCCTGTAGTTCATGAGGCGTGCAATAATCGGCCGGGGAAACCCACCAGGTTTGGGCCTCGCCGCCAATGCCCTTTGCGCACATTCCATCACAAACATTTGCAACCAATCTGGGTCCCCCAAAAGGTTCTTCAATAATCCTTCAACCGCTGTTTCTATGGGGCCCTTCAGGGCGTCCTCCGGCACCCCTACGATACGAACATTGTTCCGTTGCAACCTTGCCTCCAAGTCTTCACACTTCATCTTGACGCTGCCAAGATACTTTGCCATGGATGTCACCATGCCGTTATAGCATCCTCTGCTGTTCCGATTCGAGACTACGTCTCTGTAATTCATTGCATGGCCTTTTCTAGCTGGGCCCCGGATCGTGGTGATGTTAATAGTGATGCCATCTAGCTTGTTGTTAACAGAGGCAAATCCCTATTGCATCATGGTCATTACACCTTTCAGATCTACGGGGGATGGCAGAGAGGCTGATTCTGCTGATTTCATGCTGGCTGCCCCCTTGCTTCCAGGGTGCACCTGCCTGTAGGTTTAGCAAACTTGTCCATTGTACCGCTCTTTTTGGGGGTGGGTCTCTTAGGCACAATGTTGTTGCCCTCCTCTGTGCACCCTGCAATGCGCCCAGCAGTGGGCTATGTGTTGTACCTTCTGCAGCCACAGTCCCTAGTGCCGCGTATTGTCGGAGGGGGCTGGGCACTGAGGGAAGAGCAGATATGCTGGGCCCCTGGGATGTGCGAATCATACTCTTCCACAGAATTGCACATCCAGTGCCAAGAGGTAAGCCCACCCCTCCTGGAGTATAAGCCAGACGTCTCTAGAACAGGAATGCAGACCCTGAGGACACGTGATGGGCTTTATATGTCGCCCTGGTCATGGATCCAAGATGCCACCACTAGCCTCTCCTCTGGTCCACTGTGCTCGGCTTCACCCATCTATCAACCCTAGGAGCAATTCCTCATGTGTCCACACCTTTACTGACAAGGCCCCAGGGCCTGGGCGAGTCCACCCGCATGGTCCAAGGCGGCGCCAGCTCAGCACCGCAAGGGGAGGTCACCAACTGTATTTTGTGCCTTTAGCTATGCTCCCGCCAGCCCCTTCCCTCACCACTGCCCGAGAGCGTGAGTGCTCTGACGCCTTCAGCCACTTTGCTATATATATATATATATATATATATATATATATATATATATATATATACATACATACAGACCCACGTTGGTCCGGGTCCACAGATGGCGCTCAGCTATCCTCTCCGGTGGAACTCTGAGCGCTGCATGGTCTCCTCGTCGCGGCTTCCCCAGTGTTTGCAGTCCGCCAGCCACCAAGTCAGCAGTGCCACTGCATTTCCACTAGGGCCTATCTTCCTCCCTGGTGCTGTAGGTGGCTTACCACAAAGTATTGTGGTATTCCGTTGAGGATGGGTGCTCCGGAGCGGAACCAGGATATGCAGTCCCTTCAAAAGTGCCGAGATCCCCATATTGCGGGCTGGAGCCAGCTCTCCTTTTCTCACTCATAGACACCGGGTTCTCCATGGCCAGGTTGCGCAGAAGGAACGTAGTCGGTAAGAGCACCTACTCAGCAGTCTGTGCACACACATAGCCCCGCCGCATATGAACAGGGTGTTGGTAACATTCACCTCCGCTCTACCTCCAGCTGCATTTGCACGTCGCCCACCACTTTAAGGCAGCTGCAGGCGTGAGACCACTTTGGACACCATTACAAACAGCCCTGCGTGGTCCCTGTGAATAATCAGGGCTGAGGTCACTCGTCGCTGCTCCTCCTCACTTCGGCAACCCGCGCATCATGGCGGGCACCAATACAGCCCATTACAGACTCTGAGGGCTCTGGCAGGTGTCCAGCCAATGGTCCCTTCACACTCTATTCGACCACCGCTCCTGATTCCGTGTCTGCTGGGCCTCTCTTCAGATCTCAGCCATCGACCTCACTTCTGTCATGATGGGCTTGCGGCTGCCATAGCCTGCTAGACAGACGCGCCCCTTCCGGGCCCGCTGGGTTTCACAGGCAATATCTCTTTTGCGGTGACAGCAATTTGTCTGTTCTTTTCCCAGATTATGCCTGCACCTCTCGTATCCTTCCTCAGCTCGTTTTGCAGCTGGTCTTTGCCGTTCACTGTTATTTCAGCACCAGGGATCGCCCACCTCACACAGAGCTCACACAATGGCGACCATTACGCTGCTTGCACAACAGCGCTTCCCCAAGAACCTCAGTTTACCACACCCAAATGGACAGATTGGTAGAGAGATTTAACAAGACTCTTACACAAACAAACAGCTACCCGATTACGAGAGCACATGAAACTCGTCCAGAGTCTAGTCCATACTCATATGGCAAAAGCTTAAGTCCAACAGAAGTCCACAGTCCCAGTGAGGACAAGTTCAGGAGAACAGAGAAAGTATAGTGTGGAAGAAGCCCTTGGAAGGAACTACAAGATGTGTTAAAGAAATTGAAGTTAAGATCGCCTGAAAAAGGCTACAGAAAACCGGGGCGCAAGGTAGGAGAAGGGAGTCATTCTCCTAGCCCCACCTAGATCTAGTGGAAGTGTGTTTCTTTTTGGTGTGAACATTGGGACATTTTCCTTTGCTGATGAACTTTGGAACATTTCCTAGAAGTAAGAACACCTAGAGCCACTCATATCCAGGAGAAGGGAATAATTCTCCTGGGTTGTAGAAATAACTATTTTTCTTAGAATAGGATTTGTGTTTAAGAGGCAGTGATAGAATAGGAGTTTGGACTAGGACGGTGAACTTTTGGTTTGGACTGTACAGACTTTCTGAATGCCTGAGTTTTAGTTTGTTTGAGGTAGGGAAACCACCTCTAGATAGAGAAAGGTGGGTTTGATTTTTATTTAATAAATGTTTATAGCAATCACTATACCACGGTTTGGTCAGACTCCTAATTCCATGCTGCTACACCTCCTCCTGGTCTCTTGATCCACTGCTGTGCCATGACACCTTTCAATTTCCTCTGTGCTGGCTAGGCTTTTATAGACCAACCTGCCCCCTTTCACCACTCCTCCTTCCTGGCTCTCATGGGTCTTTCTGGACAAATGATCTCCTTGTCCAATTTCCGTCTAAGTTATGCCTCTGGGGTTGAGTCTTCCCCTGAAAAGGTTAAAATGGGGGTTTAAGGTCCACACCCTTTTCACTCTCCACTTGCAGGTGGCAGCCATGTGGTCAGGCTGCTTATTTTGCTTGTGGCTCTTTCCACATTCTGTTGAGTTTCTTTTCTAATTGGGTTTGGGCGGGTTTTGTGTCTCCCCTGCAGTCCCTTCTCTTTTTCAGTTTGTTTTCTGTTGCCCCACCATTCTCCTGGGGTCTGTCTGGGGTTGGTAGGCCATGTGCTGGGTGTCTCATCTCTGTCTAGTAGGATAAATCACAGTCCATTTCATTCCTCTTCTGGATTCCATTCCTCTGGTTTCAGTCCAGGTTTTCTTGGTTGCGCCCACATGCATTTGGGCATTGCAGTTTTTGCCCCCTAACCAATTCACCCTACTTCTGGAAGGGGTCCCTATTCCCCACCTGATAACTTCATGACCCTGACCCTGTCACAGTATCCTGTTAGGCAGGATTAACAAACACCTGGTGTATGTCTCTGCGCTTCCTGCCACACCTCTCAGGAGGAGGTCCACTCTGTTCACTGGCTCCACAGGCTCCTCTGCTCCATGTTTCCAATGTGGATTTGTCTTTTCTCTTTCTCTCTGAAAGGGGTGGGTTGGGCCAGTGCTCCCTCAGTCCATTTGAATGATGTGCACAGAGAGGGTCAGAAACCACACCAGCCACTCTTACAGGATGCTTTAAGTCATTACACAAGTTAAGTCGCATATAGCCAACAAAGATATTGGGGTCCTAAGAATAGGGAAGACTGCACTCTTTTAGAGGATCTCCTGTCTTCAAAGGGGAGGGGAGTTCACCCCCAGTGGGATCCCGCTTGTCCTGTTACCTAGGGCATGTTAGGATTAGCAGGATCACTTCCCTAGTCTCAAAGGGAGTGGATCCTCCGTGGGGAGAGGGGACAAATTCCCTAGATTCATCACATAACTTTGAGATAGGGTTCTATGGATTTGGTTGCTTACATAGCTAGGTTTCAACAGTTTCAAGCAGCAGCAAAATCGACTATCTTCATCTCCATTGCCTTTTATTCAGGGCTAAGAGAATAACTAACGGATGTATTAACCTTAGTGGTTAATCGACCCACCACTGAGCTTGAATTGATTAGCTTCATGTTAAAATGTATCAACAGGCTCAGTCCAGGGATTTATTTATTTAATTTATTTATTTATTGTGTATTTGTTAGTCGCAGGGAGGATGCCTTGTGAGTATTCAGAACGTGCAAGTGCAGCGAGAAGAGGGGAAGTGGGGGGGAAGTGCTGGAAAGACTGTGCTTGTAGATGAGCAGCAAATGAAGTGCATAATAAGGTAAGTGTGCAAGCCTACAGGACAGTGACTGGGGTGACTGGGTATAGGAGGCCAGGTCCCGAAGGGATGCATAAGGGCCCTGGCACCAATCACAGCGTCTGTCAGATTACCAGAGGAGGGACGAGGGGAAGGAGGAGTTGAAGAGGAAAGTTTGAGGAAAGTTTGAGGAACTTCTGGAATTTGTAGAAGTCCTGTTCAAGACGAAGAGGGAGGGAGAGGCTGTCCCAAAAGAAAGAGCTTGCTGAAGCAAGTGATCAGCTTCCGGCCGTCTGTTTAGTGAAACTCTTTACACACAGAGAGTTGGTGACAGAGGACCGCAGAGGTCCAGAGGGAGAGTATTTAGTACGAGAAAGTTGTATATAGTGTGGTGCAAAGCCCCAGACAGCCTTGTGGATGATGCAGAGGGATTTGAATTTAATCCATGCCCCAACCGGGAGCCAGTGAAGAGTTTTTAGGACAGGAGAGAGGCGGTCCCTGGGTTTGCAGCCAACGATAAGTGTTGCTGCCCTATTCTGGATTAGCCAAAGGGGTCGTAAAGTGGAAGAAGGTAGATTCCGGAGAAGGCTATTGCAGTCGTCAAGCCTAGAGAGAACCAGAGCTAGGGTAACATTGAGCTTCTGGGGGAAGTGAGAAAAGGTAGAATGAAGAGTTGAAAGTGGGATTTCTTGGAAATGTCCTGAGTGTGAGAGAGGAAGGAGAGAGAGGAGTCAAAGACGTCTTCAAGATTTCTGGCTTCAGAAGAAGGAGCAGGGGGAGACCCCATAGAGGATGGCCAGAGTGAGGGGAAAAAAGGGGGAGCAGGGATCCCAATGGTAATGATCTCAGTCTTGCTGGGATTGAGGCAGAGATAGTTCGAAGTACACCAGGACAGGATGGCAGATAGGTAGTCAGGGATGATAGAAGATGCAAGAGGGTCAGAAGGGAGTTTGAAAAAGAGTTGTGTGTCATCTGCTTAGCACTGGAAGTTGGCGGAGGAGGAAATGGGGAGTGCTAGCTGAGCAAGGTAAGTGCTGAAGAGCCAGAGGGAGAGGTTTGAACCGTGGGGAACAGCATGGGTGGAGAAGGAGGTAGGTGAGGAGAAGGTCCCCAGAATTACTTGGGACTAACGGTAAGTTAGGAAGGAGGTAAGCCAGTCCAGTGCTTGCTCTGAGATACCAAGGGTATCATGGAGCAGCCCTTTTATGAGGTTGGAATGGTTAACCGTATTGTAGGTGGAGGAGAGATCGAGTAGGATGAGGACAGCCGGAGAGTTAGAGTCTAGAGATGCAAGCAGTTCTTGACAGGTGTTATGTGTTCAGAAGAGCAGTTTTCGTGCCTCTGGATGCTTGGAATCCAAATCGATGGTCGTGGAGATTACCAACAAGTTCAGTGTGTGAGGTAAGTTGTGGAAAGGCCAGCTTCTCCAGAAGTTTCCCAAGGAAGGGGTTGATAGAAATAGGGCAGTAGTTGGCTGGGCAGGTAGGGTCTGCTAAGGGTTTTTTCAGGAGGGGGCATACAAGGGAGTGCTTGAGGGAGGATGGGAAAGATCCAATTGGCAAAAGAGTGGTTGCAGAAATCAGCGAGTGCATGGGCAAGAGAGCCAATGTTGTCCTTGATGGTACTGGAGGAGCAAGGGGAAAACGTTTTAGAAGAGACCTCCATGGAGAGGACAACTCTGGTCACTTCATCAGGGGTGACAGGGGAGAAGGAGGAGAGAGAGGAAGAAGGAGGCTGAGAAGCCGTAGAAGGCAAGGGAGTGAGGGAGGGGTTGGGCGGGAGGGTCGCAAGGGTGCTCAGGATGTTCAGAGTTTTAGTGGTAAATAGTGTGGACAGTGCATTGCAGAGGGTCTGGGACAGAAGAGGGGAGGAGGAGACTGCAGAAGGGTTGGCTAGTTCCCTGTAGATTTTAAAGAGTTCAGCCATGTTGTTGGATGTACCCGATATTGAGAGTCTGTATTGCCTTTGGAGCAGGTGGCAGGCCAGTTTGCCAGAGGATGATCCTGAGGTTTTCCATTTTGGTTCCACAGCTCTGCACTTGGGTTTCAGACCAGCAAGTTCAGAGTTGTACCAGGTGTTAAGTTTGGAGGCGGGTTTCAGGCGGATCCTCATGGCAGGGGCAAGAAAGTCAAGGGTGTTGGTAATGGCCAGATGGAGGTTGCTAAGAGCAGAGTCGGTACTAGAGTCTGAGGGTGGGGGAGAGGTTGGGATGAAGGTGGATGCGAAGGCAGCAGCTGATACTCGTTTCATTGGATGGACGTTCATAAACGAGATTGGCAGGGCTTTTGGAGGGGCTATTAAAGGGCCGAGGGGAACAAGGTGCGAGGAGAGCAGAGAATGTTCTGACCACAAGAGTGGAGTGACCAGAGGGGGAGAGAGAGAGAGGTCAGAAAGGATGAGGGCATCCAGAGTGTGTCCAGCCGAGTGGGTTGGGCTATAAGGGATAATGGAGAGGGATAGGGCTGTGCAGAGGTCATGGAAGAGAGTGGATACTGTGACAGGGGAGTCCAATTGGATGTTGTAATCACCCATAGGGAGGAGATTAGAAGTGGTTGAGAGCAAGGAGGAACATAAATCAGCCCATTCAGAGAGGAACAGGGTGGTAGTGTCAGTAGGCCTGTAGATGGTAGCAATGGTTAGAGAGTAGGAGGGAGAGATGACAAGCTTGCAGACCAGGCTCACAAAGGAAGAGTAGAGTTGGAGCTGGTATGATGGAAGAAGGAACCCATTCAGGGAATATTAAGGCAACCCCACCGCCTTCACAGTTATGTTGTGGCTTGGAGATGATCTTGAAGCTACCAGTGAGAAGGGAGTCAGCTGGCATTGAACCATATCTCGGTAAGAGTGAGAATGTTGAGGTCAGTGTCTTCAAGAAGGAGGCAGATGCCGGCAGAGTGTTTGTTGGCTAAACGGACATTAAGAGTAGCAAGGTGAAGGAGGTCTATGCCTGTCAGAAAGCACCACAGTATTAACCGAAAAGGATACGGTACTCAAAAGGATACAGGTGGTAGGGTCTTCCGGATCCCTGTTCACGCGTTTTGATAGTTGTGAAGTCAAGTTAAGACCTTCCAAATGATACAACTCTCTGACCGGTAAAACAGGCAGAGCGATGGATCACTGGAATGGGCGTGGGTAAGGTATAGGAAGTCAGCCTAGAACAAAATAAAGTATCATGAATAACTGCCCCAACCTGGATATGATGGAATAGAAAATGTCATAAATGCACACACTGACCTTGAGTCTAGGGCAGACGAATCCAGCAGAGTCTCTTGAGGAATCCAAGGTAGAACAAACGACAAGGAAGGGAAGATTAGTAAGGGAGACTTATCCCAAACGGAACGAGGCTCACGCTAGATACCGGGTTGATGCACCACAGGATAGCGTCCAAAGTACTGTTCACTGTCACCTTCCAATTATCCTTGAAAAGCTTCCTTCCCACGTAGAGTAAAGTATAGAGATGAATCAATCCCCCTGTTAATATCACAGGTGCAGGAGTTGGAAATAACGCTCCTTTTAAGGTACAAACAAAGTTCACGCGGTTCTGTACAGCCGCAAAGAAAAGAGCGTGTGCGTGTGGATTACACGCGATTAGGATTCACGCAGTCCAGGCCAGCAGCGTTCGAAGACGAGATATGCGTGTGGATTTACACGCGAGCAGGATTCACGCAGACCAGGCCAGCAGCGCTTGAAGATAGCGTGCGCGTGTGGATTTACACGCGAACAGGATTCACGCAGTCCAGGCCAGCAGCGTTTGAAGATAGCGTGCGCGTGTGGATTTACACGCGAGCAGGATTCACGCAGTCCAGACCAGCAGCGCTTGAAGATAGCGTGCGCGTGTGGATTTACACGCGAACAGGATTCACGCAGCCCAGGCCAGCAGCGCTTGAAGATAGCGTACGCGTGTGGATTACACGCGAACAGGATTCACGCAGCCCAGGCCAGCAGCGCTTGAAGATAGCGTACGCGTGTGGATTACACGCGAACAGGATTCACGCAGACCAGGCCAGCAGCGTTTGAAGATAGCGTGCGCGTGTGGAAATACACGCAACCAAACAGCTCCAGGAATCAGCGTGTGACGGAAAACACGCTATAGAAGGCCCAAAAAGTAGCTGTAGTAACCTGCAAGGAAGCAGACCGGAGGTTCAGCTACACAACGCCAAATGATTCGATCAGAAGCAGCGAGTGAAGTTTCCACGCTGCTTAAATACGTAATGCCGTAGTTCACGTGACGAAGCAGAATACACGTGAAGTTAGCGACGTGAAAAGTGCAAACGTCGTTTTCCCGGCAACGTATCGAATAACCGCCATTTGGAATAGAACGGTCTAGCTGTTCTACGAGCGTAGGAGGTAGGACCACGTCCAGCATGCATGACAATGCCTTTGAAGGTTTTCCTAGGTGGAGTACAGGGACATGGTACACCAGTCAGAGGAGGAGTGACAGAGAGAGTGTTAGGGGGAGAGGCAGGTGAAGGAAGGAAGTAAATGAGGGATGTCAGGCGCCTGTAAAAGAGGAGGAGGTTGGATTGAGGACCCTGAACCAAGATAGTGTCTGTGTGTTAGACATTAATGATGCCGCGTGATGATGAGAATCTGTCCAAGAGGACTTCTCAATTGATACCACCATTAATGGGAGAGGATGTGAAAGGGTTGAGAGTAGAGATGAGATGAGGAGTCCATAGATCTGGAGAAGGGACAGAGACAAGGATATCAGTAAAGACCTGTCTGGAAGTTGCGCTGACGTAGGTGTCTGCGATGGGTAGGCCAGGGTTCCAGGACAGGATGTCTTTTTTGTGCTTTTTCCTTCCAGACTTCGTGAGAGAGGGAGGATAGGTGATAGTGTAGCAGTTAGAGAAGAAGGGTGAGATGGTGATAGCCATAGGGGCAGCAGAGGTTAGTTGAGGAATGAAAGAAAGAGTGGCTGCATGGCATTGTTCTAGCTAAATTAACCAGGTGGCCTAGTAGTCACAAAAGGTACAAATGCAATCCAAAAAGGAAATTCGAATTTCGAGAAACGGGGCACAAATGCAGTGTCAAAAACAGTGACAGAGAGCAGTGAGCGAAGATGTAGGTTAGGTGAGGCAAGGAAGGCAGAGAAAATAGGCACAGTAATTGGTTCAAATAGTTAGTGGAGGAGGCAATGGGAGAGATCAGCCATCACTCACTAGCAGATCTTCTGGGGGCGTAGATGTCCAGGGGCCCAAGTTCATGGAGGAGCAGTATGTAAGTCTGGAGGGCGTCAGGGTGATTCATAGTTTGAGGAGGAGGGCCAAGAGGCAGAGGACCTCTGGGCCCTACTCGGCCCGGACAGGCTAAGACAGCCCATGCAGATTGTGAACCTCAGGAGAACTTTAACTCCAGCAGAGAAAGAAAGGCAGAGTCAGCTGAGTCTTAGAGTCTTTTCTGAGCCTGTGCAGTGCTACCAACTATCTATTGTATCCTTGTGCTCCAGTTCTACTGCTTTTGCCTGGAGGAGGAACAACCTGCTGTGTTCACCATAAAGACTCTGGGCCTCATTACGAGTCCGGCGGTAACCGTGCCTGAAATTCCGGCAGGTTACCGCCGGACTCGTATTACCATTCCTCCTCCGTGATTCCTGGAATTACCGGGGCATCACGACCCCTGTGACCCGGGAATTCCGGAGGCGGAATTCGGTAAATCCCCATTCCCATTGAGTCCCATAGGACTCAATGGGAATGGGGAATTGGAAACACCGGCACCATCTCGTGATGGGGCCAGTGTTTCCACGTCCAGCTGCAGGCGGTTGGTGTTAAACCCGCCAGCTCAGACTTGGCGGGAATGACACCTCTGCCTGCAGGACTCGAGATCACCCGGTTTGGAAACAACGGTGGCGGCGGGTTTACCGCCACTGTTATTTCCATACCGGGTGACTCGTAATGAGGCCCTCTGACTCTTTGCAGAGCGAACGCCGAGTCAACTGAGTCTTGGAGTCTTTTCTGAGCTTGTGCAGTGCTACCAACTTTCTATTGTATCCTTGTGCTCCAGTTCTACTGCTTTTGCCTGGAGGCAGAGCAACCTGCTGTGTTCACCATAAAGACTCTGACTCTTCGTGGTGCAAATGCAGAGTCAGCTGAGTCTTGGAGTCTTTTCTGAGCCTGTGCAGGGCTACCGACTTTCTATTGTATCCTTGTGCTCCAGTTCTACTGCTTTTGCCTGCCGGTGGAGCAACCTGCTGTGTTCACCATAAAGACTCTGGGCCTCATTACGAGAATCCCGCTAAAAACGGGCCCATTACCGGCAAGGAGGAAGTAGCGGGTCCGTGCTCGTTTGACGCCGCTAATAGCGGCTGATTTCGAGTGCGCGAGCACGCACAAACCCCCATGCCGGTAATGGCCATACCGCCATGCCGCTAAAGGCCCTCCAACCCCCCGATACTGGCATCATGGGACCCGCCGATACCGCCTCCCCCCGGATGCTCCCCTTAATACCGACCCGGTAATAACACCATGTAAATACCGTGCTCGTAATACTGGACCCGGAAGTAACGTCATCGCATCGGAACGGGAAATGCGCCAGTGGCCATCTTTAAAAACAAAATCCATGGCAATCCTTCCAAACCACCATTGTTGCATAGGAGAGACCAGGGCCATTGAAAAGAACATGTTTAAGGCAACCCGAAAAACCAACCCCCGCCTGCACAAGAAGTGTTTCTCAGATGAGGAATTGACCATGTTGGCAGACACCCTTGCTGCCCATGCTGATGAGGTCTTCACCCATAACCTCAACAGGGAGGTGCAGCAGAGGAAGAAGGAGATATGGGAGGAGGTAGCCTGCAGGGTGTCTGCAGTCGGCACCACCCCACGCACAGTCAAAGACTGCAAGAAAATGTGGGATGACCTCTGCGTCAGGGTCCGCAACATCCTGGCCACCAATTGTTGGGAGGCCATGGCTGTAGGTGGGGGTGCCCACTCCCCGGTCAAACTCATGCACTGGGAGGAGACATGCAGCGCTACCATCCAGAGGGAGTCAATCGAGGGGTTCGGGGAGATGGAGACGGGTGCCGCAACATCTGGAGATGGAAGTGAGTGACCCTGCAAACCCCAGTAGGGCAAACCATGACGTAGCACAAGTGATGTGGAATAGAGCCTAGGCATGCCCCATCACACACGCATTAACATATCCATGTCCAGATGGAGGCCCAAACCCTGCCACACTGAAATGCATGCTGAGTGCCAATCCCATTACCAACATACAGCCAACACACAGGGACCATTCCCATGTCATACATCACACAAACCCCAATACAACGGCATGCCACCTGCCATGCAGCATTGCTGAATTGATATGTCACGGCTAATGCCAAAATGCCCCCCCTTCAAACTACCCTGTGTGACACACCTGTAAGATATAAATGCATGAGAAATGAAAAACTCCACAGCACCATCTCATGCATCTTGCATGTAACACCATCACTGAAGCCCTGCATCTCTTCTTCCCCCCCAGGCACCGATGGAGAAGATGGCAGTCAAGACCCAGACACAAGGCCATCCACGTCCCGGGCCAAACCACCTGGCACTGGCAAAACCACCTCCGGGGCAGCATCGCGGTCCACAGTACAAGCCAGGGCGAGTGCACAGGCCATACCGGCACATGAGGGCCCCACCGCAGCGAATGAGACTGCAAGCACAGAGCTGCCAACAACAGTGGAAGGGGAGGCCAGTGGCACCCATTCTGCTGCAACAAGTTCAGTGGGCGAGGAAGCAACTCAGTGACGTTGACATAGGAGCAGAGGAGTACGTGGACCAAGAAGGCGCAATCCATGTGGCATGTCCACAAACCCCAAGCCCCCCATTGACCCCCAACACGCCACTCAGGCCTCACTCTCCAGCCCCATGCTGGATTCTGCAGTTCTGCTGCACAGTCCCAAACTCAGTACCACTCCAGAGGCCAGCCCTGCAATACCACGCCCTGCCGCAGCACCAACAACCTCTGCTGCTCCCACTGACTTGGAGGCACGGCTGTCAAGGGTGGAGGCAAGGCAGGACACCATGATTGACATTGTGAGCCAATATGTGGCTGACGGGGAAGAGAGAAGGCAGGAGATCCGTCAGGCCATTGCAGGGAACACTGCCGCAATCAATGCCTGTGCTGCAATGATCTGTGACAGTTTGGGGGCAGTCACACAGGTCCTGACTGGCATACTGCAACACATACAGCAACAACAGCCTGTGCCAGCCGTGCCAGTCCCTACGGCATCCACCCCATCCTCCATACCCGCATCCTCTGCACCCTCCAGCCCTGTGCGACTGACAAGGCGGAGTACGAGGCAGTCCGAAATGCTGCCCCCGGACACAAAGAAAGCACGCAAATAGTGTAGGACAACAATGGGAGTGGTGGGAGGTGGCGTTGATGGTGTATAGGGGAATAAGGGGGTGTTCATTTGGGGGAATGGGGAGTTCATTGAGGGAATGGGGAGTTCATTGGGGGAATGGGGAGTTCATTGGGGGTATGGGAGGTAAGGGGGGTTTTGGTGTGTTGGGGGACGGGGGAGGGCATGTTTGTGGTGGAGGGGTGAGGCACTTTTCTGTATTTTTCATTAATACACCCGTTGTGTAAAAAATAATTTAATGCCTGGACATTGTTCATTTCGTGTGTATTAATTTTATTCATGACAGTTCACAGTGCCCAACTCCCCACATACCCTGTGTGCATGTCCACATGAACCCAGTGTTCAGTGTAGCACTGACACATATCCATCAACGTCCCTGTGGTTCAGAAGTATTTGTCAATCAGTGATTGGCGTACAGCATGGCCATCTTCTGCATCACGTACTGGCAGGGGTGCTGCTTCTCCTCCATCTTCATTCTCATCATTCTCATCATCCACCTCAAGGTGGCAGTGGTACATTTCTCCGGATGCACATGTTGTGCAGCATGACACAGGCCATGGTGATCTTTGCCACCTTCTCATGCCTATAAAGGAGTGCTCCACCAGACCTGCTTAGGCAGCGGAACCGTGCCTTCAACAGGCCAAAGGTCTCCTCATCACGACACGGGTATGGGTATGAACCCGATTGTACTCCTCTTCATGCCTGTTCCGTGGGTTCCGCACAGGGGTAAGTAGCCACAGCTTCAAGGGATATCCTCCATCACCTGCATGGGAGTACAAAGAGGTCTGTGTGTGTCATTCTGAACTGCCACCTTCAGGATTCACAGCCATGGCCGCAGCTATTTGCTGTTGACATGCACATGTCCCTGTACGTATGCACAAAGATTATTTGGATGCATTGTGTACTGCAATATGGTTTGCTAGTCTGGATGGCGTTGTACAGATGATGCAGGGTTTTAACTTGCATGCTCATGCGGATGTACTGTGGATGTGGAACGATGTCTTGCCTCCCATAATTGCAGTATATGCTACTCTGTGCCTAATCACACTAGCGACATTGGCACAGTTGTAATCATGTTTAGTCATGCATCGCTTGACATATCCATGGTGGCCTGGTTGTGCGTCTTACATGTTGTCATTGATATACGGCATTGGCCCAATGTGTGGCAGTGATGTGTCATGTTCAGGTTGGGAGGTTCTGGTCAGAAGTGTTTAGCTCTGAGTGCATTGTCCACTCACTGCCCATTCCCACCCAGGTGGAATATGCATGCATCCCCCCACATCACAACCCCGATGCACTGCCATGGGCCAGTCAGGCAACTCACCAAGCAGCCAGGCATGTCGTCCAGCATGTCGCTCCATGTGATAGGGTAGGGTGGAGTTACGCAGCACCATGGCAGCATGTGTCGATCTGGGATATCGGGCACAACAATGTGTGATGATCTTGCTGGAGTCACATAACATCTGCACATTGATGGAGTGGTATTGCTTGCGGTTGCAGTACACCGTCTCTATGGCATGAGGGACTACCAATTCGACATGGGTGCAGTCGAGGGCACCGACGCAATTGGGCATGCCTGCCAGTGCATGGAAGCCTACTTTGGTGTCGCCAATCTCTTGGGCAGTCCGTGGTAGGGATATGTGGGTGCTAGCATGCTTCAGGAGGGCATCCAGCACTTGGGTCAGCATGTGTGAAATGAGTGGTTGTGATATACCATGCAGCTGGCCCACTGTGTGCTGGTAGGTGCCTGTGGCCAGGAAGTGGAGCACAGGCACCACCTTTAGTAGCGGGGGGATGACAGTGCGTATTTCAATGAGGCTGACGATGTCGTCATGTATCATGTCCACAATGGTGGTGATGGTGTCCCTGTACAACCGGTAGAGGGTGTGGATCTGCTCAGAGGTTGGATTGAATGGACTGGGTCTGATGTGAGGGATTGGTGGCTGCCTACGAGGTACTACTGGGTGCACTGGTGTTAATTGCTGGGCCTGTCACACCCTCCTTCTCCTCCTGCGTCTCCTCTGTGCTGCCTGTTGTGGTGGCTGTAGTTGTTGTTGTTGCTGTAGTTGTAGCAGTACAGGCATGTCCTCCAGCCCCATGATTGCAATAGCTAGTGGTATCATTTTGGTGTGGGAAGAGGTGTGGTGTGTGGGTGTACTCCTTTTATAATGGGACAGCCTTCATTATCTCCAACTGTGGTGATTGTGTGCACCTGTGGCAGTTGCCTTCACTGCAGGTTGCTATTTAGGGGTGGTCCGCGATGCCTGTATGGCTGCCGTCGTGAAGGCCCTATTTACCGCCTTCGGGATGCCGGTAAGTGCATGCCCGTGCAACTTATGATGTCCTCCTATTACCGGCATCCCTGTATTTCCTCCGTGAAGGGTCGCGTTTATGTGCGCAAGCCGATGTGAAGGGGCACGGTACGGGCGGTGGCGGTATTGGCGGGTTGTCGGGTCGTAATGGCCCGGACCCGTTAACAATACCGGTAATACCATTCCGCCTTCCTATTTTCATTACCTCCATGCTCGTAATGAGGCCCTATATGTTGTTTTATTTAAATCTGTTTAAAACGAGGGAAAGGACAAATTTGTGGTCAACTGACAAAACACTGTCTGAACAATATATACTGTGTAACGCCTCCAAAGAAAAATTAAAACATCTTACGCTATATTGTGTAGCACTCAATGAGGAAAGAAAACTCCACTTTGGGAAATTCACTACGCAGAGGAGTACAACATGCGTTGAAGATTGGTGGCAGTTAATGTTTGACAAATCTGACCGCAAACTAACTATAGCATTGACCTTTTTCTTAGAAGTGATGGTTGTTCGCCTAGAAAGTCATGCTGACATTGTATGAAACATTCAAATGAACTAATCATCTTTTGTTACTACAGTCCACTGACATACTGCAGGTTTATTTAGTGGTATATAATGCCCTTACTGATTTTCAAAGGAAAATAAGAGTCGTTTGATAATGATTAGTAGATGTATGAATATGTTTGTATTTCTCTTATAACTTTCGTTTTTTGTAAAGGTTTGTAATAACCCAAATAAAAACAAAATTTAAAAAAAGAAAGGCAGAGACAAGGGAACCTGTGCATGTATTCTGGGAAGCTGTGTTACCATTTAAGGATCTGTTCCAACCTGCCGCGAAATTCCAACACCTGACCATGAAGAATCGACATAGGTAGAAACTGTCATTCAGTTCCCAACAAGTGACATTTTCTTTGCAGATTTTCCTTTCTCTTATGCTTGGGCCCTTTAGCACTATTTGCCTTACTAGATTCGGGAGCCTCTGGGGATTTAATTGATCAAGATTTTGTAGCCGTACATGGACCCCAACATTGCAAAAGGCCCGTTTGGAAAGAATTGGAGCAGTAGATGGAAGGCCCTTAACAACAGGGTATATATGTATGGAGACTAAATCATTGATTATGGTGACTAAAGTCAGTCACCTAGAAGAAATTAATTTTGATGTCATGCACTCCCCCAAAGTTCCCAGTCATCTTCGGCATTTTATGGATAAAGAAACATAATCCCTGCATTGATGGGGGAACACAGACCATGAACTTCTCTTCAAAATGGTGCAGGGAACATTGTAGGCCACCACCAGGAAAGGTCTGTCAATAAACAGTGATATTTATGTATTCAAAAGCTTTCTTTTAATGCATGATCACCAGCCTGAGGTATTGGAGTGCAGCACAAAAGAATTGTCCAGAAGTCAGGAAACTGAACAAATTCAGCAGCAACTTAAGGAAACAAGGTCTGTATTTTATATGTAAAATCACATTAGGAGGCAACTAACCAAATATCCAACATCAAAGAATTCCAGAATCGTGGGCTGGCAACTGAGAATGCTTGGTTGACTGCCTTTATTTTTGAGGATTTCAAAACAAAGGTCTGAAATTTGGTGGAAAGACAGAAAAGAGACCAAGGGATAAAGGACTTTAATAGATTCCGGGAAAAGCATTCTTGTACATCTGTCACTATTCCTAGATGGCCCAGGATTAGACTTTTAGTAGACACGTAAACAATGTACTAGTCTTCTTGGGGACTGGATGGAACTCTTCTTGGGGACTGGATGGAACTATAAATAACTGGGACTGGGCAAAGAGGGTTTCTTGGCAATGTTCTCTGTTAGATCTTCCTGCTGTCCGTGCCAGCCATGGAAGAATATTTTCCTCATTAACTTGGAATTGTTGATGATCCAGGCCACCTCTCTGTCCATTTTCTGGGTCAGAGTGTTCCACTTTCCATTCTGAGCTTTCCCTCTTTCTCTCAGTTTTGGTGGACTCCTTATCTCTCGATCCCCCTTTTATTCTGCTTGCTGTGAGAAACCAAAGGGTATCTCACTTACTAGTCACCAGGGATTTCTCTCTCCGATGGCCAGGGCATGGGTATCGCTTTTGGATCCAGACCGTGGGGGTGGACCAGTGCGGGGGGATCACCTGGGTGGGGGGGTCTTCAGGGAGTAGGGTGAGACAACCGATCATGAGATGCAGTATTCCCCCCTTTCCTGTACCCATACTGCATCTGATTCTTTAGGATTCTACAACATCCCAACTCCTACACTTTCTACACAAAAACTGGGCAGAGGAAGAGGGTGGCTGAGAGTAAAGAGGCTAACACTAACGTATCTCATTGGACATGTCCCGCTAATCAGGTCAGACGAAGTCAGGCACTTGACCTTAATCACATACATCTGATACGCATTAGCTCACCCCACACGGATAAAAGGCGGAACATAGAGACACATTCTGAGCAGGGATTACCCGAATTGTTCGTTTACAATTGTTCGAATGATACAATTGTTTGAATAATAGGGGTCCTAATTGACCTTCTCCACAATTGACCGTATGGTCATTTTAATATATATTATGGGTTGGGTTGGTGTAATAATAATATAAGGGGATTGGGAGGGGGGTTGGGGTTGGATTGGGTGGGGGGCTGCAGGGGGTTTCCCCCCGCATATATATCCTAATTGACCGTTTAAATTCGGTCAATGGAACACGAGAACACGAGATGGAGCTGATCTTCCGGGCAAAGGCAAACTCACTGAATCAGAGCAACCGATCAAGGGACTCAAGCGAAGGGTGGTGAAACCCTGAAGTTCCCTGCAGGAGGTGGTTGTCTCTGGGAAAGTGTGAGGGATACACAGAGAAAGCCAAAACCCAGACAAGAAGAAACCTGCATTGTGTTAAGGACACCGGTGACCCTCTCAGGTGAACGACAGAGTGGGGGAGGCAAAGCCAAGCCTGTGGTATTAACCTTGACTCGTGAATTAAAGCTGCAAAGACAAGAAAGGAATGCACACAGCCGGTGAGTTAGCGAAAGACATGAAAGGCCGGTGTGTGTCAAAGAAAGATTGAAACCACAGGAGTGTATCTTACAATTGAAGGTTGCGCACATGCTGATGAGACGTGAAAGAAAGCAAACCAGTATTGAACTTTAATTTACCGATAACTGTAAAGCCAGAGTAGCGGTGTGGTCCGGTGAAGAGAAGTATCCCACTCGAAAGTCCCTGCGAAATGCTTGATGTCTTGATATAAAGGGAACAAACTCTGAAATGTGCAAAGGTCAAGATTAACCCAGACGAAAGAGAAAGTTGATGGGTGATTGTTTTAAGAGGAAGATTTCTTTTAACTTTTGTGCTTGTGGTATAGAACTACTAGCACCAAGAGACACTGGGGCAAATAACATAAGGGAGAGCTGAAGTGAAAGTCAAAGTCGTCCTCCGGAGGTCTATGGTAAAAGCCTTGCATATTGGAAAGTCTTCAACATTAGTGGAAGCTCTGAGCCCGGCTGAGAGAGACCGAAAGCGTGAATTAAGCTTGGGGAAGGGAACCCCTGCCATTGCTGTGATTGCGAGATCCGAGACCGGCTGAGGGAGATCTAAATTGAATCAGGTACTTTTTGGTTGAGAGGAATGATCCCAATTGAGGGAGACCTACGTGAACTGTTGATGCTTTGAGAGGTCTGAGCCCGACACAGGGAGACCGATGTGAACTTTTGTTGAACTGCGAAAGAACTTTTGGAACACTAGAATAAGTGACTTTAACGTGGAAGGCCAGGTTTGCCCCAACCCACGTTTTGAATTACCTTTTGTCGATAACCTGAGCCAGAGTGTGTCATCCTGTTTATGGGGGGCCTCCTTACTCTGTGCTGTCCAACGTGGGGAGGAGAGCTGACTCAGCCATCTTAATCTTTTATGTTATAACAGAGACTTTCCTTTGCATACACATTTCCCTTTACACACTTTTTGTACAAGAGATAGGGCAGGCATTAGGTTTTGTTAGTATAGGCCATTTTGATTTGACAAAGACTAACTGGGATTGTGTTTTCCTTATTATTAGATGGTAGAGACTACTCCCATAATAGCTATATGGCAAAGTAGGAATTTTTCCAAACCTCAAGAATCTAAGAAAGGTTTTGAAAGATGTAACTCTTGTGCCGGTGTCATACTTATGATACCATGCCTCCCTAATTTTGCCCTATTTCCTTCTTGTTTTTTCCACCTTCTTGCTCCCTGGTTTCCCACCACGACGGCTCCCTTTCTCGCATCCAGTTCAGAACTACCCCTGTGGCTTCTGCTGCATGCTCCTACTTCACAGCACTGCTGCTCCATTCAAGCATGTCTTGTGCTCCAGAATGCAATCTCTTCCAGCGCGTCTGCCTCCTGCACTCAAACTCCTTGCTCACCTCCTTTTTGTGCCGCCTGTAACCTTAGTATTTGCTTCTTTCTGGAGTATATATGTTCTACCTGTGAATATTCTGCATTTCTTTGGCAGTTCCTATCTGTACCTTCAGGGTTTTCTGTGCCATAACATTTGGACTTTGGAGGGCAGCAAGGAACCAGTGGGTGTTAACAGTACACAGCATCCATAAGCCCTCTACTTGGCAAGTCCTATAGATACGGTTCCATTACTTTTGTTCATTGCTCATTGATGCTGACAGCTAACGTGTGTTCTTTTGTGATTCATAGGCATCCTGTGAAGAGCCTGTTTCTGAACTTCCCTTGTTTTGACCCTCTCTTACCCTGAGGAGTGGAATTTGTATTTAATTTGATAAAAGAAGTAACCTGATATTCTTGTCCAATTGGTACATTTATTTCTGTCTTTTTGTCAAGAGCCTAGTGTCGCGGGTTACAAGAACTCTCCATTTTGTTATTTGAGGGGGGCGAGCAGCTAGGGAATGGGTTGGTCAGCCACTACTCAATTTGCCTCCCAGAGGGGGGACGGAGTTGGATCCTGCAGGCTCACCATTCCTGCCAAGGCGTGGTATTGCACCTACTAAGGTGTTGCAGTTCCCTGCTGTTTCAGATCCCAAGAAAACAACATCAAGGATATCTGAATTCCAAGTAAAATACAACTCTTAGGCAACTTTGCTACACAGTGTTTTGCTCTCTGGACACATGCTGGAGAATAATGCTGACGCTGTTCTGCCTGTTAGACCCACTGTGGAAAGTTAAATAATGCTCCTCAGGCCCACCTGCACAGCTTTGAGAAACACAAGCGCGGATCCTGCACAGAAACATCAAAGAAGTTCCCAAACTTACAATTTGAGGAGCTCAGACAACCATGGTCTTCGCAGTCAGGTAGTACTGCATCCAGATGCTGTGCCTAGCCATCTGGGCCAGCGGAACAATGCAGACACCCACAAAGGAACCCGAGAATTTCTGAGATAAGGGCAATGCTCCAAACTGCCCTTTCAGATGAGAAAGGCACTTGTAGGGACACTCTCTAAATTAGCTAATGTAAAGCGAACCTCTTTGAGAAATTGAAATATCTGTTAGGGGTGGTACAAATAAAATAAAGGGAAAACCCTGAAAAGAATCTGCAACAGCCCTAGCCAATCCGAAGGGCCCAAACAAGTGCCAATTCCCTGGAGGCACTATAAAAGAGGCGGGAAGCAGGAAAGAAAAGGATGAGGCGCTTCGAGGGAAGCAGATGCATCTCCCAGCCATCCCTGGATATACACGCCTTGGTCAACCTGCAGTGTCTACTCTGAAGATAACTAATCCAGATGTGCCGAGGTTTCCTTCCTGCTGCCCTCCTCCCCTATGCCCACGTTCTCCTCACCAATGCTGTTGGATTCGCTGATTTCCTGGAGGCGTCGCCGGGTGAGGTAGTCTCTTTTGTTATTGGGATGCACTTGCCTGTCACGGAGAGAAGCCACAGTGACAGCTAAGGAACAGCTGTCCTGTGGCTCCCCTTCCGGAATCAAGCCGGAAAGGGAAAAAACCCCAGAGGGAAAAACCCTTGATGAAGGACAGGCTCTTCTTTAGAAGTCAAATCCCCAATGGTGCTGACTGGAGGAGGTGGAGAAAGTTCCAACGGGAGGAAGTAAGGAGCGATGTCACAGAAGGTAAATTGCAGTCCAATAGATGGAGATTCTGGACGAGTGAAAAGGAGTAGGAGACTCCACCGGAATAAGCAGCCGTCCTTACTGTGCAGGGAGGAGAAGGAGGCGGTGAATGCACCAGGTCCAGGAGCGCCGGGAGCAGGTAAGGGCACTAAGGAGACCCGGGAAAAAGGGAGAGACCCAGAGGGTGAGAGAAAAGAGAGAGCGAGCGAGAGATAGCAAGAGAGAAAGAGAGAGAGAGAGAGAGAGAGAAGAGAGGGAGAAAGAGAGGCTCTGTAGCCCCGGAACCGAACACGAGAGAAAAAGTAAATAAGCCAGGCATAGCAGAGAGCCGTAGAGAGAGGAGGAGCAGAGGAGGGAGGGAAGCACAACATTGCAAAGTATCGCCGAAGCGAAATAGCTGGTCACTGGCAGAACCGAAGGAAGCCAGAAACACAAAGGGAGAGGGACCCGGAAACAGGAAGCGTCCTGAATCGAGGGTTGCAACGCATATCCTGTGGGTGGAGCTTAAATACTGCACGGAGCGGTGCGTAAGGAAACAAAAGAGGGACTAAAACCCTCTATGTCGGTTTCGCCAATTCCAATGAGCAAGAATCCGCCAATCTCGTCCTCTGCCATAACGGCGGATGACACCAGAGCTCATTCCAGGAGCAGTCAGGCTACTGGAGAGTGGAGGACTCCACAGATGGTCCTCTGCCAATAAGAAGGAAGCTTGAAAGGAAGTGCTTCCTTCATCAGAGAAGACCAGTGGAACACAGGGGACATAATATCGGCTGCCTGAAAAGGATCCTTCATGAGGGGCGAAGAACTATCCTTTGGAAGTGAATGCTGAAATGCAAAGTCTGGGGGAGACCTATTATGAGAATTGCTGAACTGAAGGCCTGAGGGAGACGCTTTGTGAAAGTTCTTTATTCCAAAGCCTAGGAGAGACATTTTATGAAAGCTGATAAAAACCAAGGTCTAGGAGGGTCCGACAACCTGGCCGATACAGCCAGCAGTAATTGACCGTGGAGAGAAGCAGGCCGCAGAAGTAGCGTGAAAGAAGAAGTTGAAGTAGAGAGAGTGGACCCGCGACCGCTGGTGAAACCGGTGAAGAGTTCCCCTGGGAGAAGGTAACAGGAACAGGTATAAGTCTGCAAGGGGGCCGGGAAGATGCAAGACTGTAAGCCATGAAGAAGCAGATGAAGTAGTGAATCACTTCGTAGCACAATTCCCTAGACAATTCACAAAAGTGTGGTGCTGGAGAGTCGAGAGGGACCCAGGGAGCATCTTTGTCATCCCAGTGCGGGCAGAATAAAGAATATAAAGAAAGTTGAATATGTAATATCCTCCATAATGGAATTTGCTGAGAAGAGTCCACCAGAAAAACAGAGGACACTAGCTACACCGAAGAAAGAGACATTCCCTTGTCTCCAGTACAGCAACTATAGCCATGTGATTAAAGGAAACTCTATTCAATATCCTCACACTGGTCAGGAGATACCTCTTAGAGATTTTGCCACGTGCAGTCATTTATGCCATCAAATGCTCCTGTGGACTATTGTATGTGGGACAAACCAACAGATCAGCCAGGGAAAGATGGCTTGAACACAAATCCAACATAAGAACACATAACACTAAATCACTGGTTGCAACACATTTCAAAGATTACAAACACAATTTATCTCAGATTAGATATATTATATTGGAAGTGGTACACAACCCTTTTAGAGGTGGAAATAAATCGAAGAAACTTGTGCAAAGAGAAATGCACTGGATCCACTTGTTGGAACGAGAGGTATGAACGAAGAGTTCAACCTACAATGTTTCCTATGAATCAACACGTTTGATCCAGTTCACAATTTCTATTTTTACCAGTGATTTTGGGTTACTTGACTCACTTTAGATGTTGGATGTTTTTTACTGGTGTATTACGTCTCTGTACAATGTCTCTTTTTTGCATTATATCTTTTTTGTATTGTATCTCTTAAATTATGTGTCCTTTAATATATTGAGAGTGAATTAAACATTCACTAGTGGCATTTTCTGTTAACCTTTCCCTTTATTATTGAAAATGTATGACTTTAACTACCTTTTTTTTTAAATTTCAATTTTATTGGTTTTGCAGAAAAAAGTTTTACAGTTTTTCATGTGAGCAAAAATGGAAGATTATAACATGTAACATTGAGAGAGCGACTTAGGAGTGCGACATACAACGTGTTGGTTAGAAAAACATTATAAAAGCCCCCCTACGCCCCCTCCCATTCAGTTCGTGCCCACGATGAGAGCAGAGGCAGCTTTCTTTTACTTCTTGTGACTTTTCTTTACAGGATTTATATGGCAGGATTAGGCACGTTTGTTTGAGAACTCTTGAGACCTTTTGACAAAGGGACAGGCGGCAAATAGATTGTTGTGTTTGCATTACAGCATTATGCACACATTTTTCTCATGTGGCGTATTTTGCACGGAAGTCTGCCCATTCCATTTCGGTGGAGGCACCTTTTCCGTGTAGAGCAGCGGTCAGAGACTCCATTCTGAAGATGGTTCGCGCGACGTTCACCCATTCCTCCTTGGAGTGGAGGGATGGTCTCTTCCAGGTCATTGTAAGGCAGGCTCTTGCGGCCATCAGGAGGCCCAAAGTCATCTTGGGAGCTTTTAGGATCGTGTCTTCTTCCTGCAGAAGGCCGAAGAGGACCAGTAGGGGGCATTTCTCCCTTTCTTCTTGGTCAAGGTCCTGATCCAACTGAGAACCTCGTCCCAATAAGCCTGGACTTTATTGCAGCCCCACCACATGTGCCAGTAGTTTGCTTCTTGACCACAGCCCCTCCAGCATTGCGGGTTTGCTCCTTGGTACATTTTCGCCAATCTAAGCGGGTCATACTGCCACCTGTAGAGGAGTTTGATTGCGTGGAGTTTATATTGGCATGATATTGATGCTTTAGCCGTCTGTCTACATATGCGCAGCCACATCTCTTCCTGGAGAGGTCCACCTAAGTCGGCTTCCCATCTGTTCCGCAATTTGGTAGAAGGGGCTAGGTTCGTCGTTATCAGAGCATTATACATAGAGCTTATAAGGCCTCTAGAGCCCACGAAAGTGTCCAGTATTTTTTCAAAGGGTGTAAGGTCCCTCTGTAGTTGAACTTTCCATTTCTCTCGTGACATTACTCCCTTCAGCTTTAAATACTGGAAGACAGACAGCGGGCCTATGTTAAGTGCATCTTCAAGTTCTTGTATGGTTATAAAGGTCTTGTTTCTCCATAATTGCCCAGCTCTTTCCAGGCCCGCTTCATACCAAGACTGGTAGCTTAATGGTTCAGATATGTCATCACGTATCCCTGGGACCCAGATGTGTCCCAGGGGAGAAGGCCAGGTCGTGATTCCTTTCATGGTGCTATCGGGTTTCCAAATTGTCCAAATGGTTCCAAGTATGGGATGGTTTTGGATGCTATTCCTCGGTTGGGGTCCCGGGACCCATAGCCATTCTCCAGCGGTGTACGGCCGAAGGTGGAAGTTGTCGAGGGCTATCCAGTGTAAACTTGTTTGCTGTCTCACGTGTGGGATTATTATACGCAATTGGGCCGCTTTGTAATATGCTTCCAGGTTGGGGAGACCCACTCCGGCGTCGTCTTTCTTGAGGTAAAGAAGGGATTTTGGGACTCTTGGTTTTTTGCCTTGCCATAGGTAAGCCATCATGGACTGAATTTCTGAAAGAATCACAATTTTGATGGCATTTAGGCGCCCCATCCATGAGATTGTCAGTTTGGCCCATTTTGCCATGTCGCTTCGCAGTGTCAGTAGGATGGGGGGAAGTTGGCATTGTACAGGGTGTCAAGGTCACGTGTAACGTTTATGCCCAGATATCGCAGGGTGGTCAGGCTCACTTTCACTCTCAATGGGGTGAATCTATCCTCCTCGTTGTCTTTGTTTTTGTCGAGCGGGAGGAGGATTGATTTCCCAGTGTTGATCTTCAGGCCTGCCATCTGTCCGTATTCCTCAATGATGTTCAGGGCCGTCGGGATGGATTCAAGTGGATGAGTGAGATGTAGCAATATATCGTCAGGGTAGAAGCCAAGCTTGTATTCCTTGTCCCCCACCTTGATCCCCCGGACACCAGTGTCCGATCTCAGTCGCTGCGCAAGGGGCTCGAGCGACAGGACGAACAAGATGCCAGATAGCGGGCATCCCTGTTTTGTTCCCCTTTCCAGGGGGAACCATCTGGAGTAGCCTCCGTTGACTGAGACTGATGTTTGCGGGGACGTGTAGAGTGCCTTTATGGCAAGGCGTAGCTTTGGGCCGAAGCCCACCTCGATGAGAACCTTTTCCAGGAAGTCCCAGTCCACCCTGTCGAAAGCTTCTCAGCGTCCAAGGAAAGAAGGGTTGGATCCCCCGGCATGTTCTGAGCCTCGTGAATCAGGTGGAGCGTTTTTCTCATGGTGTCGGCACCTTGGCTTCCTAATATGAAACCCACTTGGTCCAGGTTCACCAATCGCAGTAAGTGGACTTCTATACGGGCTGCTATAACTCTTGCATATATTTTGGCGTCAATGTTGAGGAGCGAAATGGGGTGATACGATCCACAGAGTTTTGGGTCTCTGCCTTCTTTGGGTATAACAGTGAGGAGGGCTTGTTCGAAGGAAGGGGGTGCTTTGACTGTTTCGAAGATATCGTTGAAGAGTGTCGTTAGGAATGGGACAATATACGAGGAGAACGATTTGTAGAAACCTGGGGTGAATCCGTCGTCTCCCGGGGACTTCCCTGTTTTGAGCCGCTTAATAGCGTCAGCAACTTCCTCCTCACTGACAGGGACATCGAGAGCCTCAGATTCTGCATGTGTTAGCGACGGTAGTTTGACATTTTTGAGGTATGCCTCCATGGCATTTGGCAGGGAGGGCGGGTCACACATGTATAGATCTTCATAGAAGAATGCGAAGGCTTCCTGAATACCCTGGGGAGAGGTCTCTGGGGTATCCAGGAGTGTGCCGTCCGTCCTTTCTATGGTTTCCACCCATCTCTCGGCTCCCTGTGTGCGCAACCTTGCCGCTAGGAGGGCGTCTGCCTTATCACCTTTTTCGTAGAATATTTGCTTTAGGTGCTGTAGGGTTTGGGTTATTTTGCCGATTTCCAATACTTTGAGTTCTTCTCTAAGTTCTTTGGCTTCAATGATGTATTTTGTTCGTTCGAGCGGTTTTGATTGGGCTTGCTTCTCAGCCAGATTCAGTTTCTCCCTAATGTTCTTCTCGATTAAGGAGCGTTCTCTCTTTTTGCAGGCTCCCTCTCTGATGAGGATGTCCGTCCAAGTGGCTTTGGCTGCTTCCCACACTGTGATCTTCGGGACCTCCCCTGAGTCGTTAAACGTGAAATATTGTTTGATTTCATTTTCGAAGTCATCTCTGAACACTGTGTCCTTCCATAAGGAATCGTTGCACCTCCATTTTGTGGTTCGGGGAGTTTGGTTCGCCCAGTGTATTTCGGCCATGACCATATCATGATCCGACCAAGAGATCGGGTATATGTTTGCGGCCGTGGTTTCCCACAAGAGGCCTTCGGACAATAATAAATAGTCAATTTGTGTGAGAGTTTCATGTGGGATGGAATGGAAGGTGAAATCACGATCTGTGGGGTGGAGATGACGCCAACTGTCGATTAAGCCAAATGTCAAAAGGGCTGCCTTCACATCTGCTGCATCATTCATGTGGGATGGTTTGGGTGTGCTGGTCTTACTTTGCCTGTCTAGAGAACTGTCCATCCACAAGTTGAAGTCTCCCCCCAGGACCGTGTGTCCTTGTGCCATATTGAACACTCGCTTTGTGGAGGCATCTTTTCTGTCCGTGGTTGGGGGCATAGACCGTGGCCAGAGTGACTGGAGTAGCCTGTATGGTCCCTGTTATAACCGTTGTTCTTCCCTCCGTGTTGACCCAAGTGCTGCGAATCGACATACGGAGGCCCTTCCGTATCAGTATCCCCACCCCTGCCTTTTTTGATAATCCGAAGCTCCACAGGGAAAAACCGTCAGCTATACTCGGGATTGTTCTTTCTGTTCCCCTGAGGTAGTGAGTCTCTTGTATGAATAGAACGTCAATTTTGGAGCGCTTGAATTCCCTGGCCACAAGAGAGCGCTTCGTGGGGGAATTTAAACCCTTAAAGTTAAGTGTGCATATGTGTAAACGATCAGTGTTAGGTGTGTTTGCCATTGAGGATGTTTAGCAAAGGTATTGCTGATCTCTGTGCCTGTCGTGCTGCCTCTCCTAGTCCTCGTGACCATAAGTTCAGTTTTTGTCCTTTGCCATTAGAAAGAAGCTGGGTCAGTTTTACCACATTTTGTGAATCGGCCCCGTGTTGTAAACAAAAAGTCTGTAAAAATCCAACATTTCCCTACCAGCCATCCCTCCACCCTCCAGGAACAGGGCAGCCCAATGTAGGGTCACCCACACCCATCTCCTCCCGTGGCGTCCGATTCAGCTGGGTTAACTTCACCCAACTGATGTCGAACCACCAGTATGAACCGCACAACATTCGGTCCAATGATCAATAGAACACAACATAACTTTAACTTTTGAGCCCCCAAATCATGTCACTCGAGACCCGGAAACAAGAGGCTTTCCGTGTCATCATGTAAGACTGTTTCAACAGTAGCTCCCTGTCCAGGTGTGATCGAGTTCATCAACATTTCCCCCCTTGTCCCCGGCCTGTACCTTATTGCACGTGATTCAGCCACAGATCCAGCCCTGAGGTTCATTGCAGCGTAATCGTCACCCAATGTAGTTTCGCCGTTTAAAATGTCACGTTATGATGGGCGGTCGAGATGATGGAAGAGTCAGTGTTCCATATCTGAGGAAGCATTCATCCTCCTGAATTTCCTGGAGCCGTGCATTTTTCTTCTTCGAAGGGCCTTTAATTTGCCATGAGCCTTCAGCAATTTTCTGTGCCGGCACGTGAGGTCCATTCGCCTGGGGGCCTAATAGGTCTGCAATGGCATCTTCTTCCGTCTCAGGGATGCCAAAGACACGTATATTTTTTCGGCGCTCTCTATTTTCCAAATCGTCAACTTTTAGACAGAGTTCCTCCTCCTTGCTCTCAATTTCCGCAAGGCGGTGATCGATTTGCATTTCCAGTGTGCTTGATGAGGTTTGGTTGTGTTCGGCCTCCTCAAGCCTCTCCTCCATTTTATCGATTCTGTTTGTGATCTTGTCAATTTTATTCCCAATGTCCGCCCTCATCCCTTTCCTTTCTGAAAGGAGGTCAGCAATATCGCCATTGGTCAGTGCTTCCTCGGCATTCTTGGAAGCCATGGTCGAGGGGTCGGGCAGGTGGGGGGAGGACTGTATGAACTTGAATTTGGCCAATTTTAATTTTATGTCCATGGGCTCAGAGTGCACCAGTGGTCCGCTGGGCAGTGTTCAGTTAACACCAGGCCTATCTGTGCCGACCGGGAGAAGGATGGGTGAGGGTCTGCGCCACCGTGGGCGTCTTGAAGGTACAGTGCTTCTGTCACTTTGTTTCTCCACCGCATGCGCAGGGCGTGAATCTGATGTGCACTCGTGGTCTATCGTGCGTGGCCTCAAGGGCCCTGAGAGAGGTCTGTGATGGGAATGAAGAAAGGCGTAGGAAGGTCCTTATCACAGTGGGGACCCTTTGGACACAGGGCCTCTGAATCTATGTCTTATTTCCCACATGCACAAAGGGTGGCTCGCCTGTTCAGCATAGGCAGGGCTGACTCAATAATGGAGTGACCACAGGGGTTCTGTAGGGGGTCCACTCACCGTTGCAGGGGGGGATTCCACTTAAAATTGGTGGATGAGGTGGGGTGCCTGGTCTAACCGAGGAGGGCACATGCCCCAAGATTTGGGAGCCCAACCCTCGAGTTGCCAAATGTCCGGTATGTTGATGGGGCAGCGACCACTGCCCTATGCCGCCAAGTGAAGGGGATCCGATTCAAAGGTCTGTTTTCCCTTTCTGTGATGAAGCACTGGGTACAATAGATCTGGGCTCTCTGCCGTAGGCCTTATCCCGGACCCTGCATCCAGTGGCGCAGATCAAAGAGGGTCAAGTGTCTGCTGGGCTACAGGCATCTGTTGGAATGTGAAGTGATGTAGACACCGGCGTAACCTGTGCTCCCCAGGGCACCCCTGATGTCGTCAAATGCCGCTTGTTCAAGCGGGCCCCAGTTCCAGGTGGTATCTTTCTTTGTCAGTGCTCTGAGCGGTTCCGACCTGGAGGCAAGATTCTGGATGAACCGTCCACAATACGTAATCATGTCCAGAAAGCTCCGCACATCAGACACGGATTACGGAGGCTGTGCCCTTTTAATGTCCTAGACCTTCTTGGGATCAGGTGACACCCCCCCTTCTTTAAACACAAAGCCAAAGAATTCTATCGATGGTCGCAAAAATTTGCATTTCTCCTTGTGGAGGGTGTGGCCCAGGGACTGCAGCCTCTCAAACGTTTTCGCCAGCTGCCTCAGGTGGTCCACCTCCATTCTGGCAAACACCAGGATATCATCCCTGATATTTAAGACGCCTTCCAGATCTGCTAGGGCGCCCCGGATGATATTTTGGAAAACCTCTGCCGCCGAGGACACACCAAAGCTCAGTCTCTTGTAACGGTATAGCCCTCGGTGTGTAGTGAAGGTGGTGATGTACCTCGACTCGGGGTGGAGGACAACCTGGTGGTAGCCCGCTCGGAGGTCCAGCTTTGAAAAGAAGCGAGCGCCCTGTACCTCGGCAATGATGTCGTCAATCGGGGTGAGGTGTCTCTCTGTCTCTCTTGATTGCTTTGTTCGGCAGCCTCATGTCGACACAGATTCTGACAGCATCTGGTTGTTTGGGCTTCCATGCTACTACAATTGGGGACACCCAGGGAGTCGGACCCTCCACCTTCTCTATTATGTCGAGATTAACCAAGTTGTCCAGCTCCTTGTCGACATGTTCACGAAGATGAAAGGGTACCCTGCGATGTTTCAGGGCAATGGGCTGCACAGATTCATCAATATGCAGCCTCACCGGGTCACCAGCCATCTGCCCAATCCCTTTGAACAGTGCGGCATACTTCTCAAGCAAGTCATTGATGTCTTCAAGATAGACGGAGTATGCAAAACTGACGATGCCGAGGGCCTCCGCCGCTGCACAGCTCAGCAAAATATTGGTGCTCACCGGTGTCACGTAGAATCGTGCAGTGATTTGGGAGCCATTGTGCTCCACCTTTGCCACAAACACACCGTCCAGTGGGATAGGGTCCAGACCACCAAAAGCGAAAATGCGGGCTTTGGGGGCGGCCAACTTGAGAGGCCGGTCCATAGCGTCATAGTGTCCCCGGGCCATCAAATTTACGGACGCCCCCATTTCCACCGGGACCGGAGACTGATTTACCTCCACCACGCATCTTGGCTGTCTCCTGTTCTTTCCTTTCAGGACCCCCACAATGGAGACAAAGAAAATGTTCTCTTCCTCCTCTTCGTCTGCTTCTTCCACCTCGGCATCCTCCTCACTCTGGTCCACCTGAGCGACGTTGGGCGGTCGACCCTGGCGAAGGAAACCGGACCGGGCCGGGCCTCGTGGCACCAGCACAGGCATGGCCGCCTTGCACACCGTCGAGAAGTGATCTGGCAGCCCACACCTTCCACAAGTCTTTCCAGCCCCAGGGCATTCCGTTGGGTGGGGCAGGTCATACCCACACTTTTGGCAGGCCTCCCCAGCCCTCCCGGCTCTATCCTGGGGTCCGCCGCCAGGTCTTCTGGTGCCCCAGCCACCACGCCACATCGCACACACCTCCTCAGTCCTGATGGAGCGTGACTCAGCCTCCATTCTAGCTGCGCTCGCCTCGGACACCTCATGGCACCTCCCCAGTTCAAGGATGCGTGGAAGCGTGATTCCGGGCTCCCTTAATACTTGGCGCCTAAGCTTGCTTGAGGAACACGCCTGGATGAGCATAGGCCTGATCATATCTTCTGCATCGCCCCAAGCACAGGCCAGCGACAGGCGCCCCAGGCGCCCATCGAAGGTGTCCAAAGTCTCGTCCTCTTTCTGTTTGGTGGACAGCATCACGAAGCGTTCGTAGTCCGCGTTGGCAAGAGGCAGAAAATGAGCTTGAAGGGCGGAAGCGATTCAAAAATCTCCTGAACTGAGGGCCCCACCGAGTATAACATGGTTGCCAGCCTGCTGTCATCATCAACCATTTGAGCGGCCCGAAAGTACATGTCTAGGTGGTCCACCCACCTCTACCATCTGGACCCCAAGCTGGAAGGTGGGCCCGAGACATCAAACTCCAGGATGGGCTGCATGGCCGCGTGTGCACGTGCCTGGGCCATGGCAGGAAGAATTGGCTGGGCAACAGGTGCTACCGCCGGCTGCACCGGAGGCAAAGGGCCTGGAGACCCTGCTGGAGCAAGTGGAGGCTGCTGCATCGGCTGCACTGGAGGCAATGGGCATGGAAGCCCTACTTGAGCACGTGGAGGCTGCTGCACCGCTGCTGGTTGTGCACCGTCCTGATCCTCAGTATCACTCGTGAGTTCGAGCACACAGGCACGCCCAGCATGGAAAGTGGGGGCCGCAACTCAAACTCTGAGCCACCTCCAGGCAAAGGAAAGATCACCATGGGAGCGAAGATGACCAGAGTACACTGTCCCCCTCCACAGGCAACCCTTAACAGCCTACATCCAGCCACCAGACCTGATGATTCCAGGATGCAAACTGAAGAAAAATCTCTGCAACACACCTCTGTGATGATGAAGAGGATGCAAAAGCAGTAGGGCCACCAGTCTGATGATGAAGAGGATGAAAAGAAGGCCCCAGCCTTCAGCTGTTCCAAAAATTGAGTCCAGAAAGAATTATGGGCTATGCAGGCCCAGCCATTGTAGCCCTCCTCCTTGCTTGCACTCGACGTAGAAGACCCAAGAAATGAAGAAGTCACAAATTGGTCATATATATATATGCAGGTATAGCTGCCTGCTGACAGGATGTTCAAAAATTAGGTCTGGATGCTCTTCACTGCTCGAACCGGAGCTCAGTGAAGTTCCACGGCCTGATAGGTAAAATGGCCGCCAGCCGCATGGGTGACGCACTGCCTACGGCCCTTCGTTTCAGTAAAAAACAATGTGCAGGAATATTCACCGCCAGGCCCAGGCATCGTCTCCCCCACTTGTCGCCACTGTTGGGGGTGTGTTGCGACCCCCTACGCTGTCCGCAAGCCCCGGACCCAAAGGACTCACACGCCACACGTCCTCTTGGTTCAGGCTTCCCGGTCGCTCTGACGTGGCCGGGAACGCCCCGTTTATTTATGCTGCACATGGCAGCATGCAACGTCACGCCGCCGCGTGCGCGCCCCGTCATCGGGCAGCGCCACAGTGTACCGCTCTAAGATTACCTGAATCTTATCTAAAGAGTCTCCTCTCTTGTTACAGCGTCTATAACATTGCTGCTGCCATTGTGCTCAATCCATTGAGTGACAGACTTATTGGGTAAATATAATTTCCTTTTATTTTATTTCATCTTATTTTTTCGAATATTGTGTGATAATGGCATGTGGCCTGACGACAGCGTGCAGCCGTCGCACATGTTGTTTAAAATAAAGTGGGCGTTCCCGCGGCTCGGCAATGCGCACCGGGAGCCCAACAGAGAAGTCCTGTGTCCAGGTGTCCCATTGCAGGTACAGTGGGCAAGACCTTACCATGGTTGTACAGGCGCTACCTATACCACCACATGTTGCACGCATTGTGTTTCAGATGCATTAATTCATACGACTTCCTCTGCCTTGTTACACAGGTAAACCCAAGGGTGATTCTCCACCTTCCACTCGATGTGGCTTACTGGCATAGTTTATGTTGTGGGGCTGCTCCGGACCACCGGGCAGCCTCCATACTCATGTCAGGGGGCACCCGACTGGACACACAGGTGCGGCAATCACGCCGCAGACTGATGGGTGGGGGGGTCACCTCACCCGCTCCGGACCACCGGAGCGCCACACGTGGCCGGGGGCACTCGGCGCACAGCGGCCCCAGCTCTGGGGGGGCCCAGGCCGGGGTTGCCACCCTAGCCATGCTCACATGGCAGGGGAAACCCACAGGGACGCCGTCCGGACGGCGTTGCCCAGCAGGGACACCGTCCTCGGGCTGGGCCCCGTCCTTGGGCCCAGCCAACACGGTGCAGCACCAGCATGGTGCTGACAAAGAACGACACCGGAGTCAGTTTCCGTCTTGACTGACGAGCTGGAAGCAGCTCGTCCCTTTTATTAACGTGGTCACATGGGGAGCCATGTGACCACAACACACACTGGAAGATACCATGACCCCCTACAGGGGTGACATGCAACAGTTTATACTTGCCTACTTGTTTCCTCAGGTAACATTATACACATTTAGTCTGAGATATAATTTACTCTTTTGAAGGCGCTCTGGGCACTTTATTTTTCCCTGCTCCTTTGCTTTTTACTGTCTACTAACGCACTTTGATTCCATATACACTCCTTATTTTACTACTCACCACTTAATGGAAGGAAGGCTCTGTCAGGATCTCATCACGTGTTAACCAACGGCAAAAGAATAAGAAAACTTGCCGAATTAGGGGACGGGCTGCATCCAGGAAGAAAGCTGTATTAACAACGCCTCTTGTGGCAGCACCTCGCTTAATTTGTCCTTTATTGCCTCGATGCATAGAACATGGGTTGCCATGGCGACTTTGGCGTCGATGCATTCCCGTTTCAGCCTGTGACTTTTAGGGGAGGAGTATGTTTCCATATCAACCCATAAAAACTTCTGGGTTACGCAGATCCCTGCTTCTGATTTTGCAAAAATCACGGCTTTGTACTTTTTGGTACTCTGTATTGATTTCTTGTGTTTTGTACCTTGTCTTGCCTTCTCAATATCCCATCCCCGACCCGGACCATGGTAAAGGAATTACTTTTTGCCGACTGAACTGCTACTTCGCTGCCTGCACATTAACAGACCCGGACCGTTGTAAAGGAATTGGTTTTTGCCTGCTGAACTGCTACCTCGCTGCCCGCACGTTAACAGACCCGGAAGGCCTCTGAGATTCCCTTCTGCCTGCTGAACTGTTACCTTGCTGCCCGCACATTAACAGACCTGGAACACCTCGGATATTCCTTATCTTTTCATTTCAACAACTGGAACATTAGCTCTTACCTGTGACTAGACTACGCTGCATTCTTCACGTCCTGTTTGGATTGGCTTTATTGAAACTTCTCCACACCGCACCAGTGTATTTCTTCAAGGTGTCGCGAACTGGAGACTGGAGCTACTCAGTGCTCAGGTTGTTAGGCGTTCTCGTGCCGGCGGGATAGTTCTGGGACTAGAGACTTTCGTTTTCGTCCATCGTCCTCATGCCGTCGGGTTAGATAATACACTGGTTGCACAGTGGGGTTTTCCAAGTCTAACAGAAGTCATCCTGGTAAGTCATTGTTCTTGACCGTATCCTTCTACTTTGATATCTTAGAATTGTTACTTAGCTGATCTTGCATCTTGATTTCTTTAGTGATTTCATTGAGGACGTCTCTGATGGGAATTGAAATGTCCTAAACCAGATTAGAAAAACTCATCTAACTTTAGGTTAGTGTTTCACCAGTTCTTGTCTAAAGATGAATGCCCTGCTACTTCTTGCACAGTTGATTGTCCTTGTACTTGCAGACTAACGTGCCATTGTTCCCTTACAGAGCCTGGTCCTTTGTCTGGTGTTCCATCTTTCGACTTATTGACTCCTCTGGGTTTCACCTTGGGTACCCAGAGGGGTACATTGGTAGGAAGAACTCTACTACTACACTACGAGTTCAACTACCCCAGATTTTTACGGGCTCTGACACAAAAGTGCCATCTTTTTGGCTATAAACTTTTAATAACCAACAAAAGGGTTGGCAAAATGCCTCTCTATCCCTAAATACTAGGAGGGGTTTGCCTGCCTCAAAGGAAACTAAGGAATAGGTTAGGATGTCAAAACAAAATGTATGGTACCGTCGTGTCCTAAAACCCTACCTCTGTTCCAAACACTACTGACCTAAATCAACTGTGTAGGGTTGGTTTCTTCCAAAGAAAAGTGTTCATAATAACTCTTGTCATCAGACAAGTTTCCAATGTCTTGGGTCGTCCAAAAGACAAAAGAAACATTCTACCAAGTACAAGTCCCAGACTTCTAGGGGTTTGCTCCTTTCCCCTGGATTCCATCTGGTTCTATGTTCCTTTCTTTGGTTCCTAAAGATCCTGTATCCTCTCAAGTAAATGTCACTGTATTTTATATCTTCATAGAGGTGCCAGTCCCAGACTCACAGTTCTTTTAATACCATCTTGGTGCATTTCCTTACCAATCATGGAGTTTTCATCATAACAGTCTCTCTTATCTTCAGGGTTCTCAATCGTCTTGTTCTCAAACTCTCTTTTGTCTTTATAATACCGGCTTGGTGTATTTCCCTAGTAAGCATAGGTTTTTCATTAAAATAGTACCTCTTATCTTCTGAGTCCTCGACTCTCTTGTTCTTAAACTCTTTTGGGTGCGAGGCCTAGAGTCGCGAAGGTTGAAAATAATGGCGTGGTTCACTCTCCTGCAAAGTATATGTCCAGCTTGTTTAGTCTTCCACCAAGCGTTTGTCCTCACATGGGCTCTCTTTCCATCTCTCGGGGTTACAGACCCTCTTATTATTCGGCTTTCATATGGGTGTGGGTGCCAGACTCGCACTGCGCTCTTGCAATAGCTTAGTTTACTCTCCTGCCAAGTATATACCCCTTCTGCACTCTCTAAGCTTCTCCTGAAGTCCCAGACCCTCTCACTGTCTTGTTCCTGTTGCTCCTGAGCACCTCCCAAACCCTCAGTATCTTCAGCTGTGCCCGTGAACCTGTTTCTCTGGTGCACGTCTTCCAGGCAGCAGTGCTCCCTTCTGGAGACCCAGTAGCATTTGGTTGCTTGCTTCGGTCTGTGGCATCCCTGCCGATCAGTTTCTCTTCGGTTTCTCATTGGTGGACATTCCGCCAGTCCCATCTAGCTTCATGGGACAAGTCTTCGCTTCCTGGTGGGTTCCCAGGCTTTGGGACGCCCAGAGGTTCGTTCAGGCAGCGTACAAAGGAGCTTGTCCTCCTCTGCCTGCTTTCACACTCCGGCTCAGCTCCATACAGAGTCTCCTGTTTCGGTTCCTGGTTGCTGGGTCGTTGTCTGCCCAGCTTCCTAGCTCGAGGACCGCTCTCCCCATCTTACCACAGCAACCCCATACACGTGTTTCATCCTTGTTGGGCATCATCAGTGAGGGGAAGCTGTGCCTCTCTAAGAACAGTGAGCAAGGGGTCCACGTCTGGATTGCCCTGGTAACTTAGGGTGAGACCCAAAGTTAATTTATGCAAAACCAGGGGGGTCTGGGAAACTCTCTAGCAGCACGACCCATTGACTTGTTCTTGGGTAGATGGCCCCTGGGAGAGTCTCAACCAAGTCTTTAGCGAGGTGAATCTGTGCCTCTTTAAGAACTTCGAGCAAGGGGTCCATGTCTGGATTGCCCTGGTAACTTAAGGTGAGACCCAAAGTTAATTTATGCAAAACAAGGGGGGGTCTGAGAAACTCTCTACCAGCATAACTACCGAGTCTTTAGCTCACTGTTCTTTTCACAGAGAAGAAATGTCCCTGCATATCAGTCTTTGTCTGGCCAGGGGCAGTCCAGCACCGAAAAGCTAGTCAATTCTCCTCTGAACAAGAGTACCACAGCAACCCCATATATGTGTTTCAGTGTTTCAGCCTTGTTGGGCATCATCAGTGAGGTGAAGCTGTGCCTCTCTAAAAACAGTGAGCAAGGGGTCCACGTTTGGATTGCCCTGTTAACTTAGGGTGAGACCCAAAGTTAATGTATGCAACACAAGGGGGGGTCTGGGAAGCTCTGTGGCTGCCTTATATTCACAAAGGATAATGTTTACACAGATGTCATTCAAATTGCGCCAGTTTATGTGATTTAAATGATCACTACAGATTCAGAAGGGTGAACAACATAGTATTTAATTGAGTTCATTGATTTTTTTATGAAATTCTTTTTTCTCCAATACATGTTTTAATGGTCAGTGCACATGAGTAAAGTTGCTCCAACTGTTTATATCCAGTATACACAATATCAATCAATCACTTTTCATAAAACAGATACACAATCACTGTTAAAAACTATAGATTCCTTTCTTCACTGACTTGTAGTCTCAGCTTCTTATTTATTTTAATCATAGGAAAAATGAAGAGTTTTATTAAAACAAATTTCCTCTCCACTAATTTGTAACCTCTTTCAATAATTTGTAAGCTCAACACGTGTTTCTCCACTGTGTCTCCAGTGGGTCATCAGGAGGTTATTGAGCTCAGAGTTTTTAATATATCAAGAACATTTATTTTCTCAGAAATGATAATCCGAATTTGACAGGGTCTAAAGGGAAAAAGAAAAAACAGAAAATAAAAAGGATTTTATTTTTTACCATATGGTAGCTATTCACATATTATATGTTTTAAATATCAAATAGTAAATACGCACTCATCCGTGTGCTTTTTGAGGTTCATAGCAAGAGAGTTAACTCTTCTAATGACTTCTCAATAAGATTTGATAGTCTGAAAATGTGTATAATAATGCTTTTAGTGATGTCTTGTTGGCTTGTACCACTTAGGATGCACATACTAAATAGTGCCAAATTCAGTTCATTTACCTGTTTGTCAGTTGAATGAGCAATAGGATCCGTTTGTCCTCAGGAAACTCTGATCCCATAATGGTTCAGAATTTCAAAATGGCTGCTATTTGTCTAGGTGAGTACCGACGTCATCACGCTAGTGTGCAGGATGACGTCATCATGCAATTGCGTCCCTCGCCATCTTGAAGTAAAACAAATAATGTTTTCATATAGATCTAATGGAGTGACACAAATACGCCTAAATAATATAATATGAGTGTTACCAAACATGATCTCAAAAGCCTACACATTCCTATCACAAGGCCAGTAACCTAACATGTGATGCTAATCACATAAGCTGGCACAATTTGAATTACCCCCTCGTAAAAATGATCCATTGTGAATATTGGGCAGCCACAATATTGGGACATTCTTTGACGACAGTGGATTACAAATTAACAACAAACAGATTCGCCAATTAGGTTGACTTCTGTCTGCATTTTCATTTTAACAACTATTCTACAATCAACCGAGGCTAAATCGGTATTGTGAACTAAGAATGATCAGATAATTAAAGTGTAATAACAAGGAGAATGGAAGAAAATGTTCAATCGAGATATGGAGCGGCAGAAGAATTATTTCTAATACATCAACTTATAAATCATTTTTAAGAAGACTTTTTGAACAATTGGAAGCGCTATCTAAACAAGAATTATCTAAATGGTGGGATATTAAAACAATTAAAAGGTACCACAAAGTGGGCCGTATCCCATATGTCTTTTTCCATCGTTTGAAGAGGAGGACGGGGAAGCTCTCAACGACTGGGAACCATTACTTATAAATACATCAAAAGGAATCATGATGAGCGTTACTAACCATATACTGAAGGATATAAGTGCTGTTAAAGAAAAGATAGAATCTTTGAGACTTCCAGAAATAACATTTAAAAACTACCAAATGTGTGATTATTATCTATCTAAGTTTACCAAGGAGCTCAAACAAAAGAAACAGAAAACATTTATCAGAGATGAAAATGATTATAATAACAAAAGAGTCTTTCCATTTCAAAGAAAACATGATTAAAAAACTGTTCATAGTACAGATCAAAAAGTCAAAATGTCACAGATTATTATTGATTCATCATCTTTGATGTTTGCTTTCTTGTTGGTATTCGTCTTGGTGGCAAAGGCACTTGCTGTGTGGATTGTGGGGGTCCGGGCTCCTTTGCTTCGTCTGGTCTCAGCATCGGTTGCCAGGCACCAGGCCCACCACTGTTCTCCAGTGGTTGTGCCAACAGTGAGGATGCTTGTTTCCAATCTCCGTTCCACTCCTGATAGGATCCTCCTGCTCGGTCAGCACACCCGCCGGTTAACCTAACCTCCAGTTAGTGGATCTTGCTTTTCCCATACCACCACTGGTACCACCTCTCCAAGATGTTGTCACTGCATAGTTGTTGCTCTCCTGCCTACATAGGCATCTCTCTCCCATTCTAAGCCCACCCAGTTCTTATACAAGTCATCATTATCAACAGAATTGTGTCTATCTCCGTTGATTTTGGCATTCAGACGATGTTCAGCATTACCTATAGCCGATAGAGTAAGAGAAAGCTCTTTGTTGGTTATAGTCATAGCAGGAGATACCAAAGTCTTTCCAACACCCATGTAAGCAGAAAGGGTGTTAAGGACTCGGAGTTCCATATCGGAATGGGAGTCCTTGTCCCACTTGCCCAGACCTCTAGGGAGTATCTTGAGTAGCGGGCTCACCTCCCTAGCCTCAAAGGGTGTGGCTCCTGTGAGGGGTCAGAAATGAGAGGCAGACACAAAGTTGTAATATTTTCATTATAAGACATCTTTATTAAATCAAAAAGGGTTGGATGAAGGCATCTCTGTCCCTATCCTGAAGAGAGTTTCCTTACTTAGGAAACTAAAACTAAAGATCAGTCTGTGTCAAGTCATCAAACTTATAAACTGTCCTTGCAGGGTTCGAAATTCCCGGGCGCTGGGCGCTAAATGGCTCCTGGCTCGAATGATTTGGCTCCTGGTAAGGCCTCCCACTAAGGCTGAAGAGCTGTAAAAGGCAACTGCTTCAAAAACGGATTCTGCAGTAATTGCCTACTAAGACCACTAGATGTCAGTAGAGCATAACTGGAGCTGCAAGTTGTCTAGAAACTGGAAGTACACGGACAGATACATTTGTTTCCATGTTTATAGTGCGTCCCAAATACAGGCCCATTTAAACTTCAAAAGATACATTAGAGTTCCTCCATTTCACAGTGACATCTAATGTATCCATTGACGTCTGAATGGTATTTTAATTCAGTGAGTGTTGACATGTAAAAAAAGCACTGGCCAACAGTTTAGGCTTTTGTATAGGCATGGGAAAGGCACTTGCCAGGTACTGCCGGAGTAACTGGCCATTGATGACAGCAAGTGCAAAATGGTGTGATAACCTGCGCATCAAGTAGCAGTGCCTGGCAAATGCCTAATACTTATACACAAGCCAAAACGTTTGGCTTTGCCAATGCTTGTTTTTAACAGGATTTCAGTGAAGGGCACACATAGTGCTTGTATTCTCGAGTGGCTGATGTCAGACCCTGGTTAAGACACTAATTACAAATGTAGGGGTTTCAGAGCTTCAATTAAGTCATTAATTCGCAGAAGACTTCTTTGAAACAACCTTGGCAGGCATTTGAGTGCAAAGTCTGACGCTAAGGCTTGATTAAAGCGAGCTGAAGAGTTCCCATGAGGAGGTGTTTTGGGCGGTGAGAGGCAGGGTCTGGGTGGGAATGGCCACAGAGATTAGCATGGCCATGGGCAGTCAATGGATGAGCAAATAAACAACTACAAGCTGCGTATCCCTCCACATATGCCATTTCTCCCTATCTGTACTAAAATGTAATAGTTTCGGCTTATAGGTGTTGCAAGCGACGCCTAATAGCCCAAACTGAAAATGTGTTTTGTACAGCATTGTTATGGGTCTACAGTAAAGGGAGCCAAGGCTATTTTATTTAGAAGCTGCTGCATCTGAGAGCCATCATAATGGCCCTGCATGCAAGGTGTTGCAGGTATTTTAATGGGCACTCTGCAAACGTGCCTCAGCGTGTACAGGAAATCCTTTTCCTCCACATTGTTTGTTTAAAGCAGTAAGTGTGTTCTTATTGTGCAAAAACAGTAGTAGTGGTTACCAGCTTTAGTGGACAATGCAATGTTCAACTGCAACAGTTACTTTGCATGTAAATTATTATTCTGCAGCATTAAAAAAAACATTTACTACTGCAAAGTGGGTTCAACCCATGAGCCAGGTACAGGTATGCCAATCTCCAAAGAAATTGATGCAAACTGCACGCATATGCTTGAATTCTTGCAGGGCCGTCCCTGCCTTCCTTTCTTCAGCAGTCAAAATGATTGCCATTTACTTCGATAATGGCAACATCGGTTATTCACAATGCAGTGATGCTACTAGCACTTACTGTGATGCAGTGAAGTTTACATTTTTGCGCAAGTAAGGCCATAGACTTAGCAATGCTGTCAGAATCTGGCATGAAAGCCAATGAGATAGCTGATTATGTCCCTCTACTTTTGTCCAGGTGCCCATAAAAGCCAACCTTCTTCAATAGCTGGTCCCACTTCCAAATCCCTCAAACCCAATTACCCGCAATCAGTCCTCCAACCACTCCTGCCATGAGGACACATCACATAGTACCAATGCACTGTTCTTATGCAAAAGGGCAAATAAATTCAGTCAGTTACTTTTCAAACACATTCCTGGATCTCCATCCAACAAGAGAACTGCAGCAATACAGCACGAGAACAAGCGTTTAGCAGAGAAGAGGCAGCGAGAAAGAAAACTACCAGGGCAGCAAAGAGATATCAATGGAGGTTCATGGATCGATATAGATGCAGTTACAATGATGGATATAATGGCAGAGAGATTAAGTAAAGACCAAGTGAGAGGTAGCAACATAGAGGGACATTGGGTTTCATTACAAGTATGCCGGTCCGGAAATAGAGGTGCCGGTCGCTCCGCACCGTCATCTCTATCCGGACCGGCATACTCCAAGTCGCGATGCCGCTAACACGTCACTGCAAGTGACCTACCATATCCGGCAGCACTGTGAATGGAATCTGCGGAATAACACATCGGATGTGCCTGAGACACCAGCATGGCGGTAGTATGTGCACATTCTGAGTACTGCATACACGGAAACACTGGCGTAAAAGTGGCAGTAGCACTGTGGTGACCTTGCCGGAAACACCAGCATTGTGGACCTGGCGTTAAACAGTCTCAGTTGTGAAGAAACAAGCCACAGATGTCCCAAAATAGCCCAGGTGTCCACCTAGAGCACTGCAAAAGTGCAAAAGGACCACTCCCACACCCCACACCCCTTCCAACACAACCATGCTTGCAGCAGCAGTAGCAGTAATGGAGCTGGAGGCCCTGCAGGCAGGGATACAACTTGAAGAGTCAGACAGGAAGAGAAGGCAGTGGAGAGCAGGAGGAGAAGGAGGGCCATCATGGCCATGCAAAATAACAATGGCCAGTTGGTTGCAGCTCGCAGGCAGCCACCCATACCACGCATAAGGGCCACACACTTCAACCTCAGCCAAACACAGATCCATGCCCTGTACCGGCTATACAGGGACACCATCACATTCATATTGGACTTGATCCACAATGACCTTCTCAGCCCCATCGAGATCCATACTGCCATCACCATCTTGCTCAAGGTAGTGTCTGTGCTACACTTCCTTGCCACCGGCACCTACCAAAACACTGTGGGTGAACTGCATGGGCTATCCCAACCCTGTTTTGGTGGGTCCTCTTTCAGGTTATTGATGCCCTCCTGTGGCACGTGTCTGATCACATTGGCCTACCCAGAACACCTGACCAGGTTAATGCCACGAAAATTGCATTCCATGCCCTTGCCGGAATGCCCAATGTGATTGGTGTATTGGACTGCAGACATGTGGCCATGCATGCCGTTGAGGCAGTGTACAGGAACAGTAAACTATAGCACTCCCTCAATGTGCAGATGGTGCATGATGCACACCAGCGTATCACCCATTGCTGTGCAAGATTCCCAGGGTCAACCTATGATTCCATGGTGCTGAGGAACTCCACGCTGCCAGGGTACATGGCACGTCACAGCGGAGAGCGAACCTGGCTGTGAGTGAATGTAATTACCAAAGCATGTGCACTGTGGAATTGGGGGTTGGGGGGCACAACTATCTGCAGTGCATGTGTGCAATGCAAGGCCTGGCACAAAAATAGCATGCATGACTTGCGTGTGTCAAATGTCCAGCAGGTGCATGCGCATGCATAATAACATCAAAGCTGGACTGCAACATTAAATGTACTACAGGTACCAGAATGCATCACACCAATGGCCCTGAATCCCTGCACAAACACACTGGGCATAACCCACAAGCCTGCAGCACATACTAATCATTCAAATGCAGCACAACACTCCACCTCCAAACCCCTAGCATACCCTACAACATGTAGCCTGGTCCCCTACATGTCCCAAGTGCACAAACACATATGCATGTGACCTGAACGGCAGCAAAATAGCAGGACATACGACTGGGTGGGTGAAATTGACCATCATAGGACATGCAAGTCAAAACCAAATCAGACCAGGCATTAGTCTGAGTTGTGTGTGTCCTAGTCAAAGGATCATAGGACAAGGTGGGTGTGAATGGGTGATGGAAAAGTGACAGCAAACCACCCATCCACCAGGCATAGTGATGAAGCATAGTGGCTGCTTGGCAATCATTAGCCTGTCATCGCCTTCCCAATCCAATCAATTCCCTCTATGGTACCCCTCTGTGTATACATCCACATCCATCATTTTGCCAGATTCATAGATGCTCGTCAACCACTCCCATGCAGCACATCATGTACATGAAAATGCAAATATGCCTTCACGCATGTACTCAATCTCTAAATAAGAGCAATTCTTTTTTTGCACGTAAAGATACGTTATCACCTGTGACAGCTCTGCCTACTAGGTCTGCGTTCCCTGGCAGGGTCTGACCTATCGGGCACACCAGCTGTGGCAGGCAGATTTCTATTCTGCAGGCCCAGAAACAAGTCCCCTGGTAATGCCACCGGCACACTTAGACCCGAACAAGCCAAATATGCTGTTTGCCGATCATTCCATTGACATTGATAAATGCAGACAAAAATCTGTCAGATCACTGATTCTACGCCAAACTGTCCATACAATGCATACACATCAATTGAAATGGACAATGTGCATGTTACCATGCTCCTCTATGACATATGCTACATCTTCTGCAAATTGCATGTAATAACTTGCATTAGTGAGTGAACACTGTACAGACTGTACCAACATGATACAGGCCCCACAATGATTTTTCCTCCTTTCTGTCCCTCTCATGCAGGTGATGCTGGATACCCCTCCAAGCTATGGCTGATGACCCCCGTGAGGCAACCACATAACCAGCATGAACAGGGATACAACCATGCTCACATCAGGACACGTTGTACGATTGAGCAGACATTTGTCCTGTTAAAGACAAGGTTCCGCTGCCTGAGCAGATCAGGGGGACACTGATGTACAACCCTGTGAAGGTGGGCAAGATAGTCCTGGCCTTGGTAATGTTGCACAACACGTGTTTCAGGCGCAACATAACACTGCTCCAGACATGGACATGCACCCACCTGATGCAAAGGATGAGAATTACAGTGATGAAGAACTGCCATTGGCACGTCGCAGGGATGCCATGGATGGCTGTGAGGCACACGATGCACTGATTCACCACTATTTCTGAGCACATCACACAAGCTCATGGCCTAGGACAGCTAACGCACTCATCAGTGTACAGGAAATAAAACACTCAGTCACACTAAAAACGAAGGTTCAGTCATGATTTCAATGCAACACCAAGTATAATGTATATAATTGAATGATAAACAAATGTGAAATGACACCAAATACCCAAACTATCCCTCCCCACTCCGCCTCCATATTTATCCCTCCCCACCACCCTTCCCCAACTATCCCTCCCCGCTACCCCTCCCCAACTATCTCTCTACAACTCCTGTCATGTTGTCCAAGTAGTTCTTGCAGAAGAGACATACAGGGCACATGTCCGTTGTGGGCCTATTTGCATCTGTGCTTGCTTTTTGGCATGCGACTGTGTGCAGAGGAGGACAGGCGCATCGAACATAGCCTTGGGCTGCTGGGCACAGAACTTGCAGGCGTGGAACTTGCGGATGGTGTGTGGGCTTGCTCAGTGGGCCGTCTGTCTCAGGATTGGAGCACATGACACTATTGTCCTAACGTACCCTCCTGGCCATCTGGACGATGGCAGTTGTGCAACGTGTAAGGGCACATTCATTTTGCCACCCACTGGCCTGAACACTCTCCCGCATCAACTGCGCCTCATGGAGGTGCTGCTGCACAAGGGCAGTTAAGGCATCCTGATATTCCTCGATGCGCTTGAGTCTGCCATCCACTTCCCTGACACTGGGGAACGGTGGGTGTTGTGGGCTCATTGGGTCCGTCGGGGTGAATACTAAAGGCTCATAGCTGCTGTGGTCGCTGGTCTCCCCTGTGTCGACTCCACCATTGTCAGCTTTGTCCTCACCACTTGATAGATGGGCGCGTGCATATAGCTGCTCTGGTGGTGGGGGTGGCGGCAGTACTACAGCAGCTGGGGCTTGCGAGATGGCTGCAGCTGTGCTCACAATGATGGTTGGGGCTGCCGGGATGGCCACAGCTGTGCTCACAGTGATGGTTGGGGCTGTTGGGATGTCCGCAGCTGTGCTCACAGTGATGGTTGGTGCTGTCGACATGGCCGCATCTGTGCTTACAGTGATGGTTGGGGCTGTCGGGATTGCCACAGCTGTGCTCACATTGATGGTTGGGTATGGCGGGATGGCAGCAGCAGTGGTGACTGGGGCAGTTGTGCCAGTGGAGGCTGTGTTGTCCTGGATGGTGGTGGTCCGTGGTGTCTGGCGGTGGTGGCTGGTGCTCCTTGAGGTGCTTGCATGGCACACTTCTTTGTCAGGTGATGTGCCTGAAGGAGTAAGAAAGGCATGTTGTCAGTGAACAGTGTGAATTAATGAAGCAGAGATACTTGCATTATGTTGGTCATGGCTGTGCTGTGTCTGGGACATGGCGTGGTACATGGCATGGTACACACATGCTTGTGTTATGCGTACTGAACTGCAGGATGTGTGATGTTAGTGCATGGTAGAATAGTGCACTGGGGATAATGTTGTGGTGTACTGACACTTGCTGTGTACGGTGTTAGGGGGGACATTCATGCTGTGGGATGTTGAGGTGGGGAGGGGTGTGGTATGGATGGGGTGAGCATGGGTTTGCTGCTTGTACCAGTTACGGGGACAGTTGTGCATTTATGCTCAGGGGTCGGGCTGGCTGGGACGAGGGGTTCACATGTTGACTTTGTGTGCAACGGTGCTCATTTGTGGGTGGAGATGTGGTTTAGCACTGCTGTGATTTGGTGCCAGGGGAAGCACGGCGGGTACACCTGCAGTATGCTGTGGCAGGGTGATGCGTGTCTCTGTGGGAGCAGATGCCTGTTCAGTTGGCAGTACAGGGTGCTGGTTTCTACATGTATTACTGGGATGGGTCATAGTTTGGTGGCCAGGGTGTATATCTATGTATGCACCCAGGATGTTGTTTTCTGGGAGTTTGGGGGGCATGCAGGGTGTTTTTGGGGATGTGGATGATGTAATTACCATTTTTGTGATATGTTGGTACTGTGGTGGGTGCAGGGTGGCCAAGGAGGTTGATAATACATTGGGGCTACGTGTACTCACCGGCCTCTTCGGGTGTCCCGGCTCCGACAACCGCAGCGCCAACCCCTTCAATGGACTCTAGGTGCAGCACACTGCTACGCATCTCCTCCCAGGGCATGAGGCGTATTGGGGATGCGCTCGCGCCACCTGTGGCCATGCACTGTCTCTGCTGGGTTGAGAGGAGATTGCGTACCCTCAAGCGCAGGTTGTCCCATCGCTTGTGGCAGTCTCACACTGTGCATGGGATTGTGCTGACTGCCGACTCTTTCTGGCCCACCTCCTCCCGGATGCTCTTCTTGCGCAGCTGAGTTTGCCTGCGCTGGTCATTGCTGAGGAGCTCTGGTGTATGGTGTTCAATGGTGTCCGCTAGCATGTTGAGCTCGGGCTCAGAGATGCGTGGCTTCTGATGGGGGTCTCACAGACTCTAGATGACATGCTGACAGTGGAGTTTGTCTGGTCAGGAGGAGTGGATGCTGCCTGTACTTTGAGGATTGCAATGGATTGCATTTTTGTAATGGCCGCCAGACAGTTTCCTGTTCCGGCGATTGCTTTCTTTCTGGTCACGGTAATTGCAGGACTACTGGTAACGTTGCCAGTGGGTCCGGCACTGTGATGCCGGATTCAGGGGCACCGGCACTGAGGACGACGGTGTTGTCTGTTTTTGGGTAGTTTGATGGTGTTTGCTATATTGCTTTACAATGAATTCACTTTTACTTCCTGTGTTTTTGAACAATGGGCCTCATTACAAGTATGTCAGTAAGTACAGTGGAAAGTCCTGGTTACCTTGCAAATTAGAGATTTTTAAGTGAATCTTATGGATACAAATATTCTCACGCTGATGCAGTGTTTCAAAGTGTCTTTCTTTATTTTCTGTAGTATAGACACATGATCTAGAAGTGGTCAGCCAACATGTGTTTCGACCCCGAATGGTCCGTCTCAAGGCAGATTATATTGTGGCAAGCGGGGGGGGTTGTTACCCCAGAAGTACTTCAAATGAGGCCATGTGGCGAATGGGTCCAGGTCAGGTCTTTTAGAATTCGTGGCGTGTGTTGCCATCACGGACTTTGAAACGCTGCATCAGCATGAGAATCTTTGTATCCATAAGATTCACCAAAAAAACTCAAATTTGCAAGGTAACCAGGACTTTCCACTATTCCTATACAAGTGGTGTGGGTTCACCTCTTCCCACCTGTGACCTTGCACTAAGATTTTGAAACATCAGACCAAATACTGAGCTTAGCACAGGAGCATTCAGATCTGGAGCCCACGCATCCCCCTTTCGTCACTACACCAGTAAGTATTCCCAGTTACCGCCATGACGGAATGAGCATGCCCGACAACACGTAATCCTTCAGTGATTCCGGAATCATGGGTTGCTGGAACCGGTGGCACCGCCATGACGGTAACTGGGAATGCTTACTGGCATACTTGTGACGAGGCCCATTGTCCTAAAACACAAGAAGTAAATGTGAATTCATTGTAAAGCAATAAGACAGAGAAACCAATATATAGTCAGGATCACAGTGTGTGGTTTATTCATTTGTGGGTGTGTGTCACAATTTGTAAATAAGATCAAGTTACATGATTTTCTAAGCACTCCGGTGTGACTATTCTGACAAGACTACGGGCCTCATTACGACCCAGGCGGTAAGGGGTTAACGGCAGCGTTAACAACGCCGACCCTTACCGCCTGAGTACGAGGTCCCTTAGCGCCATGGCGCTTTTAACACCTGCTTTTAGCAGGTGTTAAAATCCATGGCGCTAAGGGACCATGGAGTTAATTACGCCACCGTAATTTACGGTGGCGTAATTAACGCCTTCCCCACTCCCATTATGCCCTATGGGGCAAAAATGGGAATGGGGAAGGGTAAATGGGGATTGGGGACTTACCGCCCCGCCAAGGTCGGAATGGGGCGGTAAGTCCGCCAACCACCATGGCGTAAACGTAGTTTACGCCATGGTGGTAAAGTCACGGCCCAGGCGGTAACTTACCGCCTGGGTCGTAATGAGGCCCTACATCTCTCAATGTTACATTATTCCATAATGTAAGAGATCTGTGTCTCTAATGTGCTTTTGCTGATAGTTTTTTTTTTATCTCAGCCATTACACATACACTATGGCAAGAAGACATTCATGACCTTTCACTTTAGTAGCTCCTGCTACTATGAATACCTAGTTTGACCCCTGTCTTGTGTCCAAAACACATTCATCTGACCCTCACACTAGAAATGAACAAGGAAATGTCTCTGACTTATGTTTGGCAAAAAACATTCACAATTACAGAAAATAGATACATCCAACAGAAACAGTCTTTACCAAGGAGAAATCCTTGCATCTAGAGGGTGGTTCTCTTTCCCTTGATATTTAGGTAGGATGGCAAAAGTGCCTCTTTCAAACAACTGCTGCTTGAGGATGGCAAAGTGTCTCTTTCAAAAAACAGTTCCTTTCGTTCTTTATACTCATTTCACAAAGTTCTTGTGCAAACAATATGTTCCAGAATGTTAAGCTCTTTCTGGGGTTCTTTGTATTGAGTTCACAAACAGGATCTCATTACAAGGAGAACTTCCACACTAGATTTCCTTGTTACAGCTTTTATGGATCTCCTTGTATACTTTCCTGCCAGGATTCCCTTATGGGCTCTTCAGATCCCCTGGTGTACTCACCTGCCAGGTATCTTCCCACATTGTCTTATAACTTCCATACACTTTGGGTGGATTTCCTGGTCTACCCCCCCCCCCCCCCCCCCGCCAGAAATCCCTTTCTGGGGACTTGCAGATCGGCTAGTATAATTCTCTGCCAGGTATCTTCCCCCAAATGTTCACTGCCTGATGTGCTCCTTTCACGAGGGCCTCTTCTCAGTTTCACTGTCCTTTAGTATAGCATAGTTACACTACTTCACTGTGTTTCTACTTTATTTGCTTGAGGTACTATTTGTTCCATCGTTCCCCACATTGACATCTCATACATGCGGACTGGTTCAAGTTCTGTCTTTGTGCTTTATTTAGTCGGTATTCAAATATATTTGTTTCATTTATTTGCTTACATGCCTGTCAGCACGGCCCAGGGTCCCCAGTGGTTCTGGGGAGGCGCACCGGTATTTTGCAGCATTCCTGACCCGTGAAACATCGCTGTGATGATGTGTCCTCTCTGGGACGGCCTCTTCTGCACTGCAGACCTTTCTCCAGCACTCCCTGCAGCTCAATGCTCATCCGCCAGCTTCTCTCCGTGAACGGGACCGAAGACTGCTGCTTCTTGGCACAGCGGTATCGCAGGTAGCTCTGCCCCTGCTCCCAGTGCTCCTATGGTCCTCCGATGGTACCCGCTCTGTCTCTCCTAGCTTTGAGCCACGCCGGTATATAACTCCCGCCATTGCGAGCGGCTGTCTGGAAGTGCCTGCTCTCTCAGATCTCCTCCAGCACAGTCCTTTCCTGTACTGCCTCCTTCTCTACCTCTGCGTGCATCTTCAAGTGCAGATACCATTTTTAGATGTCCCGCGCACTCGTGATTCACCAAAACAACTAGTCTGCATATTTAACTTTGTGTTGTAATCTGTATCAACTCCTTCCCATTCTTCCTCGTCTCAGCACTTGAGGCTTTAGAATTTCTAGGATTTCTAAAGTGATATTGTTTAGGACTTTTGCTTAGAAAAACATTAGAAACAGGAGATATTAGGTGTGTGTTAAGTCTGTGTGAGGTATGAATGGTATTTTATCTAGAGTGATTTGCAGGAAGGGGTTTCTGGGTTTTACAAAGAGAGGGATTTGTATGGTAACAACAAGCCATCAAGAACTTAGGAATTATGAGGTCTTCTTCTCTAGAAAGGGAAGAATACCGCGTCTCTCCTGATGGTGTCACCAGCTCCCCCCCGACAACCGTCTCCTCCCATGTGATACTCCCTCATAATAACACCCCCAGGCTGCTGTCCCCTGGCTACATGGGAGGAGATCATTGCTGGGGATTCAGTGATGAATTCACAGGATCCATCACACTCCCCTCTGGGAAGAAGGGGTGAATTGTCCAGATTTGTCTCAGCACTCACTTCTTTAACACAGACAACCCCTCCCAAATTGGGAGCCATGGCACATGACATGTTTGCCTTCATACAACGTTATCCAGTGCCTCAGCCAACACCACTGTTGCTGGACCACCCTGTTAAGAAATGCAGGATACACCACTAGTCTTGCATATGAACACAGATCACTTCAGAAAGGGCTTCATCCACCAATCTAGCTTACTAAACATCATTACACTCACTGAAAGAATTGTACATTAAAACTTGTTATAACATTTGGTCATACTATTACATAATCATGTATGAAAACACTACACAATGCCCATTTATTGAATGCACACACCTTTTTTTTGCAGTGTACAAAGAAGGCTTTAATTATGACCATTACAAAAAGCATAATCTAAAAAACGGCACACCAGATATTCACTTAAATCTATACTTAGTTGGGTGACAATGGCAGAATATGCAGGAAGTTCTTTGTGTGCAAAGTTTTGTGTTAATAGTTGAGAATGCGGCCTACATCCGGTGCCAATGCCCTATCTCTCCTTTGCCATGCCATTTCATACAAGGGCACGCACAAATTCAACTTTTCTTTCCTGTATGTTGATGTGACATGGTCAGGGGTTTGATCCTGTCAGTAGGGACCAGGGACCCTTCCTGACCTGGGTAGGCAACCTACCAGGGCTTATGCCAGTGCTGATCCTGCCTCAGAGGCAGGGTGAGAGAGTTAGGAGGGCCCCAGTCCCTGAACCCCCGACATGTGCCTTGACTGTTGACACTGGTACCACTCTCGGGCAGTCAATATCTTACACCCTCAACTTTGGCCAGAGTTCACTTTGTTTTATTTCAGAACTACACGAACCGCAATGCAATGCAGTAACGGGAGAGCCCGGCAGACCGCTGAAGAAAGACGATGGCTCAGATTCGGACACTCAGGCACTTGTCAAACTCAGATGAGAGAAACATAACTCAGCAAAGCTCAGAGCGAGCAGAACCCAAACAAACATCAAGTGGGACAGAGATCCTGTTTGAAATGAGGTGCGCATAAGAGGGGCAGGGCTAAGAGGGGTTTATATAGTTATTCACTGGGATGATGAAACCTCAGGGAAATTAACATGTTTAGTGTTACATATGGCCCCGCGGCCCTCACATGCATACGCACACGCACTCATGTAAGGAGGACACGGGACGCGATGTTGCTTGCTACGCGTCCCGGCGGCAACTGCCACACGGACGCAGTTTATTATCTACTGCGCATGCGCGGGTCCACAACGAGGCCCGCGCATGCGCGCTACCATAAACTGGGACGTCACATCCCTTTTCAACTTTAACCAAAACAGTGTAAACCTTCGGGGTGTGCACACCCCTGCACAACTGGTGACCATGTGGGCGGTCGCATTAACAACTTGAAGTCTCACCTCACTTTCTCATTTCAGTCACCTGAGTCCAGGACGTAGTCCTTGAGATGCCCTGGTAGCCTCTGCTCCCGGCGGACCGGGTACCTTGGCGAGGTGGTGGGCGGAGTGGCACATTCCCGTTCAGAGCCAGTGGAGTCCGTGTTCTGCTCACCCTCCTGATCTCCAGGTTGCTCCTCCCTTCCTCCGGAGCCCCGTTCTCAGCGGGCACTTCGAGTCTCTTGAAGAACGATCGGTTGCGCGTGACTGTTCCTCGGTCGCAGGCTGCCGTCACCATCGTGCCTTTCACATGCATTACCTTCCACGGGCGTGGCTCAAATGGCAGGGACAGCTTCCCTTCGGGGTGCCGGTTTCTGACCAGCACTGTGTCCCCTTCTCGCACCTCCTTTTCCTGCAGACCCCTCCGTTCACTTTCTTTGTCGTTACGCCTGGCCCATTCTTCCTGGACTCCCTCATTGTTGATTATCCCGGGCAGACGGCCCTCCTCTTCCGGTAGCATTCCCCTCGGGCATCGTCCAAACAGTGCTTCGGCAGGAGCCACTCTTGTGGACTGGTGGGGCGTCGTGCGATATTCTCTTAGAAACTCTACTAGTTTTCTCTCCAGGTCTTCACCGCCACTGGCGGAAATTCTTAGGACCTTGTTAAGAGTCCGCATCATTCTCTCAGCCTCCCCGTTGGCTCGCGGCCAGAGTGGGGACACTCTGCGATGCCAGATCCCCCTTTCCCGGAGGTAAGTTGCGAACTGGCTGCCCGTGAACGGCGGCCCGTTGTCTGAGCACAGGAGGTCCGGGAATCCATGTGTGGCGAACATTTTGTCCAACGCCTTCGTCGCGAACTCCGTCGCCGTCGACTCTACCACTTCCACCTCGGGGTACCTGGACCATTGGTCAACTGCTACCAGAAAGTACATGCCATGACCAGTCGAACCGAAGTCCACGTGGACAGTCCCCCATGGTTTGCTACTGCGCTCCATCGACCTTATCGGCGGGGCTCTGTCTCCTGGGGCAGCCGCCTGGCATGCCACACATCTCCTCACGAAGCTCTCCACTCTCCCCTCCAAGTCCGGGAACCATACTTTGGGTCTCAGCCGAGCCTTCGTTTTGACAACCCCCTGATGACCAATGTGGGCCAGTTCGAGCACCCTTGTCCTCAGTGCCCGTGGGATGACGATTTGTCTCCCTCGAAGTATTAGCCCATCGTCTGAGACGGAGAGTTCATCTCTCACTTTCCAGAGTGCTTGGAGGTCTCTCTGGGCCTCTACTTGTCGGCGCGAGTTGTTGCGCAGCACCTCCCTCCAATCACCGCTCCTCACGGCGGTTTTGATGATGCTAAAGACCTCGTCATTGGAGTATTCCGTCGCTATTGCAATTCTTGAGAGTGCCATTGGAAGGGACCCTTCCACCACCTGACACAGCAGCCCGTGGCATTCGTTCGCCCCAATGTCGGTGACGGAGTTTTCCTTGCTGGGGTGGCGCGACAGGTAGTCGGCCGGGTTGTTCATTCCTGGTCGATAAATTAGTTTCACCCCATACTCCATCAGGGCCAGCATCCACCTTTCGATCCTGGGGGGCGGCTTAGATGACACGCCTGCCAGTATGGGCAGTAGCGGCTTGTGGTCGGTCACCATCACGACAGGTTTGCCCAGGATGTATAAACGGAAATGGCGACAGCCCCACAGGATGGCCAACGCCTCCCGTTCGATCTGCGAGTATCTCATTTCCGTGTTTGAAAAGGCCTTACCTGCATAGGCGATGGGACGCATGTCCCCGCGTTCATCGGGTTGCAGCAGCACAGCCCCTACTCCCACTGGACTCGCATCGACCACCACCTCCGATTCCACCTTGGGGTTGAAGTATGCCATGGTGTCCCCCTCGGATAGGGCGTTTTTCAGGGTCTGGAATGCCTCTTGTTCACTGGCACCCCATTTCCACGCAGCGTCGTTCCTTGTTAGCACTCTGAGCGGTTCTGCCAGCGACGCCAACCCTTTGATGAAACGCCCGCAGTAAGTTACCATCCCCAGGAAGCTCCTTACTTCCGTGGAGGACTGCGGGGGGGCGGCTTCCCTAATGTCCTTGACTTTGGCCAGGTCAGGTGATACACGGGCCGCATGGAAGATGAATCCGAAGAAACCAATGCGGTCCTTGAAGAACTCGCACTTTTGTCGATGTAGGGTGAGCCCTAAGTTCTTCAGTCTCTGGAGCGTGTTCTCCAGCCTCTTCATGTGCTCCCTTTCCAAGTCCGCGAAAACTAAGATGTCGTCGCTCATGTTCAATACACCTTTAAGGCCAACCAACGCCCCCCTGATGGTGTTCTGAAATACTTCGGCAGCTGACGAAACACCGAAGCTCAGGCGTTTAAATTGGTATAGGCCGTCATGCGTCGTGAAGGTTGTTATGAATCTGGAGTCCGGGTGCAGTTCAAGCTGATGGTAGCCCGCTCGTAGGTCCAGCTTTGAAAATACTCTTGCCCCCTGAAGCTCTCCGATAATGTCATCTAGAGTTGGAGTAATGTGCCTCTCCCTCTTGATTGCAGCTTTTGGGAGGCGAATGTCCACGCAAATTCTCACCGCCCCGGGCTGTTTCGGCTTGGGAGCCACCACAATCGGTGACACCCAGGGTGTCGGCCCCTCCACTCTCTCAATAATGTCCATATTCACGAGTGATCGGAGTTCCTCCTCCACCTTCTCCCTTAGGTGGAACGGAATCCTACGGTGCTTGAGGGCTGTCGGTCTGATGGACTCATCGATATGTAGGCGTACTGGGGGTGCTTTCAGCTTCCCTATTCCCTCGAAGATGCCCGAGAACTTGTCCAGCAGCGTTTCGATGTCAATCTGGTATACTCCATATGCAAAGTGAACCAAATTGAGGGCCTCCGATGCAGCGCAGCTGAGTAGCGAGTGAGGGCTAACGTTCGTGACAAAGAATTTTGCCTTGATGGTGTTTTCCCCTCTCGATACCGGTGACACGAACACACCCTTGAGTGGCAACGGGGTGTCTCCTCCAAAAGTGAATATCTTCGCCATGGACTTGTCCAGTGCCGGCGGGCCTGGGAGTCTTAGATAATGTTCCTCCGCCAGCACGCATACGGATGCTCCGGTGTCGAAGAGGATCTGCGTCGGCACGCCCAGTATGTTCACCATACACCTGGGTTGTCTCTTCCGTTTGCTTTCTGAGGCAATGTTTGAAATGAAAAACACTTCTTCTTCGTCCTCCTCCTCCTCTTCCTCTTCCTCTTCCTCTGCAAGTTGCAACCTCCGTACCTCCTGTTCGAGAGCTGCGATGCTGCGCTGCCTTCTGAAACCGCTGCCCCTTGCTCTCGCGGGGCCTCTCTGTGTAGGCACAGGAGCAGGGGCGCGGCACATGCGGGCATAGTGCCCCGGTCCATTGCACCGTCCACAGGATCTTGTTTTAGCAGGACACTCCTCTACATGTGGCAGGTCATATCCGCAGTCTTGGCAGAGTGATCCGGGTGCTGTAGGATATCTGTCCTCCGTTGTCTTCGGGACCCACTTATCCTTCAGCTTTGTCCTTTTGTTTATGGCAAAAGCTTCTTCCCGCGCGCTTGGCCTAACCGCTGCGTCCATGCTCGCTCCTCTGGATTCTGCCAGCTCGTACGTCCGGCCACTATCTAGTATCTGCTGTAGTGCCCACCCCGGCTCTCTCAGCACTTGTCGCCGCAATTTACCTGAGCTGCAGCCCCGGAAGACCTGGTTTCTTATCATCAACTCGTCGTTGTCCCAGCGACATGTGCTGGCCATCACTCTCAGTCTGGCGCAGAATTGATCGAGAGATTCTTCCTCCCTTTGCTTCTCTCTGCAGAACAAAAATCTTTCATAGTCGACATTCGACTGTGGAATGAAGTGGTTTTCTAGCGCAGTCTTGACAGTGTTGTAAGTAACTACTGGCAGGGTGAGTGATTCGTAGATGCGCATTATGTCCAGCCCTGCCGAATACAGAAGGGTCGCCCTTTTTGCATCATCGTTGGTGGTTCCGGTCGCTGTAAAGTACATCTCGAGCTTCTTAACCCATAGTAGCCGCCTGGGTCCTAGTTTGGACGGGGGCCCCGACGTGTCAAACTCTTCTGCATTGGCAACAGCGACCCCTGTTGTGTCCTCACCGCTCTTGTCGCAACTTCTGTATCTTCGTCGCTACTGGCCATCTTCACAGGTCGCACAGGCACCTCTGGGTGTGTTAGAGGCCGCAAACCTGGCTGGTGTAAGGCTCAACGTACCTCCTGCTGTTGTCTGTCCCCTTTTTCCCTTGTGTCTGGCTTTTTTTTTTTTTTTTCTGGATTGTCCCCAGGTTGTTGGGGACAGTCAAATGTTCCAAAAATTCACCCTCTCTTCTCTGGGTAGCAGCGCACGAGCACCTTTTCAGGCTGCTGCTGCTCTGAGGAGAAAAGGACGTCCACGCTCGGTCCGCGTCGTGTCCTTGCGTAATGATGCGGATTGTGCGCCCACGTACGTTGGGCGGACGCTGTGGCGGCAATCCCGCCTCGTCGCCAGTTGTTACATATGGCCCCGCGGCCCTCACATGCATATGCACACGCACTCATGTAAGGAGGACACGGGACGCGATGTTGCTTGCTACGCGTCCCGGCAGCAACTGCCGCACGGACGCAGTTTATTATCTACTGCGCATGCGCGGGTCCACAACGAGGCCCGCGCATGCGCGCTACCATAAACTGGGACGTCACATTTAGGTTGGGCCCCAGAGTCCGTTAGGGTAGGGATGCCAATGGAGGGAGAAGGGAAGGACAGAAACTGGTAGGGATGGGTATCAAGGACGTCATTTTACCAAAATGCCAGGGGTAGCGGAAGTGACATCACACGACCCTTGACCCCCGATGACATAACAGGAAGGGATGTCATTTGACCCCACCCCAAAGTGTTACCAGGAAGTGATGGAACACAATCTTTCACTCGTTGACAAAACAGGAAGTGGCATCAAATCGCATTGTACACTACGAAAAATATGGTTACGATATCACTATAATGTGATGTACATTTCATAAAAGAATGGATCGCCATATGTATCGTTAAGATCAGTGTGTATAGGCCCATATTACCAAATTACTGTGAATGCAAGCAGATGTCCATGACCAAATGATGTGTTATTATATAGCACTTACGCCTAAGCGCTTTATATAGAAAAAATATACACCCAATATCACCCAACCTGTGTAGGTACTCATTTATTGACCTCAGAAGGATGAAAGGCTGAGTTGAGGCCTTTAAGAACAGACTAAATCAGTGACTCACACCCTGAAATGTGCCTGAAATAAACCTTTAATGAGTCTTGCAATTATTGTATACAATTCCAGAAAGACACATTATTTGGTATTCCTATTCTTTCTTATTTAGGCTCAGTGCTGAAAGTGTTAGACTTGTGGCACTCCTGTTCTTATTTTTCTTATTTTTTTAAGTGGCTTCAACAAGGAAGCCAGTGTTAGGGGCGGAGGGCCCCAAATAACGGAGAGGAGCCAGCAGAGTGGAGGAGAACTTCTTTATTCCTCTTCTAACCGGCAAGTGCCGTGCCCGCACTCCCCCGCCCCTCACCACGTCACATCCGCCTGTGACGTCCACCTCACGAGTGAGGTGTCTTAAAGGGCACTCACTCGTGACAACAACCCCGGACAAAATGTCCTTTCAAGTCACCTTTGCAAAACTCGCTTCTCATAACATAACTTGGCCAAGTGGCAACGCTATCAACACTCCTCCACTAACCTGGGAGGCCTCCTCACATTTCTCTGGGGTCTGCCTCGCGGCTCAGGGTCAGAGCGGCCGCCAGTGTCTTCATCAGGGTACACCTGGCGCTGGACCTGTGGTCCGAGGGGGACCCAAGTTTCATCTTGACTGTCTCTTTCAGCTGGGTCGTCTTCTTCCTGTGGTGATCTTTCTTCTGTCTCTTGCATAACATGCTTAAACCTTGAGCTGTTGCGGGTCACTTCCTGCTCTCCATTAGTGGCAGTGATCATTGTTCCTTTGACAGCCACTACTTGGAGCGGTTCTGTTGCAAACTGCGAGTCAGTTTTTTTCATCATGGCCCTTTGAACCCACACTTCATCACCAATTTGGAATTCCTTGGGACGTGCTCTCCTTCTCCTATCAGTCTGTTTGCGAGCTTTCTCCTTCACGGCTTCATCCCTTCTGATGATTTCCTGTTCTACTCTGGGCTTCCTCGCTGGGTTGGTGACGACCCTAGTTCTCACTTGATATTTCATCATGAGCTCTGCTGGAGTCCTATTAGTGGCTTCATGAGGCGTGTTGCGGTAATCACGCAACATTCTGCACAGCGCTTGATGAGGGTCAGTTCCTTCCAGGCGTGCTCTTTGCATGGTCTTCTTAATGGACGCCATGAACCTTTCCGCCATTCCATTGGCTTGCGGCCATCTTGGGGTTACTCTTTGGTGACGGAATCCCATGTGCTTTGCAAACACCCCAAATTCATGACCACTGAACGGGGCCCCATTGTCTGACTTGAGAGTCTCTGGTATTCCCCACTCACTGAAGACTTCATCAAATGTTGCTGCGACACGAGCAAATGCTGTCGACTTGACACGTTTTACTATAGGGAATCTTGAATGTTCATCGATGAATAGTAGTAGGTAGTCTCCTTCCTCCCGTGGCCCGTAGAAGTCGACCGCCACTCTCTCCCAGGGATGTTCAGGGATTGGCATGACTTTGAGTGGGACTGGCGGTTCAGGTTTTGCTGTGCAACTGCATGCTATGCAGTTCTTTACCCACCGGTCAACCATATCATCCATGAAGGGGAACCACACGCTGCACCTCAGCTGGCGTTTGGTGTTCTCCGCACCTCGATGTCCCTCATGCGCCGTTTTGATGACTGCTGCTCGCAGTGAGGTAGGAACGACTATCTTACATCCTCGCAGCAAAATGGAGTTGTCTTGGACTGCCAGTTCTACGTGTATTCTTGCCAGACGCTCCAGCTCATCTCGAGATGCTCCTGGGTGGGTCTGGACTGCTCTGCGAAAGTCCTTCCATCTGTTGTTCTCCGTCAAGCTGATCGCTGGTGCCATCGTCGGGTCAGCAGCAGACGCGGTCGCAATGGTGTCAATGGATACGGCGGGCGGTAGTGCATTGGCAGTGACATAGCTTATGTATTCCGCGTCGCCCTGTCTTGGAGTGTGGTTGCCCACTGGGTGTCTGGAGAGGTAATCAGCAGGGTTGTGCTCGCCCCCAGGCCGATGAACAACGTCAAAATCATATTCTTGTAGGCGGATGCCCCATCTTTCGATCCTGGGGGGCATTTTCGTGCGAGGATTGCCAAACAGCGATAACAAGGCCTGATGGTCAGTAATTAGTGTGAATTTTTTTCCGATGATGAAATTATGGAAATGTTCGCACGCCCAGACTGCTGCCAGGCTTTCCTTTTCTGCCTGGGAATACGCAGACTCAGGCGGAGCTAGAGCTCTGCTGGCGTATGCCACAATGTGTCTCGGGTAAGTGTCTTGTCCACTGGTTTGTGCTAAGATTGCCCCTAGCCCCACCGGACTCGCGTCCACCACTATCTCAGTATGCCATTCGGGATCAAAATATGCTAGCCTCCTTGCCTCAGTCAGAGAGTGTTTGATGGTATCAAATGCTACCTGACATTCCTCAGACCATACAAAGGGAGTGTCTTTTTGGAGCAGACGCCTGAGGGGTTCAGTGATGGAAGCAAAATGTTGGATATACCGGGCACAATATCCCGCCATCCCCAGAAAGGACCTGACGTCGGCAATCTGGGAAGGCTTATCGAGGTAGAAGATGGTCGCCACTTTGTCCGGGTCCAGAGTCATGCCATCTGCAGAGAAGATGTGGCCAAAAAACTTCAGCTTTGCCTTGCTGAACCGACACTTTTCTATATTGAGGGTCAAACCCGCGTCCTGTACTGCCTGGCATGCTGCACGGAGTGCTTCATCGTGTTCACTGCGAGACTTGCCAAAGACCAAAATGTCATCGCTATAGTTGAGAGCTCCTTTAATGGGACGTATGACTTGCCGAATGGTTTCATGAAAAATTTCGGCCGCCGAGGAGATGCCGAAATTTAGTCTCTTGTAGCGGAATAGTCCGTCATGCGATGCGAACGTGGTGATTGGCCGTGACTCAGGGTGAAGTACTAGCTGATGGTACCCCTGATTTAAGTCTAGTTTGGAGAAAAGGACAGATTTGTTCAGTTGGACTATCATGTCCTCAATCTTGGGTCCAGGGTGTCTCTCCCGCTGTATGGCGGTGTTGGCTACACGCATGTCTACACATATCCTCAGACGACCGCCTTCCTTTGGGACAATCACAAGGGGGGACACCCACGGAGTCGGCCCCGTGGCAGGCTCAATGACATCATATCTAAGTAGTTGGTTCAGTTCTTTGGACACCGCCTCCTGCAGGTGGAATCCTACCCTTCGTGGGTGTTGTGGGACTGGTTTGACTGCCGCGTCTATGTGTAACTTTATCGGTGGGCCCCTTCAATTTACCTAGGCCTTGACACAGTTGCGGAAATTCCCGGACAATGTCATCCTTGGTTATGGCAGTGTTGTCGCGGGATATCAGGGCGCGGATCTGGCCTTGCTGTATAGCTGGACCCTCCGACGATTTGACTACGTCCTCCTCCCGCACGAGAATGTTGATTAATCCGAGACAGGACGCCGTCTTGTAACTTAGCAGGCATCGACCTTTGGTGGGGCTCCTGATGACGTGGATCACAGTATCGGTGGATTTGTCAGCGAACGTCAATCTTCGTTTGAAGGACCCGACGCTTTGCAGCGGGGTGTCTGCCCCCTATTGGTAGATTTTGGACATGGACAGGTTTAGCGTCGGTTTCTGGCAGAGCGTTAGGAATTCTTTTTCACCCATGACGTTCACCGTAGCTCCAGAGTCAATCAGAAAGCAGAATTGTTTGCCGCAGATGTCAATGGCTACCCTGGGTGCTTCTCGGGCTTCCTGTTCGTCCATTATGAGATTGACAAATTTGTTGCTTGTATGCGGGTCATACGTAGCGTCATAATCATGTTCACTTTGCACTTCAGCTATGAACTCGTGGCGCTTTGCTGGCGGTCCATCATATTCATCAGTAATACGCGCAATTTGTCCTTGTGACTCATAGCCTTGGCCGTCATCTTCCGGGTACACTTCTTCAACCACCCGCACATATCTCCTCGGGCTCTGTTGGTAGAACCGGGGCTGTTGAGGCGGGCTAGTGTAGAATCTTTCAATGGGTCTGACTTGCGCTCTCGTCGTGTCACGTGCGGTGGGGAACGGCTTACCTACCCTGCATACAGATTGGAAGTGGCCCTCCCTACCGCAGTTGCCGCACTTTTGAGAGAGAGCTGGGCAGGAACCTGCATGCGGAAATGCCATCCCACACCTATAGCATTGTCTCTGCAAACGCGGGGTCGACATGTTGCTTGGAGAAACGCTCTTGTTCCCAGCGTGGATCGCAGCTATCACGTCACTTTTGTCAAGTTGTCCAGCGGCATTGCTGGCTATGTGAGTGGCTTGTTTTTCAACTCTTTCGAGTATACGTGCCATTGCACTTACTTCTTCGATGGTGACAGGTTTTTTCAGGAGTTGCTTCTGTAGCGTCGCCGATACACACCCTTCAATCACTCTGAGTCGAAGCGCTTCATCAAGTGAAAACGCGTCAAATTGGCAATGCGAACCTTTGACGCGGAGCCTCGTGAGAAATTCATCCACAGTCTCGTCAGTGCGCTGACGGCATTGGTTAAAGACATATCGTTCATAGTCTCTGTTGGGAGCGATGACAAGACGTTTGTTCAGGGCTGCGATGAGGGCATCAAAATCAGCCATTTCCCCTGGCGGAATTGTTTTGATAAGTGATTTTATCTCTCCCCCTGCCGTGTTTATGAACATGCTGCGCAGTCGAGGGGAGTTTTCTTCTCCAGCGGCCTCAATGAAATTATTGAAGTCCTCCAACCAGTCCACCCATCGTGGTCCTTTATCTGCCTTAGGTGTCATGGAAAACGGGGGCGGCATGCGCCATGCTGTGGCGGTGGATCTGGTGACAGCTGGCGCAGGTGGGGGTTAGGAGCTGGAAGATGCCTGGGCAGCAGTGGTGCTCATGGTGGCGTGTAGGATGTGGCCTCAACGGTGGATTGGAGCTGAGAGTCGTTCTGCAGGCAGGTCGGCACAAAGTCACAGTGGTACTGGGACGAGGAAGAAGGCCCCAGCAAATGAGGAGTGGTGATGTAGAAGAAAACATTTTTTTTTTTTTTCTTTTTAAGCTCTGTGGGCCCGTGGTAGTCTGTGGTTGCTTTGTGGTGGTCCTCAGGCTGGCGGAAAGCACCAGGCGCAGTGTGCAGAGAAGTCTTCTACTGCACGGCAGCTGCGTGCGTGGCTTCCAAGGATTCGGATCGCGTCTGAAGGAGGAGGAGGTGGGAAAAGGAGGCCGTTTCAGCGGGGATCCGCTCGTCGGTGGGATCACCGAAGTAAAGCACGCGCACACGGGGGGATCCCCAACGTGGCGGGAAGGAGGACTGCTGGCACCAGGGAGAATCCTCGTCGCCAAATGTTAGGGGCGGAGGGCCCCAAATAACGGACAGGAGCCAGCAGAGTGGAGGAGAACTTCTTTATTCCTCTTCTAACCGGCAAGTGCCGTGCCCGCACTCCCCCGCCCCTCAACACGTCACATCCGCCTGTGACGTCCACCTCACGAGTGAGGTGTCTTAAAGGGCACTCACTCGTGACAGCCAGCCACTCCAAAAGTAAAGAGCCATATGGAGCGGGCCACAGCCCAGGAGCTTGCATTACCAAAAAATAAAATAAAAACCCTTTTTATTTTTTTTTAGAGGTAGCAAGAGTGACCACAGAGGTCACAAGGAGACCTCAGAGGTCGCAGTTGCGACCTCTGGCGACCCCTAAATGACGTCCCTGATGGGTATAAAAGACCAGTACGAGTAACACAGAATGAAAGGTCTTCAGATGAGGTCAGGAGGTGTGGAGGTGGACTCAGGGACCAAGCGAGGACGGATGCTCAGAAATCTGTGGAGGAGTTGGATAAGGAGTGCAGGTGATGTATTGCACGTGAGACAGAGTGGTGGCAAGGAGAAAGCATGAAGTTGTAATTTTGAGCGTGTTTGTAAGAGAGTGGTAGTGGAGAAGCATGAATGAGGTAATATAGGGGCAGGGTGAGACAGTAGAGTGTGGCAGGAGATAGTGGAGGGTGAGAGTAGTACAGAGAGTGAGCAAGATAAAGAGTGAGAGGGAAAGATGGGGAGAGAGAGGGAGAGAGAGAGAGAGGAGCTATAGAGCAGATGGTTGGAGGCAAGAAGGAATAGTCATGGATGAGGGAAGTGGTAGAAATAGAAAGGAGAGCAGTGTGAAATGAATGGAGGGACAGTCGAGAGAGGTGAGAGTAGAGAGTCGAGAGGAGGGAAGAGTAAAAGAGTTAGTGAGAAGACCAGAGGGAGTGGGGGTGAGAGGGATGGTGTGAAAGAAGTAAGGGGCGATGAGTGATGAAGTAGGAGGAGAAAAGGGGTATGGAGTAAAAAGTTGTAATATCAGGGAGAGGAGTGAAAAGGAATGAGAGTGAGAGAAAGGGAGAGTGTCTGATAAAATACAAGCACCATCTGGAACATCTTTGATACCATCCTTGTTGAAATATTTGTCAGCTCTGTCCCCAGGAAGACCCTCAAGTGGGTATTGTCTTTCCCCTCAACTGTGCTTTAGGGCAATTCAAAACCACACACTACAAGTGAGATGAAACAAAAAGGTAAGAGGAACGCCACCAGACTCTCTCCCAACTGGAAAGGAACAGAGCAAGAATATCAGTACAAGTGCAATGCCTGATGGTAGGTAGTAGCAACTAGTAAAGTTATGGGGATCCATGCAAGAACACACAGAAACTCAGAACCCTCATGGAGAGACGGGAACCCAAGATGCTGGAAGCAGCAGGTACAAGATTGTACACAAGGTCCGAGAGCAAAGTCCAAGCAGATACGAGGAGGAAAAGGTCCAAGAATCCAAACAACATGGAACAGTGTCATCAGTTCAACATACGACAGTGAGCATCAGAAAGGGAGGTCCAAGTCGAGTTCCAGGTCGGTACACAGAAAATCAGGCTACCAAGAAATTAAATCAGGGGTAATCGTGAAGCAAGACCCAAAAGAGCATTGAGGGTCGGGATATGCGAGAAAGAAGGACAGTTCACCAAATTCAAGAAGCAGGCACGCAACAGGTGCAGCCGAGATCCTAGGTTGAGCACTGAGAAGCAGATTGAAATGGAGGCACAAAGTCCGCAGGCAGCAGAAAAAGGCCAGCGCTCCTCTTAGCAGCTCTGCTGCGAGCGCATCTACACGCTGAGGCCCTAACAGCTGATCTGCTCTCCTTTGGATCAGCTGTTTCCATTGATCCGACATCCGCATGCTACACAGGTCCTAAGATGGCCGGCGATGTTCCCATGACTACCGGAGCTTCCCTGCAGCCCATGACCATCACCGCCACATGCCTGAGTTGCAATTGGCTCCCCCGACTTGCCCGCCCTTCCCCTCCTGCTTTAAATAGAGGTGGAGGGAGCCGTGAGGCGAATCCGGGAGAAGGAGGCTGCAGAAAAAGGCCAGCTCTCCTCTTAACAGCTCTTAGCTGCTCGCAGTCTGCCGCCTGCCGTGAAATGCTACCTGCACTCCAAGGTAAGGAGATTCGCACTCTGAAGCAGACCCACACACTCATCTCCAGACTAGAGCGTCTACGTGCCCGTACGCTGACAGCTGCACTGCTCTCAATACCACCACCCACGAGCACACGCAATGCTCGCCTGCAGACTAGAACCAAGAAAGTCTCTAATAGCCCAGACACACTCTCCAATGCTGGCTCCAAATCCCATAAACTACGTTCCACCATGACCTTGAGTCTATATAGCAAGCACTGCACTGACTGCCATACCACTGCAGCAATGTCTAGCACCCTAGAAAATGTGCTCCCCACAACTGTAAATGCAATTACTGTTAAGCCCAATTCTTCTACCACAGCCATGCAATCTACTGTTGTAAATGCCACCTTGCCTATGTCTAGGACCTCAGAAAATTTGCTCCCCACTACTGTAAATGCAATTACTGTTACGCCCAATTCTTCTACCACAGCCATGCAATCTACTATTATATATGCTACCTTGCTGTTAGGCAGAAACCTGTGCTGGTCCCTTAGGGACCACTGCAAAAGATTTAAGACTACAGGTGTTGGCAGTAAACCCACTTGGTAGCAGTCTGTACCACCCAGATTTACCTGGTAGCTGTGGCTGAGCAGTCAGACTTCCCTCAAGAAGAGTTAGGCAGTATGCAAAGTATACTCAATAGGCACTCAGATACAATAATACAAGCAAACACTGACCAGAGCTTTGGTATCAAAGTATATAATTATTTATTTAAAAACACAGAGTTGAAACACTCCAGCACTCTTATTGTAAAATATTCTAAACACAGTTACTATTGTAATATATACACCCCTTTTTCCCTATCAGATAAATCACAGTAAAACACCACTTATTTTCATACAGAGGTGAGCGCTTAACTAGATTGCACTCTAATAAGTTTGTGAGAAAGGGAGGGAAAAAGACAGAATATGAAGAGGTACACCACTCTAAGATTCAGGAACACTGTTAGCAAGGCAGAGAGCAAAAAGTCACTGGTGAGCCAAAGTCCAAAGGCTGGGCCCACTCTTAGAGAGAGCAGAGCACAAATGCGCCCAAGATCACACAGTTACACTAGGCTTAGAAAGTCTTGCAGAGGGTTCAAAAAGAGTTTAGAGAGGCTTTAAGAAAGTTTAGCCAGGGTGTCCCAGACTAACCCAGGTTCGAAAGCCGGGGGCTAAATCTACCCCGTACAGTCGGTAGCAAGGGAAGCCAGGCGGGACACAGTACCTTAAGTGGGAAGGATCCTCCAGCGGTGGCAGTTGTTCCTGGTAGTGGGTGCAAGTTGCGTCGTCTTCCAGGGGAAGAGAAGATCTCGACTTGGAGGAAAGATGAAGGTCGTTGTACTACCAGGGAAGAAACCAGCCGCAGAGTTTTCCGGTTAAAGGTGGTACCTTTGTTTCGCGGTCGTGGTAAAACGTGGTATCCCGGTTGCCGGGGTGCTTGGCACGGGCAAGGCGGCCACGAGGTACATCGGGAAAGCGAAAAGACGGTGAAACTGGTTATCCCCACCAGTCAAAGGAAGAAGATTCTCCGGCGGGAGATCTCCTCTGTCGTTGGGAAAAGTGGTGAGGCAGACCAGCAGGGCTCCACCGGTGGTGGTGTCGTGGCAGGTCGGCTCAGCTTCTTCCTCGTCGGATTCTTAGGTCCTGTGGCGACTTCTGAAGTTCCAGTCCCCAAAGCAGTGCTTTTATGCAGCAAACCCCCATTCACTCAGCCTAGCTGTCACTCAAACATGCTAAGTGGTGAGCCAGCCGGCTCACCACTTGGGCCAATCAGGATGGAGTGCGGCTTGAGTTGCCAAGGCAACTCAGTCCAGGGTGCCTAAATTCCCCTCCACCCCTCCTAAGTACCCCAGACAGAGTGGCACCACTTTGGAGGGCTTCTGTGGAGAAGCCTGCCAAAAAGTGGAACAAAGGGCTCGACTTGGGTTGGAGTCACAGAAGAGAACACAAACGCCATTTTAGAATCAAGTTTTGGCAAAAAATACCAACCGGAGAATTAATATTAATTAAATAAACCTGCGGTATGTTCGAGGCTACAGTAAATAATTAAATAAAGATAGTAGCCTAAAACAATGGGAAATCCCATAGGAAAATATTCGCGGATGAATATAAAAAGTAGTATCCACTGCCACCAGCCAAAACTTGATCAGGGGGGACGGAGACATGCCCCCTCGACTAACAGACCCTGGGGCAATCGAATTGCCCCAGCCAGTACGTCCACAATATGATGGTTTGTACTGGTTCTGTTCAGAATTTAAGACTAGTAAAGTCAATGGTGACTTTACATGCCCTGGGAGACAGTAGTCAGTCCCAGGGTATGGAGTCTATACTGGGGGGTCACTATGACACCCCTGTGTCACTGCACTGAGGGTGCTGTGTAACACACATCACAAAAACACATGAAGCCCTATGGAGTAAAAGACCCCATAGCCCATTAAGCACATCTAGATTCAAAGAAACACACTCAAATCATGCCCAAGAGTGAGGGTAAAAGAGTCTCACTCTTGGCAGGAGAAAACAATAAACCCCAAAAATCCAGCAAAGCTGCTGGGGGACTCACTAGGTTAGGAAATTCAGCCTAAACAGAGAATTCTCCCTAACACTTGCCTATGTCTAGGACCCCAGAAAATGTGCTCCCCACTACTGTAAATGCAATTACTGTTACGCCCATTTCTTCTACCACAGCCATGCAATCTACTGTTGTAAATGCCACCTTGCCTATGTATAGGACCCCAGAAAATGGTACCCCCAGAATAGCAACCACCTCCACCCCGTACCTCACCTCAAATGTGCCCTAATCAACGCCCGATCCATCAATGCTCACGCCCTAGACATCCATGACCTTATTACCACCCATGATATAGATCAACTCATGATCGCCGAAACTTGGCTACATGAAGCCTCAGGCCCTGCATTATCCCTCACACTCCCACCAGGCTATGCCATCACCAGACAAGATCGCTCGACCATAGGGGGCGGAGTCGCACTAATAGCCAGACTCCATCACCATCCGAAAGATTGACAAATCTATCAACAACAACAGCGACTATCTCCAATTAAAATTCACCATCTCACACCACTGCACCATCACCCTACACCTCATCTATTGGCCTCCAGGCCCTCTAGGTGACTTCCAGGCCTCTCTCACCCACCTCCTGGCTGACAACCTAAAAAGGTCATCCATAGCCATTCCCCTTGGTGACATCAACCTAGGCCTGAATGAAATCAAAGATCCTGCTGCCAAATCACTTGACACAGCCCTAGCAACCCTAGGATTCCCTAACACCATCACAGACCCCACCCACTCCTTAGACGATCGCTTGACTGTATCGCCCACCACAACTGCCCCCTTACAATCACAGGTAATACTCCTACCCCGTGTTCTGACCACCACATCATCACCTTCAATATCCCTACCACCACAACTCCACCTCACCCCCCAACTCCTACCACCTGCCCTCACAAGAAGTGCCCGCCAACTTACCAAAGAAAGACTCCTACCTTTCCTACAGGGACCTGCCTTCAGACCCCTCTTCTCCAATGACCCAGAAACCCTTGCTAAAAATTATGACACTGCCATCACTGCAGCAATCAATTCTATCGCCCCACTTAAACCATGCAAAAACCAAACCCACTAGCCACACCAATGCCTGGTTCACCCAAGACCTCCTCAAACTGCGTACAGACAAACGTGCAGCACTAGCTCAGTGGCAAACATCTCATGATGACAAAGACAAACTTAACTTCAAATCTCGGTCAAATGAATATAAGAAAGCCATTATCAAAGCCAAAACCAAATCATTTGAAGACAGAATCACCAAGGTCAAATCAAACACTAAGGAAATATTTGCCATATTTAGGGAACTTGAGACCCCAACACCCACCCCCCAAAACTTCACCAAAGATAAAGCATGGTGTGATGACATCCAAATAGCCATGCGCAATAAGATTAACTCTCTTCAAGCCAAAATTATGAACACCAACTGGCCTCCCTACTTCTCTACTCCCTCCCCCTCCCCAACTTCCCCCCTCCCCACCCTCAGAGGCCCACCCCTACCTTCTCCTTCAAAACCCTCCAGGAGAAAGACATGATCAACCTCATGAAAAACATCAAACCCTCTAATTGTAAAGGTGACTCCTGCCTCGCCTCCATTATCAAAGACTGTGCAGATACCCTTGCCCCTTTCCTAATAGCCTTTGTCAACACCTCCTTCACCACAGGTAAAGTCCCATCATGCCTCAAGGAACCATGGGTCTGACCTCTCATAAAAAACCTACACTTGACCCCACCTCCCCCAATAACTACCGGCCCATTACCACCGTCCCATTCCTCCTCGAGATCCTAGACAAAGCAGCTTACCTGCAAGTCCAGCACTTCCTAGAAGAGAACACACTCCTAGGACAGAGACAATCCGGCTTTTGCCCTAAACAAAGGACAGAGACCACCTTACTTGACCTCAAAAAGCAAATGGACGACGCAAGAGACCAAGGTAAACCTGTCCTTCTCCTTCTCCTCGATCTCTCTGCTGCTTTTGATCTTGTAGATCACGACATCCTATGTCATCACCTCACATCCACAGCCAACTTCTCCCAAGAAGCCACCACATGGATCACCTCCTTCCTTCGAGGCAGGACCATGCAGGTCTTCTCTGACCTAGCCACTGCCTCACCCACCATCATGTTATGCCGTGTGCCTCAAGGCTCCTGCCTCTCCCCCGCCTTCTATAACATCTTTACCCACCCCCTCTTCCTTATCCTTGACGCCATGGGTATCTCCTACACCAACTACGCTGACGACACGCAGATCCTACTCACATTAACAGGTGACTATGACACTGACTGCGCGACTCTCAACAACATATATAACACCACCCAAATGTGGATGGCTGTCAACAGTCTCTGCCTCAACTCCGACAAAACTGAGCTCCTACTCGTAGATTCCCCTGAGACCCTCAAGAAACTTGACGCCCAGTTTAGCCACTTCACCATTGACGCAATCAGAATTCCAGTATTGGACACAGTAAAAACTCTAGGCGTCTATCTACACTCTAATTTATCTATGACCAGGAACATAAACGCAATCGCCTCCTCGGCTGCCTACCATGCAAAACTTCTCAATGCAGCCAGGCCCTTTCTCTCCAAAGACATCTGCCATCACTGGATCCCGGCTAGACTACTGTAATGTTCTCTTCCTAGGGACCTCCAACAAAAACCTGGAGAAACTGCAAGTAATCCACAATAGCGCCCTACGTGCAGCACAAGACATTGCCAAGAGAGAGCACATCACTGCTGCCAGAAAAGCTTCCCATTGGCTCCCCATAAAGGAAAGAATTATATTCAAAGCACTAACCATCACCCACAAGTGCATCCACCTCTCTGCTCCAGCTTACCTATCTCAAAGAATCCACCCGGTCTCCTCCACAAGACCCACCAGGACACCCTATGCTAATATGCTCTTCGTACCCAGGGTCAAAAGAGCTAGAGCAGGTGGCGCCAGCATCCCATACCTTGCCTCCCTACACCTGAACACCCTTCCCACCTCCATGCAAGCTGAACCTTCACTTACTGCCTTCCGCAAAGTCATGAAAACTACCTTGTTCGCCTGACCAACCTTATCTCCCGAAGATCCCAGAGTTACTATGGATGCCCACTGCTGTAACCAATACTGTATATCAAGGACCCTCAATGTACATTTTGTATGATACTGCCTACTGCTTGACCCTGTACCCTATCATACTGTAACCAAGACCTAACCTGTACTCACTGGAACTAGGTGTTCCTACCAGTAACAGTGCCACAATGCCCCTGGGCAGTCTGCGTGCTATACAAATGCAATAAATAAATAAATACATAAATAAATAACAGTAACAGAAACGCTTCCTGGGACAGGAACGCGGTAGAGCGTGGAGTCAGCTGAGAGGCCAGGAACTACAGAACGCTCCTGCTTTTACTTCAGCGATGCCAGGTAGGCGACAATGGACTGGATTGACCGTTGCCCGGCTCTGCATTCTGACAGAGGAGGTGCTGGGGTGTCTGGGAATTGTAGGACTTTTGAAGACAGCAATTTCACATTCTCCATAAAAGCTTCCATTCTTGCTGTGAGTACCGGGGTGTACCCCCATGAAAGGGACCCTGAAACCTGACAATATTAGAGTAAGGAACTCTTAGGAAGCCGCGGAAGGAGTAGGAAAGATAACGACTTTGCCTTTATGCCCTACTGTGGTAGATAAGCTAGTTTAGATAGTATGGATCACTGATTTCTAGTTGTCTTGTTAACTCTAGGTGGAGAGAGGCCATGGAAGGTCGAGGAACCAGTCCGAAAAACCTATTAGTTGAATTTATCTGCAGTCTAAAAAACCTCAGTGACAAATCACTGGAATTCATCCCTACTTCCTGAGGGGGAGCCCCCCCTGTGAATCTAGGGAGGTTAGTCCATATCACAACACCCTCCCTATGGTTTGAGGCAAGTGGGACCTCACTGGGAGAGACTCCTCCTTTGTGGACAAGGACTCCCGTTCCGGTGAGGAACTCCCTAAGAAACCTTCCAACAGTACCTCTTTAAATCCATTAAAGAAATGTAAAAAAAAGTATGTATTATTGCTATAAGGAATCTGTATGTACGTCTTAAAAATCACTGTTTACTGAGTTGAGGAGGAGGACCTGTGGACGAGGTGAGAAGGCAAAACAAACAGTGGGAAAGGAATATGAGACTGCACCCAAGAAGTTCCACAGCTTCGTAATAAAGGAGAGAGCAGGAGACTTGAAAATGAGAGACGAAGCCCGAGAGTTACGAATTGGCTTGCTAACTTACACAGAGACAAGGCTGGACAAGTGGCGTCCTGTGGCTGAGAGGAAGCAAACTGCAGAAGTAGACGCTGTGAGGCATCAATAATGTGAGGCGGACAACTGCTTGTAGTTTTCTCAAAGTAAGACATTTTATGAAAGCACAAGTTTGCAAAATAAGCCTTGCTTGCCCTACTCTATCGAGGAATTCCCTGCCTATCCTAAAGGCTAAGGGAACAATCTCTAGTCTTGAACCAGTTCTTATCAGTTCCAGGTTAAAACAAAGTTTCATCATACCACAATCCACCAGTAGCAATTCTCTGGTTTGGTTGAAAAGATCCCCTTCCAATCTCTATCAAAGAAAACAGCACCAATGGTAATCCTGGTAATCGCATTGTCAAGGTTATTTGCAACAGTTCAAAAGATTAGGTATATGACTTCTCCAACTACACATTTTAAAATAGATTAGGGCTTTTGCAGTGCGTTTGGTATATTTGCCACAATGCTTTTTCTTTGGGTTGCTACTTCCTTTTAACAACCACTCTTCTACTGGTGCTACTATGAATACAGTTACTTTTGTTTCACAGTGTGCCACTCCAATCTGACATCCACTGACAACTTGTATGCCACCACAGTTCAAGTATTTCTGCCACTGCTTTATCATTCAGAATTATCAGCAGAGTCTGACAAGACACTTCAACCTCTTAATGACTTTCTAAAAGGGGGCAGGCTATTTGCCTCTTCGGTCGGTCCCACTGCTATAAGGATAACCTGCCTCTGCCCATAAGACTTACTTCCTTTCAACTTCAGCAGTCTTTGAGCATTACAGGTTATCATTTGGAAATTCCGTACAAGTACCCAGCTCCCCTTCCCCAGCTTTCTCACACCTCTTCTGCCATAGTAATTACCCAAAAGCTGTAGTGCCACTCTTTCAGCTTTAGGTTACAATGCCACACTTATCTCTGAGGCCTCTGAATGGTTGACAACCTCACAGATTAGGTGCAGGGGTTTAAACTTGTTTTGTTTCGCTATGGATAGGGATCGTCTCTTGGCTTGGGTCTTGCTTATTTTCTTCTTCAGTATAACTACTTCACGATAAAGAATGTCAGTCCTATATTATACTAGATTCAGTCTTCAAAGTGAAAGCAGAATTAGGTACATGTGACCAGTTTCTGAACTTAAAGTATTGACTTCAATTGTATTCCTATGTAGCATCACAGAGGCAACTTCTAATTTCCCTCGGTAAACACAATTGGTTGCACGCAACCATTCTTTGATGTAGTTTTACTTGTAACTCTTATAAAATGTTAAGGTCAGGTTTTCGGCAGGAGTTGGAATGCCGTCCACTGTACAGATAAGGACATGCGATCACTCCGGCAATGTGAAAGAGTTCAACAGTGGTGTAACTCATTTTACTTTAATGCGAACACTGCAGTCTTTAGGATAAACGTGCGTGTTACATTTCGATTGTTAATAGTCAGTTTTGAATTAATGAACAGCTTCTACTTGCTTTAAACTCTATGCAAGCCACTTTGGAGCTGGTTACAGTTACCGGCACGGTTTGTTGAGTGAATCTGAATGATGTGCTTCACTCACTGTCTTCAGGAACACTGCAGATGCGGGTTGTTCTGCTTCGCCGACTTCCTCGACCTCTGCTACTTCTTTTGGCTCACTTAGGACCCACACCCTTCTCCAGCATTGGTGTCTCGGTCCGGCCACCTTAATTGGAAGTCTTTACCCCCAAAACCCTTGGCTTCATTCTGCTTCTAGCCATGGGTTGCTGCACGGTCACGGCTCTGCAATCACAGCAACTCAGCTCACATGAGAAAACTTTACTTCCAGCACGTCTTCCTCTGCCGAGCCTCTGCAATATAGGGGTTGAGAACATAGGACTTTCTCAGAACTTCCAGGTGAAATCTGCTGTCTCCACATTATAGTGTCCCTTCGGTGTTCCCACTTCCTCATGAATTTCAGCCTTGTGCTTCTCCTCTTCTACTACAACTGCCAGCCTTCCAACTGCTGCTCCCGCTCCCTCCTTCTCTCCTTTCTTCCTGGGGCCTTTTATGCCCGCAGGTTTGACAATTGACTTCAGGTGAGAGCAATCAGTCTTAATTGCCTGACTCCTACAATGAATATGAGGCTTAATTGCCTGACTACTACATCTCCATGCCTCTTCAGCCCCCTTCCTCGTCTCAGTCCCTATAGGATTCCGGGACATGTAGTTTGTTTAATCAAAATTAGGTTTTACCACTTCTTTAGTTTGGCAAAAAGCTATATAAAGTGTAGGATTGTGGGGAAAGTTAAAAAGGGGTTTGGCCCAGTCTTCCTGTTCTGTTCCTATCCACACATGTGATGCTCCCGCAGTACACCACGGCCAGGGTTGGGATCAGGAAGCGTATGCCTTTCCCTGGCCACATGAGAAGGGTCCCAGAGCAGGTTTCTGGGGAGAATCCTTTCAGAATCTTCACAACGCGCAGCGTCGGGAAACCAGAGAAAGGAGAGAAGCCATTGCGGACATCAGGCATTCTTACTCACAGAGAGATAACAGAGTGATCATGTGACCACAACAGAGGCGTGGTGGACCAGTGGTCCATTGACCAACGCTGATACCACTCTGCTAATGCAGTACTCAGAGAGGGAATGAGAGGGAAACCGAGTGTTAGCGTGACCACAACAGCGTCGTGGTGGACCAGAGGTCCACTGAACAACGCAGATACCACTTTATTAATGTTAACGCAGAACTTACCGGCAGACGGGATACCGAAGAACCTGTTTGTGCAGCACCATGAAGAAAAAGCAGCAGAAGAATAATGAGAGGTGTGAGGAATCTGAGGGTGTCCTCACTCCTTTCCCTAACTTAGCCTCCGCCCTGGTGGCCGGCGAAAGGCTGAAGCGGCTGTATCCTGACCCTGGGGGTAGGTATGTGAAGGACTACCTGAGGGGAGGCAACCCAAGGGGAGGGAGTAAGGTACTCAAGGATGAGACATGGTATCTCCCTGTTCCCTTCTATAATACACTTTCTATTCCCCAGGCCCCTATTGGCTGCCATTATCCTTCCCCTGGAAATGACATTGACTTTCAGTTTCTTTCACACCACTTTGGTGCTAGGACGAGGAAGAGGCAACAAAGACAGATAACAGACTACTGAAGCCACACAGTGCAGTCTAGTTGGCAAATGCTTCATCAAGACAGCAGGACATTTAAAAGTCGACACTTCAGAGGAAGGCGAGAGAGCTGCCGGACAAGTTGGAGGCCGGTGTGATACCATAGCTGAAGAAGACAAGCAGGACCGTTGTTGGGCAGGAGACGCCAGGACTACAATTGGAGGGAGAGTGAAGCCGGGTCCTGAGATGTTCGTTGGAGCAGGAGCTCTAATCTGATGAAGTAGAGCAACAGTGGGAGTGTGTGGAAGACACTGAGCTGAAGGGGAACCTAGTCACAGAGATGGTGCAGCAGGACATGTGTGGGAGACTGTGGTTGGGGTATAAGCATTGCCCGTGGTCTCCGGAGTGAAGTGAACTTCTTATAGTGAAAATCTGCTCTTTTAATATTGAACTGGCCTGACTGCGGAGTTCGTCGGTGAGTGAAACAAGCATTTGGGAGTTGATTTGAGAAGGAGAAGGCAACTGTGTTCTGTAAAAGCTCTTGTGTATGATCACGAGGAAACTGAAGCCTCCCAAAGTCATTAAACTTAAAGGCCTGATACAAATCTAGAACACGTGAGTGACATGAATGAATGTAAGAAGTAACCATGATTGTTTTGTCCTTGTACAGTATTTTGAGTACCACACGTTGCATGTATGAAAAATGAATTCCTAAGTGACCAAAGACACATGGTAACTAATACAATATAACCTTGAGGAACCAGGAAGTTGTTTGTGAATGATAACAAAAAGAGTCAACATCGCTCATAGGATGTGAGCACACACGACACATGGTAAGTGAACTTAAAGGTTTATTAGGATAACACAGAGAGCAGCAGCCACCACAGCCCCCAAGCACTCCTAATGCACTAGTGGTTCTGAAACACAAGAAAACATAACACATCTCCCCCTTATCATAACAAAACATAACACCCCAACAACAGACCCCCTTAATTAAACATTACAATAATACATGAATAGGTGAAGCCACTAATTTTAAAGCACCATCAAGCACACAGGAAATCCTTAAACTTAACAGGACATTTCTTTACTCTTCCACCAACATGCCACCCATCTTTCACCAGACTACTTCCAACATTACTCTCAGTACTCACACTTCCCCCATCCATCACGTATTACTTCCACCACTATCACTCTCCCCTTCTTCATTCTGACCTTTACTCAAAACCAGCCTACCCTTTGACCACCCCTCTCCACCATCCACAATTACTACACAATCCCTCACTGCCGCAATCGTTTTGGGTCCCAAAAATGTACTTTCCAAACACTTGAGACCGTACCTGGGATTCTTTTAAACACCAAATCTCCAATAACCCAATTCCGTTCCTTTACTTTGGAAGTTTCATTAAATGCTCTTTTGTATTTACACTGAGCCTCCTCCACCAATTACATCACTTCCTTGTGATCAACACACGCATTGCAAGTCAACCCCACCCAAACTGGACATAATTCAGTACCAGGTTGCGATCCTTTTAACGAGACAAAGGGAGAAACCTTTGTAACAGAGTGAGGTGTCACATAATAGCTCCACACCATTTCTCTCAAAACCTTACTCCATGGCAGCCCTGACCTCATAGCCTACTGAATACCTCCCTTAAGGAATCTATTCACCCACTCTACCAGACCATTGGCCCTGTGATGATATAACGCAGTGCACGCGTGCCTAATGCCAAACTGTAACAAACATTTCCTCATGGTACCTGAACAAAACTACACACTATTATCTGTCCCGAAACCTGTGTGAAACCCTTCATGAAAAAAAGTCCTCAACATTTTTTACGAACTCTGCCGTTGTGGCCTCCTTTAACCCTTTCCACTCCATCCACTTAGAGTGATAATCCACCAACACTACGATAAACTTGATACCTTCATCCAATCTCTGAATGGGACCCATCCAATCCACTGCCACCTTCTGCCAAGGCTCTTCAGGTGCTTGCACTGGACAAAGTGGTGTCTCCCTCATCACTTTACTCTTGTCACTTGCTAAACAAACATCACATTCCCTTACCTTCCTATCCACCCTATCCATAGCAGCCCACCAGTAACTTTGCCTTAACATACTTTGTGTACTATTCATCCCACAACATCTCGGATGAGTAATCTCAATTAGTTTTTTTCCTGATGCCCTCAGGGGGAATTACTTTGTGTCTCCCCCTGTCATCGACAACTACAACTCGTCCCTTACCTCATAGAATCGATCATATCTCTTCTCTATTTCATGTTTGTGAGGCCAACCTTCCACAGTCCACTCCTTCACATTACTGAGTACCGAGTCACCTCTCTCAGCTACCATCCAAGCCTCTTCACTCAAAGCCCCCTGTTCAATATTGGCCACAATCTTCTCATCTTCCTGTAACTCCCCCTCAATTCTACTGTCCCCCACCACTGGAAGTTGCGAGAGACAGTCGCCCGCCACATTCTCTTTGCCAGGAACATAGCACATCTGAAAATCATAGTTCTGCAAAGCTAACATCCATTATGAAAGTCTGGGTGACCCCTTGGCCCAGTTCCCTCCAGTTAACATCCGGACCAATGGTCTGTGGTCCGTCTTTATCATAAACCGTTGGCCCCACAAGAAAAATGTAAAGTGCATGACAGCCCAAAACACTGCTAATGCTTCCCTTTCCACCACTGAATAATTCTTCTCTGCACCCCTTGATGGTCTAGAAGCAAAGGCAATCACATGCACCTGTTTCCCGCAGTCCAATTGCGACGATGATGCCCCCAGCCCCAGCAGGCTAGCATCCACCATTAACACTGTCCTCCGACCACTCAAAAATCTTCCCAATGCTGGTGACTTAGCTATTCCTTCCTTTATATTCTGGAAGGCTTCTTCACATTCAATTGACCACAGCAAGAGGACTCCTTTCTTTAGCAACTCTCTTAATGGCTCTGAAATAACAGCAACATTGTAAACAAATTTATGATAAAACTCTGCCATTCCCAAAAATGACCTTAATTGATCCTTATCCCATGGAGCTGGGGCCCTTACTTATACTTCCCACCAAAATGTGCTTTGGAGAACTCCCTTGAGACAAGATCATGAGCCCTAAATATTCTACCTCACGCATATCAATTTTGCACTTACTGCTCTGTACTGTCAAGCCAGTCTCACTCAATTTCTCCAACACACACCTCAAATCTCTATCATGTTGTTCCATATCATCAGCAAAAATCAAAATGTCATCTCGGAAGACAATCACATTGCTGACACCGTCCAACACTTTCTCCATCACCCGCTGGAAAACATGCGTAGCCGATGCTAAACCAATCTGCATCCTAAGATATTTGAAAGTTCCTTCCTGTGTGATGAATGCAGTGAGGACTGGACATTCCCAGGACAATGGCACTTGGTGATATGCTGCTGATGGGGATTAATCTATGACCGTGAACCAACTTGAATCTCCCAACTGTCATGAACCGTCGTACACGTCCCTTCTGGACCTCCTGGTCCTTGACACATCGGGGCTTACACTCTGTGGTACTTCGAACATGGCCGTTAAGCACCAAACGCTGCCTCCCAGCCTTTAAGTCCGATGCAGCACGTCCTATAAAGTAGCCAAGCCCCCGCGTCTCAAAGCTACTGATTGCTGTGGCTAGACGTGTGCTCCGTAGTTCGCCTTCATGGAACTCTGTTGTTTCCTGGTTCCCGGACCCTCTGTTTTCTCCTACTATTCTCCTTCCTTCTTATCCTGCTTTCTTCCCGGACTCCATGTACCCGCCTCCGAGTACACTTCTTCGTATCCTGGACTTCCTGGAAGTTTCCTATTGATCCCGGACATAGAAGCTGAACAAACCCTGGAAGCCAAAGACGGCCGAGCGGGGTTGTATAAAACCCGAACCGTAAAGAAGAAAACTCCTCCCAAGGATTCCAGCAAGCAGCGAAAACAGGTGAGAAAAGGGGAAACCTGTACAGATTGAGACGCCACCTAACTGAAGTCAATACAGACATGGAGGCGGCAATTCAAGATCTTATGCGCGGCATGCAAGAACTAACGACCGAAGTACAAAACCTAAAGGCAGAAAATGCAGCATTAAAGCAATTAGTCTTATCCCGTGCCTCCGCCACGAAGGAAGTGTACTATTGGGCGGCATTGTAGACAAATACGATGGATCTGCAAAAAACCTTTGTGGATTCCTTAATTCCTGTTTGGTCCACTGGTCTACCCCTCGGGATAGGCACTGGTCTACCCCCAGGGCTAAGGTGGGATTTATTATCTCGCACCTTTCCGGGAATGCATTAACCTGGGCCACACCTTTAGTTAATGCCGGAGATGCCCACCTGGATGATTATGACAGGTTCATTCAAGCACTTAAGACCATGTTTGACCGTCCAGAACAGGTCTATACCGCTCAGGAACGTCTACTCGATTTCCAACAGGGCTCCCAGGACACGCTCACATATGTAACACGATTTAAGTAATTGGCTAAAGAAGCGGATTGGTCCTCAGAAGCCTGCTTCACTCTCTTTCGAAGAGGGCTAAATGAAGACATCAAGGATGAACTAGCCAGAGTGGCTCGCTCAAGTTCATTCCAAGCTCTTATGGATCTTGCTCTACAGATTAACTTCCGCATCCAGGAAAGGAAGGCAGAGAAAAGAAGACCAAGTTACCCTTCCAGAAGAACCCTATAGAGATCTCCTCGAAATCCGAGTGTGTTCCTGTCCCTTGTAATGAACCCAAACCCATGCAACTAGGGGCCTTCCGTGGACCCATATCCCCCAAAGAAAGGATGCGAAGGATCCATACAGGCTTATGCTTGTATTGCGCCTCGGACAAACATTTAGTGAGAGAGTGTCCTATAGCCCCTCCTCGGCTTTCGGGAAACGCCAGCTCCCGATCCTAGATGGAGCACAGTTTCGGGAGAGAGATGTTTGCTCCAAATCTATTCCATCCTTGAACTCTCCTGGACAACCAATCTGGTAATTCTACAGGCCTTTCTATCGCCATCCAAGAAGGAAACCTACCCCATTCTGGCGCTGGTGGACTGTGGAGCCATGGGAATATTCATAGATCAAGATTGGGTCTTTAAACACCATATTCCATACGAATCCCGGGATATCATGCAGTCTGTAGAAGCAATTGATGGAAGACTCCTTTCTTCAGGACCCTTAACCCTTCAAACCAAGGAAATTGAGCTCGCAATAAACCACCATCGAGAGAAGATAAAGTTTGACATCATAAAGTCCGCCCATTACCCAATGGTTTTGGGAATGCCCTGGCTACAAAGACACAACCCATACATTAATTGGGCAGCAGGATCCTTGTTCCTGGGTTCCGAACATTGCATGTCTCATTGCCTACTCCTGGATCCCGCTCCGACACCATCAGAAGGAGTTTCAGCAGATCATCAAAGCCCGCTCACAGTCTCAAATATCATCCAGGTTCCTAAAATCTATCAGGAATACTCCGATGTGTTCTCTTCTGCTATTGTTCAAGCCTTACCTCCTCATAGACGAGAATACTGTGCTATTGATACCGAACCTTCAGCTGTGATTCCCTTTGGAAGGATGTTCATCTTATCCGAACCTGAAAAAAAGGCCCTCCTTGAGTACCTAGATACCAACCTTGAAATTGGCACCATACGACCATCCAAATCCCCAGCCGGAGCCTCACTGTTTTTTGTTCCAAAAAAGGACACCAATGAGCTCAGGCCTTGTCTTGATTATCGAGGTTTAAATCAGTGCACCCTTAAGGATCGCTATCCATTGCCCTTGATCGCAGTTATCTTGGAAGCAGTAAGAGGAGACGTAATCTTCATTAAGTTGGATCTCCGAGGTGCCTACCATCTGATCCGTATTAGAGAAGGAGACGAATGGAAGACAGCCTTTAGAACACCTTTTGGTCATTTTGAGTACTTGGTCATGCCCTTCGGACTTGCAAATGCCCCCGCGGTCTTCCAACGCTTCATGGATCGGGTGTTTTCAGACATGCTATTCCTCTTCGTCATCGTGTATCTGGATGATATCTTGATATTCTCTAAGGACCATCTTAAGCATGAAGAACATGTTAAGGCAGTGTTACAACGGCTACGTGAACACAAGCTCCTAGCAAAACCCGAGAAGTGCCTTTTTCACAGAAAGGTCTGGACTGGTGTCTGAAACTGACTCTGTACTGCTAATGGAGTCTAATTCCCCCTCCTCCTCCTCCTCACCTGAAGCAACAGCGGTGTCCTTGTTCCTTCTTTCTTTCTTCTTTTTGCCTTGATATCTTCGATCGAAGAGAACGGGTCTCCCTCGGTTGGAAGCCACTCTGCAGCCTACCAGGTGATGGCACGCAGAAGGGGGCCCCCTTCGTAGGAGTCCGGACAAGAGGAAAAAGCCTGCAGGCGGAAAAAACCTCTTGAAAATGGTAGACTCGAGGACAGCAAGGGTAAGTATATCAAATGCCTCCAGTTCCCAGGAAGAAGCAGAGATGGCAGGAGATCGCTTCGGTGAGTGAGGTCTGTTGGATCCAGGTAAGTTTGGAAGTCCAGGTAGTCCTCCTGAAGGGGGAAAAGGCCCCTGAGAATAACTCTGGAGAAAGGCTGCTTAAGGTAGTGACATGAGAACTCCAGCGCAAGAAAGGGAAAGAGAACAGGAAGAGAAAAAAGAAAGGATGCACGAAAAAGAGGGAAAAAGGGAAATGGCAGCAAAGGCTGTAAGCACAGCAAGGGGGGAAAGGAAAAGCCACGGGAAAAGGAAGCGGCAGACAGATATCCAGAAAATTGCAGCCGGCAAGAAAAGGAGGAATAAGAGAGCGGACTACGAGTGGAGCGTCAGACTCACAAAGGAAGCAAAGTGAGCTGCAACGCAACGCTCAAACAGGAAGGGAGGGGTTAAGTGCGGGATGAGGAGAAAGACTAGACCTGCACCCGGACCAGGAAGTGACGTGCCGGCAAAGAAGAGTGTCATGCACCCGAATTAGGAAAGGAACTTACGGCGGTACCGTGGCCCGCGGGGCCAGAGACGCCAGGTAACTCGGCGCGTGACACTTTTTCATGTCTCTACTGTTCACTATCTAGGATTTGTCCTTAGCCCAGACAGTATTGGAATGGATCAATCCAAGGTAAAGGCCATACTATCTTGGCCAATTCCGACCACTGTGAAACAGATTCAATCCTTCCTGGGGTTAGCTAACTTCTATCGGAAATTCATACCTTCCTTTTCCGAGATAGTCCAACCGATCATAGCCTTGTTGAAAAAAGACGCTCCCTTTCGTTGGACAACAGCCCAAGAGGAGGCATTCCAACGGTTAAAAACAGAGTTTACACAAGCTCCCATCCTGGCTCAACCTGATATCAACCGACCCTTCCTAGTGGAGACAGACGCCTCTAACTAGGCCATTGAAGCAGTTCTAAAACAGGAATTCGACGATAGCTTGGAACATCCTATTGCTTATCTTTCACGGACATTAACTCCCAGTGAAACCCATTACTCTGTTTTAGAAAAAGAACTGCTAGCCATCCGCCAAGCCTTCACAGAGTGGCGTCATTTACTTCTAGGAGCAAAACATCCTGCCCAGGTCCGCACGGACCATCGAAATCTTCAAGTATTACAGGCCCTGGAATGTAGGAATAGCCGACAAGCCCATTGGGCTTTCTTCTTTGCCCAATACCAGTTCCAAATTCATCATGTCCCTGGAACACAGAATATAATTGCTGATGCCTTATCTCGACATCCCGACTACAAACCCCTTGAAGACTGGTCATTCCCTAAAATGTTCCCACATACGATATTTGTGGCTCAAGCAAACAGCCTCCTGGATGATGTTCGGATACAAACACAGTCCTCTGAACTATGGAAAGAATTTTCAGGAAAGAACCGATAGAATCTCAGAACTAAGGATGGATATCTTTTCAAGGATAAAGGTTTAGTCATCCCCACACAGAAACTACAGCAAAGGATATTAAACCTCTGTCACGATACCCTTCACTCCGGACATCGTGGCATCACAAACAACCTCCATCTTCTATAAAGACAATTTTGGTGGCCGAGAATGAAAACTGATGTACGACTGTACATTCAAGCCTGTGCAGTCTGCAGTCAAAACAAACATGACAACAAGAGACCGGTGGGCCTCATACTTCAGCCCACACTACCAACAAGGCCCTGGGAAATTATTGCTACGGACTTCATTGTGGGACTACCACCTTCCAGGGGTTACACAACTATCATGGCCACCATAGATGTATTCACTCGTATGGCTCATTTTACACCATTACATAAACTACCTTCTTCCTCAGAACTTGCTGGAATCTTTCTGGAACACATATTTAGACTCCATGGACTCCCTTCCAAGATCATATCAGACAGAAGACCTCAATACATATCTCAATTTTGGAAACACCTTTGCCGAATACTGGGAATACAACATGCCCTCTCTTCAGGGTATCATCCACAGACTAATGGGGCTACCGAAAGTGTGAATCAAACCCTGGAACAATATCTCTGTTGTTTCACTACCAAGGTCCAGGACGATTGGTCACTTCTAATACCTCTGGCTGAATTCTCCTATAATAATTCGGATAACTCGGCTCTCAAGACCAGCCCTTTTTTCTGCAGTCAAGGTTTTCACCCTTCAGTGCTACCCTCCGTCCTCCCACATCCTACACCTTTTCCTACAGTTGATTCCTGGATTGAAACACTCATCAATGTACAAAGAGAAGCCAAAGAGCAGTTAGAAAGGGCTCGAATTCATACCAAGCATTATGCAGATTCCAAAATAAGACCAGGCCCCTCCTACGCAGTAGGAGATAAGGTATGGCTATCCTCGAGACTACTGCCCCGACATCTATGACCAAATAAACTGGCTCCCCGGTATTATGGGGCCTTTCCCATAAAATAAATCATTAACCCAGTGGCCTTTCGACTCAAATTACCATATTCCTGGAAGAAAATTCACCCAGTTTTCCATACATCTCTGATGAAACCATACATCCAGACGCCCCGGACTAACCTCAGACCCAATCCTGTACTTGTCAATGACCAACTGGAATATGAAGTCTCCAGAATATGTGACTCTAGAAATAAACGTGGTCAGCTCCAGTACTTGATGGAATGGAAAGGATACCCTCCCAGTGAACGCACTTGGGAACCAATCTCAAACTTAAATACCCCCAGGTTACTCAGAAGGTTCCATCTCATACACCCGGGCAAACCCAGCGGGACGGGTTTTTGGAGGAGGCATGCTGTCATGAACCGTTGGACACGCCCCTTCTGGACCTCCTGGTCCTTGACACATCGGGGCTTACATTCCGTGGTACTTCCAACATGGCCGTTAAGCACCAAACGCTGCCTCCCAGCCTTTACGTCCGATGCAGCACATCCTATAAGTAGCCACGCCCCTGCGGCCCCACGTGTCTCAACGCTACTGATTGCTGTGGCTAGACGTGTGCTCTGTAGTTCACCTTCGCGGAACTCTGTTGTTTCCTGCTTCCCGGACCCTCCGCTTTCTCCTACTATTCTCCTTCCTTCTTATCATGCTTTCTTCCTGGACTCTGTGTACCCGCCTCTGAGTACATTTCTTCGTATCCTGGAGTTCCTGGAAGTTTCCTATTGATCCCGGACATAGAAGCTGAACGAATGCTGGAAGCCGAAGACGGCCGAGCGAGGTTGTACAAAACCCGAACCGTAAAGAAGAAAACTCTACCCAAGGATTCCAGCAAGCAGCGAAAACAGGTGAGAAAAGGGGAAACCTGTGATACCAACACAGACATAGCCTCTGATATGACTGGTAAAGCATGCTTCTACACTAAAATGTTCTTGTTGAGCTCTCTCAAGTCAACACACAAGCAAATCCTTCCATTGTTCTTTGCCACCAACACTACTGGGGATAACCATTTTGATAACCATTCTGTACCATGTACCCGTTCTATCATGCCCCTTTGTAGAAGACCGTCTAATTTCTCATGCAATTGCTGTATCATTTTGTGGGGAACTGGACGCACCTTGTGCACCACAGGCAGAGAACTGCTCTTCACTTTGATACAGTGTTCATAGTCCTTTAACCTTCCCTGATTTTCCAAAAATACTTTGGGGAACTCTGCAGCCCATTTGTCTTCCACTTCAGCTATTGACACGGGAATGGGTTCATTGGCTTGAATGTGAACTCCCAATTTCCTTTGCTCTTCCCATCCCAATAAGGATGATCCTTTCTTCGCCACTCGAATGTTTGCTACACATTCTCTGCGTTTATAAGCCACAAGTCCTTGGAATTTTCCCAAGAACTCTATTTCACCCTCACCTTAGCCACAAGGTGATACTTAAGGAGGTGACAATTCCCATACATCTCTCGACAGAGTACTCGTAAAGGTGTACTCTGACACTATGGTCCAAGGAGAAGCAGAGTCCACCTTCATTGATAGCTTCGAGCCATCAATTTGAAATATATCCACAGGGCTTCCTGCTCCCCAGTCATTGCTGAAATTTCAAATATACTTCGAGGCTTGACTTCTCCATTCTGGCTAAGTGGTGTACTTTCTTGTTCACCATGGCTTTGTTTGAGCTCCACAGCACTAATGGTAGTCTCTTTGCACATGTGTGCAAAATGCCCTTTGAGTCTGCATCTGATGCATTCTGCATTTCTCGCTGGACAAAACACGCTGGTTGCTGCATGCCTAGGTTTACCACATCTGAAGCACACTTCTTGACAATTCTTTACTATTTTAATTTCTTTCATATATTGTGTTGTTTGTTCAATACTTCTGGTCAGTTCTACTGCTTGTTCCAATGTCATATCCTTTGCCAGCAGTTTCTCTTGCACCCTGGGATTATTGGTGAACCTCACCAGTTGATTGCGAATCAATGAATTTGTCAAAACACCAAATTCACAAGTGTGGCTTAATGTCCTCAGTACAGCCACATACCGTTCAACAGGTTCCGATGGATCTTGAGTCCTTTGAAAAAAATGTGTGTCTTTGGAAGGTCACATTCTTCTTTGGCTCAAAATGCTCCTCTATTTTCTTCACCGCCAAAGTGAATTCATCTAACTCCCCTGCTCCTTCACCTTATGGTTCTGGGAGTCCATCAAAAACGCTGCGCACCTCTGGGCCCAAATTATGCAACAGCAGTGCTTGTTTCCTGGATAAGTTGAATTTGTCCCCACCCATGTCCACTATGTATGTCTTAAACATCTTTTTCCACCTCTCCCATCTTATCGGTGGTGTTCCCGGTTCTGCCAGAATGGGGGTGGAGGAGTTATCACAGCAGCCATGGTTGAATTTGTTAACTGTTATGATTCCTTGTCTCTAAATAGTCTTGCACTTCAAAATTCACCCAAAAGTATTCCTCAGATTGGTTTACCAGGGTGTACCCAAGTTGAGTTATGTACAGAGTACTGTATCTTCAGTTCTTGCTTTTCCTTTTCCTTTTCCTTTACTTTGTGCTCTGCTAGGACTTTTATAATGGATTTATTCCACGGGTCGAATGTTTGCTTTGTTTCCCTTCTATTCTTTTCAGAAGCATGTCATAATGCAGTCCATAGAGCTCTTATGGTAACTTGACGCGTTGCGTTGCCTAGCAATGCGTAAAAGTGCCGGGCTGAAAGAGGAGATCACATCACGTGTGCACTGCACGTGACCTGAAGTATGGAGGCAGCGCACACGAGGCAACGTTGCTTATTACAAGCAGCTTTGCATTTAGTTCCTTTTGCCTTTGTTTTCCTTCCCCCTTTATTTCTTTGTAGGTCTTCCACCCTCCTTGTGGGATCGGGCTGCACCCCCCTCACATTGACTTTGTTGCTGGGTGATGCGATCCCGCGATCCCACGTTTCCTCCTATCGGCGGCGGCTGCTGCACTCCCTCTTCTTCTGTTCGCCTTCTTGAGCAGAGCAGGCTCCATGTCCTTGTTGCCACTGATAGGATGTGAGCACACACAACACACGGTAAGTGAACTTAAAGGTTTATTAGTATAACACAGAGAGGAGCAGCCACCACAGCCCGCAAGCTCTCCTAAACCACCACAGGTTCCAGAACCACTAGTGGTTCTGGAACACAACAGAACATAACAATCACCTAATGTGGAGGCAGGAACAAGCATGTCCCGGAGTCAGTAGGAAGTAACACAATTATTGTGAAATTATCAACAGAGGCACCCGCTATTTACCTATAAAGGGAGGCTGTTTGGGGATGTTCCCTTAGAACTGAGGTTGTTTTGAAGATTCTACATTGCCAACACCAATAGGAGGGAAAGGAAGTGAAGTTATCCTCCGGGTATTTAGGAAACCAATGAACCTGTGAATTATTGTGGAAGCCAGGGTTGCATATCTGAGCCACTCTGTTGATGTTAAATCAGCATTGTCAAGGGCTAGATAAAACCCATAGGGGTGCGTTATAAGAAATAAAGCAGTGGCAATAGCCAAAACGCAAAGAAGTCTATGCACGTGGTGAGAAAGCAAAATATTAGCAAAGAAACAAGAGAAGCCAAAGTAACTTCAGAAGTTGCCAAAGACCTGAAACCAGTTTCCTAGCAGGAGAGTACACTGGTAAATCTGTGTTGGTTTGCAACAATGACATTCAGAAAGTAAGAAATGTCTCTTGGTTGCATGACCTGTGATGGGTCAACCGTGTGGTCAGACAACTGTGCCTAGACTGAGGAGACAACATCAGTGAGATACCTAAAGATACTGAAACTTTAAAAACCAGAGAACTGTGTTTAGTGAACTGTGAATCCTCAAGGACTTGTGTATTGAGAGAACAGTATGGTCTGGGACGCACCCCCTGCCAATTGATGTTTACTGTTGAAGCTGGTAAACTTTGTTTTGAGAACTTTGAGCAGTTTTGAGGTAGAAGAACCTAATCCTTGGAGTTAACTGAACTGTCTCGAACTTGGGGGAACCCCAAGGTTGTGTGGAACTTTCCTGAACTTGGGGAAGGTGAGCTGAGAAGTAAGCCTGGAGTGGGAAGAAGCTCAGAACTTTGTTTCGAACACTGTTTCTTTTATTGCTGATACCTATGCATTGTTTTGCTTTAGTTGTGAGGGCAAGTATAGGGTTTTGACACAGATAGACTTAAGCTGAACTATTTGACTCACACTTTCCTTAGTTTCTTTATTTTAAAGTTAATAAAGCCTTTTCGTTTGAACTTTGACTCTGTTGTCTGTGTCTTGCTTGATGATTCCTTCACAGTGGCCAACCTGACAAAACCGGAGAGAAGGTCTCACCTGGTTAACAAACCTCGTGACGTTATCCCTGAACACTGCAGGTAACAGGGAAAATGGGAGACCCGGGAGGGGGACAGAGAACCATTACTGGTACACTCATTCTCGTCCTAGTCAAGATAAAGCATTGACATTTAAAGAAGTGAATGAGAATCATTATTGGAGTACACATACTCATCCCAGTCAAGATCAAATATTGACATTTGAAGAAGTGAATGAGAATCAATATTGGGATACTCATACTCATCCCAGTCAAGGAGAAAACCTTGACATACTACAAATGAAAGATGGAACAAGCCTCAGGACTGGAGAGTTCATATTGGAATTCAACCAGGCAAAGAAGATCTAATTATAGAAGAGGGATATAATAGAAAAGAAAAGGCTGAAGATACGGCTAAAACAGAAAGTAAAGGAAAAGGCCAAAGAGAAACCAGAGACTGTGAATTATTTACCAAAGACCAGAGAATCCAAGGTGAGAGGACCATGTATTTTTTTAATTAAAATGATTTACTATGATTACAAACTTTTCATTATACATTAACAAAAGGTAGAAAAGGTCAAACTCATTTTAACTATTTCTCATTAAAGAAAAGAGAAGCAGTTTATAAGTTGAAAGTTAATAGGAATGATTCAGCAGTCTACATCATATTGCTTGTCTTTGGCATTTCATCCATGCGCTTCTATTATCATTGTTCGACTTTCAGTCGTTTCATTCTCTTCCTTAATTGATAGACATAATTGCTTGCCAAAATTATTCTGTATGTAAGCACTGTTGAATTGCCAGAGATTATATAGACCCATCGTTCTTCGCAATCTGTTTGTCTCACGTCTTGTGGAAGCATGCTTGCAAATAGTTGTCTTTTCTCCTTCACTGCCGAACATTGCATAATGTGGTGAAAAAGAGTTTCTCTTTGGTCTAGCTGGTTGCATAATCTGCAGTAGGCGTCTTCTATTGCCAATTGTTTTGTGGACATAAGATATTCTCTCGTGGGGAGAATATTTAATCTTAGTCTTAGTCTTAGCCTTAGGCTTAAGAATGTGTCCCTCATTAGACGATCTGGAAACTGTATTAAGTATTGACGCAGTATTGACGCAGTTGGTTCAGTGCTCTTACTTCAATAGTTCAATGGATATCCATGTGATACTGTACTTTTTTTGCTATAGTATCAATCCAATCTTTACGTTGGATTAACGTCTTTACTTTGGTTGGCCGGTTGATTTACATTTAATTTGATACTCTAGCATTCAACATTAGTTGTTTACATGAGTTTTTCCATGTGTTTATTGCAACATCATTTGATGTATTTGTCTTCCAACGCAAAATATCAATTGAGGGGATCATATCCTCTGTAAGTGTTTTCCTATACAGATCTAGATACTTCCCATTAACTATTGATTCTAAAGATTGTATTGCCTTTCATATCTGATTCGTGGAATAGGGTAAGATGCTGGGAATTAGAGTATTTTCCCCCAGAAGATGGCTTCTATCTGGTTCCAAATTTTCCACTGTATCTTTAACATTGTTTCACTGCCATATGTCAAAATGGCTATCACTTTTTGGCAATAAAATGTCATCACTGGTTTTAATGAATATTTTCCAACTTTTTTATGGATTGCTAGTCCTTGTCGGGCTAGTGAAAGAGACTTAATTTTTAGATGTTCCGACTATTCTGTTTCTATTTCGTACTGGTTCAGCAAGACACCTAGATACTTAACTGATTTTACAGGTGTTAGTTTTCACCTTTAATGAATATAGTTAGGGATTTGTTTTTAATATTTAGCTGTTGCGTCAATGTCATCACTTGGGTTTTTTTTGTGTTAATTTTTAAATTATTCAATTCAGTATATTGCGCTAGGGCTGCCATTCTCTTCTGAAGTCCAACTTGACTCTTATCAAAGAGGACAATGTCATTTGCACAGAACATATATGGAATTATGGTGTTGTTCAATTTCCGTGGATTAGTACATATCATTGCTTGACTCGCTCCTAGGTCCGATGTATAAAGGATAAATAATGTAGTGTCCAAGAGACAGCCCTGCTTTAATCCATTCATTGCCGGAATTATGGATGACATCACACCCTCTTGTGATAACCTTACCCGTATGGAAGTCTGGGAGTATAAGGCTTAAATGGGTTCTATTATATCTTTCGGACAATACATGTTGTCAATTTTTCCCATAATTTCTGGTGGTTAACCATATCAAAATCCAATTGCAGATCTACAAAAATCATGTATGTGGTGGTCTTTTTCTTCACAGCTTCTTGTGCCCATTCAGTTAGACGTTTTAATAGAAATCCTTCAAAAATGTTCCCCAGAGGAACTAAAAGGGCTATTGGTCGATAATATTCTGGTAGATTCCTATTCCCCTGTTTGTAAATGGGTATTAATATCGCTGTTCTCCACTTCTTTGGTAATAGGGCTAGCTCTTTGGTGATCTTAAATAAATGAAGGCAGATGTCGGCCCATAATTGAGGGTTCCTTTTAATGATTGCATTGCTCAGGCCATCAGCGCCTGGAGCTCTAGAGCCATTTAGGTGTTCAATACGGTTAAGGATTTCATTATGGTTCCAAGTTATATCCCATGATGTTAACGGTTCAGTTCTGCCATTTTGTTTCCCATACAGGTTTGAGAAATATGTCACCCAATCTTCCTCAGTTATCCCACAGATCAATCGATCGTTTTGATTTCCTTTACCGTTAATTACGTTCCACAAGTCTCTGGTATTTCTTTGAGATAGCGCATTAAGCATGTTCTCGGCGTCATTTTGTAGTATCTGTGCTTGGTGGTTTCTCACCCAATTTCTATATTGTTGTTTAAGTTGTTTTATTATTGCTATTCATTGTTCCGGACTCAGATATGCCGCTGTTTTTGTTTTCCGTCTAAGCTCCCTTTTCTTTTGAACAATTTGGGTGTTGTAAACGTGAGCATGGTTCATTCTCTGTATGCGGGTGGCACCTCTAGTAGACCTAAATGGGATTAATAGCCATTCATAGTCTAGTTTCTCTCTGTCCGACATGTTTATGTTAAGAAATGCATCCTTTAGCATTCCCAACTGCGAGTCAGTTATACGTATTATATTCAGGCCATTGTTAAGTTGTAGTTGTGGCAATCGTATTTGTGCTCGCTCATGGGTCATTTTCCATTTGCATCGTAACTTTATGATGGTCACTTGGTTCGGATGGAATCACTTTAAATCCTTGAATTTTCTTTCTCAAGGTGTCAGTAATGTAAATGTCATCCAAGGTTGATGTTGAACCGCTACCAGCTCGCGTTGGTCCAACTAGTGACTTGTCTGTTAGGAGCCCATTGGAGAGTATCAAATCCTGCTTTTCCATTTCCTTCGCCCATACTTGAGCTTTCGTTTCCAGTTTTTCAATCGCTATCTTCATTCCATTTGCGTTGAATAGATGTAAATTTAGATCGCCACATATTATTCGTTCAATCTGGCTGAATTTTATCTGCAGGGCATCTATATTCGATAAAACTATGTTGATGAATGTCATCTCATTTATAGCAGCTGTGCTCCAGGATAGGTTTACCAGGGCAAGTCTTTCTAGCGTGGGTTCCCGAGTATGGTGTGTTTCGTGTGATTTTAGGATTGCAGATGACTCTAATATTGGGATTTGCGTAAATGGGTTGGGATTGTAAGATTCAACTATTTTGAAATTCGCTTCTGCTTTACTACATGTGAGAAGACCAGCAGTAGGATGACCCTTTGCTCTTAAGATCGCCGGATTCACCTTCGTTATGAAGCCATCACATGTTGGCTGATGTGCTAACCAAGTATCTTTTAGAAATATCACGTCAAAGGACAGTAGATCTGAGTTGCTATTTCTAAAGAGATGCCTTGAGCCTCTCGTGTTCCATGAGCATAGGCAGATAGTTTGAGTTACTGTAGGTTGTTGATGTTATTGGTGTACTTTTAATTGTTTTCTTTGAATGATTTGTCTTCCAGGGCCTTCATGTATTATTTTTCTGCTTTTCTCTGTTAATTGAAACATCACACTTTTAGCATTTGTTTGTTTGAAAGTTCCTGTCAAGTCTTGAGAAGTGCAGGATTGTTGCGAATAGTATGACGAGTTTTGAGATATCGAAATAGCGCCTTGACTTCGGTCATTTTTTATTGTTTGAGTTTTTGTTTGTTGAAGGTAATAGTCGCTTGCTAAGCAGCGGAAGCCCAAGATTCGCAGTTGGCCATAGTTCTCCATTACTTGGTTGTATGTAGACTGCACAGTAAATTGTACCTCCACTATGTCAATGTCTTCTTCAAATGGAAATCAATTACTAAGATATCTTGAGAACGAATGTTCCCAAGGTTTTGAAATGCGTGGAATAAGCGCAAGATGTTAGTTCTATTGAGGATTAGGATTTCCTTTTTATTCATAATCCGTTCAATCCTCATTTTATATGTCTCAAGATTCATGGATTGACAAAGATTGGCAATGTTATGTTATGAGAACTTCGTTGTTGGTAAGTAGGATACTCCTTTCCTGTCAATCTTCTAAATGGGCTTCGATACTCTTGGTTTGTCATCTGTTGCTGGCGACCTATCCGTTTCTCTGATGTGGTAAAACTTCTCCCTATTTTTTTTTGTTGAGGACCATGTTGCGAGTGATATCTCTAGATCGATATCCGAGATATCTTCACATGAGAGGATATCGTTCTCCGCATTTATGGAATGACTTTGCTCATATTCGTCTATAATGAACAGCGATTGGTCTTGATCTTCAGCTAAGGTTCTCACTGTGTTTTGTCCAATTTCTATACTTTCTCTTTCATCAGTATAAGTTGATAGATTCATTAATAAGTCGTGTACCTCTTGGTCATCATCCTTTTTAGATCGACTTTCATCCTTACTTGGCAAGACGGCTGTGATATCAGCCTTCGCAATACATTTTTTTGAACAGCTTGGTTTTTCTCTTAATAGTTGTACTGGTGTCTGAGCCATAGGTAATGTTAGATGATGTAAAAAGGCACAGGAACCTCTCTTTGAAGGATTACCTTTTTTGTCAGGGTTATTGTTTCTCTGTATTTGTTTTTTCTAAGATTTTGGATTTCCAGCCTTCAAAGTTCTTGATTTCGTATCAAATATTGCAAAGCTTTCAGTAATAGATTGATTCATTGAAGTCTGTGTCTTTTTCTATAATCCCTCAGCCATCCTTCTTTTTGTGGTATCATTCTTTTGATTAGTTGTTATAGTAGATTGCATTGGTTGACTTGATTGCCTGATCTCACAGGTCTCAGGGAGAGTTGTGGTTGATGTAGATTAACTTAAATCTCTCCTTTCTGGAATTTGGGTTTGCAAACTCATGGTGGAAAGCTGAATATCGGTAGGTGGTGTTTACTCTTGCTGTTTCACCTCTGACCGAAATACAGCCTCGTTGTTGACCAATTTATTAGTTTTCTCACCCTGGGTTTTAATCATTTCTTGCATGCTCTGATTATCTGCTAACTGGGCCTTATATAGACCTTGTGTTACTAGTTTGGCTTGCAAGAATACATTTTCTTTGTAGGTCGTCATCATCAATTCAGTTATTGTTGCCTCCATGGAGGCTTTATCAGCTCTATCGTTCCTTGCAACTTCAAACAGACGTTGTTGCCATAGAGATGATGCTTCAGCCTCTGTGTCCAGTCTTTGTTACACTTTCATGGCAAATGGTTCCAGAAAAATGGGCTTGGTGGGGACTAAGGCTAACAAAGCTGCTTGGTCTTTTCAGGTCTCTGCCATTGTTTTATACAATTTCATGTAATAATGCATGTGTTGATACTGTCATTAATGTGTATTGTAGATCCAGCATCGTAGTTGGAATTGCTGGATATATTTTTTGTTTATCAGTAGAACATTGGTAATGATCATGAGAGATTGCTTGCGTCTCAATGTTGTTGCTCTGGCGTCATTGGCGTGGGTATGGCCTTTCTATGTGTTGACTGATTCAGATGACGTTTCTGCTGATATAATTCAGGTTTATATTCCCAAATCATAGCTGTTGTTAGAGTTGGCATGCCTTTACAGTCATGTAGTGGCGTTGACGTCAACTCCCTTTGTCGAGATTGAGAAACAATAGATGCAGGCTTATTAAAAAACATTTGTTGTTTTTCCTGGTTCGCCATCAGCAATTTAATCTCTGTTATATCCAACGAAATTCTATTCACCCTCTGCCTCGCATCGCTATGCATTTCGATTACAGGCTCTGTGAATAGCGAATCTTGATCACATTTTTGCCACCATAATTGTTTAGCATGGGCAGCTTTTTCACGTTGGATTAATGGTGGAGTTCTATGCTGCATAGCTTGATGAGAGTTAGTGTTAAACAGGAAATCATATTGTGCCTCCTTTCTCGTATATATTGGCCTAAGCCCAGTCACTCTGCGAAGAAAACCACGTTGCAAAGTTCCGATTTTAGATCGACTTTGCCGCCATTCTGTTCAAATGTAACTCTGTGTTCTAAAATGGTGGACAGTGTTTCCCGCTTGTAACTTAGCCTTCCCGAACTTCGTACCATAGTTAATGGTTAGACTGTCTGTTGGCCGAATGCTTGGGCAGAGTAAAGAGACCTTGTCCCATGCCTGTCTGGTATGGGCCTCATTACACGGTAGGCGGTAACCATGGCTCTATTAGCGCCATGGTTGCTGCCGGTATTTTACCGTGTCCGCCTTGGTGGATGGCAGAATTACCGCCCTACTCCAAGGTGAGCGGGGGCGGTAATTCCCCATTCACCAAGGCTCTTCCCCATTCCCATTTTTGCCCCCATAGGGCATAATGCGAATGGGGAAGGTGCTAATTACGGTACCGCAAATTGCGGTACCGTAATTAGCTCCGAGGTCCCTTTGCAGCACCCTACTTTAACGGCTGGTAAAACCAGCCGTTAAAGTCGGGTCCCGCAAAGGGAACTCGTAGTAAGGCGGTAGGGGTTTACCGGTACCGGTACCCTTACCGATACCGGTAAACCCCTACCGCCTACCATGTAATGAGGCCCATATTCTAAGGATTAACTGCACCAATAAGTCCGATCCACAGACATATATTGAACACAATGTTAAACAAATATCGAACATGGACACTGGCTGAACTGCATTGTAAGGGACATGTGCTAAGGCTTACTGCTACATCCAAGACTACACTGTTGCCATTGTAACCTGTTTATATGTAAACTGAAGATGATCCATGTGCATATTGTCGTACAAGCCATGACTGAACTCGGCACAAACTCTAGACCATGGATTATTAACTTGCAGAGGGGCTGGACATTATTACCGAAAATCTATAAAATGCACGACTGTTTAGATGTCCAGTACCTCTCACTTCTCACACTGAACGGCTGGTATTCGCTGTGACGTACTGAGGGCCAGATAGCTATCTGTTTTGTTTCTTTGTAACTGCGCAGTAATAGAATAAAGATCTGTGAATCTTTATAAGCCTGTGTTTGGTGTATTTCCTTTTGTGGTACTCAGCCTCGATATTTCCTTGCTTTTACAGATGGCACCCGAATAGGGACCCTCAAGATTGATGCCATCTCGTTGAAGGTTGACGTGGTTATCGGACCAGGAAAGGACTGTGAAAAAGGGGGCCCCTTTCTTGAATGAGACACGATACCTCGGCAGTACTGCACAACCCGATCCCTGGACGGTGAGCCCGCGGTCGGAGACGGCATCTTGACGAGGGTCCATATATCGAGGCGGGCAGATTTGCCGAAATCACCAACCACGTGGGTCCTTCGAGTCCTTAGAAATCCGATCGCCCCTCTATTTAGTACTTTGATCAGGTGAGTCGTGACCCGATTCTTAAGTATCCTGATAATTTGTTTTGGCGCATTGCACTCACGAGTACAATTATTGACCAGGTAACACCAGTAATCTGATATGCCTGGGAAATTGTCTGCCTGCTTCAGGGCGTTATTCCGCAGTGACATACAATCTTTGGAATTTGGCCGACCGGCGCCAATGGAGGAGTCGCTGGCGTGTACTATGTACTGTAAGCATGGCATTGGAAGTATAGTGTTTAATGATATTTGGCACTGACAAACTAGACATGCTTCCAAACATCAGTGGCCAATCAATGGTAGTTTTGAAATTCCTTGCATAGAATACTTAGAATCTATATTATTAAAGAAAAAGGCTAGACCTGCAGCATTTGATGTATTACAGAATTGGAATAAAGAAACTATGCAGCAGCTTAAAAGTAGGGAAAAACATGCGCGCCGTCATATGAAAAAGCGTTGTTGTATCACCAAAATAAACAGTCTGAGTCAGTTAGGAGTATGGATAGGGCTTTTTCACTTGGTATCCAGAAAATGTATCCTTCTAAAGATTTTCATGTATCTGATGAGCTGATTGATAAACTTCTAAATGAACGAAGGCCTGGTGCCACTGCGCCACCTCCGTATGTTCCTATTCCTAATGTTCTACCTCTTCCTGCTGTTAATCCTCGTCCCGTAGTTCTTCCGGCTCCTCCTATCATTCCTCTTGTTTTTCCTCTTCTTCCGGCTGTTTTTCTTCCTCCTATCATTGCTCCTCCACTTGCTCCTCCACTTGCTCCTCCACCTTTGCCTGCTGTTACGGGTTTGGTAGATTTGCCTATTGCACCAGTGATAGCACCTTTGTTACCAAATGATCTGCTCTCTCTCTTCCAAGTGGTTCGGCACCACTTGTAGTCGATAAGGGAGCGGGATCAAGGATTGTAACTCGTAATACTGTGTCTCCAGAGAGAAAGCGTGAATTGACTGCATGGGCTAGACGCTGTATGGAGAAGGGTGAACACGCTGATGTTTTTGCCACTCTCTCTAATTTAGCCAGTTTTCCTGAGAAAAACGTTATTATTGAAGGATTGGGAATTCATTTACATATAATGTGGAACGGATTAGATGATATAGATCTCCCACAGGTTGAGGGATCTGAATGTTTTAGCATATTCAAGAGATACTGCAGAGAAAGTACATGAGCACCTCGAGAGGGTTTTTGAGTATAGAAGGGAGTTGGAAAGGTTACAGAATGAAGATATGGATGGTGATAGTTTGGATGCTATGTTTGCACAGAAATGGTTCCTGCCTTGGTGTAAGTCGATAAATGAGGAAACTCGAATTTGTACATAGGATGCGATTTGGTGAATTTCAGACGTGTCGATAACTCCTGTAGAAGTATATGACACGTATAGTCAGTATACGCCAGAAATGCAGAGGAAAGTGATACAGGTAATGGTAGAATACCTGCCGGATGAATGCATAAAAAGAAAGATTTGTTGTCCCGCAGAATTATTGAATATTTACAAGAGATCTTTTTCGTTTGACACTCCTTCGGCTGCTTTAGCGCTCGATTTAGCTCTGTTGCTCAGTAAGCGTTCGGAGTTGCCTACTTCTCAGTTGCCTATAAGAGAGGTTCCTCTGATATTTGTCCCAAAAGTTGAGATTCCAGCTGATCCTGCAACAGGCGCACCTGCTCAGGATATTACTGCACATTATGTGTCTCAGTTTGTTCACGTCCCGTTCTCGAGACAAGAAGTGAACACCATTAAACAATCCATTCCCGATATTAGGAAGAATCCAACAGGGTTCTACAAAGAATAGAATCTGTCTAACAGTCATCAGTATTTCCCTTGAGCGATATTGATTTGTTATTTCCCGTGCTACTACCTGTTGATTTGTGGAAACAAATTAGGACTGTAGATGATGTACCAGTGTTAGGAGACACATGGCTAAATATAGCTCGATTAGATAGAGAAAGGCCAGCTGGCGAGAGACCGCCACAGGTAATGCTGACTTTGCCTAATAGAATAGTCACAAAATTAAAAGCTATAATTCCTGAAAGAAGGATTATTTGGGACAAACTTACTGCTTGTGTCCAAGGGAAATCTGAGGGTGCTACCGAATTCTTTAATCGGTTTGAACAAGTGTTTTTGGATTTCAGTGGACAAGATTTGAGCACAGAGTCTGGGAAGCGACTATTTGTGGACAAATTTGTGCACGGATTGTTGCCTGACATCCAATCCCAAATTATGTCCTCGGAGAGCGCTTGGCAGGCTAAATCTCAGTCTGAAGTATTGCATATGGCTCAGTACTATGAGAACCGTGTCAATAATGAAAAAGAAAGAATTGAAAAAAGGAAGGAAGACCTCAAAACAAAAGTTCTATTGCAGCAAATTGTTAGAGGCCCTAGAGGGGGTACTTCACAATTTAGGGGTCAGTATGCCCCACAGGGAAATATGCCATTGGGTCCTGTAAACGTGAACCAGTGTGCTTATTGCAGACAAGAGGGTCACTGGTGAGCACAATGCCCAATCCTCCAGCAGAGGTCGAATAACGCATTTGGTGCCATGGGTAGACGATCCAGAGGCCACCCTGGGCGGGGGGTCCTGGTAGAAGTCAATTTTCACAAAATTTGCAACCTTTTTCACAGGATAATCAGGCACCGAGTGTGGATAATAGAAACATTTTTGATCATCCTTCTGCTTACCTCTCTGAAGAACTTTCTTTTGACAACATTCTGTTTCGCTAGGATTGCCCGAAGCAGGGTTTGGAACCGACACCTATTCCTGTTAATCAGAAAGGTCCCTACGTTGAGATGATAGTGGGAAATAGGAAACATCTATTCTTGGTAGTTACAGGAGCACAGAAGTGTTCCATTGACCATTCACGGGTTCCAAACATTCCACTGTCAGGGCAAACCAATGTTTCTGTAGGGTTTTCTGGTACACCAGTCTGTCCGGTTTCTTTGCCGGTACCGATTACATTGGGTCCATTCACGGACCACTGTCCATTTCTTTTGACTATGAACTGTGGAGAGAATTTGTTGGGGTTGAATCTGTTGAAGGAATTAAATGCGATAATTCATTGCTCTCCGGATGGAGTGCGTTTGACGATTTCACCAAGCAACTTTCTGTCTCTCAGTTCCTGACTAGACCTTTGCCGCCGGAATTTAGCAATGCTCCTGAGTGTTTGTGGGCAATTGATGATAATGATGTCGGTGTTCTACAAATTGAGCCTGTTAAGATCATTTTGAAACATGGAGTAAAGTTGCCACGTATTCCTCAGTATAAGGTCTCGGTCGATGGTGAGCAAGCTCTGAAATGCATAATCTCCGATTTTGTGAATTATGGGGTAATTGAGGAAATTGCAGGTAGTTTGTGCAATAGTCCGATTTTTCCCAGGTACAAAAAAGGCGATAATACAATTCCTTTTCGTTTCATTATTGATTTACATGCCATTAATAAGATTGTTGCCCCACAATTTCCCATTGTGCCAGATGTGACGACAATATTAACCATGGTTCCGGCTTCTGCTACTCACTTTAGTGTTGTGGATCTTAAGAACGCTTTCTTTAGCATTCCCATACACAAAGATAATAGATATCTGTTCGCGTTCACGCGTTCACTTTAGGGGGACGCTCGTTTACCTTCACCTGTGCGCCGCAAGGTTACATGGAGAGTCCTAGCATCTACAGTAGGGCCTTGAAAGAGCAGCTTGATACGCTCGAGCTGCCCACTACTTGTACACTACTTCAGTATGTAGACAATCTACTTTTAGCTGCTGACTCAGAGAGCGCCTGTAAGGAAGGTACTGTGTTGTTGCTTATTCAACTAGCATGACATGGACACAAAGCTTCACTCAAAAAGTTTCAGTATTATCGACAGGAAGTCGCCTATTTAGGCTATCTCCTGTCAAAGGAGGGAAGAAGGTTGACGCCTGAGCGGATAAAAATCATTTCTAGCATATCTGTCCCAAATACACAGAAGGAAGTCAGAGCCTTGATAGGAATGGCTTCTTACTGTAGGCAGTGGATCCCCAACTTCTCGTTAACGATTAAACCAATGTTGGCTTTGACGAAGAAGGGCATTTCTTCAACATTGCCGTGGAACTTGGAACACCAGCAAGCATTTGATCAGCTCAAGACTGCACTGTGTTCGGCACCAGTTTTGGGCACACCAAATTCTGAAAAGGCCTTCGTGTTGTATGTGCATGAACGTGATGGATGTGCTTTGGCTGCATTAATGCAGGAACATGGAGGGAAGAATAGGCCGTGCGGCTACTTTTCTTCCACCCTTGATCCTGTTGCATGCGCTTTGCCAAGATATTTGAGAGCTGTCGCTGCTGCTGCTGCGTCCGTAAAACAGAGCGAGGAATGGTCCTAGGCCATGCTTTAACCCTGATGGTACCTCACTCTGTAGATGTTCTTTTAAACAGAACACAAATGCAACACATCACCTCCGCACGATTAACGAGATACAAATTGATCTTGTTTACACTGCACATTAAAATTCAGAGATTTTGCGTTCTCAATCCAGTTGAACTTTTACCTTTCCCACAAGGTATTGCTTGCAGTGACGAAGAGTCACATGACTGCCTTTACACTACAGAGCAAGAGACAAAAGGCAGAATCGATCTAAAAGATACTCCTTTGAACAATCCACAAGGGGAGCTGTTTTGTGATGGCTCCTGCTTCAAACTTCCGGACGGTACATCCACAGTTGCTTATGCAATCACCACCTTGAGCACGGTTGGGGAGACCAAAAGAATCACGCATAACTCCGTGCAGGCCGCAGAGATTATAGCATTGACTCGAGTTTGTGAACTTTCCGAAAGGGCTTACAGTAAATATATATACTGATAGTCAGTATGCTTTTGGGGTGGTTCGCAACTTCGGTAGCCTTTGGGAAGAACAAGGTTTCTTGACCTCACATGGCACTAAAATCCAGTATGGCTCCTTGATAGTACGGTTACTCTCAGCGCTTGCACTCCCCACTCATTTAGCAATTATGAAATGCACAGCGCATCTGAAGATCATAGATAATGTGGGAAAAGGGAACGCTTTCGCTGACCAGATAGCCAAACAGACTGCCACTGATCTCCACTCAGAAATGTATACTTCAAGGGAAGCCACAAATGCCTGTACTTTGGATGAGGGTATCGAATCTGTAAAAAGGATTCAAGCAGATGCCACATTAGAGGAATCTAAGAAATGGGCTGAGGATTTGGCAAAATTGGATGATGATGGGTGTTGGGTGGACAAAGTAGAAGAGAAATGGTTGTTGCCGGATGCGTACATTACAATGATGGTCGCTATGGCTCATGGTCCCACCCATATCTGTGCACAAAAGATTACCAAAATGTTGCAGAATGTCTGGGTGAACGATAAAATCTCCAAAGTAGCTCAACGTTATGTTCAGAGTTGTACGACTTGCTTGCAGCATAATATGGGAAAGGTCACATCGACTCCTAGGGGTAGTTTTGGTCCACCTTCTGTCCCCTTCAAGGTGATACATTTTGATTTCATTGAAATGGAGCGTTGCCACAACTACAAATATGTGCTAGTGGTTATCTGCGCTTTTAGTAAATGGGTTGAAGCCTTTCCCGTCAAAGATGCCACCGCAATGACAACGGCGAAGACCATGCTGAAGGAATATTTTCCTAGGTTTGGTTTGCCAAGAGTCATCTGGTCGGACAATGGTCCACATTTTATCGCTGCTGTAATTCTGCAGATATGCGCGGGATTACAGATCGATCAACGGTTCCATTTGGCTAGACACGCTCAGAGCGCTGGTTTGGTAGAAAGACACAACGGCATCATCAAGAACAAGCTCGCTAAGACGTGTGCCAGCACCAAACTGAAATGGCCGGACGCCTTACCGATCATGTTATTATCCATGAGAACAACCCCACAAACTAAGACTGGGCTCTCCCCATTTGAGGTGGTCATGGGTAGGCCAGATAACATTTGGGGCCTACCTAAACCCTGATCTTTGCATGACATTGAACATGTACTTCTCTCCGATTACTGTGGCCAGTTGACTTTTTTGTATTTGATTTACCAACAGGTGCGAGAAGCCCTTCCTGTTAAGTACGAGGGCCCAGGTCACAGCATACGGCCTGGCAGCTGGGTCCTCATTAAGTCATTTGAAAGAGCATCCTGCCTCGCACCTCGTTGGCGGGCCCGCATCAAGTTCTCTTGGTCACACAGACTGCTGTGCGAGTGGCGGGGCTGAAAAAAACTGGATCCACACATCCCACATCAAGAGGATTCCCTTCCCTTTGCCACACAATACAGAAGACACAGATTCCCTCACCTGCGCTACACCCAACGATCACGTAGCATCAAGCAGCATCGAGAGTGCGTCGGAGACTCTCCCTGAGCCCGTGGGGCCTGGGGAAACAGCCGCTTTATCTCCACACTCTCCCATGGATCTTTTTGCACCATTGTTAAATCCTGTTTCAAATTCACTACTTCCATCAGGAAGCAACGACACATTGTTTGCAGATCACGCAGTACCAGGAGTCACAAGGTACGATCTGCATGCGAGGAGTTAGACTTACTGCACGGTTCGGCTGTGCCAACAGGAAAAAATCATCGGAGGGCTTGTCTTTTTGGCCCAGTTCTTTTGCACGTAAGGGAATTCTGTTGGCTAGGGTTTGGGAAAGGACTAAGAAAACGCACAATCTGGAGATCGCTAGCAAACTGAGCTTGGTGTATTTATTTGAAGAAACAATGCCTGCAACCGCTCCCACTCGTATGGAACAGATAAGAGACTGTGTGACCAACCGTAGTAATGAACAATCGAATGCGTGGGCCCCGAAAACGTATTGTTATCTTTTGATTATGTTAGCTGATTTCACAACAGTAATTGCCTTAGGGTTTTGGTATTTGGAGGAAGTACATCCGTTTGAAATTCTGTTACCCACTGAAAATGTACCTATGTTTCTACACCTTTCGTGCATCTGCACACTCTCCTAGAGACTCTCAGCACAGACAAAGTTACCGTAACAATACCCTATGACTTATCATGATGCCACACATGCCATTTTTAACAAATCTAATTGTTGGGTCTGCTCGCATTTACCGCAACATGGGGATAGGGGGCTGGGTTGGTATGTTTCTTTAAGGGCACTATTCTTTGGCCGATGGAACTATAGCATCTCGAGGAACTTTGATGGAACTAATTTGAACGACTTTGAGAAGCGTGTTCTAACACCCCTGGGATGCTCTCTCTTTGCGAATAGGAGCAAGCTTAATGTTGTTTCTATTAGGCCTTCTGATAGACTGTCCCATCCTTTTCAATCTCTGATCTCTTTCAAGATGGCTCCTATAGCTAATAGGGATGCCACGCCACCTTCCTATACTGTTAACCACAGCCCCGATTCCGTTTCTTTCTGCATACAGAGGAATGGTACTCAGTCAGTGGGTGATTTCAAGGGTTGCGCCAAAGTTGCGAACTTGACCAGTGAGGACATACCTTTGTATGTAGGCGAACCTGTCTACTTTGTTTCGGTAATGTAGCTTTCCCATGGTTACCTAGGGATTGGCAGGGAACCTGTTATTTAGGGATTCTGTTACCCAGGGTATTTATAGCAAGCACCGTAGAAATCTCTAAGGCTCGTCCAAGACGGGACGAGAATGGCAATACTTGAGCACAAGTTCTGGGTGACGTAGCTAAATCCTTCGTACCATTTTGGGGGCAAATATTAAACTCCGAGGATATCAGAAGACTAGCGAGAGTACTGGAGAGGACCTTCAACCGGACCACTGACATACTCTATAAGATGACTTTAGAACAAAAAACGATAAGGTTACTGGCACTTCAGAACCGGATGGCATTAGATGTCATCCTGGCTGAGCGTGGTTGGGTTTTGTAAATTAGTGGGGTCTGCTTGTTGTGTTTTCGTGCCAGATTCCTCCCTAACTATCTTCAAGGCAATACAAAATCTGCACGTCCTAAGTTCAGAAGTGCATGTTCCCGAGGGAAACTGGGATCTTAGCGCTTGGTTCTGGGACTTCTTGCGATCTTGGGGATGGAAGATACTTTCAGTCTTGTTGATCATTTTGGGTATTCTGTTGTTTTTCTGTTGTTGTTTACAGTGTCTTCCTGGTATATGTTCGGTGTTAGGAGGATGTTGTGCACAGGCAATGGGTACATTAGGACACAAGGTACGCGCCCCTGAGAAAATGACCAACGAATTTGTGTGGAAAGAAATCTCTGTTTTTGACCTCATGGCAAACGATATCTCCGATAGTGATTCAGGATGTATGGACATTGAGACATGGAGTTACTCGTAAAGTGACTAGAAGTAGTTTAGGACTTGGCTTAGGCCAAAAGGAGGGTTTGTTAATCGGAAATCATATCATGCCTCCTTTCTCGTATATATTGGCCTAAGTCCAGTCGCTCTGCGAAGAAAACTGCGTTGAAAAGTTCCGATTTTAGATCGACTTCGCTGCCATTTTAGGTCCATCCGCCATTTTGATTTCTGTTCAAATGTAACTCTGTGTTCTACAATGGTGGACAGTGTTTCCCACTTGTAACTGAGCCTTCCCAAACTTCCTACCGTAGTTAATGTTAGACTGTCCGCTGGCCGAATGTTTGGGCAGAGTAAAGAGACCTTGTCCCATGCCTGATTTATAGACTAAGGATTAACTGCACCAATGTGTCTGATCCCCGGACATACATTGAACACAATGTTAAACAAATATCGAACGTGAACACTGGCTGAACTGCATTGTAAGGGACATGTGTTAAGGCTTACTGCTAAATCCAAGAATACACTGTTGCCATTGTAACTTGTTTATATGTAAACTGAAGATGATCCATGTGCATATTGTCGTACAAGCCATGACTGAACTCGGCACAAACTCTAGACCATGGATTATTAACTTGCAGAGGGGCTGGAAATTATTACCGAAAATGTATGAAATGCACGACTGTTTAGATGTCCATTACCTCTCACTTCTCACACTGAACGGCTGGTATTCGCTGTGATGTACTGAGGGCCAGCTAGTTTCTATTTTGTTTTTTTGCAACTGCACAGTAATATAATAAAGATCTGTGAATCTTTATAAGCCCGTGTTTGGTGTATTTCCTTTTGTGGTACTCAGCCTCGATATTTCCTTGCTTTTACATTAGCTCCAGTCATAATATGAATCATAGACCTCTTTGGAGGACTTTGAATCTGATTGTCTTGACTCCTAAGTGTCTCATTCTTATTTCTTGCATCAGAAGAATCGTGTGCTTCAAGCAGAGCCACCTCTTGTAAGGGCTCTCCTTCGTTCATGCAGGAATTCATATTTTTAGTCCGTTCATCTCGAGATGAATTCTGAGTAACAACATTAGATTGAAGTGACTTATTTGTCTCTAATAATAATTCATTCAACTCCTCAGGTTCAAAGAATGGTCCAGCGGGGGAGGGCTCGAAGTCTTCCTACGTAGGTTCTAACAAGGTTGTAATTCTGGTGGAGCTGCAAGCAGCATTAACTGTTATATATAAAGTTGGTTGTAGAACGTTAGAGGTACATTTGTCAGAGCCAGTAGCACACTGCTCAGCATCACCATTTTCAGCCGTTACAGTCCTGAGAACAATGTTCAGTTACACCCCTTGCAACATTGTGCTGCGCCTCTCCACTTACCTCTGCCATGATTTGCTGAGCGTGCTTTGGTTGCAGTTCCGCAGCAATCAGTTTCATTGCAGCTCGCGTCGGCATACATGGTGACAGCGAGTCAGTACCCTGTAATAATTCCACCTTGGCTTGCTGTCGCGTTTGGGGTCCCATCATGGATACCATTATCAGGAGCTAATTGCAGAATTATTTGGAGATGGGGGGGCGCCTCCTTGCGTCTCCTAAAGACTCCAAAAGACTCAGCGACGACTATGCGCCGCTCTGCCGCGAGTCTGGTGCTTTTGAATCACAAGCTCCTCCTCCTTTTGCAATGAAACTCTAGGCAACAAAACATAGTCAGCATTAAGGAGAACACAGGGTCCAAGCTCCACACTCCTCGACTCCAAAAGACTCAGCACCGACTCTGCGCCAAGTATTGGATAATGTTACCTTGGGAAAAGAGAAGGATAACTGTAAGTAAAATAAGTCAAGAAAAGAACAAGGAAGAAACAGAGATTAGTCACCAAAGAAAGAAGAATCAGAAGTTAAAATATCCAGTGACTGGACTGTATGAATTGATAAACACAGTCATCATTAAGTACTTGAGGGTAGTTTACTGAACTGAACTTTGTGGAAAACAATTCTTCAGGAGAAGGGAGTAATTTTCCTGTTTTTTGGTTATTATGATAGTGGTAGGGTCACGGCAAGTTAGTTTGGACAGTGAAAAGATTCTGCTTGGACTCTCACTGATGACTGACAAGCACCTTAGTTAGTTTTGCTAGGTAGGAAAACCCCATGGTATAGGGAAAGATATGCATTTATTATTTTGTGTGATAAAACTTTAATTGAGATGGATAATCAGAGGCTGCGTCCTTCTACTGATCGCCACACCTCATAAAGTTAATGCTAATGTTTTGCACATATGTACCCTTGAACTATCTATCTGTGTCTTTAGATCCTTTAGGCCATCTGTGACATTGGCTTGCAAGCCACTCTGGCTTGTGAAGGTCAATCCACAACACAATTCACCAGTACCTGATTTTCCCATTGCACCAACAAAGATTCTTGCCTGTTCTATACCCACACTGTAATTGCAGGCCAAGACTGCAAAGCATGTGCGCATCTCCGCCCACCCATTCTGAAATGAAATATTTTGTTACAGTATTTGAGACACATGTTGTGGACTATCTCTAACATCCCTTGTGTGGCTAAATTCTGTAAGCCCCTTCAAACGTCTAATCAATCTCTTGTCATGCGCAATATTAATTCACTAGGACTGTATGAGGCTGAGATTCCCACTCCAGCCATTTCCTCCTCCTTTTTTTCTGCACAGGGGCAGATGTATGCATGCATGGTAGAGTCGGTTTATGTCTTATGCATGTTTTTTGGCAGTATGGTACAGAACTGATTGCCACTTTCTGACCAGAATAGTTTAGATTAATCACAATTGCAAGAACTCCACAACCATTGAGTACTGTGACAAATTTATTATCTCTTCACATCTCTTTTTTCCCCTGCAGCATTGACTTTTGTAGCCACTTAGACATACGCCAAACGTCAAATTAATGCATTATCTGTTGGAATCTCTGTCACTTGACTTTCGCTATTCTCAAATGTCTGTCGCTGGCTACTAGTTCAACTTCTAAATCTCTGAATTGTAGATGTTTAATCGATTTTCATAAAACCATGCTTCTCCATCGCAACAGAGTGGTTATATTCTGTAAACTGGACCACCACACAGCATTCAAGTTTTCGTGTTGACAAATTCTGGAAATGATCAGTGCAATATTTTGCAGTCAATCCTGGGCCGTTGCACTGACCATCACCGGCCAACCAAAACCTTTTTCCTGCGAGTTGTGAGAAACCAGAAGGTGTCTCACCCACTATACCCCAAGGATATGTCATCCAGGTGGCCAGGACATGGCCATCGCTTTTGGATCCAGTTCCTGGGGGTGGACCGGTGCAGGAGGATCACCCCGGTGAGGGATATTCGGTGAGTGGGACACTGGATGGTGCAACGTGGAATCCCCTTCCTTGTAACACCTTTACCCCATCCTACGTGGGGGATATTTAGGAACTCTACCTCCCCCTTTTAGAACCCAAACACTTTCTCACTGACAGCTCTAAGGGAAAACAGTGTCGTAAATCTCCCCCCGTCTCACCTGGGATCGCTTCTTGCTCTGTTCCACGGGAGGATTCCTTGTGTGGACGGATCGGGTCTTGTATAGGCTCGCTCGAGTCTCGTCCGGCTCCAGAGCGTGTTCAGAGTTCCAGGAAGGTCGCAGTTCCAGGATGTCCAGGAAGAAAGTAGCAGTCTCTAGGGTTGAGGATTCCAGGAGCAGATTTAGAGGGAAAAGGTGGAAGGAAGGAAGAAGGGACCAGGAAACTAGGAATAGTGGATTCACCGAACAGCACACACACGTCTAGTCACTACCTAATGATAGCGTTGAGACGCGCGGGGGCGCGGGGCCGTGGCCAATTTATAGAACGTGCCGTGTCCGACGTAAAGGCTGGTGCGAGGCAAGTCACTTGGCACGGCCATGTTGGGAGTAACAAGGAATACAAGCCCTGTCGCGATAAGGACCAGGAAGTCCAGAAAGGGCATTTTCTATGGTTCATGACAAACAGACTAACCACCGAGCTGTGTACCTGACATGTTCCAATACCATGGTCAGGCGAGGTCAGGCAATTATTGACAATCACTCACACCTGATTTCCATTACACTTCCTCACACGGATAAAAGGCGAAGCATGAGAACACACTCTGAGCGAGCCAAACACACAAGGAAACAGCAGTTCCAAGATGGCAGTTTAATGAGAGAAGAAGGACGGCGGAGCAGAAATGGATCACAAGGAGGGCAGTACCCTTGACCTTTTCCACACGGAACCATTGCTTTCATGAGTCCTCGAGATTGGAAAACATAAGACCAGGAAAACTTGCTGAAGAATCCTGCATTGTGTGTCGGAGATACCCAGGGCCCTCCAGCGTCAATAATTAAGGCGGGGAGAATCACCAGCCACTGTGGTACTGTCCTTGGCTCCAGAAACAAAGCAGCATCAGTGAAATCAACACATGCAGTGAGTTGGGGAGACCGATACACAACCAGTCTGTGTTGAAGCCAAGGTTGCAAGTAACATTGTTTGGGGAGCGCTGGAACGAACATTGTTAAAACGTGTGTGATAGGAGACACGAGTGAAGTTAAACTGCTGGTGAGTTATGGAACTTTAATACAAGCGACAATACCTTTGAGAGAGTGGTCCGGCACGTTGTGGGTGCTCAATCGAAGGTCTCTGTAAGGTATCTAGTTGAAGAGTAACAAAAGTAGATACATTTGATCCGAGCTCAGCAGAGGGAGATCATTTGAAAGTGAACAAATAAATGTGAATCAAAGTGGTCCTGCGAGGGGTCACGCAAAATCCTGCGCACAGTCAAAAGTGTTCAGTTTTGATGTAATAGAGAAAGTTTGGAAAAATACATGAATCTGGTCCGGGCCTGGAAGAGGGAGACCAATTGAAGATTTTGTGTTAAAGTGGGTCTGAGCCCGGAAGAGGGGGAACCGGAGTGAACAGTGAATCACCCAAGAAGGTGTTGTGTTAAAGTGGGTCTGAGCCCGGCGCAGGGGCCCCAGGGGTGAATTGAAAATCACCCAAGAAGTTGTATGTGAAAATCCTGAGGAGAAAGGAACTTTTGAATGTTTCTTTGTTGTATGAGGCCCTCTTTTATTTTGACAAGACACCACTAGGACTGCGTTATTATTATTTGATGGTCGTAGCTTTCTGCTATTTTTAGATTTAGGGTTAGATAGGCATTTTTCAAACCCAGTTGTAGTTCAATAAACACCCTTGACCTGTGATCACTTGTGTCTGTCTTATTGTTTGATACCATGCCTTCCCTACAGAGTGCATTGTCCATTGCTGCCTGCACTTGGTGCCATGCCTTCTTTCCAGAGGTATTTCTGGTATTTCCTCTGCTATTTCAAGAAGGACTCTTTTGACACAAACTGTAGTTAAGAGAAATCGGACATGTCAACATTTTGGTGATGGTCGAAAGACCAAACAAAAGTTCACAGGAACTTAGCAGATTGCCAGCTGCAACATTACCAAGAAGAGGTTGAGTGGACTTATAAAGGCTATTGTGTTAATCTTCACAGATCACTTGCATTTTTAAGTTGGTGCTAATTACATGCTTTTCAAAATTAATCAATGGTTTGCCACAAGCTGTACCATTAGTTGATGTGGTGCATTTCAACATCTTGAAAATATACACCAGGCAGCACAGGTCAAACTTAAATGTATGTTCCCACAACAGGCCCTCATTTGGCATTTCACTTTCTTCAGCTTCTTCTATGCCAACCATACTATTGTATGGGTCAAGTTCTTTATTGTTCAAAATATTTTCTGAAGCTTCTAAAAGTGATATTTCTGGCATAGGGGATGTAATCTGTGATATTGGAAAATCAGTCTCTTCGCCACACAAGTGAGGCTTTGGGGGAGTATATTGGGAAAGTTATTGATCTGAATTAAGTTCTGTAACCTCTTCTGGAAATAATGTTTGTTGGGTATGAGACATTGCAGAATAGCAATGTTTTTTGAGAACCATTCAAGGATTTAAGGTGGTGTTTAACTCAAATGTTGGCGACTGCACCTAGGCCTATGTGATGAATCCTGCAGAGTCTTCACAAATACCCCTCCTAAAGTCTCTTCCTAGGTGGTCAGGGAATGGCAGACGCTTTCTGATCCTGGCCTTCGGGTTGGTGTTCTGCAGGAGGATCACCTGGGAGGAGAAAGAGTTCAGGGGAACAGGAGTACTCTGTTGGGTGAGTCACAGTGTTTGACTTCCTCTAGGGAACAAATATCAGTGATGCCAAAATCTGTGATGGCAGCCAGAGAGAGAGAGATTTTAACCTGCCAAGTGGAACATCTTAATGTGGGTGACACTATTCCGAAACCCTTAGGCATTGGGAGGAATTAAATCATGTTTGAAAACATGGAGACTCATAGAGATGGATGTTTCTCTACCTCCCAAAGGAATCGTAAAGATAAGCCTGTAAATAATACCAATTTAGACTCTGGAGATCTTTATTTCTCTGTAAAGCCAAGTCTTTCCATGTATCCTTGTGATATTCCTTTGGGGAATATAATTAGGAAAGGAAATGAGCATGAAATCAACATTCCCATTAGAAAAGCTGATTTTTACAAAGTGCTGTTAATGGAAATGACCCACACCTGAGGGAGAATGGGAGGCTTAAAAGGCCCTCACAGGTACAGGCCATGTGAAGGCAAATGGAGCACAGTAGTAGTCGTAGGTGGAGGAGTTGTGAGTTGTGAACTCTCCACGTTGCAGCAGGAGCAGAATCTGGACGAGGAAGAAGATGCCGGAACCACTGTGGTGTGGTGTGCAGTTGTTGGTCCTGAGGAGCTGTAATTGCTGTGGTCGCACAGAGGGAAGTGTCAAAGATGGAAGCTTTCTCCCTGTGACCCCATTTGCAGAGGCTGCGCAGTGGGAAGCGAAGGTTTGGAATGCTTCCCCACAGCAAGGCTGTCTCCGGTGGCAGACGAGCACCAGAGATGCTTTAGAGCCGAGAGAGTTCTGTGTGTGAGGGGCGCAGGCAGCAGAAGACTGAAAGCATCTGGTTGCTGGCCACAGGAAGCAGCTCAGCAGAAAAGCTGGAAGCAGCGTGTGCAACGGGCGCACATGTCAGACCCGGTGAGTTTACTAAGATATTGTGACCCCGGAGTGCTACATAAATGCCTGCTTGCTCAGACCAGGTACTTTAAAGCAGGGATAAAAAAATATAAGACAATTAAACACATGGTACATCTTTGGTTCGTGTTTTTGTATTTTGTTTTAGCTAGTTTGTCATGTTCTTTCTCATAATCATAGATCATCATTTACATTTTCGGTCATATCAGTTTGTGGGGTTTGTAAGTTCTGTGGCTCTCATTATTATCCTGATCGGCCAATTGAGATACACTAAGAACTGTTAACTATTGACTCTATACTAGCCATTGGAATTGCCTTGAAAAAGCCCTGAAGGCGGAACTTAAGACCATGGAGTTGGCACACCAGGCTAAGTAAGAAGGCCTACTAGGCCGATCAAGGTAGAGCATTTTGGGCTAAATTAAAAGGCCCAATTGGCCGTTGAGGATACTAAAGAGAGTCACTGAACTTACTAACCCCACAAACTGATATGACTGAAAATGTAAATGATGATTATCATTTTGAGGAAGAACGTGACAAACTAGCTAAAACAAAATGCAAAAATGCAAACCAAAGATTTACCTTGTGTTTAGTTGTCTTATTTTTGATCTATGTGAGAAGCGCTTATATTGGGGGATCCAAATCTACAAATATTTACTCAAGCATAGGTTGACAGTTTTTTCCACCTGCGAGCAGCTCTTTGCACTTACCCTAATAGTAACACACAAATAACTCTAGCTAGGGATAAGCTTACACCGCCCTAACAACAATAAACAACCACAATCTAACTTTAAAGCAGGGAACAACACACGTAGAGAGAAATACATGAAAATAAGTAATTTAGAATACTGAACTGACAGAAAGCAGATCAATCATGTTGTGTAAACCACACTGACTTTGAAAGGAGCAGGTGGAATAATAAGAGCTGCTTGATTATCAAACCAAAGAGGTGTGATTCTATGCATGTGGGTACATTTCAAAGCCAGCAATAAGAAGGGGTAATAATTCAAAATCCCCTATACAAACTATCATTGGCAAAGTCAAGAGGGGGAAAAGGAGAGTCTAAATGTTTGTAAAACCTATTGCCCATGTTTGAAGAAGATCATTAAAGGAACTACTTTATACACACATTGCCAAAGCCAAAGAAGAGCTAGAGTGAAACAGAATTATTGTCAGTACATGGTTAATGAAGGAGTAGGGAAAAAAGAGTGGCAAGAAGGCTGCCCTTCTGGTGAAGGATGTCCAGAAGGAGTGGAGCATAACTTGCAGAGTGTGTGGAAATCACAGGTGTATAATACATAGCACCAAAGTAAATCCTTTTATAGTGAGCGTGGTGATCTTCCGGTGTCAGTGGTTTTCTGGGAAACCGAACACAGTAGCAGTAGCTGGGAACAAGGTCACATGACTCTTGCTTTGAAGGCCGCATCGTGATGTAAGCATGGTGCAGCCCTGACCCCGGAAGCATCCTGTGCATGGCACCATCACAGGATACCCCACCGGTGCCCCGTGCTCCTGCAGACATCCCAGGGACCCCAGATGCTGACGCACCTGCCCGCACCACCGGGGATACAGTCGCCGAGAACAAGCAGGTACATGGTGCGGGCGGCAGGGATGTTGATCGTGGCTGTGCATGACAGCTGATCCTTACCACAGAGGAACTTGTAGTTTGTTGTTTGTTCTAGCCTGGCAGGAGAGTATACCAGGTTAGAGATTGTGGTAACACTTTAGAACAGAACACTTTGAAGTAGTAGGCCTGGCATGGGAGTAGACCAGGTGGAAGTTGATGAAGTATTGTGACATGGTGTTTACAAGTCGTAAAGAAGAAGTGGTAGAACCACTGATATGTTTTGGTGAAATATTACTGAATCATCCAGACAAACTATCATTGCTGAAGCAAGTGTGAAATGAAATGCTACAGAAGTGCTTAACAACTTTCAAACAAAATACGTTGTTGCTGAATAATCCTGACAAAGACATTTTGTGTTAAACCTGATGTAATAAGGAAATGTTATTGGTTTATTCGAAGAAGGCTGTTTGAGTTCCTAATATCACAAGTGGAAGAGGAAGAAAACCTTGTTCAACAATTCTGATGTATTGAAACCTTTGTCTGCCAAGTTGGAATCAACCGGATCTGTGTTGGAACTTTGTTACAAGACAGGATTTCCTTATTCAGTTCAACTAGCTTTATTTTGGCAAAAATGGCATAAAAGCATACATCAATAAAAGACAACACATAAAATTACATCATGATACAAAATTGAGATTTAATAAAAAACCACACAATTAAGAAGGGATGTGCAGTGACATTTTTAGACGTAAGCACCATGCCCATCTAGGAAATGTACAGGTAACATATACAGCAGGGGTATCAGTTGAATTTAAACAAGTCTTCATGGCCTCCTCTATAGTTCTGCAACCGCGGTTGCAAAAAAGACGTCTGAGAAAAACGCCTCTTCAGTGGCAATGTAACCGGGCAAAGCAATACAAAATGTTTTAGATCCTGAATGACGCTGTTGCACAAAGGGCACATCGTCAAAACAGCATTCTGTCAAATATGGTTCAGCGAAGCAGTTGGTAAAATTCCTAGGCAAAATTTTATATGCAGTGTTCCTTCATGTTTTGGGGTAACATAGTGCAAGTAATCCTCACAACCTGCCTTAGTTTTGATACTAATGTATCAAGCCAGGGGCACTGAGTTTTCTCAAGAACATCTTGCTGTGCTTTTCCAAGGGCGCCATCTTTGACAATGTCCTTCAATTGTGAAGTAATTCCATTCGGGTTGCTCCAGTACGGACCAAGATCCAGTTCCGTCAAGCAATTCCTGACATGCACAGACCGCCTCAGTGATGTACGCCCTTGTTTTGCCAAAACATCCACTAAAGCAACTCTATATTTAACAAGGTTTCCATTCGACCATAAGCGCACACAGTCTAACACTGGGCGGATCCAGAAAATGGATGCTATCCCCTGCATGCTGGTCTCTAGTAACAGTGGCACTGTCGACGTGCTAGCGGGCAAACCCAAAACATTTTTCAGAAATGTATTTTTTACTTCTGGCAATGCATGGGTGTTTACCTGCCCCCATAGCTCCGCCCCATACATGGCAGCCTGTCAGGCCTGAGCTTTCTAGGGTTCCAGTGAGACGCGCACTGCCAAATTGCCACGTTAAATAGTATATCGTGCCAGGGCCCCGCAGTGCCATCCAAGGGCGACCTAACCTTTTCAATCTGCTTCGTCCACCCGCAGGCTGCCATTAATCTGACCCCCAGATAATCATAGTGTGATAGCAAAAGGAAGACATAACAAATGTACACCAAGAGTTCTTAATTCCTTCTCTTCAACTAAAACAGTGAGTTTTAAATAGTTACCCTACACATTACATTCTAAGTGGTTTTTCACTCATATCACAAAAATAATCCAACCAAATTCAGCTCTTTCAACAATTTTACAATTTCAGTTGTCAGCAGACTTCCACCTGGTCCACTCACCTGCCAGGCCTACTACTACAAAGTTCTTTGTTCTGGTGTACTCTTGCCAGAACAGAACTAACTGTTACAAAGTCCCTCATTATAATTGGCGGTACAGAAATAAGGGTGCCGGTAGCAACATACCGGCACCCTTTCCGGATCTACATACAACAACAATGCTGGTAGGGGCCACAGATCCCCCAGTAGGCCTGACCTGCCAGGTTTTCAGGCTCTGTACCGGCATGGTTGTCACTGAAGACTCCAAAAGACTCAGCGACGACTATGCGCCGCTCTGCCCCGAGTCTGGTGCTTTTGAATCACAAGCTCCTCCTCCTTTTGCAATGAAACTCTAGGCAACAAAACATAGTCAGCATTAAGGAGAACACAGGGTCCAAGCTCCACACTCCTCGACTCCAAAAGACTCAGCACCGACTCTGCGCCAAGTATTGGATAATGTTACCTTGGGAAAAGAGAAGGATAACTGTAAGTAAAATAAGTCAAGAAAAGAACAAGGAAGAAACAGAGATTAGTCACCAAAGAAAGAAGAATCAGAAGTTAAAATATCCTGTGACTGGACTGTATGAATTGATAAACACAGTCATCATTAAGTACTTGAGGGTAGTTTACTGAACTGAACTTTGTGGAAAACAATTCTTCAGGAGAAGGGAGTAATTTTCCTGTTTTTTGGTTATTATGATAGTGGTAGGGTCACGGCAAGTTAGTTTGGACAGTGAAAAGATTCTGCTTGGACTCTCACTGATGACTGACAAGCACCTTAGTTAGTTTTGCTAGGTAGGAAAACCCCATGGTATAGGGAAAGATATGCATTTATTATTTTGTGTGATAAAACTTTAATTGAGATGGATAATCAGAGGCTGCGTCCTTCTACTGATCGCCACACCTCATAAAGTTAATGCTAATGTTTTGCACATATGTACCCTTGAACTATCTATCTGTGTCTTTAGATCCTTTAGGCCATCTGTGACATTGGCTTGCAAGCCACTCTGGCTTGTGAAGGTCAATCCACAACACAATTCACCAGTACCTGATTTTCCCATTGCACCAACAAAGATTCTTGCCTGTTCTATACCCACACTGTAATTGCAGGCCAAGACTGCAAAGCATGTGCGCATCTCCGCCCACCCATTCTGAAATGAAATATTTTGTTACAGTATTTGAGACACATGTTGTGGACTATCTCTAACATCCCTTGTGTGGCTAAATTCTGTAAGCCCCTTCAAACGTCTAATCAATCTCTTGTCATGCGCAATATTAATTCACTAGGACTGTATGAGGCTGAGATTCCCACTCCAGCCATTTCCTCCTCCTTTTTTTCTGCACAGGGGCAGATGTATGCATGCATGGTAGAGTCGGTTTATGTCTTATGCATGTTTTTTGGCAGTATGGTACAGAACTGATTGCCACTTTCTGACCAGAATAGTTTAGATTAATCACAATTGCAAGAACTCCACAACCATTGAGTACTGTGACAAATTTATTATCTCTTCACATCTCTTTTTTCCCCTGCAGCATTGACTTTTGTAGCCACTTAGACATACGCCAAACGTCAAATTAATGCATTATCTGTTGGAATCTCTGTCACTTGACTTTCGCTATTCTCAAATGTCTGTCGCTGGCTACTAGTTCAACTTCTAAATCTCTGAATTGTAGATGTTTAATCGATTTTCATAAAACCATGCTTCTCCATCGCAACAGAGTGGTTATATTCTGTAAACTGGACCACCACACAGCATTCAAGTTTTCGTGTTGACAAATTCTGGAAATGATCAGTGCAATATTTTGCAGTCAATCCTGGGCCGTTGCACTGACCATCACCGGCCAACCAAAACCTTTTTCCTGCGAGTTGTGAGAAACCAGAAGGTGTCTCACCCACTATACCCCAAGGATATGTCATCCAGGTGGCCAGGACATGGCCATCGCTTTTGGATCCAGTTCCTGGGGGTGGACCGGTGCAGGAGGATCACCCCGGTGAGGGATATTCGGTGAGTGGGACACTGGATGGTGCAACGTGGAATCCCCTTCCTTGTAACACCTTTACCCCATCCTACGTGGGGGATATTTAGGAACTCTACCTCCCCCTTTTAGAACCCAAACACTTTCTCACTGACAGCTCTAAGGGAAAACAGTGTCGTAAATCTCCCCCCGTCTCACCTGGGATCGCTTCTTGCTCTGTTCCACGGGAGGATTCCTTGTGTGGACGGATCGGGTCTTGTATAGGCTCGCTCGAGTCTCGTCCGGCTCCAGAGCGTGTTCAGAGTTCCAGGAAGGTCGCAGTTCCAGGATGTCCAGGAAGAAAGTAGCAGTCTCTAGGGTTGAGGATTCCAGGAGCAGATTTAGAGGGAAAAGGTGGAAGGAAGGAAGAAGGGACCAGGAAACTAGGAATAGTGGATTCACCGAACAGCACACACACGTCTAGTCACTACCTAATGATAGCGTTGAGACGCGCGGGGCCGTGGCCAATTTATAGAACGTGCCGTGTCCGACGTAAAGGCTGGTGCGAGGCAAGTCACTTGGCACGGCCATGTTGGGAGTAACAAGGAATACAAGCCCTGTCGCGATAAGGACCAGGAAGTCCAGAAAGGGCATTTTCTATGGTTCATGACAAACAGACTAACCACCGAGCTGTGTACCTGACATGTTCCAATACCATGGTCAGGCGAGGTCAGGCAATTATTGACAATCACTCACACCTGATTTCCATTACACTTCCTCACACGGATAAAAGGCGAAGCATGAGAACACACTCTGAGCGAGCCAAACACACAAGGAAACAGCAGTTCCAAGATGACAGTTTAATGAGAGAAGAAGGACGGCGGAGCAGAAATGGATCACAAGGAGGGCAGTACCCTTGACCTTTTCCACACGGAACCATTGCTTTCATGAGTCCTCGAGATTGGAAAACCTAAGACCAGGAAAACTTGCTGAAGAATCCTGCATTGTGTGTCGGAGATACCCAGGGCCCTCCAGCGTCAATAATTAAGGCGGGGAGAATCACCAGCCACTGTGGTACTGTCCTTGGCTCCAGAAACAAAGCAGCATCAGTGAAATCAACACATGCAGTGAGTTGGGGAGACCGATACACAACCAGTCTGTGTTGAAGCCAAGGTTGCAAGTAACATTGTTTAGGGAGCGCTGGAACGAACATTGTTAAAACGTGTGTGATAGGAGACACGAGTAAAGTTAAACTGCTGGTGAGTTATGGAACTTTAATACAAGCGACAATACCTTTGAGAGAGTGGTCCGGCACGTTGTGGGTGCTCAATCGAAGGTCTCTGTAAGGTATCTAGTTGAAGAGTAACAAAAGTAGATACATTTTATCCGAGCTCAGCAGAGGGAGATCATTTGAAAGTGAACAAATAAATGTGAATCAAAGTGGTCCTGCGAGGGGTCACGCAAAATCCTGCGCACAGTCAAAAGTGTTCAGTTTTGATGTAATAGAGAAAGTTTGGAAAAATACATGAATCTGGTCCGGGCCTGGAAGAGGGAGACCAATTGAAGATTTTGTGTTAAAGTGGGTCTGAGCCCGGCAGAGGGGGAACCGGAGTGAACAGTGAATCACCCAAGAAGGTGTTGTGTTAAAGTGGGTCTGAGCCCGGCGCAGGGGCCCCAGGGGTGAATTGAAAATCACCCAAGAAGTTGTATGTGAAAATCCTGAGGAGAAAGGAACTTTTGAATGTTTCTTTGTTGTATGAGGCCCTCTTTTATTTTGACAAGACACCACTAGGACTGCGTTATTATTATTTGATGGTCGTAGCTTTCTCCTATTTTTAGATTTAGGGTTAGATAGGCATTTTTCAAACCCAGTTGTAGTTCAATAAACACCCTTGACCTGTGATCACTTGTGTCTGTCTTATTGTTTGATACCATGCCTTCCCTACAGAGTGCATTGTCCATTGCTGCCTGCACTTGGTGCCATGCCTTCTTTCCAGAGGTATTTCTGGTATTTCCTCTGCTATTTCAAGAAGGACTCTTTTGACATAAACTGTAGTTAAGAGAAATCGGACATGTCAACATTTTGGTGATGGTCGAAAGACCAAACAAAAGTTCACAGGAATTTAGCAGATTGCCAGCTGCAACATTACCAAGAAGAGGTTGAGTGGACTTATAAAGGCTATTGTGTTAATCTTCACAGATCACTTGCATTTTTAAGTTGGTGCTAATTACATGCTTTTCAAAATTAATCAATGGTTTGCCACAAGCTGTACCATTAGTTGATGTGGTGCATTTCAACATCTTGAAAATATACACCAGGCAGCACAGGTCAAACTTAAATGTATGTTCCCACAACAGGCCCTCATTTGGCATTTCACTTTCTTCAGCTTCTTCTATGCCAACCATACTATTGTATGGGTCAAGTTCTTTATTGTTCAAAATATTTTCTGAAGCTTCTAAAAGTGATATTTCTGGCATAGGGGATGTAATCTGTGATATTGGAAAATCAGTCTCTTCGCCACACAAGTGAGGCTTTGGGGGAGTATATTGGGAAAGTTATTGATCTGAATTAAGTTCTGTAACCTCTTCTGGAAATAATGTTTGTTGGGTATGAGACATTGCAGAATAGCAATGTTTTTTGAGAACCATTCAAGGATTTAAGGTGGTGTTTAACTCAAATGTTGGCGACTGCACCTAGGCCTATGTGATGAATCCTGCAGAGTCTTCACAAATACCCCTCCTAAAGTCTCTTCCTAGGTGGTCAGGGAATGGCAGACGCTTTCTGATCCTGGCCTTCGGGTTGGTGTTCTGCAGGAGGATCACCTGGGAGGAGAAAGAGTTCAGGGGAACAGGAGTACTCTGTTGGGTGAGTCACAGTGTTTGACTTCCTCTAGGGAACAAATATCAGTGATGCCAAAATCTGTGATGGCAGCCAGAGAGAGAGAGATTTTAACCTGCCAAGTGGAACATCTTAATGTGGGTGACACTATTCCGAAACCCTTAGGCATTGGGAGGAATTAAATCCTGTTTGAAAACATGGAGACTCATAGAGATGGATGTTTCTCTACCTCCCAAAGGAATCGTAAAGATAAGCCTGTAAATAATACCAATTTAGACTCTGGAGATCTTTATTTCTCTGTAAAGCCAAGTCTTTCCATGTATCCTTGTGATATTCCTTTGGGGAATATAATTAGGAAAGGAAATGAGCATGAAATCAACATTCCCATTAGAAAAGCTGATTTTTACAAAGTGCAGCTTGTTAATGGAAATGACCCACACCTGAGGGAGAATGGGAGGCTTAAAAGGCCCTCACAGGTACAGGCCATGTGAAGGCAAAAGGAGCACAGTAGTAGTCGTAGGTGGAGGAGTTGTGAGTTGTGAACTCTCCACGTTGCAGCAGGAGCAGAATCTGGACGAGGAAGAAGATGCCGGAACCACTGTGGTGTGGTGTGCAGTTGTTGGTCCTGAGGAGCTGTAATTGCTGTGGTCGCACAGAGGGAAGTGTCAAAGATGGAAGCTTTCTCCCTGTGACCCCATTTGCAGAGGCTGCGCAGTGGGAAGCGAAGGTTTGGAATGCTTCCCCACAGCAAGGCTGTCTCCGGTGGCAGACGAGCACCAGAGATGCTTTAGAGCCGAGAGAGTTCTGTGTGTGAGGGGCGCAGGCAGCAGAAGACTGAAAGCATCTGGTTGCTGGCCACAGGAAGCAGCTCAGCAGAAAAGCTGGAAGCAGCGTGTGCAACGGGCGCACATGTCAGACCCGGTGAGTTTACTAAGATATTGTGACCCCGGAGTGCTACATAAATGCCTGCTTGCTCAGACCAGGTACTTTAAAGCAGGGATAAAAAAATATAAGACAATTAAACACATGGTACATCTTTGGTTCGTGTTTTTGTATTTTGTTTTAGCTAGTTTGTCATGTTCTTTCTCATAATCATAGATCATCATTTACATTTTCGGTCATATCAGTTTGTGGGGTTTGTAAGTTCTGTGGCTCTCATTATTATCCTGATCGGCCAATTGAGATACACTAAGAACTGTTAACTATTGACTCTATACTAGCCATTGGAATTGCCTTGAAAAAGCCCTGAAGGCGGAACTTAAGACCATGGAGTTGGCACACCAGGCTAAGTAAGAAGGCCTACTAGGCCGATCAAGGTAGAGCATTTTGGGCTAAATTAAAAGGCCCAATTGGCCGTTGAGGATACTAAAGAGAGTCACTGAACTTACTAACCCCACAAACTGATATGACTGAAAATGTAAATGATGATTATCATTTTGAGGAAGAACGTGACAAACTAGCTAAAACAAAATGCAAAAATGCAAACCAAAGATTTACCTTGTGTTTAGTTGTCTTATTTTTGATCTATGTGAGAAGCGCTTATATTGGGGGATCCAAATCTACAAATATTTACTCAAGCATAGGTTGACAGTTTTTTCCACCTGCGAGCAGCTCTTTGCACTTACCCTAATAGTAACACACAAATAACTCTAGCTAGGGATAAGCTTACACCGCCCTACCAACAATAAACAACCACAATCTAACTTTAAAGCAGGGAACAACACACGTAGAGAGAAATACATGAAAATAAGTAATTTAGAATACTGAACTGACAGAAAGCAGATCAATCATGTTGTGTAAACCACACTGACTTTGAAAGGAGCAGGTGGAATAATAAGAGCTGCTTGATTATCAAACCAAAGAAGTGTGATTCTATGCATGTGGGTACATTTCAAAGCCAGCAATAAGAAGGGGTAATAATTCAAAATCCCCTATACAAACTATCATTGGCAAAGTCAAGAGGGGGAAAAGGAGAGTCTAAATGTTTGTAAAACCTATTGCCCATGTTTGAAGAAGATCATTAAAGGAACTACTTTATACACACATTGCCAAAGCCAAAGAAGAGCTAGAGTGAAACAGAATTATTGTCAGTACATGGTTAATGAAGGAGTAGGGAAAAAAGAGTGGCAAGAAGGCTGCCCTTCTGGTGAAGGATGTCCAGAAGGAGTGGAGCATAACTTGCAGAGTGTGTGGAAATCACAGGTGTATAATACATAGCACCAAAGTAAATCCTTTTATAGTGAGCGTGGTGATCTTCCGGTGTCAGTGGTTTTCTGGGAAACCGAACACAGTAGCAGTAGCTGGGAACAAGGTCACATGACTCTTGCTTTGAAGGCCGCATCGTGATGTAAGCATGGTGCAGCCCTGACCCCGGAAGCATCCTGTGCATGGCACCATCACAGGATACCCCACCGGTGCCCCCTGCTCCTGCAGACATCCCAGGGACCCCAGATGCTGACGCACCTGCCCGCACCACCGGGGATACAGTCGCCGAGAACAAGCAGGTACATGGTGCGGGCGGCAGGGATGTTGATCGTGGCTGTGCATGACAGCTGATCCTTACCACAGAGGAACTTGTAGTTTGTTGTTTGTTCTAGCTTGGCAGGAGAGTATACCAGGTTAGAGATTGTGGTAACACTTTAGAACAGAACACTTTGAAGTAGTAGGCCTGGCATGGGAGTAGACCAGGTGGAAGTTGATGAAGTATTGTGACATGGTGTTTACAAGTCGTAAAGAAGAAGTGGTAGAACCACTGATATGTTTTGGTGAAATATTACTGAATCATCCAGACAAACTATCATTGCTGAAGCAAGTGTGAAATGAAATGCTACAGAAGTGCTTAACAACTTTCAAACAAAATACGTTGTTGCTGAATAATCCTGACAAAGACATTTTGTGTTAAACCTGATGAAATAAGGAAATGTTATTGGTTTATTCGAAGAAGGCTGTTTGAGTTCCTAATATCACAAGTGGAAGAGGAAGAAAACCTTGTTCAACAATTCTGATGTATTGAAACCTTTGTCTGCCAAGTTGGAATCAACCGGATCTGTGTTGGAACTTTGTTACAAGACAGGATTTCCTTATTCAGTTCAACTAGCTTTATTTTGGCAAAAATGGCATAAAAGCATACATCAATAAAAGACAACACATAAAATTACATCATGATACAAAATTGAGATTTAATAAAAAACCACACAATTAAGAAGGGATGTGCAGTGACATTTTTAGACGTAAGCACCATGCCCATCTAGGAAATGTACAGGTAACATATACAGCAGGGGTATCAGTTGAATTTAAACAAGTCTTCATGGCCTCCTCTATAGTTCTGCAACCGCGGTTGCAAAAAAGACGTCTGAGAAAAACGCCTCTTCAGTGGCAATGTAACCGGGCAAAGCAATACAAAATGTTTTAGATCCTGAATGACGCTGTTGCACAAAGGGCACATCGTCAAAACAGCATTCTGTCAAATATGGTTCAGCGAAGCAGTTGGTAAAATTCCTAGGCAAAATTTTATATGCAGTGTTCCTTCATGTTTTGGGGTAACATAGTGCAAGTAATCCTCACAACCTGCCTTAGTTTTGATACTAATGTATCAAGCCAGGGGCACTGAGTTTTCTCAAGAACATCTTGCTGTGCTTTTCCAAGGGCGCCATCTTTGACAATGTCCTTCAATTGTGAAGTAATTCCATTCGGGTTGCTCCAGTACGGACCGAGATCCAGTTCCGTCAAGCAATTCCTGACATGCACAGACCGCCTCAGTGATGTACGCCCTTGTTTTGCCAAAACATCCACTAAAGCAACTCTATATTTAACAAGGTTTCCATTCAACCATAAGCGCACACAGTCTAACACTGGGCGGATCCAGAAAATGGATGCTATCCCCTGCATGCTGGTCTCTAGTAACAGTGGCACTGTCGACGTGCTAGCGGGCAAACCCAAAACATTTTTCAGAAATGTATTTTTTACTTCTGGCAATGCATGGGTGTTTACCTGCCCCCATAGCTCCGCCCCATACATGGCAGCCTGTCAGGCCTGAGCTTTCTAGGGTTCCAGTGAGACGCGCACTGCCAAATTGCCACGTTAAATAGTATATCGTGCCAGGGCCCCGCAGTGCCATCCAAGGGCGACCTAACCTTTTCAATCTGCTTCGTCCACCCGCAGGCTGCCATTAATCTGACCCCCAGATAATCATAGTGTGATACCTACTCAATTACTCCCTCATCCAACACCAACCCAAATGCCTCATGGCTTTTCCGGGTGCCTGCTTGAAAAATCATGCATTTAGTTTTGATGACGTTAAGGGATAATCCATTTTTCCTACAGAAGGTGTAAAAATTTCCAGCTGCTTGCGGGTGCCTGCAGGTATCAATGACAACAATACTGCGTTGTCTGCAAATAGCAGGACTGGTATCCTTTCCCCCACCAGCATCGTTGCATCCATCTGGACAGCCAGTAGTTCCTTGAAGACACCACTGATGAAGGTACAAAACAATTTGGGGGCCATAACTCACCCTTGGTGGACCCCCTTTGCAACATTGAAACTAACAGAGGTCCTGCCATCAACTCCCCACCGAACCACAACTGTGTTATCCATGTACAAGCTCTGTATTGCATGTAGTAAGGCGTGAGGGACACCCAAAACCTTAAGAGCCTCCCAAAGGAGGTGCCTCAGTATGCTATCAAATGCAGCTCTGAGGTCCACAAAAACAGCATACACTTTGACCTTTCCCGAGGACTGCATATTTATCAATAATCAACTACAGCCGGAGGCTTTGATCTATTGTGCTCTTTTGGAACGGTTGAACAAAATCCTGCTTCAATCTGGGGAAGGGGACTTCACCCAGATTAAAAGGAGAGACATTTATCGTACTGTGAATTTAACTGTTATATTTGTTGCTTTTGAAATTGCCATATATTACCTTGTTGAGTTATTGCATGTACGGGACAGAAATCTTTTGTTACAGTGCTTCCTTTAGTTTATTTTAAGCAGGGCAATCCTCGTCCGGGTAGGAATAGCGAGGCATTTATCCAACCTTTTGAGTTAATAAAATGGCAACTTTTGAAAAACCTTCACATAGCTGTCTGCCTCACAATTCTGACCCCTCACCCATAGCTCATGATTACATTTGGTGACTGTTTTGATTGTTGCAAGATCAATACAGTGCAGAAAAGGTTGTCTGCTAACCTCTGTCCCACGTTTATGGTGAGGTGTGTGTTTTTCATCTTTCTTTTCCCTAGGCCTACGTGGAAAAAGAATAACATTAAAAATTAGAATGAGGTTGTGATACCTTGAACATTAAAATCTTATGTCTGAATAAAAACCCTCTTGAATCAAATAGAGGAATTATGAGTAAAATAATGCCTAGCAAGATATTTGACTGTCAAAGCATGGGAACTTGAACATATTTTCCTTGACAAGTAAAAAAAGTTGTTTTGCAATCTCTTGATATACACCCATAATTTCTTTGCAATAGGGATTTGTACAATGGACCTGCAGTCATTGCCAGTCTCGGAATGTAGCAATAAATGTGCAAAAGTTAGAATTATTTACATGGCTACTGCAAATGGCATGCTATGTCATTTGAGAGTGTAAACATTGAGGAGAGAGAAAATATCAAGAGTATTGAGATACATTTCATGATTTGGTGGAAGACAGTTTAATACATTTTGAAAAATACAAAATAAACACAGATCAAACGTTATCAGGGAGAACATGTATTCGGCAATGCAATCATTACTGGCACACCTGCAAGGACTTTGATGTGACTGTGAGTACTGAGAAAGCACTGGCTGATGGTCTCTGCCTGTGGACAAGACATTAAAAAGGTCAAGTGAAAAAAGAAGTTATCTCATGAGTAGATAGGATGAAACAATACATTCTGATAGGTCTTGACACTAAACCAACAGATATTAGCCAAATGCATACTGAGAATTTTAACCCACGAGAACATGTCCACTATTCATCAAGGCAACCGTGACCTGCATGTCCACATGGACTGTGGTGTGTCGGGGTGAAAGTACTGCTGCCCCCATGTCCGCCTGCAAAACAAGAAATGAAATGGGTGAATATGAAAAGGCACAGTTAGGAAATTACATTCAAATGAGCCTAGACACGGAACCAGAAGATATTAGCCACATGCTTTGTCCGAATTTTAACCAAAGCTAACATGTCTGCCATTCTAGAATACTACTGTGACTGGCATGGAAATGGGATGGGACAATACATTCTAATAGGCCTAGGCACTAAACCAACAGATATTGGTCACATGCTTGCTCATGTGACCAATAATGAGATATGTAACCAAAGAGAACATGTCTGCCATTCAACAATGAGACCCTGACTGGCATACATGCATGGACTATGATGTGCCAGTAAGTACAGAGAAAGGACTGGTCACCCCCTGTGAGAGTGTAGGAGTAAAAGACGGACACAAGAGTGGCATGTTTATTGGCAAAGACTATTATAAAAAAAATGCGGGGGAGTTGGAGGACATCTATCCTACCTCGAAGAGGGGTTTCCCTGCCTCAACAAAACTAGCTAGTGAAATAGTGTCAGAACGTCCAAAGAAAAGTTCGCCGTCCTGTGTCCAAATCCTAACCTATCCCTCACAAACTAAACTTAAGAAAGATGAAAAGGGAAATGTCTCTCGGCTGCCGACCTGCGAACCAGTTTCGTTTGTTTGTTCCCAGTACCCCTCCTCCTGGCCCACTCTCCTGCTAAGTGAGATAAACAACGGTTTGGAATTCCCAGTTCTATCTCTCTGTTTTCACCCGCACCCGTAGCTATGGTTTACTCTGCTGCCAAGGTATGTGAGTACCAACTTTGTATTCCTCTTGAATGTGGTTCGGGGAACACTACCCCCAACATGGGTCAGAGACCCCTTTCATGTGTTTGTTCACAATGTTCTTTTTTATCCAATCTTTCTTTGTTCCACAGCCCTGGTTTACTCTCCTGCCAAGGTCTCTGAACATCACTTGTAGCTGCAAAGTGCGTATACCCCTTTATGACTGGCTAGGGTATGTTTTTCTAATATGGGTTCCAGACCCCTTTCCCTTGGTTAGTGGCAATGGTCTCTTGCTTTGATCTTCCTTCAGTCCACGGCCTCGGTTTACTCACCTGCCAAGGTCCGTTAGCATCCCTTACATTTAAAGGGTTCGTGTTCCCCCTTGTTACTAGTCGGGGTATGTCATGCTGATATGGGTCCAAGACCCCCTTCATTCGATCACCTTGTCCCGGCAAGTGTTCTCTCTTTACTTAGCTTTGTGCCCCATATGCTTTTTGGGTCTCCTCAACCTTCAGACTAGCTACCCTTGTACCTGTAGGGGCTTGGCTGTCTCTCTCTGGTTGTTTGCGGTCCCCCAGGGGCTTTGGCGTCTTCTCAGATTCAGCAATTTGCCAGTGATTTGGTGTCAGCCCAGTCGCTCTGGATAACGGCGAGCAAACTCCCTGCTCTCTGGTCTGTCTCCCACATGTGGGTATGCGCAGCACTTGCCAAGGTCTCGGTCTGCATCAAGCTGAGAACGAAGACGCCATCATTCTCTTCCCTCTCTGTCTTTGAATGACAGCTGTCCAATCACGTTGTTTCAAAGGCTGAAGTGTGTACCTTCATTATTGTCAGTGGTCATCATTAATCATGGCCTCTTCCTCCTCCCAATGTTTTCTGTATGAGACATCTTGCAAGAACACATGGGGGCATTATGTATTGGAGAATAGAAGGGGGTTTTAAGGGAAGGTGGGAGGGTTACAGGGATACTGTGTTCTCCAAAGATTACCACTTCTCTCAATGGGGTCCTCCCTCTCCATGAGATCCTCCTGCTGAGTACCACCCAAGCGGGACTGTCAGGTAGCGGCCCCACCTCTCTGGCATCATGGAAAGGGGCTCCCCCATCTAAAGCAGTGACGATACCTTAGGTTTTGTCACACCCCCTTAACGCCTGCGGACAAGAAATGAAATAGCTTCGGTTTCTTTGTTAGTCGGGATTGTCCCGGCACCTGACAGCTCTGTTAATAGTAACACTCCCGCTGCTCACACCTCCTGAAAAGGGAGCTTTCTCTGCTCTGCACATACTCTGGTGAACGTCACCTACCGCAGCAGGATGCAGGAGCTGGAGAGCTTCTCTCTCCTCGGGGCAGCTAGTCTTAGTACGTCTTCCTGCTGCATGTTCTCTGCATTCTACAGGATCTCTGACTTCTGCCACTCTCTTGAGACAGCATTCTGCTAGCAACACAGCAGCGGCCCCATCTTTTACTTTTTCCTCCTGCTTCTGCTGCTCCCACTACTTCTCTTTAATGGCCCACACCGGAACAACCTTTAAATGTTTAACGGTCACACTCAGGGGTGGGTCATTACAACCACTAGACTGCACACTATAGTTTGGCAACTCTGAGCCACTCTTCCTCGTCTCAGTACTAAGAGCATTATGGGACTTGAAGTTCATAATGTTCTTATTCATGTTAAGATTATTTAATTCACTCTGTTTTAATGATTTATAGAATGTACATTTAGAGTAAGCTTTCAAATGGATTAATGGATGGTTCTTGGTTTTATAATTTAAACATATTGTAGAATTATAACTATCAAAGGTAGTTGGACTAACTCCCTGACCCTTGCATATATCATTTCCATGTTTACCATAAGGGTTTTCACAACTGACATTTTGGGAAGTGTGAGAGGTCAAAAGATTGGATACACGTCTCACTATCCCTACTCTAACGAGGATTTCCCTGCCTAAATCATACTAAAGGAAACACTCTAACAAATGGTTTCTGTCGCTCACACTTGTGTATACATCAACTCAATAAGGTAAAATATGGCAGTTCATAAGCAACAAATACAACAGTTAAATTCACATCATGATAATAGCTTATCCTTATACTGTGAATACCCGTTCCCCAGATTTAAGCAGGATTTTATTTAGCAGTTCCAAAAGGATAAGGAAATCCTGTCTCACAACAAAAGGTTGTACGTTGATAATCCAAAGTTCCAACTTGAACTCGGCCAACAGTTCACAACTGTTCCACAAAGTGCTCCTCTTACTTGTAACCAATATCTTGAAACACTTCTTTTCATCAGCAAAGCATAGTTTTGTACTTCATTAATTTCAACAAAAATGTCTTTGTCATGATATTTCTGCACCAGTTTATAAAAAACACTTGTTTGCCAATCTTCAATAATTCTGCAGCAGTTCATACAACACTGGCTTCAGTGCTATTAATAGGTCAGGCTGCTTCTGTATTGTTCCACAAAAACAATTTGGTGGTTCTTTAATTGCTTCTTTAGGAATTTTAACCACACTACAGTACTTCAGTTGACTTCCTTTTATTTATTTATTGTGCTTTAGTCAAAAGAGAAACAAGAACGTTTGAATTTTCACAAAATTTAAAAATACAATTCATTTATCATACATCAGTAATAAAATACAATCAAAACATTAATAAACAGCAATTAAAACATTGTTAATAAAAAGATGAACAAAAGCACAATAAAACAAAACAAAAAGCAAAAGGAAGACATAACAAATGTACACCAAGAGTTCTTAATTCCTTCTCTTCAACTAAAACAGTGAGTTTTAAATAGTTACCCTACACATTACATTCTAAGTGGTTTTTCACTCATATCACAAAAATAATCCAACCAAATTCAGCTCTTTCAACAATTTTACAATTTCAGTTGTCAGCAGACTTCCACCTGGTCCACTCACCTGCCAGGCCTACTACTACAAATTTTCTTTGTTCTGGTGTACTCTTGCCAGAACAGAACTAACTGTTACAAAGTCCCTCATTATAATTGGCGGTACAGAAATAAGGGTGCCGGTAGCAACATACCGGCACCCTTTCCGGATCTACATACAACAACAATGCTGGTAGGGGCCACAGATCCCCCAGTAGGCCTGACCTGCCAGGTTTTCAGGCTCTGTACCGGCATGGTTGTCACTGAAGCACTCGCACCGTTAGCAACTATGGTCTCAATGGAAATGGGCATTTACCATTACCGCCACCACTTGTGATATCCCAGTGGTACTGGGATATCAGGCGGCGATAAGGGTGTTATGGGGTTGCTGGTAACCCGCCGGCAACAAGTGGATTTTACCACCAACCCCGTAATGAGCCCCAATGTCTTCTGACCTGATGTACTCTCCTGCCAGGCCAGAACAGATGCTAACTACAAGTATTTCTGTGGTAACAGTCAACTTCACTTCCAATAATGTAGCAATATCTCTTGCTTCACAACATCAAGTATAAGAATGTCTTCAAGGGAGACAAGAACGACTCTGGTGCTGTTTATTACCCATATGTGATTTCCACACGCAATACGGGTTATGCTTCACTCCTCCTGAATATCTTCTATCAGAAGGGCGGCTCTCCTGCCACTCTTGTTTCTTCTTCTGCTTTACAACTTCAAGTTCAAATGTTATTTCTGGGAGAATAAGAAACACATTAGTGCTGTTTAGTACACTCTTGTGTTTGCCCCATGGAATACAGGCTATGTTCCACTCCTTCTGAATATCTTCTACCAGAGGGGCAGCCTTCCCACCACTCTTGTGTTTCCCCTTCCGCACTAACCAAATGTTGATAATGGGTCTATTTCACTTTCACACTTCTTTTGCTTCAGCAATGTAGGCTTAAGCCATCTCCTCTTATGACTTCCTTTACATTTGGGCAACAGTCTTTCCAAACAATGAAATTCTCAATGGCCTTCTTTTGGCTTCCGCAATACTGGGTGTTCACAAATTGCCTTGATATTATTCTCTTTTGTCTTTGGCAATTGTAGTTTTTATTATCTTCTTGGTTTACTGCCCTTTCTTGTTGTTTGATTTGATTATTAAGTTCTTGCTCAGCCATCTGCTCCCTTTTAAATCTGCTTGGTCTGAAATAAAATAATTAACCTGCTTCACCTATGTTAAGTATTCAAAAAGCCATATCTTTCGAGTTACTTTGTTTATCACATTTCTGGTATTCAAATCACTGGACTTGGCCAGAGGGTGGTTACGGAGCGCTCCGGGCTCACAATGTAACAGTGAACTCAACAGGTCTGGCGTGCACGTCCGTTTGCCTCGCTGCCTCCAGGACCTCTGCTTCATTTTTCCTGAGCGGCTCGGCAACCTCTTCTTCGCTGCTTCGTGCGGCCTGTGTCTATAGATTTCAGAGCCCTCCTGGCTCTCACAGCTATCCAGTGCTCACCTGCCACCGATGCTCCTCTGACAGTCAGGAAAACTGCAAAATGGTGCGCTTTCCGCTGTGTGACCTCTGCAACTGCAAACTCAAGCATAGGAGACCCTCTCGGGACCGGCATTCATTTCACACAACCAATGACCCCAGCGTCTCGGCTCTTCATTAACGTCTGCTTCTGCTGCTGTCTGGAAGTTACAAAACTACTCCACCTTCTGCTACTACTCCTCTCCTTCCTAATGGCCTGCACCTGAGGGGATCTTTTATGCCCCCCAGTCTCCCTCATTTGTGGGTCATTATTCTTAATGGGCTGCAAGCTGCAGCCCTGTGCTGCTGCAGTCATCTTCTTCATCCCAGTACCTTGGGAATTTCGGGGACTTGAAGTACACAACATAAAATGCATCTTTTTCAAGGAAATTATCACCACCAAATTCCTTTCTCTCCTTATACACAGTCCCCAAAGGAGTACCATAAGGATCCCTTGAAATATTTGGTTATAAAGATGAATGGGGGGTTTCAGGGTTTAATTGGTAACATTTACAGACTTCTCTTCCTTATTTCCCAGGGACTCATATGGGCTTTCATTTCTATGGCTGGCAGTGACTTTAAAAGTACTTTTCTTACTCCTAATACATGATTGGTTATAACTGTCTTCACCCACACTTCTACATTTATTTTGAGGAAATAAACACTATTTTTGACACCAAGCCCTTATATATTCCAGTATCAAAGATATTCTCTTCCTTGAGGAAGAAAAATACCACAACTCATCCCACAATGTCCTCCTGTTCCCCTGTGGCCCTTCTCCTCCCAGGCGATCCTCCCGGCTAATACTGCCCACCAGGGTCAGGATCAGGAAGCGTCTGCCTTTCCTTAGTGAATTGGGAAGGGATTTTAGGTAGGGTTTTCATGAGGACTACATAGGATTCATCACAGAAGCAAAGCCTTACTATGACAGCACGCCATTAGGTATTCAGGTATTAGAGAAACTTCACCCTCAGAAGAGAATGAATAATGAGTCTTTCTTGATGGAGTTTCCATATTCCCTTGGTGGCCTTCTCCTCCCATGTGAATCACCCGGCTAATACCACTGCCAGGGTTAGGATGAGGTAGTGGCCGCCTTCCCCAAGCCACATGGGAGGAGACTTTAGGTTGAGATTCAGTGAGGACTCTGCAGGATTCATCTCAGATGCCACTGCTACCACCAATGGCAATGGCAAAGCCGCTTGGTGGCATTAGCACTATTAACAGGGATCAAAATTGAGATTCATTGACCAGGAGCTAAAACCAGCTCCTGGGTGTCGGGCGTCATCTAGTAGGCAGGAGTAACCACAGGAGAACCAGGACCTACCAGACATGCTCCTTTAACTTTTTTTTTTTTTAAATATTTTTATTCAAATTTTTTTTTTAAAACCAAACATACATTTCAACTGTTTCAATATACAAAACGCATCATGTGTCATTTAGTGTCCATTGGAACTCCCCAACTCACCCCCCCTCCCCCTTCAACTAGAGCCGAATCTTCCATGTCAACTGCTGGAGCATTCTCGGGCAGAGCAGTGTCTAAGAAGTCATTTCCCAAGTCTTCTGTTTCGTTGTTACTCTGGCAGGAATTAGCTATGGAGGACACCAATTGCCGCCAGGCCAACAGGGGCCCCACTTCCTCTTCGCCCCCCCCTGGTGACCGCCTCAAACCAGACAACAGATTCGGCTTCCGCCCACTTTAAGAGGTCTGCCCACCACAGTTCCACCCTGGGTCGGCGGGCCGCCTTCCAGCCCATTGCGATCCTGCGCTTGGCCAGAACATAGGCCAGGTCCTTCATTTTACTTATGTGTTTGGAGTGCCTGGGCCTAGGAAAGAGCCCTAGCATACATGACCAAGCCGATTCTACATCCAGCGCCACTCCCCCGCCAGCCAGCTTCGTTTTGGCCTTGTTCCAGAACTTGCGCACTTCCGGCAGGCCCAGAACATATGCAGCAGCCCCGCGTCCACCTCCCCACACCTAGGGCATTGCTGTGTGGCTGGGCCCCCGAACCTTGCAATCTTCTCCGGGGTCAGGTAGGCCCTGTGGGTAACATACAGCTGAAGCTGTTGAAATCTAGCATTGCGAGACACCTTTTTATGGTATCTCTGTGCCCATTCCCATTGCCCATCCAGCATAGGTCCTCCCACCTCCTCCTCCCATTCCTGTCTTAGTCGGGGCAACTCCTTCCCCGCCCTCTCTCGTAAGAGTTCATATATTCTCGAGATTTCGTGCCCGCCCTCTGACACATCATACATGGTTTCCAGGGAGGTCTCAGGGTCCTTCGCAAGCACTGTCTCGGGCCATCTTTCCCTAGTCTTATTAATAAGCCTGGCATAACTAATATATTGGCCTTCATGCACCCCCGCCTCCTCCTGCAACCTCTGGAAGTCCAGCGCCTCACCACCCTGCCATATATCCCCGAGGGTGGCCAGGCCCACCTGCTCCCAGTATCTTCGAACTGATTCGAATAGCTGAGGGTCGTCCCCGCACAGGACCACCAGCGGGGCCTGCCGAGAGTATGGTTCTCGGTCACCCATCATCTTCCAAGTCCTTTGCCAGATCTCCCAGCCCAGTCTCAACAGCCGTCCCCTGCCCGCCATTTGATCCCTGCGCAACCACACCACCTCTTGCAGGAAGTACGGGGCCGAATCTCCATGTAGAAGTCGCACCTCTGCCGAGTCTTCCACTGAGAGCCACCTAGCCACATACAACAGCTGCCCCGCGAGGTAGTAGAGCTCAAAATTTGGCAGGCCTATGCCACCTTTGTCGTACGGGTTCTGGAGCTTCCACAGGGCCACCCTATTCCTGGAGCTTCCCCATAGAAAACCCCTGCACATGCTGTGTAGTTTAACGAAAAGGCTTTTTGGTATCAAAAACGGGATGTTCACAAAAAAGTGCAAAAGTCTAGGCAGGACCACCATCTTGAGCAAGGCCGCTCTCCCCATCATGGTCAGGGGCAGTTTGGCCCAAAAAACCATGCTGTTTTTAATCCCTTCAAGCGCTCTTTCCATATTGTGTTTGTGTTCTGCTTCTATTTTATGATAGATGTTTAATCCCAGGTACCTGAACGTTTCTGTTTGCCATGGTATCAGTAGGACAGGCAACCTCTGCGACGGGACGTTCCTGTATCTGCCCAGAGGAAAGAGACTGGACTTTCCGAGGTTCACCGATATGCCAGAAAGGGTGGCATATCGCTCCATTACCTCTAACACATACTGCAAGTTTTCCTCTGGATAGCGCAGGTAGAGCAACATGTCGTCCGCATATAGTGATATCAGGTGCGTGCCGCTATTCATTCTTATGCCCACCTCCCCGTATTGGTGACGCAGACACACCGCCAACGGTTCTAATGCTAGTATGTATAGCATAGGCGACCAGGGGCACCCCTGTCTGGTCCCTCTACTAAGTTGCCAGGCGTCAGAGATTATGGCCCCAGTTTTAACTCTCGCCAGCGGGGCGCTGTAGAGCAGCTGGACCCACCTGAGGTATCCCGGTCCCATTCCGAATCCCTTCAAGACCGCTTTCAGCCAGGGCCATCTTACCGAGTCAAAGGCCTTGACTGCGTCCAGTGACACTATGGTTAGCTCACCCGATTCCCTTTCAGTCTGATCAATAACATGGTGTAGCCTTCTGTGGTTATCTGTAATGTTTCTACCCGGGACGTAACCTGTCTGGTCTGGGTGTATCAGCTTCCCAATCACCCTCTTCAACCTGTTGGCCAGCACCGCCGTGAGTATTTTGCTGTCCTGGTTGAGCATGGACAGTGGTCTGTAAGACCCGCACTCGTCGGCTGGCTTCCCTGGTTTCAGGAGTGGGACGATCACGGCCTCGCGGAGGGACGACGGGAGTTCCCCTGCTCGTAGGCCTCATTAAAAGTAGCTAGCAGTGGTTGGATTAGCTCCTGCTTATATGTTTTGTAGAACTCGCCAGGCAATCCGTCTGTGCCAGGCGCCTTACATGTGGGCAGATTCTGGATCACTACCTCCAGCTCATCAGAGGTGATAGGTGCGTCTAACTCTGCATGCTCTAGGTCATCTAGGGTGGGCAACTCTATGTTCTCCAATGTATCGCGTATAACTTGTCCCATGTCCTCCCCAGTGTCCTCGTACAAGTGCCTATAGAACTTGTGGAACTGCATGTTTACCTCCACTTGGGTGCTACACATGCAACCTCCATCGCCCTTGACCTCACTAATCACCGAGCGGGGAGTCTCACACTTATATAGCCAGGCCAGCAGTCTGCCTGGCTTGTCGCCACCTGCATGTATCCTCTCAGTGTATCTCCTGTGATTAAGTCTGCACAGCCTGTCCCAGAGTTCACTGCAGGTAGTCTGCAAGTCTTTTATCCTAGTTCTATTGCCATGAGCAGTGTTTTCACACCGCGTGAGGTCTTCTAGCTCACTTTCCGCTGCTTGGAGTTCCTTTTCTACACCCCCCTGGAGCCCTTTAGCCTTAGAAATGGCCACCCCGCGCACCACCACCTTAAACGCTTCCCACAGAGTGCCCATCGAGCGTACACTGCCCGTATTTATATCAAAGTATTCCTCAATGGAATCCCGTAGGCCTTCCCGAAACCCCTCATCCCGTAGCGCCTCGGTCCTAAGCCTCCATGTCGGGATCCGCGGTCTTGGGGGCTGGTGTTTCCATTCCACTATCAGGGGCGAGTGATCAGATAATACTCGGGCCCTATATTCCGCCCCCACTATGTCCCCCAATATCTCGGCCATCACAAATACGTAGTCGAGCCTGGTGTGCAAGTTATGTGGCGCTGCGTAGTGAGAATATTGCCTATCCTCTGGGTGCATTCTCCTCCATACATCCACTAGGTTTAGGTCCCTCAATAATGTTCCTAGCGCTCTGGCCGCCGGCGACGTTTTTTCCGCCCTGTCCATTGATCTATTCATCCTAGGATTCAGGGTGCAATTGAAGTCCCCCCCCCACATTACCGTACTCCCTGCCAGGGGCCCCATTGTACCATAAAGAGTCCTAAAGTAAGCTGCTGTATCGTTGTTGGGGGCATACACGTTCACAATGTGCACTTCCCTGTTCTCCAAGAGGCCCGTCACCACCACCATCCTGCCCTCAGAGTCTGCCGTGTGGCTAAGCACTCGGAACGGCACGTGCGGCGCCACCCACGTGATGACCCCTCTAGCATATGCAGAGTACGCAGCCCCCACCACCGTGCCCTTCCATTTCTTCTTAACCATCTCCTGCTTCTCGCTAGTAAGGTGTGTCTCCTGCAGCAGGGCTATATCTATACGCATTCTCTTTAAGTACAGCATTACTTTATTCCGTTTCAGGTAGCTGTTGAGGCCCCATACGTTCCAGGTCACAACTTTGAGGTTACCCGACGCCATCCGTTCTGGCCGTCCCCATCCCAACCCTACTCCCGATGCTCCCGTTGCTAATTAGTTTTCCGGCTCTTTCCCAAAAAGTTACAAACGGAATCCCCTTATCCCATCCCCCCATCCACCCCACAACACACAATTCCCACCCTTCCCCCTTCCTACCAACCCCCAACAATTGCCCAGCTCCATCCCTGGATCTCAGGCCTACCCACTTCTGGACCTGTCCCGTATTTGAGGACCCGGACCCTGTAGGGCGTCACCAATCTAACGGTGACCTAACTAAACAAACTACTATTGGGGTCAGAGAGCGCTTCACGGGAGCCCTATCGTCTATGTCAGGAGAGGCGCGCCCGACGGGACCCGCCGGCAAATACCTTGGCTTCCGTCCCACCAGCACAACAGCATCCTATATTCCAGTCCCAATGTCATAACTATGGCACTTAGGGTGCTCTCGTCACGTATTACTTATCCTCAGCCTCTTCCGTCTGGGCATCCGGTTCTTGAGGTTGGCCCTGCAAGTCTAGCCAGTCCATCGCCTCAGTAGGAGTCTCGAAGAACAAGGATTTGTTCTTGTAAAATACCTTCAGCCTGGCGGGGTAAAGCAACATGTAGCGGAGGCCTACTTCCCTGAGCCTCCTCTTTACCGCTCCGAAGTTCATTCGATTCCGCTGCACCAGGAGCGTATAATCCGGGTACGCCGTTATATTCGCCGACTCCCTTTCAATCGTTCCTCCTTTCCGAAAAAATTCAAGAATCCTCTCGCGGTCACGATAATTCAAGATCTTCGCGATCAGCGACCGTGGGGGGGCCCCCGGGGCCGGCCTCCTGGTCAGGGCCCTATGCGCCCTTTCTACCGCAAACCCCTGGGTCAGCACCCCGCCAGTTATCTCCTGCAAAAGCATTGTTTCGACATATTCCGTGGGATTCGGGCCCTCAATTCCTTCTAGGACACCCACTATACGAATGTTGCTGCGTCTGGCGCGCCCTTCTGCTTGCTCTGCTCTATCCTCTAAGTTGCCGACTCGCTGAATCAGGGCATGCAGCTCCTTAGCATGTGAAGCGCACGCCTCCGCGTTCGGGATCAGCTCCTTTTCCAGTGCCCCCGTGCGCTCTGCGATCGTACGCACATCTTGTCGCAGCAGGTTCACCTCTTCCTGGACCGCTCCGATCTTGAGGTCCAGGCCCACTTGCAGCTCCTTCATGGCCAGGCCTAGCTTCGTTTCCCAGGCCACCTTCAAATCAGCGATAGCTGCCAGCACCTCCTGGATTGTGCCCGGTGAGTCCCCCGCGACCGCAGGGGCGCTCGGGGGAGACTTGGTGTAGGCTTCCATCGTGGGCTGCTTGGCCCGGGGTTGCCCCGCTTTGGCAGACATCTTGTCGCAACAATTAGGCACGGTCTCACCGTGCTGTCCCTCGCTGGAGTCTGTCTTGTCCACAGCCCCCACAGTGTCCGCTCCCGCTCCGCTCTTCGAACACGCTTCGGGCGGCAAGCGAAAAGTTCATTATTGGGGTCTCAATAATTTCAGGCCCAAGACCACCGCTCGCGTCGTCTTCTTTGTGCTGGCCGCCATTTTGTCTGCGTCTTCGGTTCTGGACCCGCTGCACTGCGGCGAGGATAACTCGAGTCCGAAGCACTCCCCACGCACCAAACTTTCGGCGAATGTCGCCACAACCTTCATGCACGGATGTGTGGGTTTGCAGCGCCGGCTGGTCACTGCGTGCGCCCCTTCTTCCCAGGATCGATGCCGGATCTGCGGAGCTCCGTGAAGACACAGCCTCCTACGTGGCCATCCAAGCCACGCCCCCTGCTCCTTTAACTTTGTCCATTTTGTATGAACCCTTGTATTTAAATGTGTATTAGATGTGTTCTAAGAATATTTTATTAACATTCTCAAATACTCCAAGTTAAGGTCACATTGACATGTTTGGAAGGTACCAGTTGGCACTAGGATCCAAAGGTACCACCTGGTAGCTGTTGGTTTCAAGCTAACCAGGCTCTACCATGCTAGAAGCAGGAGCTAAATAGCTCCCATTTCGCGTCAATTTCGAACCCTGATTAATACTGCCAAACTTGTAATGTGGCCCACTGAACTTTAAAATCACTCAACTGATGTGGGCTAAGCTGTACCAAGTGCCTTGTGTGGAGGGTCAGAAGGAGACTATATTTTTCCATCTTCAATAAGATTTTATTCAAATCAAAAGAAAAATGCCTTAATTTCCCTAAACTATGGGTTCCCTTACCTAACACAACTAACTAGGGTGCTCGTCGTCAGTTGTGAAGTCCAAATTATAGTCTGTCCTCCTGTCCAAAACTAAGCTACTCTGACCCTACCGCTAATGCTGAACAACTAAAGTCCAGAAGAATGACTCCCTTCTCCTGGGGCTGCTTTCTCAGCAAGTTCTTCTCAGTATAAAATCTTTAGATAGTTCTTGGCAATCAACTTCAACAGTTTGTTCAGTTCAATTAGGGGACTTTCCAACTCCCTGGCTTCCCCTTCTCCTGGCCTTTCAAGATCCTCTTTACAGGTACTCCTTTTCCTAGAGGTTCTTTCAATCTGTCTTTCTCACATATACTTGAATGTTTCTCTTTCTCTGATGCCCAACTTATGTCTTGAGATTTATAAACAATAGTCTTATGATCACAGTTATCAACTCTATTATCTCTTGGTTTTTCACTGAGACGAGTATCATGACCATAGTGATGAGTATCTCCCTTCTGATTACTTTGTCTCTCACTGGGATGAGTATGGTTGACCCAATTTATTTATTTATTTATTTGCATTTTTAAAGCGCCCAGCTGCCCACGGGCATCGTGGCGCTGTTACAAGAAGGTTTACTTAACACAGGCGAGTATCATGAAAGGCAGTGGACATGGTTACAGACATGGTTGAAGGTACAAGGTTACATGGGACAGTGAACTTTGGTACAGCAGTATACAGAAATTATTTGCATTGCAGTAGAGTTCCATTAAACAAGGTGGTTTTCAGTGCTTTTCTAAAGGCACTGAGGGATGTTTCCGCTCTCAGTTTGGGTGGTAGTGAGTTCCATGCTTTTGGCGCTAGGACTTCTAAGCTCGAGCCGCCAGCTTTAACTCTGTTGAAGTAAGGGACTAAGAGTTGGTTCGCGTACAGGTCCCTTTTGGGCCTGATTGTTTGGACTGGTTGTATCCAATCAGTAAGGTAGCTAGGGGCAGATTGGGATATGCATCTGTGGGTAATGGTTAGGGTCTTGAACTGGATGCGCTCTTTGACTGGGAGCCAGTGGGCATTTTGTCTTGCTAGGGAGATGTGTTCCCTCTTGGGAATATTGAGGGCAGCTCTCAAGGCGTTGTTCTGTGTGATTTGGAGTCTATTAATATTTTTAGCAGAGGTGCCCAATAGGAGGATGTTGCAGTAGTCCAATGTGGCACCTATTGTGGCCCTGGCTATGTTGAGGCAGTTTGTAGTGGATAGGTGAGGTTTTACTGCATTAATTATTTTGGTTGTTAAGGCTGCTGAGGATGAGATGTAACTGACATGTCTATCCATGGAAAGGGTGGAATCTAGATAGACTCCCAAAGTTTTTACAGCAGAAGAGACTGAGATGACCGAGTTTTCAATTAGGAAGGTGCTATATTTGCCGTCAAGTTTGCTAAGGGATTCTTTGGGGCCCCACAGTAGGATCTCTGTCTTGTCTCCATTGAGACAGAGGCCATTGGCTGCCATCTAGGCCTGGATGATGGCATATGTGTGTTGTAGGGCTTTCAGGTCTTGGTTGTAATCACCAGTTAGAGGGAGAAGAATTTGAGTGTCGTCGGCATAATTGGTGAATGTTATGCCGAATTCTTCTAAGTCGTTGAATAGAGGGAGTGTGAATAGGTTTTACAGTGTAGGGGAGGTGCAGGAACCTTGTGGTACTCCGCAGTTGATGGGGGAGGGAGTGGCTGATGCTTTGTCTGAGTAGACTCGCATAGCTCTGCCTTCCAGGAAGGATGAGATCCAAGTTGTGGCTTCAGTAGAGAAGTGAGTTGTATTGGTGAGGTGTGTCTTTAGAGTTTTGTGGTCGACTAGGTCGAACACAGCCGACAGGTCAAGGAGTAAGAGGATGGCACATTTGCCTTTATGTATATTTTTTAGGAGTTGGTTTTTTAAGTCGAGTAGCGCAGACTCTGTGCCGTGGCATGGGCAAAAACCGGACTGTCTCTTGCCTAGGATGTTATGAGATTCGAGGTAGGCTTGTATCTGTAGATAGGTAGCCTTATCGAGGATTTTCAACAGAAATGGCACTGTTGTAATGGGCCTGTAGTTATTAGGGGAGTCTGGATCTAGTGTGGGCTTTTTCAACAGTGGGCAAACCCAGGCTTCTTTAAGTGAGGCGGGTACTGAGCCAGTGGCAAATGATGCATTGATAGAGGTGCTAGGGACGCAGCGCAGTCTTTGATTATGTTTGCTGGACAGATGTCTCATTTGCAGAGTGATAGTTTTATTTGTTTCATAATGTTTAAGATCTCAGGTGCGGTTACCTTTGTGTAGGAGGCTTACAGTTCGGGGTGACTAGCGTTTTGTGAGGGGGTTTGGGTAGATTGTCAAGGTTGGTTTTGATTTTCTTTTGGAGTAAATCTAGTTTGTCAAGCATGGCTTTCTGGATGTCATTAAACCATTTCTCGTCTTTGACTGTTTGATGTTTGGATGTGGGAGCTACGACTAGCTCGTTGAAGATGGCGAATAGTTATTTTGAGTGCGATTGGGCATTATCGATTCTAGTATTGTATGTGGCTGCTTTTGCTTTGGCTATGGCATTTTTGTATTGTTTGACAATAGGTAGGAATCGCGTGAAGGGGCGGAGGGGCTTGATTGCCATTTTTTGAGAGCTTGTCTTTTAAGTGATTTTAGGTCTTGTAGGTCTTGATTAAACCAAGAGTTGGCGTGAAAGAGTTTTTTCGCTTTTTTAGTCTCTAGTGGGGCAACTGTGTCTATGACTTCTTTGATGGTGGTGTTATAGAGATCGACTAGTTCTTCGGGGTTATTGGAGATGGGTGATGTTAGTGCTGAGACTTCTAGGAGTGGGCAGATTCTCTCTTTGGTGAGTAGTTTTTTAGATCTGGATAGGGCGGCTGGCATGGGAGGGTCTTGATTAGTGGCTGCATTTGTAGGGATGAAGAAGTGGATGAGGTGGTGATCAGTCCAAGGTTGAGGCGTGTTTGAGTTGATATCTACCTTGCAGTTGTGGTCGACTAACCAATCTAGTATGTGGCCTTTAGTGTGAGTGGCAGAATCAATTATCTGGATGAATTGAAGGTCTAGGAGAGCTTTGGCAAAGGTTTTGCTGTGTTTGTCTTTTATGTCGTTGAATCCGAGATTCATATCTCCTAGGAGAATGGCTTTGGTGTTTGGTTTGAGGTTATTACCTAGGAGGTGTAGGATGTCGGCTTGGAAGTTCAGGAGTGGGCCTGTAGATGAGGTGCATTGTCATGGTGTCGTTAGGTGAGAAAGAGATTTTTACTGATAAGGCATCAAAGTTTTCGGATATGATGGGTTTAATTTGTCTAGCCTTTAGTGTCTCTTTGACTATGAGAGCCACACCACCGCCTTTGTGTGTTGGTTTAGCTTGGCGGAGGATGATGTACCCAGGGGGGAGGGACTGGTATATGGCTGGTCCAGAGGCTTCATGGAGCCAGGTTTCTGTGATGGCTAGAGCGTCTATATGAGCGTCTACCCAATAATGCTTCTCTCTCTTCAGGTTAGCTTGTCTCTCACTGGGATGAGTATGATAAGCCCAGTAGTGATTATCGCTCTCTTGGTTACTTCCTCTTTCACTGGAATGAGTATGATTAACCCAGTAATGCTTCTCACTCTTCTGGTACGTTTGTCTCTCACTGATGAGTATGATAGGCTCAGTACTGATTCTCGCTCTCTTGGCTACTTTGTCTCTCATTCGGACGATTATGATCTGCTCAGTAATATTTCTCATCTTCAGGTTACTTCATGTCTTACTGAAACAAGTATGAGTATCGTACTGGTTATACTCGGTACCCTCCACGTGTCCCCCGCTTTTCCTGTTACCTTTGTGGTCTTGGGACTGCAACACCGGGTTGGTAGTCCATCTCACAGACTCTTCTCCCTGGATCAGGAAGGCAATTTCGATGTTCTCTTCCTCTAAACTGGACACCCACTGCGGCGTCCCTTTGTGTTTGGCTTCTCTGCCTGGAGAGCGTTCCCCAATGCTCTTTCTCGGTTTGTCCGGTCTGAACGTCTATTTTTAATGGCCTGGACTCATTTGCTTGGCTTTCCAGGGCCTTTCTCCTCTTTGGTGAAACACGGGCACCATTAGGCGGAAGCTTCCCTTGCTCATGGGAAACTGTGTTGCCTTCTAAACTTGCTTGTTCCGCTGCTACTGCAGCTTTAAACTTCCTGGGCTTCGTTCTTCTGGTTATTTGTCCTTCACTGGGACGAGCATGAATAACCCAGTGAGGATTCCCACTTCTCGTCACTTTGGGTCTCATTGGGATGAGTAGGAGTACACCGTTCATTATATTCGGTGCTCGCCCCGGGTCTCGCGCTCTCCCCTTTACCTTCTATATGTAGGGATTGTGTCACCGGGCTCGCCACTTCGTTGTAGATTCTTCCTCTGTTCGTCAGGATGGCCACTTCCTTTTCCTCTTCCTCTTTTTTGGGCCTGTTCAGTGGGGCTACTGTACTCATGGTCCTGGTGGCTATGAGTCACTAGCCTGTCTCCTCGCTCAGGCCACCAGTTATCCATTGGTCCTTTCCTTCGGCTCCCCAAGGCCTCTGTCTTTTTAGGTGCAACTCAGGCACCTGTTTACTCGAGCTTCCTCCTTTGCAGGGAAGCAGCACATCCCTGGCTTTTTCAGCTCTGCTGTAGCAGCTTATTTGAATTTCCTGATGTGCTCTCTCCCCTTGGTCTCCTACTCCTAAACATATGATGCTATACTGGGACTCTCCCGGAGTAGCATGGAAGTCCTTATTTAGTGTTTGGTTGGTGCTTGTTCTTGCTCCATTGGTTTTTTTCATCAGAGTAGTACATCCTGGTGTTCTGTCACAATAAGAAATGTTAACTGTTTCTTCCACTGCTCTTCCCGCAGGCCTCATCAACCTTGGATGATGGAGAAGCAGGGCAGAGAGTTGCTCATTCGACCAGGAGTTCTTGTCCCCAAGGGGAGAGTCTCTACCGGTGTGGTTCCACTTGCCTCTACCGATAGGGAGGGTATTAATAAAGCGGGCCAACCTCCCTAGGCTCACAGGGAAAGGCTTCCCCTCTGGGGAGAAGTGACTGAATCCCTCGATTTGTCACACTAGTTTTTTTACACTGTGCCATCTCACCACCATGTTAGTCTCAAAGCATGTAAACCTTGTTCCGACTAAAGGTGCATTTAGTTCCGCCCAGGGACAGTAGGACCTTAGTCTGCTTAGAATGCATTCACCAGAAAATTGGGTCATACATCTCAACTCACATGCTTTTGGTGGGTTTCCCCCACCTTGTAATCAGTTTCCTCACGTGCCGAGCCCCCTACGGGACCATACACTTCAATGGGAGACCTGACAAAAACAAAATCAGATGTTTTTACCCACACTCGGGACACATAGGGTTGAGAGCGCTGTGGTCTAATATAAAAAGAGAGGGATGTGCAGAAGTAAAACCTGGTTGGAGCATGATAAGTTCATGAACAGGTGATCGGTAGGTGGAGATTGCTGTTTATTAAATATATATGTAAAGTCTAGGTATGTGAGGGGCTTGAGGTGTACTGAAGCTTTTCTAAGTATATTTTGGGCGGGGTTGGCAAGGGTCCTCCCAATGGCGGGTCTGTGTCTTTTTATTCTAAACGTAATTTAATTGGCATTTTAAATGAAACAACAATACCCCCCCTCCCCATAATGCCCCCCACACTCCGGCAGTAGTAGGGTGCCCATATTTTTCACGTTTGTGGTGGTTTCTGGGATATCGTTCCTTTTACATAATGTCAAAAATTCTCAAATTGTGTGGGCACCACTGATATACATAGTTCCCTTTAAAAAAGTCCAAGACAAGTGCTAAATCATGTTGGAACTTCCCGGTTTCTCCTTGCAAATTATATGTCGTCCATTCCATTGTCATAAATCCCCACAGTTTGAATAGCCAATCTCTTACCGTTGGCGGCCGTCTTTGTTTCCAACATTTCGCAATCACCAGCCACGCTGCTAGTACCATTAACATAAAAGCTTTACCATGTGCTCTAGTGGGAAAGCGAATTTCCAGATCAAACAAACCACACATCCATTCCCTGGGGGTCAGAATCACCTGAGGGGTAACAATTGCTTTTATCTGGGTTGTAACCTCTTCCCAAAATACCTCCAAGTCCGGACATGCCCACCAAATATGTTACCAATTCCCCTTCATGCCGCATCCCCTCCAACACTTCTCTGAGGTTGACGGAAACATTTTGTGCAATCCCTCTGGTGTGTAATGCCACTGAACCATTATCTTATACCACGCTTCTCTAACTTGGATTGACCTCGTCAGCATCTGGTGCAACTCCCCTGTCATTAATATTGAATATAGCTTCGACACCATTTGTTTGTTGCCAGTGTGTTTGGTAATGAATTCTCAAACTACGTAAGCTCTCTTCCCGCAGCTGCCTTCCCTCCAGAGCTTGCTATCCAATGTCTTATTTGGTATACTCAAGTCTATCCCTTTCGGAGAGGCCCATGAGCTGTTTACATTCTATGAAGGTGCAAACATCTGTTTCCTGCATCATATCTTGCAGCTTTGTGCACCCCACCCTCCGCCACTGCCTAAACGCACCATGCTCAGTTCCTGGCTGAAATTGCAGATTCCCAAATATCGGGGTAAAAGGGGCTTGGCGCGTAGATAAACATCCCATGTCAAGTAACCGATCCCACACATCGCACACCGCCACCAACACCCTGGCTAATCCATGTGTTCTGGGGCCTATCATGTCTATGTAGCCATAAAACCCCCTTCAAGGGGCCCTCCGCTACCACCCTATTCACCCTTGCCCAGGGTTTCAAAGTGTCTCCAGTTAACCATTCATCCAATACTCACAACTGTGCAGCTTCATAATATTTTGTAAAATTTGGAGGCCCACCCTCTTTTGTCCATGGGTGCCATTAATGTGTGCTATGCTGCTCTCAGAGATTTAATTTGCCAAAGGAATCTCGAGACAATTTTAATTCAATACCACAAAGAATAAACACAGAACCGGAATTGAGAGAGTCTGAAAGTGGTATAGTACCCTCGGGAGAGTCACCATCTTAATAGTGGCTACCCTTCCTAACAATGAAATACGGAGTGGAGTCCATCACCCCAGATCCTCCTTCACCTGTTGGAGCAACCGCGGATACTTATTGTCATACATCTGTGACACTGCATTAGCTATGTTGACTCCAAAATACCTAATGATACTTCTTGCCACTACAAAAAAGAAGAACATGGCAGAGCCTTCCTCTGTGCCTATGGTAGCCCCAGATCCAACATTCTGATTTCCCCATATTAACCTTGAGGCTCGCCACTTGTTCCATCACTGCCAGTTCCACCACTAGTGCTGGTATCGAGTGGTCCAGGTGTATTAATGTAATTAGCATGCCATCCGCGAAAGCTACTACCTTGTGCTCCTCCCACCTGAGGGGTTGCCCTGTATAGCCTAACTCTTCTCTGAGTTTACACAGAAATGGCTCCAAATATGTTGCGTAAAGAAGCAGCTTTAAAGGGTATACCTGCCTCGTTTCACAATCAATTGCTATACTACGAGACAGTTGTTTGTTAATCGACAAGCGTATCTTGGGGGTTTGATAATTTGCTCGTACCATCCGTATAAACTTAGCACCTATCCCCATCTGCTCCATTGCCGTAAACAAAAAGGGCCACTCCACCCAGTCAAGTGCCTTTTCAGCATCTAACGACGCCAGCACTGATAGAATCTGCTTGGTGTTAACCTTCTCTATCAAATGTACAACCCTCCTGATGTTATCACATATTTGTCTCCCCATGATAAACCCCAAATGGTCTGCATCAATCAGGTTCGGAAGGAGAGGAGCCAATCTCGACGCCAAGATGCCCGTGTACACTTTCGCATTGATATTCATTAATGATATAGGTCGATACGAACTGCATTTCATCAAGTCTTTGCCCGGTTTCCCCAAAACCACCACTTTCGCCTCTGTCATGGTCGGTGTTACCCCACCTTTAGCCACCATCGAATTGAATAACACCGCCAACCTAGGCACAAATTACTGAGCATACTTTTTGTAAAATACTGCTGGGAATCCATCCAGACCCGGTGCTTTATTCAGTGGCAGTGCCTTAATAGCTGCCTCCACCTCCTCCTCCCTTACATCCCCATCCAGCCTTTCCTGCTCTAAAGGTGTTATCTTTGGTATTGCTATGTCTGAAAAATATTGTCCAACACCCCGACGGCCCGGGTACTCCGAAGCATATAATGATTCATAAAATTTAGCAGAGGACTCTATTATGGCCTCTGACCCGGTAGCAATCGAACCATCGGGCGGCATAATTTGAAGTATCGTTTTAGCAGCGTCCAACCTCTTTAGCTGCCGGGCTAACAGCTTATCTGCATTATTTGCCCACATATAGTACCTCTGCTTGGTTATCAACAGGGATTTCTCTGCCCTTCGAGTTCGCAGCAGTTCCAATTGACTATGGAGTTTAATTTGTTTATGTAGCGCCCTCGTTCTCTGCTGCGCTATAGCTTGTTGTGTATCTCTCAACTGCCTTTCCAAGTCCATTTCGATCACCACTCTCAGCTTTTCCCGTTGAGCTCGCAAGGCAATAAGTTCCCCTCGCATTACTGCCTTGAAGGCATAACAAGTCACCTCCGGCAATACTCCTTGATCCTTGTTGATTGAGAAGTACCCATCTTTCTTATCCCTAGTCACCTCTGCTGCTCCCGCATCGTTCACCAATTCACCTGGGAACATCCAAGAACATAGCCCACAATGCGACCCTTTGTCCTTAACCGTCACCAGCAAAGGGGCATGGTCGGATAGTGATACAGACCCCAATTCAACTTCCATCACCTCACCCTTTAGCCTTTCTGATATCCAAGCATAATCAATTCTGGACACGGAGTGGTACATATGTGAAAAACACATATAGCCTCTTTCACTTCCCCACTTGGTATGCCAAACATCACGTAGGGTCAGAGTTTCAAAACTTTCCTGTAAAGCCTGTGTAGGGGGTGCTGAACTCCTCCCCACACTTCTATCCATGGCAGGTTCCCACGCTAGGTTGAAATCTCCCGTTAATCAAATCTCCCCTACTACAAAGCTCTCCAGTTTAGCTGCTACCTCCTGCAAAAACCTATCCTACCCTTATCTGGGTGCATACATACAGTCACCATGGTAACTTGTCTATGTTCAAACTGCAATAATACAAATAAATCTCTCCCCTCACCATCCGCCAAGTGCCGCACTATCGTAGCCTTAAGAGACTCTTTGATCCCTATCCGAAACCCATGAGGTCTTCCCATTTGACTATCCGGGAGAATTGCTGCCATCTCACTGCAGATCTATCTACTTTCTTTATATGCATCTCCGGCAGCATGATAACATTTGCCTTTTCCCTCCTGACCAGGGGTTCCATCTTCTTGCGCTTCATGGGGGAGTTTAGACCCCTCACATTATATGACACAACTTTCAATGCAAAGCATAGTGAACATACTCATTATTACTCCTATGTTAATCCCATTTCTGAAACTGTGCACTACTCGCCACTTTCTGCCCCCTTTCCCTCCCCACCCTCCCCCCAACTTCCCCAACCAACCCACCCCCAACAAACCATCTCAGGTCTAGGCCAATGATCCTATGATACCCTCTTGGACCTCCCCCGAAGCTTTGGCCTAATAATTTACCTGGGGCCACCACCATAGGAAAGTATTCTATCATATCCCCTCGATTGCAAGAATTGCTCCCCAGCCCCCCCCCCCCCCGTTCCGGGCTATTATGAACCAGTGTCCTGCCGCTCTTCATACACTCATCCCCCTCCAAAACATTATTTTGCCATTAATCAATGACACACCACCTTCCGCACCCCCCTCTGCTCCTCCTCCTTATCCTCTTCCTAGTGGGCCTTTCAGTCTCGCCCCCCCTACATCCCATCTTCCCCTGCACCTTAGACCAGTCCCATTGTCTAAGCCCACATTGTGTGGATAAGCTTGCTCGTCTCTCTCCATGACCTTCTTCCTCCTCCAAATTCAACAATGCCCTCTGCACATGATGTGACCCGATGCTGCACGCCCTCCAAGTTGAAAAATAAGCCAAACAGAAATGTCCACTTGTATGGAATTTTTTTGCGATAAGAGTCTGTGTCATCTGGCCCAAGTCTCTCTGTTTTTGTTTGCAGTGTTACTAAAGCCAGGTCTTGGAATAGTTGCACCTGTGCCCCCTTCACCGAGAGTGTCCCTGCATTTCTCGCTGCGCGCAAAATGTTCTCCTTCACATCATAGGAGGTAAGGGCAACCAGGACATCTCTCGGTCTTGCTCCCTGCTCTGTCCTCCTTGTCTACACTCGATGGACACAATCTATTCCAATGTCCTCCGGCTGTACTTCCAACAATAAATTCCAGAAGCATTGTTGGATCGTATTCTTTAGGTCTGCGCCCATTATTGATTCGCTTAAGCCTTCCACCCTAATAGTAAACCGCTGCAACCGGTTCTCCAGGTCTTCTGCCTGCAATTCCAGGTTATGTGAGACCCTAGCCAGTTGGTCCAGCAGATCACTGTGTTGTTGCACCTCTTCCGACAGCTTGGCTATGCCTTGTTCTGACAAATCCACTCTCTCTTCCATTACCTTCACCTCCCCTTTCACTTCTGTGAGGGAGTTCCTCAATTCCGCAATGTAAACTGTGCCTGAAAAATGTTCATCATTCTCCATTCCATGTCACTGAGGCATTCCTTAAGGTCTTCCTTGCTGAGCGCCATCTCTTCACGTTCTTGGGCTACCCATTTCACCTCCTCAGCCTCTCTTTCCGCAGCCCCTTCTGTACTCTCACCCCGCTGCCTCCAACAATGCTCTAATTGCCCTTCTTGGACCATTGGGGGTTGCCTCTTTCTGGCTGGGATGCCCTTGCCTTTAGCTCCTGGCACTGGATGTCGCCCCCCACCAGTATGTGTTGCTCGATAGACTGTATCCGGGGCCAGCAACTGTTTTGCTGGTGGGCCTCTCCCCCACTTCTCTGTTCCTTGTGGTTATATATTGTCACTGTTGCATATGCTCCAGGTTCACTGTGCAGGCCTTCTACCGGTGCTTCCTCTCTGTGATACCTTTCACCCCCACTCTGGGTACCTGCTCCTGGGGTCTCCACCAAGCTACCACACTTGGGGTTCAGCTGCGCTTTCATACCCCCATGTGGATCTCCCAATGTCTGCACCTTCCTTTACCCTCCCTCGCCAGGAAAAGAATAACTCTAAAATGTTGCAAGCTTTATTGCTTGCTCTGGATACTTTTTAGTGCATTGTATCAGTGCCACTTGTTGGCGCCCCTGCCCCTCTGCTCAACTGACTCCTCCTCTGCCACTCTCCACCCTGACCCTGTTGTCCACACTACCGGGCCCATGGCGCTTCTGCCTCCTCCTCCTCCACGTATCACCTGGGCGGTGTCTTTTTAAAAGGTCTGGATAAATACGCTGCCCAAGGCGTAGGGCAAATGTCCTATGTTACTTATTAGGTAAATGCCCTAAGTACTTATGCAGTAAATGCCCTACAAAATGAAAACATTGCATACAGTGGCACCAACCGCACATAAGCGCTAATTTTGGCAGTGCCCTGCATGCAATTTACCCTTTATATGGCGTTAATCCCCCGTTGCAAAGGCTGTAATGGGGAGAAACAGCCTGGCAGCCAAAGTTATCGCGGCCAAGAAAAGCAAGGGCAGATAACGACAGCTCTGGGCCATTACCCCTGTTGCAGCACTTGGAATGGGGGATGAAGGCTATTAGCGCTGCGGGTAGCCAAAGCAGTATCACGGAGTGCTAAAAAAATTGAGTATTTTCCTTCATTCAACGGGACGCCGCGCATGTCCTGTTGAACGAAGGAAAATACTTTGCCAAGATGGCTGTTATGGAAAGGGAAGGCAGGGCTCTGTACCGAGCCCCTCTTGACTTTCCATGGAGGCCTGCGGGAGCCGTGAGGAAGGAGTGGCTGCGGGACTCGCAGCCGCAGAAATAAGGTAAGTGGATGGTGGGAAGAGGGAGGAACAAAAAAGGGACAGAGGGTGGGGGGAAGATTGCGGCGGGGGAGCCGGCCGTCAGGCGGCATGGAACGCAGGCTTTCACCTTTGATTCAAGCCTGCATTCCTAGCCACCTGATTGGCTGGCTACCCCTGCCAGGGTGCTAATACAAAATGTGACACACTGAGAATACATTATTTTCCCAGGATCAGATTTGGCTATGCTGGCTAGAGCTAAAGGGAGTTGTAGTCCAAAAGATCTGGACAGCCAAATGTTGCCAGAATAGCTACTTTAGTGTTCCGGAGTGGACATGGTTAACGGAGCCAGGAAGCTCCACCAATGAAACATGGGGCATTACGCGCATTGGAGAGCCTGCGCACATTTCAGTTCGCCGCAATAGAGGAATAAAGAAGGTTTTTTTATTTTTATTTCTTTATTGGCATTTCGCTTAACAACACAATCAGCCAGGCAACCAACCCTACCCCACCCGCCCCCGGTACACACGTGTAGGTAATACAAGAAAAGCAGAAGCAGTCTGGGTAACAGGCCCAATGTCCTACTGAGAACTCTCCCAGTCCAGTCTCCAAGCTGACATTGCCACATAGTCCAAAGTGCCCATTCCTCGGATAAAGTTCTAGGGAGTGGGTGGCGACCCCACCCCAAAACCCGGCTGAACGGGAGACCCCTGCTCAGCAGGAGACCCAGGACTCTCCCTTCGCGGCTGGCTGAGGAGGTATAACGTATATGCATCCCACATCCGACTGTCGCCCCGACAATTCCCTCTCAACACATCCCATCGAGTTTCCATATCGTTGCAATATAATACGTCCTTTGACCATTGGGCAATTGTCAGACTTCGCTTTCTTCACCACCCCATAGCCACATGATGTTTTGCCAGAATTAAGAGGAGACCTATCAGTTTCCTAGTCCCTTTGGGTATCTGCTCCATGTACCCTAATAGGGCCATCACAGGATCCGGCGCAAGCCGTTGCCCTGCAATATCACCAAGCACCCCAAACACCTGTTGCCAGAAATGCACCAACTCCTCACACTCCCAAGCCACATGGAGAAAACCTGCCATCTCCTGTCCGAATCTGAGACAGGCCCCCGACCTCTGAGGAAAGTAATCCTTTAGCTGGGCCGGAGAATAGTAACACTGATGCAAAAACTTAAAATGGATCCATTTAAAGTTCGAGTTAACCGCCCCCTTCTTGGTCATCTCACAACAGTACTCCCATATAGTTGCAGGTATTTCCCTTCCCAACGATCTCTCCCACAATTCTTTTGATGACCTCCCAACATCTGGCCTGGCCTTCAGGGCTAATCCGTACAATTCGGAAAGTACCCGCCGTCCAATGCGTCCCCCCAAAACCTTATCGAGCATCCCAGCCACTGCGGGCGGCCCTGGGAAAGAAGGGAACAGCCGCTGTATTGTCACCCTCAGCCTATGATACATAAATACATCTAATGCCGACAGGGCTCCTCTCTCCCTCAGCTGATCGATGGAGATAAATTTCCCATCCGGAAACAGGTCCCCTAGCCTAATGACACCTAACCGTTTCATAGTAGCTACAAAATGCACCTCACTAGTCAAGGGAACGCCAGGAATAAATATCGGCGGAATTTCAGGTGAGTAAAGTACACTACCAATGGGCACACGCCCCAGAAAAGACCAGGCCCAACATGTAAGCTCCACCAGGTTTCGAGGAGACCGAGAGCGGCTCAGAGTCATTAGGATGACCGACCGCAGCAACGCCGGTGATGCAATTGACCTCTCTATCTCCACATGTCTGTGCTCCGCTGCCATCCCATACAAGTACCTGAGGTAACTAGCTTGTGCCACTATGTAGTATAACTCAAAATTGGGCAGTGCCAAACCCCCCTCCCGAACCGGTGCCGTGAGCTTCCCCCAGGAAACCCGAGCATTTTTACCCGCCCATATGAAGTGCGCTATCGATGAGCGAAGATCCCGAAAGTATTTTTGAGGGACCTTTATAGGCATATTTAGAAACACATATAGAAATTTAGGAAGGATAGACATCTTAACCACCAAGATCCTGCCGCATAAGTTAAGAGGGAGTGAGGCCCAACTTAGCATCGCCCTTTTAGCCGATTCTAGTGCCTCCACATAATTCGCAGTATACACCACCTCCTCTTCACTCGCTACGGTGACCCCCAGATACCGAGTGCTCCGTAGATCCCACTGGAATTCCAAATATCCTGAAATTGAGATGCCCCTCCCATCAATGGGAAGATAACAGACTTACTGGCATTTATTCTAAGCCCCAAAAGTTCACCAAAACGCTGAAGGTTCAGCATAATTGGGTCTAGGTTAATTTTAGGATGGCGAATGAACAGGACCATATCATCTGCATACAACGAAATTACCACTTTATGGGTATGCAGCTGAACTCCCCGGTGTGGATGAAACTCCCTAACCCTTTCAGCCCAAGGCTCTATCGCCAAGGCGAATAGCAGGGGGGACAGCGGGCAACCCTGACGTGTCCCCCGCTCGAGCGGCAATACCCCAGTGGTCTGCCCATTCACCCTCACTCTAGCAACTGGGTTGGCATATAGAAGCGACACCAAGGAAACAAAAAACTTGCCCATCCTGTGCAATACTGTAAATAAAAAACACCATTCCACGGAATCAAATGCCTTAGTGGCATCCAATAGGACCGCCACCACCGGATCATCTGCTGGCAGCGCCGCCATCAGACCAAACATCCTCCGCAACCAGAACGAGGTCGAACGACCTGGAATAAACCCTGCCTGATCGGCCCTCACCAGGACCGGCATCAGCGGCGCCAGCCGCATCGCTATGATCTTCCCCAAGATCTTAATATCGAGATTGATGAGCGAAATCAGGCGGTATGATGAGCAGTCGCCCTCCGGCTTACCCGGCTTCAGCAATACAACCACTACAGCTTCTCTAAGGGAATCAAGTAGTCGGCCTATGGACACCGCCTCTTGATACACCCGTAATAGATATGGTGCCAATCTTTCAGCATAACACTTATAAAATTCAGCTGTAAAGCCATCTGGGCTCTGGGATTTCCCACCCGGCAATGATTTAATAGCCTCCAACACCTCATCCAGCATCACCGGCCTATTCAACCAGTTCCTCTGCTCCTCCGAGCACCAATACAGCCCCACATCATCAAGAAAAGCCTCTATATGCGCCTGCGCCACCGTCAATTGGGACGAGTATAACTGGCCATAAAATTCCTGGAATTCATGAACTATCCCCTTGTCCTCGTAATGAGCAACTCCCCTCTCATCCGTAATCACCGTCACCCTGTTCTCCTGGCCACCCAGCCGAGTAGTTCTCGCAAGTGACCGCCCCGGGGCTTGCCCTTCTCCATATTTCCGAGGAGCTACCCTATCCCACATATACTTAACCTCCCGCTGAGCAAGGGTGTGAAATTCCTGCAATTTCCGTTTAATACTTCCCTGCTGAGCCATAGTCGGGACGGGGGCCCCATCCTGCAAAACCCGTATTTCTTCCTCCGTGTCAGCCAGATCTTTCCGTAACTTCCTCAAAATCCCCAGCTCCTTGGCTATACACTCACACCTGATCACACACTTAAATCCTTCCCACAGGGTGCCAGCAGACGACACAGACCCATCATTGACCTCAAAATATACATCTATAGCCTTCGCCAGTTCCTCCCTAAAGACCCAATCTGTAAGTACCTCACTTTTAAACCTCCAGGGAGGCCTCACCTTATCCCGGCATTCTAAACGGATAGATAACAGAACAGGAGCATGGTCCGAAAAAGTGCGGGCCAGAATACCTACCCCTACAAACCGACCTCTAATTGCACGGGACACCAGGAAATAGTCTAGTCGGGCCACCGAGCCATGCGGAGCAGAGTAGTGCGTAAATTGACTCACCCCAGGATTTCTCACCCTCCAAATATATTTAATATCCCACACTGGGAGCATACCCCAAATTCTAGTGGAAGCCTTACTACCTAAACGCACCGCACTGCCCACCCTATCTGAAGAGACATCCAAGACCGAGTTAAAATCACCTGCCCAAATAATTTCCCCTTCGGGGAGTACCCCCAGTTGCCTTTCTCCCCAATCAAGTGACTCTACCGTATCATGGTTGAGACCATAGTAGCATATTAGTGTATATAACTTCCCCTGGATAACCCCCTGCACCACCAAAGCCCTGCCTTCTTGATCTTTCACAACCTTGATCAGGCATAAACGCACCGATCTATGCACCAAAATACACACTCCTCTGGAGTAAGAAGAATAGAAAGAGAAATACCTATGGCACCCCCAGCTCTTGCCAAACTTAGATTCAGTAGACGCAGTCAAGTGGGTCTCCTGAAGAAAAGCCACCCCCACCCTATGACGTTCTAGATATTGCCAAACTTTCCGACATTTAGGCAAGCTATTAAGGCCCCTGACGTTCCAGGTCATATAATTCACTGTCGCCATTTGAAGCCATTTGAGCACATACCTTCCCGTCCCCACTCAACCCCAAAAGCTTCCAAGCCCTCCGTGTGTACCGCCAAATCCCACACCTCCTCCCTCCCACCCCCATCCTACCGACAACCCCCCAACCTGTCAGTGATTTCCCCCCCTACCCGGCCCCACCCCCCTACAAACTCCAACATGAGCACCCCCCCTCCCATACTGGAGACCCCAACATTCCAGCACCCCAACCCCCATCAGCTTATATGCAAACAGCTTTCGCTCAAGGGGCAACTACGAGCCCAACCCTCCAATGCACCACTCCAGGATAGTTGTCTCTACGCGTAAGATTATCACCAACTACCGAGGACAGCTGCGACAACAGAAGCTCCTCCCATGCTTGAGTGGGATCAGTCATCGTTCTTCCGTGGTCTGGGAGACCCCGGCAGCATATCGAGAAAGGAGGAGGCCTCCTCCGGGGTTTGGAAAAAAATTGACTTTCCATCATGTACCACTCGCAACTTGGCCGGGAATAGCATTGCATATTTCAGACCTCTTTCTCTCAGTCTCTTCTTGACTTCCAGAAAAGTTCTCCTGGCAGCTTGCACCCTATCTGAAAAGTCTGGGAAGAATTTGATTACATCCCCTTTATAAGACAAGGTGCCTTTCTCTCTAGCTTTCCTGAGCGCCGTATCTCTATCCCGATAATTCAATAACCGGGCAATCAGCGGACGAGGCCCCCCCGGATTCGGTTTCCGACCACTAGGGATCCTATGTGCTCTCTCAACAACACAGATCGGGGAGAAGCCCTCAGGTCCCAGTGTTTCTCACAGTATTTCCTCCACCAGAGACTCCATGTTTCTCTGGCTCTCCGACTCCGACAAGCCAACGATTCGAATGTTATTTCGGCGGGATCTCGATTCAAGGTCCTCCTGCTTCTCCCTAAATTCTTTCAGGGCTTTCCTGACCGCAGACATTTCTCCCGAGACCGATGTCGCCACTCCCTCCACTCCTGCCAGGCGCCCCTCCGCCTCCTCTAATCTTTCCCCGTGTCTGTCCAAACGGACCTGCACGTGGTCCACCTTGCAGGTCAGAGTATCCAGCTTACCATCCAAAGATTGTATTACTGATTGTAGCTGCATGAGCATAACCTTAATGTCATGAAAGGCAGTAGCGGAGTCCGGCTCTGGACCCGCAGCGTTCGACGCCGCTGAGCCACCTACTGTTCCGCAGTCTTTAACTTGTGTGGACATCACGAAGTTTAACTTTGACTGTTGCTTACCCCCCTTTCCTGACTTAGACATGGCCGGTATGATAAGGGGGTCACCAAGATAATGTGCTAGATATGGTGACCAGGGCCCACCGTGCCCCCGTGTTCCGCGCCCCCCCTCTTCACCGAAAGGAGGCCAGGTCTGAACTCTGTGTCAGGCACCAGGATACGGTGCGCCTGGCTCAGGCACTAGGGATACGCTCCACCAGCCCACAAAGGCTATTGTGCACCCAAATCGAGTAACTCCGAATGTGTAGGGTCCAGCAGGAAGCAAGCGCTGCTCAGGGGATCAGCCACCAGGAACCCCCAAAACTCAGGAGCAGATGATCCTCAACTGCGTGGGACAAATCACCGCACCATGGCCGCACCCCCTTCCACCCGCGCTGCCACCAGTAAACTCGGCGCCATATTCACCCCAGCGACTAATGCTCCCATCTTCGGGAGCAGAGACAACAAGTGGGCCGTAACGAATCCTGGCCCGAGTGCTCGATGTCCACCGGCGGTTCATAGAGCTGACCTCCCGCTGGCCGCCGCTTCCCACGCCGGCGGCAGCAACAACGCTAGTCCCAGGGGGGGTGTCTCGAGGCCAGCGGATCAGCACCTCCTCCGCCAGCCTCGGGGCCTCTCCAACGGCCTCAGGTGTATTCCCCCCCCCATGCCTCCGAGTAATTTGTATGATCTGCCGCCAAGGGGAAGCACTGCCTGCCTTCAGTTTCACCGCCGGCAGCCGTCACCCCGATCCCACTCCAGGGAGCACCAGGACGCCCAGCGCCATTTCCGACTAGGCGCACGCCGCTCCAGGTGGCCCGGGCCGCCGCACACATCCACAATTCGCCTCCTCCTCACCTCTCACCGGAGGCAGGCGCTTCAGCAGGCTTCGCACTCAGGCGGCAGACGTCCGGAAAGGGGCATCCCGCCGTGCCCGTCACACACGAAAAGTCCTCCACAGGCAGCCAGCGCGGAATGCCGCCGTGCCGTGCCTCCAGCGGGCCTTCACCTCCCCCTTCTCCTCTCCGAAGTGGGACCCCACCGAGGATCCACAATGCGGATTCACCGCCCCGCCAGTTCCGATTACACCCAGGATAGCTTCTGCGGAGGCTTGGTACATTCCCGCTCCAAATGCCGCGGCTTGATTTCAAATATCTTCACGGAGACCGCCGGATAACATGCCGGATATAAAGCGTGCTGGAGAGCTCCACGGGGTTCCCATCAGGCTCATTAGCACCCCCCTCAGAAATAAAGAAGGTTGTCCCTCACTACGGCTTCTGTATTTCTTGCCACTGCGTCACATGTATGTATAAATACTGTTCTCACTCGTATCTAGTGTTTCCCTCATGTGAACCCCTTCAGAAGTAGCCAATGGAGACGAGGATGGGATCTGCCTCACAATAAGGACTACCCTTTCTCCAAGCAGTCCCCATTCAAGCTGAGGGAGCAACAGGATCCCAGTAGCAGATCACTGACCTGAGGGTGACGAAGTCCACCTACCACCGAGATGTCAGAAGGTGAGCTAGCAGAGGAAGATGTGCGCAGTGCAGCAGCATTTCGACGGCCATGGCCATTTGACATGGGCAATCAGCAAGCCCTAGTACCACGCTGGAAAAGGTGGGTAAGAAGGTTTGAGAGTTACCTACATGCACACGATGAAAGCTAGTGAACCTGGTGGGAGATGAGGTGGAAGATCTCATTCCCACATTCACACCAGATGATGTCAAAACATACACAGGCCTCAAGGAAGCGCTAAGCGCATACTTCGACGCCCAACGCAACATCGACCATGAGAGGCACATCTTCAATAGATGCATTTGCGACCCGCCTTCACAAATTGGTGGCACATTCTGAATTTCACTAATTCACGAACTAAGAGGCCATTAGGTTAAGAATTATAGGGGGATGTCTCTCCTCAGCATTCAGGACGAAACTGCTCCGGGAGCCGCTCCCACTCGCCACTGTATTGCAAATGGCCAGGACGGAGTTCAGAGCAGATAACCAAGCCTCTCAAATTGAAACTGCCAAGACCCCTGGAAGAAAATAAGTGTGCCAAGTCGCAGCAGCAAACCAAGGACGTCAAATGAGTGGACAGCTGCCCAAAGGACCTACATCATCCAGGAGATGTTACCGATGCGGCCTCCCCTTTCCCTACATGGAAGGCGTCAGATGTCCTGCACTTCGATGATCTCTCAGGCTTTCCATTTGACTCCACACTATTACTGCAGTGAGACAACATTTTCTTTACTCCCTTTAACCATTAAGCAGAACCAGCATTTCTGCAAGAATAGGCTGAACAAAAGTGGAATCTACGTGGCAGACGCACATTAGTCTTTTGAACAAACGGTTGTACAGGGGAATTTCTAAGTCATTACTTACCTCATCACTAATTGTCAAACTTAGAATGTATTACAAAAAACACTGATACAAATTTTCTTTTTACTTTGTAGACTGTCTTGGAGTTTGAAGAATCGTCTTTTAATTGATTGAATTGAACACTTAATTGCTCCTGATTTAGGGATATATATTTTCCCGAAACATGTTGAGCTTGATGTATTGCTGTATACACCTTTGATTAAAAATAATATTTGTTAAAACACTGTCTACTAAAAAAATAATGAAATGCTCAATTGATCTAATATCAGAATGATATCTAGTGACAGAAATTACATCAAACTTCATCAACTTCTGACCGGTAGTTACCAGTAACAAGAGTGTGCAGGGGACGGGAGTGGTGGTCAACTGTGTACACTTTTTTCTTTTGCAAGGAGTATAACCCTGCAGACTTCATATCATGACACCCCTTGCTAGACCCATCCTCCAACCAATCCATTGCGGAGGAGTATGTCAACTTTCTCACCCATCAAGACCCTCCAAGGGCAATCACGGGTGAGATTATCCTGGAACTCACCAGGCACGAAAACGTGCTAACGAGAGTGCAAGAACTCATCAAATCCGGAAGATGGAGAGACGCTGATCTTGCAAGCACCCAAGGGGGAAGGCTGCTAGACAACTGAGCTGCGAGTGTTCAAAAACATACGAGAGGGATTGGCAGTATCAGCAGAAGGACTTGTCATGCTGGGACAGCGAATCGTAATCCCACTGACCTGCGACACATTGCGGATCTAGTTCATGAAGGTCATCGAGGGGTGGTGTCCACAAAGAGACAAGGAACACCATGTGGTTCCCAAGAATAGACTAGATGGTAGAACGCACAGTGAACGCATGCCACCTGTGCCAGAGCACCTCCAGACCCAACAATTTGGAACACTTACAAAAGTCTGAAATGCCAGAGCACCCATGAACCCACCTCGCAATTGACTTCTTTGGCCCTTCCGGCGACAACAAATACTGTCTCGTCATTATGGATGAACATTCTCGTTTCCCACTAGTACACATGTTCTTGTCCACCGCAGCCAGTGCTGTGATACTATTGCTGGACAGCATATTCTCAGCATGGGGAATCCCAGAGGTCCTAAAGTTGGACAACGGTCCACCCTTCAGTAGTTTGGAGTTCGCAAGGTTCATGCAGTACATGGGCATTCACCACAGAAAAGTTACTCCACTTTGGCCACAGGCCAATGGCATGGTGGAGAAATTCATGAGCAGTCTCAAGAGGGTTCTCCAACAAAATGAGTTGCGGCCAATGTCTCTCAACCAGGCGGTGTGCAACACGTTTAGGGACTGTACAAACTCACTGTATGGCATGACTGGAAAATGTCCCTTGGAATTACTGTTCGGCAGGCAGACAAGGACCAGACTCCCTCACCTAGTGAGTAGTTCAAAGGAGGACACAGAACGTATTAGAGATTTACGACGCCTGCAGGAAGCATGGCATGAAGGATTACGCCGACAACAGGAGGCGAGCCAAGTTTTCCGCCCTGCAAGTGGGATATGGAACGTGTATGCAGAAGACAAGACAAGAAAGCAGAGTCAATGTTCGATCCTGAACATTTGACGATCTCACATGTGAACGGGACAATGGTAACCGGTCGCTCTCCCAGAAGCGTAGTCACGTGAAGTCTCACTTCAAGCTGTACAGAGAAGAAATGCAGTAAGAGAAGAAAACGATGTTGCTGTGACGACTGGTGAGCCCCTGAAAGAAGAGACAGAGGGAGAGCAAGGGGGGCGAGTGGCCAGGCTGACTGGATGCATCAGGAGACCAACATGCCTAATCAAGGAGATGTAAAAGGGACAGAACCGTGAGTGACTTTGTTCTTTGGTCCAAAGGGGGAGATATAGTGTCCCACAGTGGACACAGTTAAAGGTGCCAGGAAGCTCCACTAACCAATGAAACATGGGGCAGTCCGCGCATGCACAATGGGGAGCCCGTGCAGAGCTCAGTTCGTCGAGAGAGAAATAAAGAAGGTTGTCCCTCACTATGGCGCCTGTATTTCTTGCCACTGCCTGGCATTTATGAATGTATATATGCTGTTTCCACTATTAGTGTTCCCCTCGTGTGAACGCCTTCAGGAGCAGACAACTACATCCTATCATCTATCTGGACAGACTTGCGATATTATGCCTGGCTCTGAGATGTTATCAGGCACTCACGTGATGTGATGCGTCTTTCAGCGAGTCATGTGACGCTCGACCGGACCAGTTCCTTTGCTAGTCTGGTTGTGAGCCATGGAGACGCTGTCAGGTTCTCGGCTGTGGCAGCTGCTTTGCCTCCCGCTCTGCATTCTGTTGCTCCTGCCACCGCTCATCGATGCAGTATGGCCCATGCCGCAGTCAATGGTCTCCTCCCCTCAGTATTGGCCGCTGTCCCCCGCCAGCTTTCGTTTTGTGCACGGGGAATCGTCTGCGGTGGGACCCGGCTGCGAGTTGTTGAACCAGGCGTTCATTCGCTACTATCGCCTGCTCTTCCAAGGAACCCGAGAAGGTAAATGCGGGGGGAGCTTCACCCAGGAGCAGCATGGGAGGATTCTATGACAAGACTGGAGGCGAGCATTATGCTTCAACTTCTTTTATTCACTACTCTTCACAGCAGTTTCAACAAACTCAAAACTATACCAAACTCTGAAAAACCGTCTGAACAGACTTTTTCTTCTTTGAACTACAATCCCCATAGTCTCTGTAGTCCATCCTATTCCAGCTCAGCTATGACCATATCCTGTCCCTGAGCTCCTCCTCTTCTTTTACTGCTCTTCAAGCAGATAAGTGCCTTCCTATTTACCTCTTAGCCTAATGTGGGTTGGTTTACATTTGCATAGGTTTTTGGGGTACAGGGGGGGTTTTCAGATGCCCCCACGCGAGTTTCCATTGAGCGTTTATGTTAGGACAGTAATTTATAAGAGTTTTACTATGCTGTGAGTCGGAACGGCGTTTCGTGTCGGTAACGCCACATTCACGCGACTCCGCGGAGATTTTAATTGGCTGCTTCGCGGCAGCAGCGGGAGCTCCGGCTGCCACCAGCCCCGTGCCGCATTACTGGCACTCGAGGGGTGTCCCGCCGGGCCCTGGAGCTCCCCGAGCCTCCCTTCACACAGCGGGGAGCGGACACGCCATAGCGGCCCCCCCCCCCCCCTCCCTTGTGGAGGAGGAGCCGAGCGGCGATCACGGAGAGCCCTCGCAGAGGGCCAGGAGGAGTTCCCCCCCCCCCCACCCTTGGGGGGGTGGAGCTGGATTAGCACTGAGTCGCCGGCCCCTCCCTTGGGGAGTAGGAGCCGAGCGTCAGAGCGACGAGCCCTCGCTTAGGGCCTGGAGGAATCCCCCCACCTTCGGGGGGGCGGAGCTTAAGAAGCGCTGAGCCGCGTCGCTTTTACTACGCGACGCGGCGGCAGCAGCCCGAATTAACACGATCGGAACGAGCTCCGGGAGAGTGCTGTTTTTCCCCTCGTGCCGGTCTTCCCACGTGCGCGTGAAGCGCCCAGCAAGCGGGGCCTGCAGAACCTCAATAGAGGCAGCAGGAGCAAGACCTTCCCGGAAAGGAAAGAAAAAAAAAAAAAAAAAAAAAAAAAAAATATAATATAAGGTCCCAGCGAGTTACCCACAGTGACTCACAAGACTAACAAGCCAGCACAGGCAGAGTGTACTAAGAAGAGTCAGGTGCAGCCACACAAAGAAAAAAAAAAAAAAAAAAAAAAAAAAAGGGAAAAGATTTGGTTTTCGAAGGAGCATCCTATCAGGAAGTGGGCAGCAGAAGACACCTGCACGCAGGTTCAGAGGCACACAGCACCCCTTATCATGTCTGATTATGAGTGGAGTGAGGAGGAGCAGTCCTTAGACTTGGCTGCAAGCTTCAAGGAGGTGCTAGGGAATTCCCTGATAGATGCGGTGGCTCAAGGGGTGAGACCCTTACAAGAAAGGCTAGAGACACTAGAAGCTATGCTTCATCAGCCTAAGGAAAGCACCAAGACGACTCGCAGCTTGCCCATGGAACCCTCTGGAGCAGGGTCTAAGGGGAGTATTCAGGCCCGCAAGAGGAAAGCCTCTGCAGACCCCCAGGGCCCAGCGGATGGGGCAGAAGATAAGGCCCCGGAGGTCGCCGACGCTTTCGCGAAGCTGAAGAGAGCATATTTGCAGCGTCAGGCCGTGCCGGACCTCAAGACCCCCTCTCCCGGGGAAGATAATATGGGAGATGACCCAGGCTCGGAAGAAGAGCCAGAGGAGGAGGACTTATCCCCTCAAGAGCCGGAGGTACCAGTCGAGGAGGAGTGGGCGACGCCCAGCGGGGGAAAGAAAACCCGCAAAGAGAAGCACCTCGATGAGGAGCAAGATGATATGTTCGATCCGGACGCCATCAGAAATCCGAGATCTTCCGACTGGCAGCCTTCTCCAAGAGTGGCTCAGTACATGACGGCAAGGCTCAGGAAAGCACTGGACAAGGAAGTCCGACAGCGACTCCGGGCAGAATGTCCCAGACCGGACTTACCGGGGAAGGTGGCGGAGGCCCCCGAATTGGATCCAAAGATGCTCACCTTTGTTTCTAAAACCAGTAAGGACCCCCGTAAAGGGATTGATAGATCATGGAAGAGTTGCCAGGAGAAGGTCCTGGACTTAGCCGGTCCGCTCGCTAAGATCATGGACCTGGCCGAAAGAGCGAAGGACACAGGCGAGGAGGTGGACCCAGAGGCCCTAGCAGGATGGGCACAAAGGGCAGTTTGTCTCCTAGGTAACGCGAATTGCGCAATAGCCTCCGAAAGGAGAAGAGGATTGCTTCTGAAGATAGACTCGAAGCTCAGTGACCTGGCATCCTACGAGGCCGGGGAGACAGCGCAAGGCCTCTTGTTTGGGGAGACTTTCGGGAAGGAGATGGGCCGATTTGTAGGCACATACACATCACTGGAGAAAGCACAAGCTTCGATCCGCAAGATCTTCCCACAGAGAGTTTTTGCCGGGACCGGTCGTTACAGGGGTCGCTCGACCGGTCGTCAACAAGGAGGCAGGAGACCCCCGAATCACAGAGCCCAGTACTGGGAGAACAGGCAGCAGGACACGTTCTTCCCGGCCAGAGGTCGTAATAACAGAGGACGACGAAGTAGAGGCTTCGGTCGGGGCCAAGGGTTCACACCAGGTAAGAGCGGTAACATACCCTCCAGTGGGAGGGAGAACAAAGAGGTTCTGGGAAAGTTGGCGCGCGCTTTCCAGCGATGCCTGGATTTTGCAAACCGTCAGAGGTCTGCAGCTAGAGTTCATCCAAGACCCAGTGCAGACAAGAGTCCCCCAGCGCCAGCAACTAGCAAGAGGGGAGCAAGCAGCCCTCAATACCGAGTTAGAGCTCTTAGTGAAGAAGAGAGCCATAGAAAGATGCCCCGGGGTGCCAAGTTTTCTCAGCAACATGTTTCTCGTTCACAGGAAGGAGAAAGTGCGCCCAGTGATCAATTTGAAGGAGCTAAACGGATGGATAGTGTACCATCATTTCAAGATGGAGGGAATCCATCAGCTCAGAGACTCCCTGAGGGAGGGGGACTGGCTAACCAGGTTAGACCTGAAAGATGCCTACCTTACAGTCCCAGTACAGGAGCGATTCAGAGGATTTCTAGCTTTTCGCTGGAAGGGACAGTTCTGGCAATTCAGGACTATGCCATTCGGACTTGCGTCAGCGCCTTGGGCGTTCACGAAATTGATGAAACCGGTAGCCGCAGCCATCCGAGAAAAAGGAATTCGGCTGATCATATACTTAGACGATCTTTTACTTCTAGCGGAAGATCAGAAGGTATTGGAATATCAGACACAGTGGGTTCTAGACCTCCTGCAGTCGCTGGGGTTCCTAGTGAACACAGAGAAGTCGGATACGAAGCCGGCACAGAGGTTGGACTTTCTCGGATTCATCCTGGACACGAGGAAAGCCACCCTGGAACTTCCAGCGAGGAAGATCCGAGATATCAAGAGAGAGATCCGAACATGTCTGGGGAAGAGAGTCATATCCCTGAGGACCCTAGCGAGGATTGTGGGCTTACTGGCAGCCTCGATACAAGCTATTTTTCCAGGTCCCTTACACTATCGAGCTTTACAAAGATTGAAAATCAGACACCTGCAACAGGGACTGAGATATCATCAATCGATACCTCTAGATCAGGAATCAATCACGGAACTGGAATGGTGGTTGCAGAATATGGATGCCTGGAATGGGCGTGCCATATTCGGGGACCGGCCAGACCTCGTGATAGAATCAGACGCCAGTCGTATAGGATGGGGAGCGCGTTGCGGAGAGTTGCAGACCGGAGGGAGATGGAGCGCAGAGGAACTGAACCTGCACATAAACTGCTTAGAGCTCCTAGCAGGCTCCTTCGCTATAAAGACTTTCACGAGAGACAGAGTGAAGTCTTGCGTCCTACTGAAGATGGACAACATATCGGCAGTGCGTTACATAAACCACTTAGGAGGGACAAAGTCCAGGCTGCTAGCCGAGTTAGCGAAAGATTTCTGGCACTATTGCCTGAGGACGGGGACATCAGTGACAGCGGAGTACTTACCCGGCTCGCTGAATGTGATAGCAGATTGGAACTCCCGGTACCTCACAGATTCCAGCGACTGGAAGCTAGACCCAGCAGTATTTCAGATGATAGATCAGAGATGGGGTCCGTTACACACGGACCTGTTTGCGTCTCGTCTCAACGCCCAGATATCAAACTATTTCAGCTGGAGGCTAGACCCAGACGCGAAGGGTACGGACGCATTCCTGCAAGACTGGACAAGCGGCACGCATTACGCTTTTCCTCCGTTCATGATGCTGAGCAGAGTGCTGGCGAAGTGTCGGAGGGAGAGTGCAGAGCTAGTGCTGATAGCGCCGTTGTGGAAAGCCCAAGTGTGGTTCCCGACGCTGATAGAACGATTGATAGACCTGCCGAGGATCCTCCCGGAAGGGGAACGATTGCTCACGGACCCAGCTGGGCAGTGTCATCCTCTGAGAATGAAGAAGACACTCCCGCTCATCGCGTGCAGGATATCAGGAGACGATGGGAACTGCCAGGCATTTCGATGCAGGCAGCAGAGCTTATTGCCGAATCCTGGGCTCCATCGACTCGGAGGAGCTACGACGCGGCTTGGGCCAAATGGACGAGTTGGTGCAGAGGGAGAGGTTTTCATCCCATTTCTGCTCCTATAGTGGCCATACTGAATTTTTTGGCGAACCTGCTGCAAGACGGGAAAGCATTCCGCACTATTGGAGTGTACAGGTCAGCGATTTCAGCTGGTCACATGCCGATTGAAGGGGCACCAGCGGGTGAACACCCAGCAGTCTGTAGGCTCATTCGAGGTGCTAAATTTAAAGCGCCACCGGTTCCCAGATATACGGTGTTATGGGACGTCACGAGAGTTTTGGAGCTATTAGAGAGATGGCCAGTGAATAGATTTTTATCTCTCAAGCAGTTATCAGGCAAATTAGCTATGCTGTTATGTCTCTTATCCTGCAAAAGAGTGTCGGATGTCAGGGCCTTAGAAATCAATAGGAGGAGGTTCGGTCCAGAAGGAGTGACCTTCGTAGTAGTGCAGAGGACGAAATCAAGTACATCCGCAGTGCACTATCCCTATTTTCCCAATAATGTCAAATGGTGCGTAGCTAGCTGCATCAAGGAATACGAGGCCAGGACGGCAGATGATAGAGCGAGTAGTACAAATCAGCTACTAATAGCGCGTAGGAAGCCCTTTCAGGCAGTAAAGACAGCCACTATAGCGAGATGGGTCAGAGAAGTAATGCTGGCAGCAGGGATCGATTTACAACAATTCGGTGCACATTCAGTGAGAGGGGCTATGGCGACCAAAGCATATAGGTCGGGGGTTCCCTTGCAAGATATTATGGCAGCAGCAGACTGGGCGAATGATCGCACATTTAGAGAATTTTATTTTAAACCAACAGAGAATATGGCGAGTGCAGTATTGGGACAGCTTTGAACAAGCATAATGCTCGCCTCCAGTCTTGTCATAGAATAAAGATTACCCCTGCTAACTGCGCAGGGAGTATTAATTCTATTAAAGACTAGGAGGCGAGCATTAAATTCCCACCCGAGAAATGTATTGTGCATATTATTCAATGTTTGTATGTGATAATAATATGTGAATGACAGCAATACATGGACACCTCCCTGATTTTCTGCTTTTTCTATTATCTCTAGGAGAGGAGCAGAAGAATAATTGAAAGGATAGACGAGTAGAAGTCGTTGCCTGAGTTCAAGGAGTGCGACATTCGTTTGGAAAAGTTCAAGTCATTGCCAGTTGCAGGACTAAGTGTGGAATTTTCTCTGGAGTTTTCTCTGGGATTTTCAGAGCGAGTAAAAGAGAGGAGGAGCTCAGGGACAGGATATGGTCATAGCTGAGCTGGAATAGGATGGACTACAGAGACTATGGGGATTGTAGTTCAAAGAAGAAAAAGTCTGTTCAGACGGTTTTTCAGAGTTTGGTATAGTTTTGAGTTTGTTGAAACTGCTGTGAAGAGTAGTGAATAAAAGAAGTTGAAGCATAATGCTCGCCTCCTAGTCTTTAATAGAATTAATACTCCCTGCGCAGTTAGCAGGGGTAATCTTTATTCCTATCGCCTTGTGGTACGGGTGATTTCAAGCAGTGCACCAACATCTTGCCTCGCGTGCACCAAATAAGCGTCTCATGTTCTCGGGAGAAATTAGAACCTGGAGTAAGGGATGCAGCCTGGCTTCTTCGCATTTGCATCCCTTGCGCATTCCATTTGCACCCCTTGCGCACACTTTGGGTCTTTTTGTAACGCGCAGGTTCTGAGTGTATGGTTTACTAAATTCATACGTTGGGCAATCTTTATGGGTGTGTAGTCTGATGCAGACATGGTTCAACCTGTTTGCATGTTGAAACTCGCACACGGGGCGGGCGTGCTTTGTGTAAAGTGAGACTGTGTGTTCTTTTTTGCATAGTTCATATTAGAATTAGATTAGCGGTATTTCTCGGGTCTTGTTCTTCCAGTGGTGTTGGTTGTCATGAATGTGACCCTCTGTTTTTCTTCTCTACAGATAATTCCCAATTTCAGGTGGATCCTGGTAACGCCCTGATTGTCTCGGTCACTACGCCAGGTTGTGATGGTTTTCCAGACTTGGACTCCAAGGAGAACTGTACGTATTGGCCAGTGGAACAATGAAGCTTTGAATCTTGCACTCCTGTCTGATAGTGTTAACCCACAGCACTTCGGATATACGGGTAGTGTCAAACACATTGAGGGTCATTTTCTAAAAAGTGTCAATCGCATGGAGGGGACCGCGAACGTTAGCTCTTACTTGCACTCTGGTCCAAGTGCACTCAAAAAAAGTAGTGGAACGATATTCCTCTGGTTCGCCCCTTTTTTCTGCTCCATTTACAATCCCCCATAGTCATTCCGCACCTCCCCATAATTCAAACCACCTACCTGGGTCTTTCATTCCTTCCCTCCACCCCAAAAAGCTTCTCACGAAACTAAAGACAAAGCTGTGAAAGAATATACATTTAAACGAAACAACCACCATTAGTGTGCCATTGCCTTCTCAGCATGTAGCTTTATGTAGCCACCCACCATTCACACCACTTAAGGGGCATGTACATGGCAATAGGCACCCGAAAGTGGCTTGCAAGTGGCTGTTAGGGTGAGTGGGGGAGCTGATACATATTGTAAACTAGGTATGCATATAACTTATAGTGTAATATTGCACTAACCTACACAACAGGTAAGACCTGCTGAGTTCATTGTTTTCTTGCTTTTTGCTTCATTGAGTTATTATACCTTTACATCCCCAGCTCATACCAGAAATAAGGAACATTCGACCACGTCGAAACTTCGAACTCATTCTTGTCTGACTATACAAGACTTGAGATATTGTTTGTTACGTGGCGTCATGGCCACACTATTGAGAAGTGGTAAAGTATGCGCGCCGATGGCCGAAGCAATGCATATCACAGGTGCTGATTTGCCCGCAGAAGATAAGGCTACGCCACTAGATAATGATTTGTCAGATCAACAAGAAAGTCAACAATGTTCTGTGTCTGCAACAAAAATACCAAAAGCAGACATTTTTCATGAGGCCGAATTCGCCCACATGCACACTCATATTCGAGCACAAATTAACAGCCCACGGCGTAATGATGGGGAGGCATCGTCCCCCCTCTTCTTAAACCTCTCATGACCCAGGTGTGTATATACAAAGCAGTTTTCTCAGTGTCCGAGAAAACACAAATGTTATTGACCTAGTGAGCACTAAAGATCCCACAATTGGCGTCTCCATGATGGCACCTGCTGTAAAGCAAGAGCTGGGTAGACGTACCCGACTTTCCCTAGGTCCGTCTATCCCGGTTAATGCCTCTAGAGATGGCATCGATGATGTGCATCTATTTTACACTCAACCACTGGCTCGCAGATTTTCCTCTTTTGGGATGCCTGGGCTGAGTATTAACATCCCACTACCCTCTGCCCCCTATTCAACTGGCTCTACTCGGAACCATCATTTAATCAGATTCACGAGGGGACTTTAAAGCAATCATCTGATGTTTCTCTGAATTCAGTGATCGAACAACAGCGGCTCTCTGCCAAACAGGAAGCCTCACCTATTGTGTCCTTAACCAGCTCACCATTTATGACTGAAAATGAAAACTTTGAAAAATCTCTTCCTGTGCTTTCTAGAATACTAAATCTCTTGCACAAGGGACACAAGCTTACCAATTTCGAAATTAGAGAACTTAAACACACCTCCTCTGATATATTAATGAAAGTAAGCAGGCTTGAAGGCTTCCAGCTGGGTAAGGCTACTGTTCTCGATACATGCGACCCAAGGGATCCCTCATCCTTTAAAAGACATGTGAGATCCTAAAGCTCCCAAACAAATGATATGGTGGAGAGTCAAGCCCACATATCTTCGAATATGGGGGCAAAACAGGATTGGATGCTAAAGTGCTCTTATACTGATGCATTAAATGCAACATCTAGAAGCGAACTAAATAGCAAAGATACCGACCTTGCTAAAAGATTGGAGCACATTGTGTGTATGACGAGAAAAATTGTGAATTTAGAACAAGGTTTTCTTACACTTGTTACCACTGTTTCTCTTCATTCTGACTCGGTAGGTACGAGGCTTGCCCATAGAGAGGAAACTATATTCACTGATTCCCCTGACAGCCCTACGGCTTTAACTGATATATTGGAAAATGATAATGGTAACATGGAGACGATAGGAATTGTAAATGCTGATTCCTCGTCGCAACAAATCCAAAGGGGTTTCACCAATCCCGGCGTCATAAACGCTTCGATCAAAAAGCTAGAAAGAGGATTCATAATAAAAACCAAAAGGCAAATGGTTCCATCAAAAAAACATAACATCAAGTGAAGTTGCTATTTCTGACCTAGACCAGCTTGATGAAGAAAGTCTGAAGGATCTTCAACTTCATGATGTTAATCCCGAATCCTCTGACAAAAATAGCAACAAAAAAAAAAACTGTCACAAATAAAATCTCACAGGGAGACTTAAATATCCCTCATAGGGTGATTACGGGCTTAAATGAACCTCCTGAATCACCGAGTGATAAACACCTAAACGACCCTAAAGAAACACAACAATCTCGGCTATCCACTTTTATCATGTGGTTGAAAAATCCACTTCTAGGTCCGAGCAGATAGCACAAGTAGACAAAAAGGGAGTAGAGCCTGTTATTCTGAGCACATATTAAACTGGCGGAGTGCCACAAGAATAGCCTTCCAAAAAGCCAGTTCACGAATGTGGAAGTTGCTAGGTTGGTTTCCAACCCATCTTATCAACCGCCACATGTATTCCGAAAGTGGCGCATTCCTTCCGACTTAATAGGTCTTAAGTACTGAAAAGTTTGTTAACCCTTTTAACATACTTTTCGGTACTTGCAACTTGATGAGAATATGGGCCCCAGTATTAAAGTACACCTCATCTCTAAGAACTAATAACTCTGCTTTGGCATCAGAGGTTGACGGACACATAAACCCTGCAGTCATTGCAACGCCAACCAACAGAAATCCATGGGCGGAACAGGAAAAGGAAGTGGAGATCAGTGGTCTGGTTGTGCCCACCCCCCATTGGTACTGCATGAGAGGCCGCATCTGTAGATTACAGGCCCCAACTTCCCAAATATGTAAATGATAGTGATCAGCGAAATGTCAAATGGCGTAAAATAACATTCCCTGAACTACCCAGTATTCTTTTGTACAATCTCTGCGATGAAGGTGGGCCCTCATTGCTACACTGCTCTTGTGTCTTGACCTTATTGAATGAAATCCCAGGGTTGAGGCTAATTTCCTCAGCCGATATAAAACATATAAATTTAATACATCCCACCAGATTCGATCATGAGGATTGTCCTACAATCTAGTAAGGCATATGATGCCATTCTACAGGAAGCTGAACAATTTAACCAGATGGGATATGATATCCTTATCTTTAGCAATGATTCAGGACACAATAGGGGGGTGATGACTGCTATAACAGACCACGCATTTCTGAATATGAAAGTAAGAATCAGAATAACAATCTTTTCCTGCAGCTGGTGGATGATGCGCAAGAGTGGAGATGGCTTACTCGCTCTAAGGGATTCTATCTCTGAAATAAAATCACTTCAGCAAAAGCTTTAGTCCCCCTCATCCTTTCACTAAATGGAATATGTTCTCATGGAATTCCAGAGGTCACTATAATTTCCTGGTTTCTAAAGACGTATGTGCTAAGTTCAAACTATATGAGTCGATTTGCATCCAGGAATCTTGGATGACTGCTGCTTTACACTTGGACGGATTTGAATACAAACATCAATTAGCCAGGAGTGGGCTCAGTGATAGACCATCAGGTGGATTAGTTATTGCTATGAAAATTGTTGTGGAAGAAAACATTCTTGAAGTGTTGGACATAGTTACTGGAGCTTTGGCTGTGATTCTGGAAAAGTATAATGTTAACTCTCCTTTGCAAATTCTAGCTATAAATATATACTGGAATCCTATTGGTGTCCTAGCAGAGTTTATAGCTGGATTAAATACCTGAATGAATAATATGCTGCTCAAAAACACAGGATTGCACTTGGTAGTTGCGGGCGATTTGAACACAGAGATCAAATATGGTCTAGGTCTCAAGAAAAATATTGGTTCACTGAGCACACTAAATAGCGTAAGAAATCAGTTTATCGAGGGTACCGCTCGGGGCTCCTCCAGGAAATTGGTACAAGTTCAGATCTTGCGCAACTTATTCAAAGCCAAATTGTCTATCAGATAGGATGTTATTCAGGTCAGCCCAGTCTACTACTTGTTCCAAAACTACTCCTGCAAAAAATGTTGAATCTGCATCCACGATTTTTTGTCTAAAACACTCTTTGACGCCTGTGTGAAGTTCTCTGTGGTGGACTCCTATCTAAGTGACGACAGATTTTTGGAGGTTGCTCTGATATGGGCATCCAACACCATGGAATATGGTAAAATGAGCAAGGGATTAACGGTACATCTTTCAAGAAAACGTATCAAATGGCATGAGGGAAAGGTAAAAAGGCTAAGTATTACTTTTCTTCATGAACATCAGACCAATACGTGGCCTAAAAGGCAGCAGATGTTTTCCGTAGATTTTTTTCCCAGATTATTTGAAATTCAAGATTTGAGCAATCTATCAAAAATACCGGAACTACCCCACGTCATCAACCACGTCCTCATGTTTTTTACCCTTTAGTGAGGCAAAAATGAAATGGGTTAAATCGATGTATTAGAAGGATACTTACTAGTCCAATGGAAAATAATGTGAAAATTAAAAAAGTTTGGTTAATCAAACAGGCAATGAAAAACTGGCTGAAGAGTCATAAGGCGACCATGCTTCGGGCAGATAATGAAGTCATGATTGAGGCACTTGGAGATACTACTGGTCGTCAATTTTGGAGCTTGTTAAACCTTTTGGAATCAAATTCTGTATTAGAAGATACTTTAACTCCCTGTATGCAGGAAAATGTGCAATTACCGATGAATTGAAGGCCACCAGAAATCAACCTTGGGAATTTAAGCTCATGATCTCCCTCATTGAAAATCAGGTCTTGGCGAAGGCACTTTTTTGCTATTTTCTGATATAAAGGTAAACCTTATCATCCCTGCCTCTTGGAATTTTTCTTATGATTCCCATGTACAAGAAAGGTGACAGACTGCTACCTTCAAACTATCGACCCATTGCAATCGTGGATGCAGATTCAACATTTTTTGCAGGAGTAGTTTTGGAACAAGTAGTAGACTGGGCCGACCTGAATAACATCCTATCTGATAGACAATTTGGCTTTTGTAACGGTATGGGAACGGAAATAAGGGGTCTCCTAGGAAAAGCATCCAAGAAATCGGCCACCCCGATCTTTATGGCCGCCATCGAGTTCTCTCTTGCGTTTGATAAGGTGAACAGAGTATTATAGTGGTCCAAACCTCTACATCTTGGGATGCCCGGGGAATCCTAGCCTTCCGATCTGTCTGCACGAGCGCTTAGTAATACAGGTATGACTAAATGTTGATGGCAATCTATCCCACACGATAAAAACATCCAATGGACTTAGGTGAGGGTTGCATATTCGCACCGACACTTTTTAATCTATATGTGTCGGATGCGGGCAAGATCTTAGAAACAGCCTCTCTAATCTCTCCTAAAATCGAGGGAAAAAAATTAGCTGGTGTGCCTACGCTGACTGTTTTTTGCTGGTTGATGGAACACCAGCAGGCCTTCAGCGTAAACTCGGGAGGCTGCGTAAAATCAGTCATGATGTGTCTACGAATCGCACAAAAACCCTGATCTTCAGATGGACGCTAAACAATCCTATTCTTGTAAGAGCAAGATCAATGCGCTACTCGGATTTACCTGTATTTGAAACCAGTAATAGCTACTTATATTGGCACTGTGTCATAGAAAGAAATGTTAACATGATTTCTCAGATGAAAAAAGTCACCCAAAAATACTGTAAATATTCCCTGATACCACTACTTAAGTTAAAAGTTGTCCCGAAATTATTATATGGTTATTATATGGTTTGGAGATATTACCCTCTTATTCGCCCCTGTCTTTGCAGAAGCTTGAATCAAAGATATGGCGAAAGGTGATTAGAAAAAAAAAAAATATATATTTTTTAAATTCTTCCTAAATTTGTTCCGTTAAATGCTTTGCGTTATGAATTAGGACTTCTTTCATTGGATTGTATGGTTCAATGGAAAAGAATGGCCCGATACAGAAACTTGTTAATGGCAAACCAAAATTGCCTCTATTTCGGAATGGGAGACAAAATGAAAGCGGGCTCTTTGGAGTCACGATGGTTACTGACTTTACAACTTGACTGTCTAAGAGCACTGGACAATATTGGTCTATCTCATATAACTTTGATGTCTTATCCCACCAGAGTAAAGCGATTTCTGCAGTATAGACTGGGCGAAAATAACAGAGTGTAGGAGCCTCCAGGATCTATTACCGTCTAATCCCATATGGGAAACCTATGGGCAATCCTGAATCCTACATCCTTAAATTCCCTGATCATAATTGGCCTATTGCTTCTCTAAGATTTCGCTTTAATGTTTTACTGACTGGGGAAATCTTAGAGATTCGAGCAGGGGAGAAAGGTAAACGCATTCCATGTCGCTTCTGCCATAGTCCTCCTGCAATTGAAACCTTGAGACATCTCTTACTGGAATGTGACGCTACTAAATCTCAAGGCATGAATGCTTTTGGCAAGTTTGTCTCTAACCTAGAATGTGTCAATATTGATGATGTTTGGTGGAATATGTTGCATGGAGAATCAGTGTCGTTAAAACTGGCGACCGTGAATTTTCTAACTGAAATATGTGGATTAGTGACATATCGGGCAAAATGACATAATCTGTAACTAACTGACTTAATCCATCCTGTGACCAGATGCACGCCAATGCAAGTTATTGCAGATTTTCTGTGTAAATTGCATATTAAAAAGCATGTCTAATAGTATGGAAACTGTAAATGTGTTAAGAACCCTACCTTGTAGTAAATTGATGAATGGGATAAGTATGTCTAAATTAGAGGGTCTCAATACTGAGGTTGTTTGATATAACATGATACAAGAGAAACTAGTGTCGTCAAAATTTGCTATGGTTAATCTGCAGTCTAAGTACCTGGGTCAGAGGACGGACTAGACAAATCGCTTTTCATTTTTAATGAATGAACAGAAATTATCTTGTAACTACTTATAGGCTACGTTTCCTATTTTCAGTATCAGTTGTGTTAATTATGCTCTATCAAGGCGATCTAAATTGATACGAAAACGGATAACTGTTCTAAAAGGTTAGATTTATTGTAATTTTTGAATAGTTTGAAAGAAAAGCTGTATGGAGACAAAATCGAAAATTATACAAAGTAGTATGCCTCATTGTGATTGCTGATCTGTTAAAATGACAGCTTATTTGACATTGTTTTTTTTTTCTCGTGAAATTGTATTGTTTCTTTCATGAAAATTGTTGTATGACAGGATTTTATGGATTTTAAATACTCTGTTTTGTAAAGGTTTTTTTTTAAAACCAAAAATAATAATACGAAAAAAATAGCCACTGGTAGGCCCACCACTCCCATTACCGGCAAACACTGCTGTGCCTAAACAAGCCCTTTGCGCCGACTCTTAGCCAGCACTTGGAATTAGCACAACTGTCCTGGAACGGTACTCCAGGTCACGTAATGTAAGGGAACGCCGTAGCCTTAAGTTCCCTCCCACTTTGACCTTTTATTGCACTTTGGTCCCCGCAATTCCATACGGTCTCATTCGCGACACCCCCCAACCATCCATCAACCTTTTTTGGTAACATTAGTGGCAGGTGGCATTTTAACACATACAATACACATAAGAAAATAAATAAAACTGCAGGACCATTACAGATGCAGGAAATTCATTTATTACAGTTTTGTCCAGGCTCTGTGGGGCAACATTTTCAAATGTGCATATGCATTTCTCCAACAGAAGTAACTTCAGACAGAAAAGTACATTGCAAGGGGCATCATTAGTCTTTGATACTTGGGGGCACTGTGGAAGTGACTTTACAATAAGTTGCCATAAGTAAGCCAAGAGACACGGAGGAATCACTGTACATGTTGCCACCTACAAGTGTTAGATATGCGGGATCAGGCGCGCAACGCCATTGAGCTGGCTGGGCTTCAGCCCCCACAAAATCTTAACGGAGGGGTGTGGCTTTTTGTTACTTAGAGAGGGGAGAGAAGCCCTTCCTAAAACCAGGGACTTTAAAATGTTACTGTATTTGTGCAGAACGCAGTGCAAAACTTTAAAGCTGCTAGTTTCAGGAAAGGCTTACATCACTGCACTGCCTCACAAAAATGAAATGCACACATTAGTCCCCTCTCCACAGATACAGGCAAGCATATAACAACGTTATGGAGGTGACGACGGGGTGAAATCTTTGAGGAGGCGCCCAGATAACAGGGCAGCGTCCTCCTTCCTCCCCCCCTGGGTAAGGAGGAGGAGTTGGGCAAAAAAACCAGTGAAGCCAGGTGTTGAGCCAGGGAAAAGGCAAAGGGGCGGGAAGCCCGTCAAATGGACCGGGAAGCCTGCAGAACAAAGGAGGGGGGCATGCTCTGGGAAATTGGCGTGTAGCACCGGCAGCACCATCTTGTCAGCCAGCAGACACCAGAGGAACAAGGCCGTGAGCAGTTTTTGCAGTTTTGTCAGGAGCCGGGAGCCATTTTGCTTTTCTGCGGTGCATGTTCCAGGAGGCCGCTGCGAGAACCGGCATCGCCCCCTCAGGAGCCACTGCATCTAATCGAAGGAACAGCGTCAAGGGATAGCAGAAGACGGCTGGTGGTTCACAAAGCAACACAGACCTGCGTACGGTGAAAGATCCCGGGAGGCTGCTTCAAGAGCTCCGGAAGCAGTGCATGTGCCAACTCGGGCCACTGCCAGCAGCTGCCAACTGGTGCAGGAGGAACGGGAAGTGGAGGTGAGTGAGGGAAAGGAGGGGGTGAGAGCAGCTGACCACTCGTCCCTCTCTGCACAGCACTGTTGCACACGCGATAAAGTGTGCAGCATGGGCAGTGAAATCCTCACCTCTCCGGTTAAAGGGCACAACAGGCTGCAGTGGTGAAAGACTTGGCCATTAAAGCGTTGAAGGGCCGCAGCGGTGAACGAATTTCCCGAATTTCCAAAGCCATAAGGAGTTGGAGGCCTGCAAACAGGCGCAGTGTAAGGAGTCCATTAAATTCAGTAGATACTTGTCGCAGCTATTTCCGGGCAGCGGCTGGGAAAGAAGTACTCTAGAACTAAAGGAAAGAATTTGCAAGGCTCAAACTTACGCAGTGCGTGTGCCATAAGGGCTGCTGCTGGGACTAAAATGAAGTGTGTGCGTCCCAAAGGCCGCTGCGAGAATACAAGTTGTTTACACAAGGTGGGGGCCCACAAGGAGTGAGCTGCCCTGATAAGGACATGCAACAATGTATACAGATAGTACGGATGGCAGCTGCCAGGCACAGGGCTAGTTGGCTAGAAAGGTAGCAACGGAACTCGATGGAGAAGTAGCTGGGCCTTCAAGTAACAAGTCACAGTCCCCTTTGTTGCTTCCCACCTACACAGAGGAAGAGGCCATGCAGGAGCTACTGGCCATTGAGGAAGAGGAACCTGGGGCCAAAAGGAGAAGGACATTGACTGCAAAAGCAAAGGAAGCAGACTGAAGCAGCCAACACACGGAAAGCAGCTGGGGAGACAAAGGCAGAGGGGAAAAGCCGGGGCCTGTTGCCAAACTGGCGGCGCTGCCTGCAGAGGTTCCAAGGAATAAAGGCAGTGGACCCAGCATGCATGCGACCAGCATGGCGGTGGTGGCACCAGAGGGACCTGCATCCTTGGAGCAAGTCAAAGGTATAGTTATGCAGCGCTTGCAAGCATGTGGCAATGGCGAATATAGTCAATGGTTGTGTGGGAATGTTAATGCATTTAACCAATTGGGAAGGAATGCTGAGACAGTGCACCAACAGGGGGATGTGCAGAGAGGGGTGGTGAGTGGTCTGGAAGGTGCCACGGGCCCCAGCATCCAGGGTCAAGCTGGCACCATACCTAGGGAGATTGTGGCATACAAAGAGAGGATATGGCAGAAGGAGTACATTGATATTTTTAGCTTGCACAAAATAGAACCAGTGGGGCTTGGCAGGTGCCAGATTTCTGAAAAAGAAAGCGAGAAGGATAGAGAACGGGTTAATACAGAAGAGAGCATTTACAATTGGTTAGCGGCTTTCGGAATGCTGGCATCCATTATGATAGCGCCCCAGCATCCTGCAGGAATTTCTCTATTTGCATATGAGCAATACAGCCATACCGTTTACTTGACCTATGGCGGTGTGATATGGTTAAAATATGACAGGGGCTTCAGGTTAAAGATGCAGATTTGGCCGGCTATGTCATGGGATGAGGTGGATGTGACAGGTTACGTTGAGAAGATGGTACCAGCAAAAGAAATGGGGTGGAGGAGTGGGAAGGCACAATGGGCAAAGCCTTATTATAGGAAAGAGAAATGGTCTTCTTGGGACAGAAGGAGATCCTTTCGCGGGCGCTCCTCCTGGAATAGTAGACCCAGTTACCAACAGGGGGAGCAAGCAACATGTTGGACATTTGAGCAGGGATATTTATTGCTCCTTTACAAAATCTGTAAATTCAAGCACGCATTTAACAAATGTTACGGGAGTCAAAGCACAGCATCATGCGAGATGAGGGAAGAAGAGCAGTAATGCAAAACCAAAAGAGAATGCTAAGCGAAATTGACACCCCACTGCCCCCACCCATAATCCTTGCCAAAATGATGCCATTCCTAAACACGTACCATAATAGCGCAGATGCAAAGCTGCTTTGGGAAGGTTTCAGGTGGGAGTTTGTAATGCCTTACACTGGCATAATAGAGAGCAGGGAAGCCGACAATTTTGAAAAGGACTGAGGTAGTGGAACAAAAAATTGCTGAAGAGGTTAGGCTGGGTAGGGTGGCTGGAACTTTCACTACCCCGCTTTTGAAGAACTTTTGGGTATCGTCCTTGGGTTTGGTTCCCAAGAAAGAAGCTGGGCAGTTTTGCCTCATCCAACACCTTATCAGTGAATGATGGCATAGTGGAGGAGAGCTGTAGGGTGAATTACTCCTCCTTTGACGATGCGTTTGAGCTTGTGAAGGCCATGGGGAGAGGTGCACTGATTGGGGAGGGGGGAAGCGGACATCGAGTCAGCCTTCAGGTTACTGCCAATCAACGAGGGAAGCTACCATTTGCTGTGTTTCAAGGGCTTGTACTATTATGACATGCTTCCCAATAGGTTGCTCAATTTCGTGTGCATACTTTCTGGGTCGTGATGCATTACCTGGACGACTTCTTGTTCATTGGTAGGAAAGGTACAGTCTAATGTGGCTCACTATTGGGCAAGTTCAAGTCATTGATGCAGGAAATGCGTTTTCCCCTGGCGAAGGGAAAGACGGTAGGCTCATTCACAACATTCTTGGGAATCAAGAATGATTCAGTAGAAGGGAAGACAAGGCTGCCAAGGGACAAAGTGGAGAAACTTAAGGAAACTATCAAAGAGCTGAGGGGCAAGAGTAAGGCCACATTGAGGGAGCTTCAATCATTGGCATGGAATTTGAATTTCGCAGGTAATGTGATTCCCGCAGGAATGGTGTTCGCCAGGAGCATTGAACTAAAGACTGTGGGGCTCCATCATGCATCCCAGCATGTGCGGCTGGGTGCGGAAGTATGAGGCCCTCAAGATGTGGGATGGCTTTCTGGATAATTTCAATGGGGTACTACTCTGGTGGGAGCAGTGGGCTAATAGCAAAAAATGTATCAGGCGCCCATGGTTTTGGGACAATTCTAGGGAATGAGTGGTGTGGGCAGGCTTTGCCAATGGCGTGCATGAGGAGGGCATAACCAGAGACATCACATTGCTGGAATTGTTCCCTATTGTAGTTGCATTTAGGCTATGGGAGAGGTCACTGGCCAATAAAAGGATGATTCTTTGGTCAGATAACCTAGCGGTGGTTCTCTCTCTCGATTCGGGGGAGCAGACCAGATGCGGATGACCCCATTCAAGGGCCAGTGGTGGGGCATGATTGTGAGAATTTGAGCTCCCTGATCGACACAGCATAGGCGCCAGGCACAGGAAGGCGATACAAAGTGTGTTGGGAACGATTCATGACTTTCAAGGAGCAATTCTTGGCTGAATATCAAGTGGGGGATCGCAGATCCTGGGTAGCTTATCACTTGACAGCAATAGCACACTACCACAAGCTGGGGGATGCCCAATCCCACTAAGGGGCATTATGTCACAATGGCTATAAGGTTGGGCCAAACGCACAGAGAGGAGGTGCGACCCCAGGCATCCCGTAGATATTCTGAAACTACAGTTTAATAGGAATCCTGCCTAAAACGGAGTGATGGAGAGAGAGTTCTGTTCACAGCAGCATTCGCCTTGGCTTTCTTTGGGGCTTTCAGAGTGAGCGAGCTGGTCCCAGAGATTGAGGGCCGGGGTTTGGAGTTTTTAAGGCTGGAAGATCTGGCGTTTACAGGGGATCGGGTACACATACACCTAAGGAGGTCTAAGATGGATCAAAAAGGGAGGGGGAGAGCGATCACACTCTATAGCATCCAGGAAAGCCCAGTTTGTCCGGTAGCTGGGCTAGTAGCTTACCTACAAGTGAGACAGCCTGCTGAGGCAAGTTTACCCCTATTCTTGCCCAAGGATGGGGTGGCCCTGAGCAGGAACCAGTTCAAGAGTGTGATGGGCATGGCATTGAAAGGCATGGGAGTGACAGAAGGTTTTTTTTTTGGAACCCGTTCATTCAGAATTGGGGCGGCCACATCAGCAGCAGAGCTGGGCATGAGACCAGAAGCAATTGGGAGAATCGGCGGATGGAAGTCTGGCTGTTTCTAGAGGTGTATAAGGCCGGACAAGATGTAATGTTAAAATGCCACATTATCATCTCCTCTCCAATAACAGCAGCTCAAAGGAGGAGGCGGTCTATTTGGGTGGTGGGTCATTCTTTCCTGACAAGGGAAAAGGCTAAATGGACAACGGAAAGGGAGACGATGATAGCAGGCGAGTATCGGATATGGTGGCATGGGGTGCCAGGGATGAGATGGGCGCAGCTACAAGGCACGTGGAAAAATTGTTGGGTAGACATCACAAGCCTGACGTGCTGATCATTCATCTGGGTGGAAATGATCTGACAAGCCTGGCCAGAGGGGTGCTAATGAAGGAAATAATGAACACCATGCAGGAATTGGCCTCCCAATTAGGAGATGCAGAGATCTGGCCCGAGATTATACCAAGGCATGAATGGAGGGGAGCCAAAAGTCATTTGGCTGTGGAAAAATCGAGGCAAAAGTTAAAAGCGGAACAAAGGAGGGGGGGCGTTCCCTGGGAAATAAAAGCGGCGTGGAGCACCGACAACACCAACTGGCAGCCAGCAGACGCCGGAGGAACAAAGTCGCGAGCAGTTTTTCCTCCTCCCCACCCACCCTACATAAGGACTCTGGCAACAAAGACAGTGCAAGGCTTCCTCGTTGCAGTTGCAGAACGGCGAGGCAGTGTTTTAGCGACCAGTGACACTGTAGGTACTATTAACGTGCCGTGGGACAGCGGGAAGGATATTCGTTCTTCTCGCGATCAGCGCTCCTTTGAGGTGTAGCAGCAAGCGCGCTGGAGGTATCAATTGGGGCTCGCCTTCCCCCTGGCAAAACGGCACTCCTCCAGCCAAGGATCACCTGCAACGGCAGGCGGGCGCAGACAATGTTTGGGGGAGCTTTGGCCTAGGGTGGACTTGGTTGGAAAAGGGGGAAGCAATGTTTGGACGTGGAACAGTCGGCTGGTCGACACACTTGGAGAACAATTTCACAAAGTTTGGTTTTGCAGTGATGAGAAGCATGTAGTGTTTAGCAATGCTGTGAAAATAAATCTGCTGCCTTTTATGCCAACAATAGAAAAATGTCTCCTTCTGCACCTTTTTCCAAAAGAGGGAGGCAAGGGTAGCGATTGAAATGAGTAATAATGTTGGTATAAGTATGGACAAATGCCCAGGTTATGTGTATTTTTGTATTTTCCCCACATCCGAGGGGAGGGGGCTGATGTGCACACTTGCCTTTGGTTAGGCAGAGAGGCGAGGGAAGACTTTTCTGAAACTAGCAGTGTCAAAGGGTGTTGCATTGCATGTTCGCTTATAATGTATGTGTGCAAGGAGCATGTGTGTAATGTATGTATGAGGGCTGGGTGCGCATGTAAGTGAGTGAGTATGGTTAATGGGATGTTTAAGTGTGTGTGTGTGTGTGTGTGTGTATATATATATATATATATATATATATATATATATATATATATATATTGCACTTATGTGGAATGCTGGACTGTGAAGCAGATTCTGGCAGGTAGAGGGTGGGGGTGTGTGGTGGTTAGTAGGAGTGGGGTGGGGAAAGAGGGATAGGATATATGGGCTCACTGCCAGACGAGCCTGGGGGTACAACAGAGGAGGTGGAGCCTCTAAGTTTGCCCCGCCCAGTTTCTAAAGTTGCCTCGTCCATAACCAGTCCCCCCCCCCATATAAACATCATTTAAGATAAGATGAGACTACATAATACGTAGAGTACATCATCAGCAGAAGGTATACATTCAACAGAGCTGGCTCAAGCAATATGAGCGGAAACGCTATCCACCATTCTATCAGTATGAGCAACAGTGATTCAATGTTCGTTATTTAGGAGAATTGTTTAGCCACTGAAGACTAGCCTCTGAAGAAGCTCGCTGGGAAGGGCAATAATTAATTGCCCTCCCCCAAGTGAAACACATGTCAGGCTAGGGGAAATGAGATGAGGACAAGTCTAATTAGAACTGTGATATTTATGTAAAATACTTTTTTTTTTTTAATGTGTTTTGGTATGTTGGGATTGTGAAACCGTTACAGGTATTTCTTTCTGTTTGTGTGATTTTGATCACTGTACAGTAATTAAAGTTTCATACAGAGATTGAATGGTTATTTGCAGTGTTAGAGGTAATTATTCCAATGCATCTAATTGGAGTGCGAAAGAGTACCAGTGGTTTAGATTTTCAAGCAGCAAATAACTTTGTGGTGCAAAATACCTAAATTGCACTATTATTATATATAATATAACTTTCTGTGAATTACTGCACCTCCAGGGGAATTATTGAACCTGAAAAATCGAAATTGGAAAAAAAGAGAAGAAAAAGAACAAAACGAAATTTGTATAAAATTGCTGGAAAGACTGTTTTATTTGGCATTTTCATCGTGCTTCCATTTTTTTTTTTTGTTGAGCTTTTTAATACCTGGAGCTGTCTTGCTATTTTGAAAGCACCAGTTCTTTTCCCACTATTGCCTGCTTATTTGACAGTTTTTTGGCCCTTTCAAGATGGCCGCTGTGGTTTTCTTTGTTGTGTAGGCAGGCTGTGCTGAACCACCTCTCCCTGTGCTGCACTCTCATTGGTTGCTAGGTGTTTTCTTCCATCCATTCAGAGACCGGCAGGCTTCAGCTGGCCCTCTCAGCAAAGGCCCACTTCCAAGGCCCCTGTCTGCTCCCTGTCCGCTTCCGGAACGCTAATTGGGGTCCTCTCTATACCTTAACCACAATGATGTTGCCACCTCACTCCTCTAAGAAATCCAGACTGCCTTGACTTTACCTCCTCCAGAACTATGTGTTAGTTCCCTACTTATGGACTCACTCCTACCGCCTTTGACTATCCCTGTTCTTTCTGCTTGTTACTCCTGACTTGCCATCCTGATGTGCAGTGCTTCCTAAAACCCTTTGCTAACATCCGATTCCAAGATTGAAAAGTCAAATCTTGCTGTTTTTGTTTTGTGCTAAAAAGTCAAATATTGCTGCCCATTGTGAAATTCTCTGTATTTTGCTTGTATACTGTTTCCTCTTTGTAATTTGCCAGCCCAGTGACCTCACCACTCTTTTGTCCCACACCTACCTGCCTTAGCCCCCCCAGTATCTCCATCCTCTCCTTGCTTCCACCCCAATGGCTCTTTCTGTTTCTCCTATGTTTTCCAACGGCTTCTGCATTGACTAGCCTTCCCTTCTCACTAAGTCTGGTAGGAAGAATTCAAAAAGGATATCTTGGCCTCTAACCCTGGTCTTCCTAGCTCCGACACCTACTCCAATGCTTCCGCGAGACAGACCCTCACCGACATCCTCTTTGTCGCTCCTTCGCCAGATCTATGGACTCCTCATATGGTCTCTGTGCTCTGCCCCATCTCCTCCTCTCCCATTAATGGTGGCACTCGGGAAGTTCTCATGGCTTCCTTCGATGACTCTAGAGTCATTAATGTCTACCTAAATGGCACTGTCATGGTCCAAGGCCGTCAGGCCAATCGCCTCCTCTTTGATAGGCGCTTCCCTTGCCTCATCAATTTCCACTCATCTCCTCCTGTCCCCTCCTCTCCCCCCCTTGACTACCTTGCCTTCTCTCTCCTCTGCCCCTCCTAGGGTTCTTTCTCCGCCGCAGGGCGTACCTCTGATCTGTATCCCTCTGCGGAAGGTCTTTAAGGCTGGCAACCTTCTTCATATTGCCACTCTCAACTCTCGCTCTGCTGTCAAACACTCCACTGACATTTGCCACCCCCTTGAAGAACTAGACCTTGATGTCCTTGGTCTTCTGAGACATGGTTCACGGCCAGCTCTGTCACGAGCTTTGACAGTCTCCTCCCTGATGGCTACAAGATCCTCTCAGCACCCAGATCCTCCCGGTCAGAAGGGGGTAGCCCTGATCTTTCCTGAGTGTATTCCTGCTTCTCTCATTCCCACTCAGACCTACTCCTCTTTTGAATGCCTTGTCTGTAGGCTTTCTCTCTTGCCTATCCATTCTCTTACTGTGGTTACCATCTACTGGCCTCCTGGTCAAATCACCTCATTTCTCTCTGAGTGGGCAGACCTCTCCTCCTCCCTCCTGGCCTTTACCACTCAACTCCTCCTCCTCGGTGACCTCAATATACATTTAGACTCTCCTGGCTCCTTCTCTGTACTCTTCCGTGACCTCTGCGACCCCCTCTCCCCATCCATCCTCCCCTCTGGCCCGACTCACTCTGCAGGGCACACACTTGATGTCTTGATCTCCTCTGACCACTCCCCTCTCCATCCCTCTGACCACTCCCCTCTCCTGGCGCAATTGCTCCCTCCCCTCCTCTCGTCTCTCCCTCTCTTCCCCCAAGCCAAGCCTACCCCAATACTGCCACCTACCTTCTCGGACATCCGGCCCATGAAGCGTGTGTCAGTTGAGGCTTTGGCAGCCACTTCCTCTCCGCCCCCCTCCATCTTTGGCTGTCTCACATCCTGACACCGCCCTGTCTCTGCTCTACTCTTCAGTTTCTGATACGCTTGATGCTCTTGCCCCTGTCATGAGGATCCGTTTGAAGTCCAAAGCCAAGCGCAATTCCTGGTATGCCTCTGAACTAGCTACACTTAAACGTAAGTGTAGGGCGGCTGAGAGGAAATGGAGGACTTCCCGTTCATCCTCTGACAAACTGGCCTGTCGCCTTCTACAAAGTCAATACCGACTCTGTCCTCACCAAGAAGACAGTCCACATTCAAGCTTGTGTCTCTGCAGAATCTAACAACTCGGCCGAACTCTTTAAAATCTGCAAGGAGCTGGCCAACCCTGCTGTAGTCTCTACCCCTCCTGTTGCCTCCCAGGCTCTTTGCAATGCCCTTGCCCCTCACTTCATTTAAAAAGCCTAGGACATCCTGTCCACCCTCTCTACCCACACTCTTCCTCTCCCCTCTCCATCTGTGCTTGCTGACCCTCCTTTAGCCACCGCCCCCACCATCCTTCTCGTCCTTTCCTCTTTTCTCTCCCTGATGAGGTAGCTCAAGGACCACATTGACACACTTTGCTCCGGCCCTTGCTGATTTTTGCAATCACTCCTTTGCCTCAGGATCCTTTCCCCTCCCCTCTGAAGCACTCCTTTGTGCATCCTCTTCTCAAGAAACCTGCAGCTGATCCTTCTTGTCCAACTATCACCCAATTTCCATTACTCCCTTTCTGGGCAAACTCCTGGAAAAGTTGGCCATCTCTCAGCTTAACCTTCATTCCAATTCTGTTGGCGGTCTCTTCAGAGCTGCCAGCCGCACGGAAACTGCTCTCCTGAACAACCGTGAAGATCTGCTCTCCAATCTTGACTCTAACATTCCCTCTGTCCTCATCCTCCTCGATCTCTCTTCTGCCTTTGACACGGTCAACCATACCATTCTGCTCAACCGTCTCAGTGAAAACCTGGGTATCACTGATCAGGCTCTGGCCTGGCTGACCTCTTTCCTCTCAGATTGACGCTCACAGGTCCAACTTGGGTCCTTCCTTTCATCTATCTTCCTCTCTAACTGTGGTGTTCCCCAGGGGTCCAACCTCTCACCCTGGCTTTTCAACCAATACCTGGCCACTCTCGCTCATTGAATTGCCACTTTCTGCTCAAATTTCCAGTGCTACGCTGACAACACTCGACTCATTTTCAGGCTGCCCTCTGCCACCTCCTCTCCCTCTCTCATCTCTGATTGCCTAACTGCCATTCAAGATTGGTGTGCCACCAATGTTCTTTGTCTGAATGCCAGCAAGTCGGAGATCCTCCTCATCGGCACACCTTCACCATCCTTTCCCCTCACTCTCTGGCCGGCCTCCCTTGGCCCTCCTCCTACCCCCACCTATGAGGCTAAGAACCTCAGGGTCATCTTTGACTCCACCCTTTCCTTTTCCGCCCACATCTCTGAGGTCTCTAAAAAGTCAAATTTCCTACTGCACCTCCTCAGTGGTACTCTGCCTTTCCTCTCCTTCCCCCAGAAGCTCATGGTATCCCAAGCTCTGGTTCTCTCTAGCTTGGACTATTGTAACAGCCTCTTTCTAAAGCTACCTGCCTCTACTCTCCGCCCTCTGCAACTAATCCAGAACAGGACTGCGAGACTTGTCCTTGGCCTCGAGCCATGGGATCGTATCTCTCCAGGTGCCTTTTTAAAAAGAAAGAAAAAAAAACTTACCTTTCCTGGGTGTCCCGGCGCTGTGCAGTGCTGTCCCGTGAGGTTTGTTTTCAATGTTGATGATGTCATCAACATTAAAAACCGACTTCGGGGACAGAACTGTGCGGCGCCGGCCCGCGCAGCAAGGGTACGTTCTTGACACATTTGGCACCCGTCTAGGGAACTAAAGGGGTGCTAATGGCGATATGGCCCGCTACCTCGGGCATATCGCCTCATGTGAGGTCTACACCTGGTAGCCAGACCTATTAGGGAACGGATCACGTTCAAAGCCATGACCTTGGTCCACCGATGTATCCACGGGAAATCTCTAGCCTATTTGAAAGATCTGATCCTCCTGTACATACCGGGATGATCCTTGATCGGTATCTATGGGCCACATTGTATGCCCAGCGTTCAAACCCACTAATGTGCTAGGAGTTCTTTCCTGGTAATGGCAGCCCAAGCATGGACTGGACTAGTCAATACCATCACATCATATTAGAGGGTAACTATCTGGCTTTCCGGAAGGCCCTGAAGACGGCCATGTTCAAATAGCTTCCACAGTTTCCCCAGGAATAACGTAATAAAGCATCTAGCCGTCTTGTCTACAGTATGTTGTTCCCTTAAGTAAAATATGTGTGCCCTGATGCCTGCGTGCTTCGGCGCAGTGTAAATGTATTATAATGCTGAGGATTGGGGAGTAAAGGGATTCCTAAGCAGACCGGTAAATAGATACTTCTACTGGAATCACAATTCCACTACATGGGTTGAACAATTTTACCCCACAACCTCTAATAAATTATAGAACACCTAGAACTAAGAGGAAAAAAATGCTTTACATATATCAATTATTATACAGTGGAAGTGTAAGGATGACACCATTACAAAACAGCCATCAAAAAATGCAGTGAAATTTAGATCCTATGCACTGGGGCTATCCATGTCCTAGTCCACCCTTAGATCGACCAAGAAACAGAGTAACACATTTTAACAAGAGACCAATTATATCATATGGGAAAAAAGGTAACGGCAATGATTTGTAAGTTAAATTACCCAACAAATCACTGGTTCTCCTTACACTGGCGTAACAGCGCCTGTAGTGCGGGGGGCCCCATGATGCCCATGCCCAGTGAGGGGGGGGGCAGCAACGGTGGGGGCCCCACTCAGCATGGCTTGCAGGGGGGGCCCCCACGCTTTGTGTTATGCCACTGACTTTTAAGGTCACATTTTGTATCTGAGACCTGTTGAGACACAAGATGGAGCCAAGAAAAGTCCCAAATTCCAGGTAGTTGGCTTTCAGTAGTTTGTAGAAAGTTCAATGGTTTGTAAATGGGATTGTACCGTTTTCTTTGGACACAACAAAGGCAAGCCATGGTTATGAGTTAAGTCTATTGGTTAGACTTCTTCCCCACAAGAGCAGCTAACATTACAACACCAGCAGAGCCCCCTTGTTGCAGGTTCGAACAACTGGAGAAGAATTAAAGCCAACCAGGATTTGGGACAATGGAAGTCAATCTTGATTCGTGGGATGGAGAAGTCCACCCAACCCCACTACTCCCTGGCCCAGGGGATCCCTTAAGATGATTCCAAAGAATATATCAGGACCCCAGTGCCCGGGCTCGTATCAACAGAACCCGTCACTGAAGATTTATTTGGGAGACCTTGTGAGAACCTGGCAAGTACAGGGCTTCTTTAACAGGGCTAGGAAAAGGGTCTGGTACACCGGGACTTAAACCACAGACCAGCGATGATCCAGACAGCTTTAAGAAGAATAGTCCAGTGTTCCTAGAATGTCCACTTACCAGCCTGGAGTGAAAACAATGACAGAAAAGGCACCAGGAGGACTGAAGAACATGACCACAGGTATGAGGACAAAACAAGAGGTGGTCGCTGGAAGGTTTGGAAATCATCATAACCCCTGGCATTGCTGTGGGCAAACCCCCCAATCCCCCCAGACCATCGTTCTTCGTCTGATAAGTGATTATAAAAGGGGAAAGACCATATGTAAATCGGGCATGGTCCCACCCCAAAAGTGGCAGTTGGAGAGTAAATCCAATTTCAAGAGTAAAAATCAGATTCTTCCTTCGCAAGAAAGTAAAATGTCTGGCAACTATACAATTTGTGCATAAAATTAAAACTGTTTGAAAACTTTAGTGACAAATAATTGTCGATGCGTACTACCCAGCTGCATCTTCATTATACGTGGATACCAAAACTCTGTTAAGAACTACTACAGATGCCAGCTAGTTACATCATAAATCAAGTCCCTCACTCTACCAGCATCAATTCTCTGCCTCTTGGGCCTACTGTTGCTGCCTGGCAATACCTGCCTGACAGCCACTCCATGTTTTTACTCCCGTCTTTCCTTCCCTTTGCTACTCTATTTCCCCACTCTCTCACTTTCTGACGTTCTGCCTCTTACTATGCCACGTTTTGATGTTTGTTGCTCTGTCACTATTCCTCTCTCATCTCTGCGTTCTATTATTGCTGTTTCCCTCCTACATTGTTCTTTATCGGTTGATCTAACGCCTCTTCCTCTCTCATATCATTACCCTGGCTATGTTTTTTCATTTTCCTTGTTGTGGTTGCTACTCCTTTTGTTTATCTGTCTTGCGCTGCCTCTTATGTTATTGGCCTGCCTTTCTCTAATCTGGATTTTCTATTTTCCAGATCTCCCTTTCTGCTGTTGATCTGTGTTTTCTTATTTTAGTGTCTCTGTATGTCTCTTTTCCTCTGCTTCTATCCCTCACTCCTACTGTGTGTTTGTGTGTCCAATTATTTACCTCTGTTTCCCTTATCAATTTCTCTGTTGCTCTCTTATGTAGCTCTTTGGTCTCTCTTCCTGTTGCTCGAATTCCTGTTTTGGATTGCCTAATACGTTCTTTGTTCTTGTGGCCTCACTCCCACCCCTCACTTCGTTCTCCTGTATTGCCTCTCTTTCTCTCCTTTTTGTCTTTTGACATAGAACTAATAAATATTTAAAAAGCTGAAATGCCTTTTCCATTTACAAATCCAGTGCAGCTTTACCATTGGGTGCTCCTTTTTTTTTAGATGTGTGCAAACCTTCTTTTGCCCATTAGGCTGGGAATTAAGAGTTAGAGGTGGGTCTCACCAGATCCAGTACTTGCTTGAATGCAGTACTTGCCTGAATGCAGATGCTTTACCAGCACTGTATATGTGTGAAAGTGAGGGTGAATTAAAAAAAAGTGTGTTCTGAATCACTGAACATTTAGTAGTCTTTTTGATAAGTCGAGCTCTGTTACAATTGAATGTTGCCTGCATCTTAAACACATACCTCTGTTGCAGACACATTAGCTCGCCTATCAACAGGATTTTAACTAACCGGTTACACAATGATCTCTGGAGCAGGGCTATTGACCAACTGAGACACCTCTTATATCTTTATATTATTTTTGTATTTTGTTTGTGGTACTTACACACCTTTACAAACATTTTCCAACAATAATATCATATCATCATGAAATAAAACAAAGTTTTCAAAATAAAACATCTGATGACAAGACTAAATAAGACAAATTATTTCTACACATATATAAAAGTGAATTTTAACACATGATCTAATGCATACATAATACATTTAAAACATACGCATCATTTTGCAAAGGTCCCGTACATTTGCAGCCCTAAAATATCACAAAGACAAAACAAACTAATGAACTTAAAAAAAAAAAAAAAGCGAAAGCAATGTTTCTCATTATAACAACATATCATGTAACCTTATGAAGTAAGGGCTGTATCAATGATACGAAGAAAACGTACTGTTGCAAGAATTGTGGAATTATTTGTTCCCGGCATATATCTAGCCCTTATGAGTTGACGTCCCAACACTGTGTTTGTGTAATAGATGACCTTCATAGTGACTAGTCTGTGTAATTCAAAGTCGGGATAAAAAAGGAATCAATGTTTTAGGGTTTGCACTACCTCTTCATTGTTACAGAATCGACACACTAGGTTTTGAGAATGGCTTGTATGTACAAGCCAGTGCTTAGTTCTAGATTTAGTGTGGAATAAATCGAGACAAAATCTCATACAGTGCACGGGACTCAGCACAGGGGCATAAATGTAAGTACTGCATGCGAGGATGTTGCTTGTGTCTGAAGTAAGCATATTCAGAAAAGGACAAATAGGTGGTAATTCGATCTGATGTTGCAGCCCAATCATTTAGAAAAAATCGCTTTCGTGTCAATCTCCATTTCAACGGTAGTTCTTCAGGGCAGATGTTAATCTGAGACAACATTGCAAGTATGCGTTTCTTAAAACATGAAATTGACAAGGTTTGAGACTGGTTTAGCATGATTGAGAAGTCCTCCTATAATGTTCGGAGGAGGAAACCGCATTTTTATGTAGGAGTTAAGATTCGCCAGTTATGATGTGATGCCAGAGAATTTAATCCCAACTCATGTCTTAAGTATTGAGTTTGGAAGATAATTGGGCAAGCCCAAGGTTGACTTCCAGATCTTTGCTTGAAGTTTATTAAGGAAGGAATCCAAGTCTGTAAGACAAAGGTCCAACCTGTAAAGAATGATAGATGGCCTCTACTTTCTTCAGATAGAATTCCAATAAGGGAACCAGTGAAAATTTACAGAATTTGTGAAAGATTATTTTCATTTGCCCAATTAAAGGAATTACTTTCTCTGCAAGTGCTTTCTACCAAAATGTGGATGAAGAATTGTTTGCAAGATTGTAACCTAGATATGTTAGTCGGGTGACCAGCTAAATTTCTTTTGAATCAATAGTCCAACAGAATTTATGGAGTTTTCTGTGTGATGAAAGAACAATAATGTTGGATATTAGTGAATTGACAGATGGGTTATTTGCATTACAATAGTGGGAAAAACATTCCAGTTTATTTTGAAGACCAGAGTGCGTGCTATCCAGAAGCAGGACATCGTCAGCATATGCTAACCATGAAAGATGTAAGTTACTATCAACAATGCCTGACGCTGTGGGCGTATTGACAGGGTTTTCCGTTATGTTGTCCACCCCACTCAAACCCTGAGAGTCTTCAAATTCCCCTTCCTCCTCACCTGATGAAGATGAGAAGTCCAACTTCTTTCGGATCGACGAGTGAAAGTCCTCCTCTCCTTGTGTAGATGGGGTCGGCCTCGGGAGGAAGCCACCGCGACCCTTTGGGAACGAATCGGTGGTGACTCCCCCCCGCGACAGACAAGTGAGGCAAGGGGAAAAGCCTTACGGCACAAAAACCCCTTCGGAGTGTAGATATCCGATGCAGCGGAACGAGAGGATAATCCAAGACCAGCTGGAATATGGGAGACTGGCAAAACCGGCGGGTAGGGCTCAGCAAAGGTGAGTAGAGAGAACGGCACTAAATGGAATCAAAGGGGGGGGGGAGCCAGAGAGAGAGAGAACTCAAAAGAGGCAAGGCAGGAGAAGAGAAGGGATGCGAGCAATCCAAGCGCCCAAGTGAAATAACGGGGCGCAGGCAAGAGAGAGAAGAGAAGACTACGGAATGAGAGAGGTAAGCAGAGGAAAATAGGACAGGAGCGAAACACCGCCAAGCGAGAGAACTGTGGAGCGCTAGCAACGAAGAGGATTCAGAAGTTGCAACGCGCCAAGCCGCCGAGCGTAAACGGGGAAGTACACTCGGCGGCGGCCATGATGGAAAGGACTAGACCGCTAACAGCGCTTGGGAGCACAACGTGGCGGCACAGTCGGACGGCCGCCATATTTCCACCTCTTCCATAAACGCCAGGAACCTGCGGTCATGACAGTTACCAAGGCAACCTACAAAGGATTTATTCCGCTCCCAAATTCGCTCGATATCCACTAGGTAAAGTTTGAAAAGTACTGCGACAAGGTTACACGCCTGTTTGACCCCGATAAAAGTGGGGATAGACTCTGTCAAAATTCCTGCACTTGATATTCGCACTTTAAAGTTTGTTTTGTGATGAAGTAAAGCGATGAGTGCAACCAAGTACGTGGGAAATTTGTAGTCCAACAACCTTTGCCAGAGTCTGCTTCTGATAACACCGTCAAAGGCAGAAGAAAGGTCCAAAGAAGCGTTGTAAATTGGCCCATGAGTAGAAGAATGCTAAGCAGCGGTCAAGTGAGCCAGAATAGTTGCATTCAGTTGGGTCCCCATCGATTTACGAAAACATTTGGGCTTTGTTGAGAATGGAATTTTCCGTTATGTAATATTCTACCTCCTTAAGTAACGGGAGCGCCAAAACTTTAGCTGCTACATCTATGAGAGCAATTGGGCGGAAATTAAGTGGATCATTCAAAGGACCCTTTTTGTGGAGAGGTATGATGATGGAAGTTACCCATGACCTTGGTAAAGATTTAGTTTTGAAGATGGATTGAAAGATCTTTAAAAAGATGGTTGCCCAAAAGTGAGGATCATCTTTAATCACACAAGGTGGGAGTCCATCTGGTCCAGCACATTTGGATGTCTTAAGTTTCGAGATAGCAAATACAATATCTTCAATTGACCAAGGGCATAAAGGTGGAATCTTAGAGATTATGCTTTCGATATTGAAATGAGAAAATCTCGAGGGGAGTGAATATTTGTGCTCAAAAAAGGAATACCAGGTAATTCCATCAATAGCAGAGTCTAGAGAGGCGTGGACTGCTTTATTGGCAGACCGTAAAATCCCCCAAATGTCTCTAATGTTATGGTTGCATATGTGTTGAACCATTTCTGGTTTACTTTAAGTAGGGAGTGAAAACGAACTACCTTAACTTGTTTTTTATACCTTAGCAGTAGAGATTTTCTTTGCAGCACAATATTCTACCGTGCTAAGAGCGGAAAACCTTTTTTTTTTTAGATTTCTTAATTCCAGATTGTTTTTCGTTTTGAGAGTAGCAATAATATCAGAAAGAAGTATGTGCAGCCGTTGCTGAATGGGTGACATTAGAGTGTTCAGTAAGAGCTGCAAGACGTAACTGAATCATACTTAAATTCCAATTAAGAATTTTTTCAGATGATTTACCATCCTTGTAAGAGTCTGGCCAGAGATCTCGATTGACTAAAAAAGTTAAACGTCTACAGGTAGAGACATTCCAATAGATTGAGGGCAATGCCCTATCGATTTGAGCTAGAGCTAAAGTTGGTAATAAGGAGAAGGTTTTCACTGCTATCATAGTTGTGGAGATCATAGAATGGTCACCATGAATCAAAGGAGAAGGAACAATGGAGGAGAGTATACCAGATAGGTTTTTTGAGGCGACAATGAAGTCAATTGTGGAACTTGCTGATCCTCTCTTCCAAGTATAAAATGCGGCCAGAGACTTGGGTGGGAGTACATACAAATCCCAAGCAATAAGAAATCGGGACCATTGCATACCGTTAGAAAAATAACGTTTGAAATGTGTAGACATAAAAGACGAAGATTCTGTTTGGACTGATGCATAAAGAAAAGTATTGAAATCACCTCCTAGGAGAATTTCTCCATGTGGATTATTTAACATTAATTCAATAAAAGTGTTATTTAAAGAATTAATTGCAGAATCAATAGACAAAGAAGGAGGATTCCAGTAAAGAGATATGAGAATGAAGTTTTTAGAGCAAGGAGTAAAAATGTTCAGATCAATCAAAAGGAACAATTAAGTACAAAAAGTACAATTTACAGTAAATCGTAAGTTATTATTGAGGAGAATTGCGGTGCCACCAGCAGGACGACCAAGGGTCTTTTGGATGGCAGGATTATGAAAGGAGGTGAAACCATCAAATTGGATGTCATTAACGGACATGGTTTCTTGAATGAATAAGATGGAAGGCGTAATCTTGGTGCCCAAAGAAGGGAACCATGTATTCAGATGTTTTAAATCCGCAACAATTCCAAGAGTAGATATGCAATTCTTTACATTATAAGTTAGGCGTGGAGGGTAAATTTGGATTTGGAGTAGTATTCGGAGCGATTGCTTTTGTGAATGGTATAATTCCTAGTAACCCATTTAGGGCCGATGTAAGAGATGCCAGTTGTGCCAAAATCTGGGAGTTTTAATTTACATTTGCAGAAGATGGTATGGTTTCGTTTTTGCAAACAATTACCGCTCGGGGTTTGAATTCCAGAAAAGATGAAGCATTTTCATTGGAATGAAAAGCCTGCAATTTGAGCCCCAAAAAAAACGTCTTATTTGTGTTCCCACAATAGTTTTGCTATAATTGCGGATTGGACTTAACATAACATACGATTGTTGTTAATATTTGCTAGCTTAATCCACTCAACATCTTGCGAAATAAGATTACGTAAAGATGGAATTTTGTAAATAGAGTTCATTAGAAAGGCATGATTAATACGCACCGAGCCATTAAGTTGGGAATTGCTAATCCAACCAATTGTGGTTTGCATTTCGCAAGGAATTTCTTGGAATTATAAGAATCTCATTATGCACAACCAACGGAAATGGCATATGTATCATCGGAACCAGCTTCTCAACTTTATCTGTCTCAAGTTCTTCTTCAGACACAACATGTGGACCCTTTGGGAGATCACAAATAGTTATGTCGGCGCTAGGTAAACAATCCTCTTGTGATTCTAATGAATGAGATGTAGATTTATTTGGTGGTTGTGAATTAGCTTCCTCAATGTGAAAAGCAGGAGGTGGAGGATGAATCATTGCATGTACCGCAATAGGACCAGGTGGAATAAGGTTATCCTCACAAAGAAATTTTCTCCCCAGGCAAGTTTTTTTTATTCTCTACAATGGGGAAGTATGTATTCATATTTGCTTGCACCAACCTTAAGGGTGTTGCTTGGCCAATATTAGAAGATGTCACAGAGGAGCCACAGTTATTTTCTAGTTCGACTTCAACGATCGAGGTAAGTGTTGAGGGGCGCGAAGAGCCAATTTCATGACTGTTTGCACCAGTTTCCACTTTTTGCTGGGATTTGATTTGTAATGCCTTTTTCTTTCCTCATTGAGTTGGCTAAGGTTAAGAAAATGATCTTCAGTTGAAGCTGGACACATTTTCTCGGCACCAGCATTCAAAGACGGAGCATTGTGCTAGCTATTGAAGGAAGAGCTTACATTTCGTTCTTTGTTTGAGACCTTATTGTGCTTTGCTCTAGGTCTTCTTTTTACAGCTTTTTGATAGGCTTTCTTGGTTCTGCGAGAGGGGTGATATACTTTGGAAGCCGCATCTGCCAGTTATGGAAGCTCGGAGTTGGAGATGGAAGAAGCCGCAGCTTCATCCAGAATGTTAGTGATGGCAGAAGGACTGTCTGGCGATTCATCATCTGGTTTTAAAGAAGGGAATGCCAGGTCATTATGCAGAAATTCAGGAGGGACCAATTTTGCGTTGAACAATATCTGTTCTACCTGTAGAAGTCTCTTGTGTTACAATTTAGCAACTTCAACAAGATCAATTGGAGGTAAGGAAGAAGTTGTTTTTCCTAAACTGGGATTTAGGGACACTATATTGGCAAATGAGGTAGGAATTACGTTTGCCATAAAAAGGTAATTAGTTTGAGTACCTTGGGAAAGCAAAGCAGTATGAGTAGTCACTGAAGGCAAGTTCTTACTTACAATAGCCGCTGCTCGTTCCGGACATGTTAAATGGAATTTCTGGCAAGCCTCTTGTGCAAATATGAATCCCTCAATTTTAGAGTTTCTCAGTGTTAAACGTAATGATTTCCCTCAGGTCTTTCAACATGTGGTTGGTGTATTCCTGCCCTTTATCCAAAAGATTTAATATTCTGGTAAGCACGGGAAAGGTATGAAGCTCTTGTTCCAGTGCATGGGAAGAATCACGCTCATGAGGTATGGAGGATACAGGTGAGTGTAGTGAGTTCTGATCTCCAATCATCTGTTTCAGAGGTGATTCCAGTCTAGAATGATCTAGCAAGTGTGTACTCTTTTAGGGAAAACAGTTCAATTGCTGGCGAGCTCACTGATTTGCTGGGGGCAAAAAATGAATTACTGGGCTTGGGACAATCGGCATGTTTGTTGGGCAGAGATGGAAAGGGCAAGGTCATAGGATGAAAGTGCACCTGTTCACGGAATGCACTAGATGATGATACAGGGGTTGATGGGCCTAGTGAAAGACTTATGCGCCGTTCTAATGCCGCAATTATGCCTGGTGCTAACATAGAGGTGTCAGAAGTATGCACAAAGGCAGTATCATTGAGGCCCTTGTCTGAAATCTGAAGGAAGAAACAACTGACTCGCAAAAGATTACAGGCTAGTCATGTATACATAGAGACTTGCAACATTACTAGCACATTCACAACCATTCAATGGAAAAATAACATCAGCTCCCACCTCTCGCCCCTCGCCAAACATCCCAACAACACTTGCAGGGCACTTCCGGGTGCGCGTGCACCCGAGATTTATGCAAGGCTTCGGAAGGCGGGGGGCGTGGCACGCACGCAATGGCTCTGCAGGGAAGAGAAAAAGTGAGATTGCGTGAGTAGCCCACCAAAAATGCTCACTAGAGCTTAGAGGAGACTGGATACTTTCCACAACAATCACTGTAAGTGAGTCAGTGGAGTCAACGAAATGGATCAGAGTAGATCAGAGTATGTCCGCAAACATGAAACGTGAAACAAAGCTAATGTGAGAGATGGATTATTACTCTGGATAGTGGAGTTCAAAGTCCCGTTTCACCACAATGAAACAGCTGGAACTTCCTGTTGTGCATGGAAGCCTCCGTCAAGGCAACGTGCAGAAATTTTCACCGGCAACACTGAAGCGAGCACAGCGGACACAACACGATCAGACACAACAGCACTTGCAGGGCCACCTTTGCCAACAGGCTGTTGACTTGGTAAAGCAAATAGGGTTAGGGCACTGGCAGTTCCATGTGAGGCTTGCCTTACATAACTGGCTTGTCAAAATGTCTCAGCTTGTTTAGACTATCCTACATGAGTGAGTCAGATTCATAATGAGGCTTTGAAATGTGCTAGATTTTCGGTAGTGGGACTCAGTAATGTGACATGGGTGAAGCAGAAGCTTTGAAAAGCGCAAGGCAGAGTAGGAGGGATTCAAGTATAGAACAGCATTGCCATCTTCTCACACTGTCTGCCAGTGGGCATCACACCAGCTCAGGAGGGTGGTGGGAAGTATCTATGTGAAAATACCAAATTGTTCACTGCAAGGTCGAAAATCCTGCATGTAAAACGACACATTTTCTGTATTTTTAAAGCGAGGGGAGTCCACTCGCAGCACAGCCCCTCCCCATCTATTCTGTGGGGGAAATTGTTTGTTTTCCATGCAAGGTTTTCTACATTGCAGTAGTGGGTTTCGGGAATTTTGTAGTGAAACTGGTGGGAAGAGCTCAGACATTGTTCTTGCTCAGTACTTTATCTTGCTGCAGAAAATGCCAACACATGTTTGTGCTTTGTCATTACAGCAGTTCTTTTAAGAAAATCAGGTACTGTACCAAAACATAGCAGTCCAGCTAAGAAATGTGGGCATGATTCAATCAGCCCTGCTGTGAATAATTGGCCCTGTGCCATGACATGCATTTAGCAAATTGGGCTACTTTGCCTGAATATATAGCAGTCCTGTTCAGAGGAGTACAATGTGTGCCACTGAAAATATATACAGCACTGCTTCTACCTGCATCCATTATACCCACGTGAGGTGGGCAGGTGTTCAGGAAGGGAGTTAAAGTAAAGTTCAGACTGCATGTCCAGCTATTTCTTGCTCTCTAAGACACCTATGTACAGTGCCCTTTCATGCATGCACACGGACACATACAATCTTAAGACTAGATAAAACACATCTTCAAATAGAACACGAAAAGCTTTTCCTTCTCACAAATGCCAAACTACTTGCTCTGAGGCTCTTCTAAAACTTTGAGGCATCGCAATTGATGTGCTTCTGTGATGGAAAAAAAACAAGTATGAAATGCCCATGATGCTGCAACTGCGCTACCTCTATTAAAGCTGATAAAAACCGAGGCAAATAAAGCAGAAATGCAGTGCTAGTTGAGGACCATTTTCATTTTACACAATACTACGTGTGTCCTAGAGCAATGTGAAAAGCATGATCATGATTCAAAATGCTTCAATAACACTGTAACCTACAAAATGCAGACAGTTGCACAAAGTGAACAAAACACAAATTCCCTTCTATGTTACTCAGAAAGTATTATCTTGTTAGAATTATTAACAGAGAGTGTTTAAAAAAAAAGTAGACCAGGACTCATCCCAGTTGCTGTGTCAATTGCTAAAGTAAAGATGAGGTTGCAAGCTTTTGCTGGCCAGGCTGTCTCCAGTGACCTCCAAGATTTATGGGGGTGCTGCCATAAATAGCCCGTGTAAGCTGTACGCAAGGAAGAATTAAAAGGGTTGTAGTGACAAGATTTCTGTGCGTAAAAAGGCCTAATATGCATCTTATCTGGAGGGCTAGTCACACCCCTTCTGCACAAGACCACAAAAAAACAGTGTTGTGGAAGGTTGCCTAGAGCAATGCTAGTGTTTCAGATAAACCTTCCACTCACCACTTTTTTGGGGTTTTTAGTCTGTTGCCCTATGTGAGAGTGTATGCCCAGAAGTGGGTCCCTTGCTCGCTGTGCCATTGGGAACCAAGCTGCATCTCACTGAGGAGGCACAGCACGGCCAAAACATGTTTGGGGTTGCTTGTGTTTCTGTGTAGGGATGCTCCCCTTGGTGGCAGTACCTGAATGATTTGCAGACAGGCTAAAAAATGGTGGTGTGGAAGATTGACCAGAGCAATGTCAGTGGTTCAGATTAATTCAAGACCTTCCACCCATCACTTTTATTTTGGTCACAGTTATCTGGGCAGCTTGAGGGACAAGCTGGCGCATCCTTCAAAGTCTGAATGAGGGGAGAAGTAGTTGAAGGCGAACCAGGAACGACTGAACTGAAGCAGAATAGTGGCAACCTAATGCTCTTCTAGGGCAGAGAGGCTCCTTTATCTAAAGCCACCTTGTTGAGGAAGATGTTAGGGAGACAGCACAGCAATGATCCACAAATGGTCCCAGCATGGGACAGCTAATCCAGCCAGTATGGCAGGCAGAGAGAGGGTGTAGGGGGGCAGCCCAGCAGTGGATGTTGGAACCAAAGGATAAAGGGGCCACAGTCCAGCCAGTATGGCCAAAATCGGTCCTCGGCATTAGCCCATCTTTGTGGCAATCCCCCAGCAATTTATGGAAGAATCTTTCAGAGGAATGCCCAGGGTCTCCCCTAGATAAGCATACCTTCTCCAAACACACCACCAGACCTTCAAAGGAATTGGCATTCAGCCATATCAGGCTGGCCCATAAATGCCCACATAAGATGTGTATTTTGCTTGTCTGTGGCAGAAAACAAGGATAGGCAGTTTCAGCCACTCTAGATGGTGCAGGGCCTTCTAAACACACTAAGCATACAATCCTAGGAAATAAAAAAAACATTTATCATTTAGAGAGAATACATACCAGTAGTCAACGGGTAAGTAATTAAATGCAAGCAAAACAGTTAGATTAGAGGGAAAAACCACAACCGAGTTCCATCTGTCTTATGAAGTCCAGCCATAAGATATATGGGGCCTTCTACCCCATAAGTCACAAGTCCCACTATGGTTTCTCTGGGGAAGGTATTTCAGAACTGATGAACAGGGCTTTGGTGGTGATTGAAAAGTTCGAAGCAAGGCAAGTACTCCATTCTATCCTATTCCAATATGGCATAAACCGAAGATCCTGTGGGTCCCAAGGCTCTGCTTGGAACAGTGACTGCTGCAGCATGGTAGTCCAGAAGGGAGCTGGCCAGTCCAAGGGTCCCTGGTCCTTTTCGAAAGGCTTCCATGGTGTGGATCCATGAGGGTTTGAGACTGGTTGTTCACACCAGTCAAAGGGTCGAAGCACCAATCGATGAGGCAGAGGAGCAGAGTTTCACTGGGCCAATGACTGGAGTACGTGCTAGTCTGCGGCAGGGGTTGTCCTTCGGTTGTCAGCGGGCTGCTCTTCTTTGTAGAGATCTTGGTTCCAACAATGATCTGTCTAATAGCTGCAGGAGCCATCCTTTTATCCAAGATTCAGGCTGGGCACTAGTTGAAGCCACGCCATTTCTGGTTGCTAGTCACATTTTCGTAGTCATTCGCACTAAATGCAAAAGTGCACTATAAAAATATTACACAAGGAAAAAATCACACAGCTTCCACCAGCTTGTCTTGGGCACGTTGTCAAAGTACCCAAAAAGCCATCGGGTAAAGCATTATAAGGATACAAAGTATACAGACTACATGTCACTGTAAGGAGATGTGTGCAATTGTAAATATACAGGAAGTCCAAATTAGAGTATGTCTCTCAGTGCGGATAGTCTCTCAGTGCTTATGGACTAATGAGTTTCCCCATAAGATTGAGCAAAACAGGCAAAGGAAGTAAAGCAGAAGGCTTTACTGACTGACAAAAATGAAGACTGGGTTCCATCTAAAGTAAGCAAAAAGATTGGGGGTCCCAAAGGAATCTATGGAGGGAAAGTTGTAAAAAGAAAATCTTTCCTCGCATAACAAAATCAATGTGATGGATGCTCGCATAACACATGCAACTTTTGTCACACTAATTGTGGTAGGGGGAATGGTTCACTAAAGTCAAGTTAATGTATTCTATATTTTTGAAAAAGTGTCATGAATGTTTCATTAAAATGCTTATTGTATTTTCTGAAAATAGCTGTTTTAATAGGGTTGTGTATACACTTGCCATGAATTGGGTTCTAAATGATTACACAATGATGTAATCCGGTCCCAGACAATATGATGTTTATGTTCAGAAATCTGCCAGACACTCGGGCCCAACCACTTAGGAAGTGCATTGTGCTGGTCTTGGGCAGAAAACCAGGCTAGTTGTTTAATATTTAATGCACTCTGCATGGTGCAGGGCGTGGCTTAGATGGAGTCCACTTTATCATTGCCTCGTGATTGACACAGAGAAAGGGATGGTCCTAAACAAAATGGCCGGGAGTAGGGCTTAAAGATGTAATAGTACCCCAATTGCTACCAAACTGGCACATTGGGCTACTTCTGTGGTAAAAATGACTGCAGCCCAGCCCATCCCGCAACACACTTATCGGTGACGGAAACCTCATGATATCAAAATGTGGTGCCTAAAATGCACTCCTGACCTAGTACCATACGAAGTCACAAAGGGTTGCAGTGATGGGGGAACATTAGTGGAAGCCTCTTTATCAACAAAAGTAAAGTAAAACATTGTGGTATTTAATCAAAGGCCCCAAACCAACCAAACTGAAAGGGCCCACACAGGAAATGACCTGCAAGCATTCAGAAAACTGCACACTGAAAATCGGCCTATTAAGGTAGACTATGTGGGTGTCTTTCTGCAGTGGAAATACAGAGAAGGCTAAAACCAAAATGTAATCTGAGTGCGGATGGGGAAAATCGCATCACGTTGCTTGCTAACAAATGCAGCATTTTTCACTGAAACTGTCACCCATCAAAAGGTGGTGCACTGTGACAATTCAGAAACAGCCCAGTACTTTCAGCTGTGATCTTAAAAAAGAAGAAAAAATGTTTTTTGTGTGAAAAGAAAGCATAAATCCATTGATGCAAAGTTAACCCCGATCAGTAAAACACACAGTATGTAAAAGAATAAAGGCTGATGTTAGAAAATGCAAAATGTGAGTGCCTTTCAGCCAAGGACAATCTGTGGGTCCCTGGGCGGAATTCGCAAATGGCTTCCCCCAATGCAAGCCTGTTGATTGCATTCCCTACTATTTACAACTGCAATAAAATGTGACCTGCCTGAAGGGTGTTGAAAACCAAGTTTCCCCAGGCCTGCTGTCTCTGAAGGCAGTTCTGTTCAGGCAAATGTTCTAGCCAGTGCTTGACTGGAATGTGGGGAGGGGCATCTGTTTTTCCAAGGCCTCCCAAATTTTTAAGACAGGCGGCCTCCAACTTCAAACAACAAAAATGGTAATCAAAAAATAAACAACTCTGGTCATAGGCTGACCAAGAGGGGCAGATGGCCTGCAGACTGCAGAGCTCCGATTTGCATAACCTGAAGACTTCTTATTAATGTAAAAGGACTAATATAACATATGCAGTTTTCTAAGCAACCATAAGTCGTATGGCCTTCATTTCTGTGTCTTTTTGTGGATAGTTACTAGGCAAGTTTTCTTGAAATAAAATTCATCCACCTGTTATTTAGGGAATTGTAATGACCAGCTAAAAGGTGTTCCTGGCGAACTGGTGGAGGTTAAAATTAGGAATGTGGGCAGTAAATTGCATGTTACTAACAATTATGCTTTTCATAGAAATGGTTGAAAATTAAAAGCCCGTGCAAAATGGTGCGGACATGGCTGTCGTTTTTATTTCATTCCCCATGATTAGTTGAATCAGAACATATATATACACTATGGCAGTGACTAGTTTTGCGCCATAGCTATATTTTGGCAAAGTTGACGTAAGAAAGAAAGGGGAATTTCAAAGAGGAATTGCCCTATGTCTGCTCTAGACTTGTAAACCAATCCTTAGAGAGCCTGTACTTGGGGGTAGAGAGAAGGGCAACTGTCCAATCCTGTTGCGAGAATTCTTGCAGGGCATCATTGAATATTGAAATCTTGATGGTGTCATTACCGGTATGTAAAGTGGATGCACTATGAGATAGGGAGAGAGCTGCTAAAAATAACCATCTGACAGCTGCAAGGAAACGCCAAAGCAGATTGCTGAAATTGCATCTGGGTGTTGTCTTTTGCTGGGGAGGCCTAAAAAAAGCTAACTGGGCCCTATGGTGAAAAGCTGGGGACCATCCTTGAGAGTGGAGTGACCAGTCCACTGCTCTGTCCTCCAAGAGGGTCCTGAAATGCAGCTGGCCTTTCTGAAAATCGGAGGTTTTAAATGTTAATAGAATTGAGCCATTTGAAACGAAAAGGTGGGGGGAGCCTGTTTGCCTTAAATCCTCCCACTTTATAGTGGGGGGCAAAACTGTGTAAATCCTTAGCCTATTTAACTAAAAATATGAATTTAATTAATTCCGCTTTGGCAGAACACTACAGTGTGACTTTTGTTAAAATTTGAAATTAACAAAGCTCATTCCCAGTGTGCACTGAAAACTATAGACTGATTTAATTGGGCAATCCTTCTGTCCAGATTCCCCAACACAGGCCATTAAGTGGAGGGGGTAGAGGAGTCTGAACCAGAATTTTCAAATCGACTTCCCCAACACAGACCTAAGTAGGGAGGGGAGTCTGAAAACCAAACTGCTAAATCACCTTGTGTTTATTTTAAAGCAGAAGTGCGTGTGAAATAATAATTGCCTTATATATTTGTACAAATCTGTAAACCAAAGTGTTAGCCTTTTAAGCGCAAAGGGAAAATCGAAATTGCACAGCATTGGATATGCAATTGATTTTGTTTATTGTCCAGTTTGATTATCTATTGAAGGGAAGGAAATCTGTAGAAAGTAAAGAATTGTGATTTGTTTTTTTCCTAACCAACTTGTGATTTTTTTTTTTGTGTAACAAGAAGTTTAATTGTGAGCCACAACAAAGGTGGCGTTTGTTGTTTTAGTGTTATCTCCATTATCCATCATTCAAATGAATCCAGATACATTTCCTGCGCTCTGGCCTGGTTCTTGGCTTATTGGCAGCTCATTGGGAGGGATCCAAGGGGTATGAAATGAATTGGAGATAAGGCTGAATAAAGAACTGACATTAAACAGTTTGTTGGGTGACACCTTGATTGGGGAGTGAAGGAACTCCCCGTGTTGAGGGTGGCCTCTCAATAAACTGTTACAAATTGGGGGCTCGTGGCCGGCATACAGCTGGCTATTTTTGACTCGTGATGAGTGCATTGTGACAGATTATTCAATTTGATGCAATTGCATTAAGGTGGAGGTAAAGTCATCTTTAGTTTGTGAAAGTGCTGTAAGGACTTTACCCCTGAGTTCCAGGTAGGTGTATAGGTTATTAGTAAAATGAAGATTGAGTAAGAATTTATTTTTGATTTGACATTGTGAGTGGAAATTAAGCGGGGACAGGATCCGCCTCTGCGCAAAGGAAATTCTACAAAAATTGCAAAACTGAATTTTTTTTAAATGAAGACATTTGAATTGGACAATGACAGAAGACACTTCCTTACTAAGCTGTTCATTCATGGGGAGTGGTCAGAGGCGGGGGAAGGGAGCTGGCAAGCTAAAATTATGCAAGATGTTACATCAGAAGGAATTGATATCTAGTGTGAAAGGTGGGTTATGGCACAAGGCATTAGAGGCATTGTATATGACCCGAAATGCTCAAGAAGAACTGGGTCAAAAGGCTCAGCTCACAGCTTATCTATACGTCCACTTACAATTAGTGGAAGAGCAAGTGCAGAAGAGTGAGGCCTGTGCGCAGAGTCAAACTGAGATTATAAATGAGGCGCAGAAAGTTCTTAGAAAATTAAGCACAGCAGGGCTGTAATTTCGAGTTAAAAAAAGAAAGCCTCATGGAACAATTAGGAAATGAGTTAAAAAAACTGCAGCAAGAGTGCAGAGCGTGAAACAGTTTCCTTTACTGCAAGAGGCACGTAAAGGGTGTGTGGAAAATGTGAGCACACTGCAACGTAAGGTCAATGATCAGACCACTTATAATAGAGGGCTTTTAGATGATCTTATGGCCTTTCAATTACAAGTAAATGAGTTGTGAAATGAAAATAGTCAGTTAATTATAAAAGGGGTTGATTCCCAAAATTACTTTCATCAGATTGAACAGAAGGTACATACTTTAAAACAGAAAATCCAACTGGAGAAGTAAAAAGACTTTGCACAGGAGGTGTATCAGTTGAAAATGGATGCAGAAAAGAGTTAGTCATGTTCTCAGGAACCGACTGGAAATGAGCAAAACAAAATTGGAACGCGTGGAGCGTGTGAGGCAAGCGGAAGCTGACCTGTTACAGGCAGTGCAGTATAGAAGTGTGCAAGAGAAAGATTTGATATTTTGAAAGCAAACCGCTTTGAATATGCGCGCACAATGCAGGCCTCACAAAACGAAAATTGAAATCAATGAATTGAAAGATCGATTAATGGCCCAGAGTAAAGTGCTTCAGGATAATCAGGGCCTGGTGTCAGAGTTAAAAAGCCAGCTCATTGAAAACCAGCTGTAATCAAACACGCCACAAGGATCTGTGCGGTCTAGAAGCCCACTGAGAGTAAAAAAAAAAAAAACGTTAATCAAACCCCCAAGCCATCTAAATCCAACACCCATGCAGCTGTGAGTGCCAGAGGTATAACCTACCCCTCCATTTCATCAGGAGATGGGGTGGGGGGACCTAAAAATACTCCTTCTGCCAACAAGCAGAATGAAAGGCAGAGGAGACCCACAGACCCAGCCCAATCAAAGAGTAGTCAAGCAGGCTTTCCAACCAATGGTCCCTATGAAGCTGCCACCTATGTAAGCCTTAGGTACAGGGTTACCAAACCAATCCTGGGGTATATAGACACTCCCCTGGCCCAAGGGGGGACCACTAAGGTAGGTACTGCCCCAGGAAACATCCCCCAAACTTTCCTCAGGAGAGTAGTATCACTCCACCTCCAAACCTGAACTTTTTCCACAGATATCCCCCGAACCAGAACTTTCAAAATAATCCTGCTCTCTCTCTCCCCGATTCCAGGACATTAGATCACTGAACCTGGGAGAAGGAGATTCATTTTTGATGATGTTGACCTGGATAGCAGGTTTGAGGACGTGGTACTTGACTCTGAACACAACCTCTTCCCTCCTGATGTCACAGGTCACCTCTTCCACCCCATAGGGACGGGAAGAGTACACCATGAAATTCCCCTCATGCCTAGTAAAAATCCTTTCTGGAGGAATATCATTGTTGATGTTGAAACGGTCCTTTGGGATTCGTCGCATGATTTAATTACCTACATCAATAGAATAATGTTGGGCAGGCATCAACTGCCATTGCAATAAAGGTGTCTGCGCCTAAAATGATAGTCTGAGGGTCACTGTTATCCACCAATATTCAAATGGTGTCGGGGTCTAGGTCTACTAGAGGTGTCAGATTTAAATACAAAGCTTGTTGGAGATGGGAATTTAAATGTATGTAGGCTTATTGATGTTTGAGGTTCTGCCCTCCCTTAATTTTGAGGGGAATGGTAAATTGACACACCTGTTCTGGGATGGTAACCTTCTCACACCTAAACTTCAACCGCATAAGGCAGCAATTGAGCTGACCAGAATGCTTTTTCAGTGATGTCAAACCCCACCGCAGTCGGGACCAGGAATTATTATTATTATTATTATTATTATTATTATTATTATGTGCAAAACTATGGTGCACATTGATTGAGAATGTCACTGCCCAGATAAAAGGTGGAAGGGACAGCTCTCACAACCCAACAATTATGTTCTATGCTTTTTGTTGACAATGGAAATTTTTAGCATACACCTGCTAGGCAGGAGATGTTTGGAATTTGGGGTTTCCAGACCTACTTCATTTGTCAATGAATTTAAATGTGGGAATGGTCTGATCTTTTGCCTTCCATTACTCAGGCCTGTGGCGAGAACCGGCTCCCCATCCCCTCATTTAACTGAATGGGGAATAACAACTGTTTACCCTTTTTATGAATGTCAGTCAGACTTTGAGCGGGTTCTTCCTTGTCTGGCTTCACGCGCCTCAAGGTTTCTTCTGATTTAGGACTGCTGTAAACATTAGGGTGTTCCCTTCCAGTGTGGATTGCCACAAACTTAAAACTGAGAGGAAGGTTGATTTTCAAGAATGAAGAAGGGATCCCATCACCAGTTTGTTCACCTACAGAGATGACAGTGATGTCGGGGACTTAGTTATTCTTGAAACCACAGAACAGTTTATCATGCCATGCTCTTTCTGGAGAGGGGCGTCTGCTACCTTTTTTGAATTTTTATGCAAGGAACTTGGGGTTGGTCACCCTGATTTGGTGACCCTGAGGGGGAACCCAGACGTGGACTCCCTGCTTACTGTGCTCAGAGAGGCACAGCTCCACCTCACTGATGAGGCCACCAAGGCTGATAAATGTGTATGGGGTTGCTGTTGGTACTCTTGTTCAGAAGGAAATTGACACAGCAATTTGGTGCTGGACTGCCCATGTGGGTGAACCAAAGACTGATATGCAAATGTATATTTCCCATCTGTGAAAGGTACAGTGAGCAAAAAGCGATGGCTGTGAACTCTCAGGTCATCATGCCATGCTCTTTCTGGAGAGGGGCGCCTGCTACCTTTTTTGAGTTATTCTTGAAATGGAATTCTACTTTCTCAAAGTCGATCAATTAAATGACGGGTACCATTCATGTTTACATAATTGGCACTCATTTTTTTTATTTTATAGGCTGGTTGGTCAGGGTCCAGAGGACCTTGTTTACACAGTCGATCAGAGGTGATATCCTCTGCAGGAGATCGTTCCCCAGTAAATGAGGTGTGCACTCTGGAGTCACTACTATCACTCACTGTTTAAGGCGATGTCGCCCAGTTTTTATTTCCAGGCCTACAGTCCCTTCAACGGAAATGTCATTCCTGTTGGAATTGTGGAGTTGTCTGGAAAGTGGTGTGAGGAGAATTTGGTGGCCCTCCCCCTGTCCTGAGTTCAGCTGGTCAAAGGCCTTATTGGACAGGAGGGTGGCTTGAGATCCAGTGTCCACCAGAGCTGATAATTCACACTGACGTTGCACCCGTTACCGGTGTATAAAATCTGCCTTCTTTCTCCTCGAGGGTGCAAAGAATGTGTGAGTTATTTGCCAGCCCGGTGATCATTTTCTTACTTTTGAACTTCGACACTGTGTGATCTTGGCAATTTTCCGTGTCAGCGTTTGGGAATCTGTAACTAGAATGTTGCAAATAACAATGGGTGGATTTGGGGAAACCTCCCCCCCCCCCCCCCCCAATTTCTTGCTGTCCCCTTTTAGCTGAAGGCAGTTCTCAGAACCTGCGTGGGGGAAATACACCTCCATTTCTATTATATCTTTTGGGGGTTGAATAGTTTCTTGTTTGGGTTTGGTCTCCATACTTACTCTGTCCCCTGTTCCTGAAAGAGAAGATTTCCTCTTGGGCCTCTCTTTCAAATGGGATAATCTTGATCTCCTCAAAGTGGGTTCTTCTTTGGCTTCTTCTACTTACCCCTTGCTCTTTGGGTTCCAACTTTCCGGGGGTAGAAGAGTCACTTTCAGGCTGAAGGGTTACTAGGGGTTCTGTCTGGGAAAGAATGGGAGCTTCCTCTAGGGCTTGGCATCTCCCCTCTATCTGGGCCCCTTCTTCAGTTCAGGAACCTGTGGTTTGTCGTAGGTTACCTTCCATCACCCCCCACCTCTGAGGCAGGGTTGGACTGAGCCATCAGCATGCGCCCCAGGTAGTCATTTGCTGGACCTACCGCTCCAGCTGCAAGACCTCTCTGGGTTATAGGGAAGTCTCGAGTCCTTTCACTGCTCTTCTTCGGGAGTAGCTCTGGTACTAGAAATCTAGAAATTCCCCCCCATCATTTTCCATCCTGAAGACCAATTGTTTCAGGTACTGGATGTATCCTTGAGCCTTTCGCTAAGTTTGTTGACACTTTTCTAAAACCATTTGTTAAGGAAATGCCATCTTTTATACAAGACACCAAAGCAGTAATACATTTAATTGAAGATCTTCCATTTGATAGACCTTTGGAATTACTTGTTGGCTTTGATATTGTCTCCTTGTACACCAAAATACCTCAAACTGCCACATTAGATATGGTAGAAGAACTACTACTGAGTAGAAGACAGGAAGGATATACTCCTATTCCTTTATACTCTGGTGCACATAGATGGCCCTGACTGAAAATTACTTTATTTTCAATGTCTTTTTCACCAAATACATGGTTCTGCCATGGGGTCTGCAATAGCCCTGTCACTTGCTAATTTATATGTGGAGAGTATGGAGAGGAGAGCCATGTGATGATATCAGACAATAATCCATTTAAACACCAGATTAGATTGTGCAAAAGGTACATCGATGATGTCCTAGTAATTTGGCAAGGTGATAACCCAGACTTGAAACTTTTTTTGAATTGCTAAACCAGCAGAATTCATATCTTAAATGTACCAAAAATTGTAATTACTTTTTTATATTAATTCTTTGGACCATACTATCTTTGTGGATGGAATGAGTGGTAGGCTAAAAGTTAAGCCATTCCACAAAGCCACTCATAATCACTCTCTCCAATGCTTTGATGTACTTTTCATCCAAAGTACACGAGAGAGAATTTACCAGTCGGACAATTTTTACATCTGAAGCAGACCAGTACCAATAAGGAGCATTTTGAAAAAGAGGCCACACAGTTGAATGACAATTTGTAAGACGAGCCTGGAAAAGAGCAGCAAATAACAATAGAGAAGAAAACTCAATAAAGAAGTGTTAAATATAAATGATCACATCACGTTTGATAACATCTATAATGTGTTATCTAACCAAGTACAAAAGATTATCCTATCTGTAAGAATTGCCATTTCTTGACAAAGGGTGACAATACTCTAACACAACCAAGATGCACATTTAAAAGATGCAGGAATCTTAAAGAGTTGGTAACACGTAATGATGTCTACATTAAACAAAAATAATAGAAAGGACATTAACAGAAACATGGGGTTTACCCAAATTGACAGGACACAGGCCTTGTGGCAGATGTAAGTGTTGTGGACAAACAATTAGACGACTGGAAGTCGATATAGGCTTAAAGAAGCCTTGGAAACAATTGAACCTCACAAATGTTAACACTAGTTGGACACTAGTGTACGTAATATGGTGCACATGTAAGAAAATTTACATTGGAAAAACTGAAAGAAAAGTGAAATTAAGAATTACAGAGCACAAAAATTGTATCTGCAATGGCACATTGATGGCTCCATTGGTAGTGCAATTTAAAGCTGTAGGACATGACAGTGATGAACGAAGGTGGTCTATTCTAGTGAAATTGAATGCAGATGGGAGTAAGAGGACACTCTCTCGGATAGAAACCCATCTAATTCACCTTACCCGGAGCCACGCAGTAGGCATGAATGAGATTATCGATTGCCATCTAACAAACTAATATAGTGGACTAATATGGGCCTTATTCAAGACGAGTTCTAACACCATGATGGGTTACCGAATATGGCAGTACGAACATATTTAACGAGCTGAATCTTAGTCACCCTATAGTCATCATTTATGTGGTCCGACCTGATTCATATATTACTCAACCTATTATGGTCTGTTTCCTTGTCTTTCCTGTTAATTAGAGTGACTATTAAAAGTAAATTATATTGCATCTGTATGTCCATCTATCCCATTTACATGTTGACTAGACTAAGATGGCCAACTTATAATAGAGGGTTAACCATAGAGTCTAAGAGGGGCACAATAGTCGAGACTATAGAATTTCTGCCAAATACACACAAGTCCCACCTACGTGGCCGACCCAAACCAAAGAATGATGCAGTTGGATACACTGCTGTTCCTTTCTTGAGGTTAGCATTTTTTTTACATCCGGAGGCATTTTATGCAAGGTCAACATTGCATTAGTTGATTGCATATACCTACACTGGGTACATTGATAACCAGCTGCAATAATGTGTTGTTTAAAACACGCAGACAGCAGCCAGGCTGTGCGTTGTTGTAAACATATGTATGCACAACCAACAACTAGTCACTCGCAGTTTACCGAGTATTCATCCGCCTTTTTTTTTTTTTCTTTCAGCTGCATCATTTTGAGAGACGGAATAAACAAGTCAATAAGGGGACGCTGCAGCAAGTTAAATACTAAGACTACTAAGTAGTGGCTATTCAATTCATGTTGTGCAACATAACTATTGGTTCTTCGATGAATGACCAATTACCAGCACCCACATTGCTCCCGATTGACTTGACTTATATGTAAGATACCTCATTTATTGACTGAGTGACGGAATACAGACAGCCAGAATCTCGAAGGGTGAATAACACGTGATGAATGACTATTAAGAGATTGCTCTTTATTTTATACCATCTGAGATGAAGCTTTGCAGGGTAAAGGATCTTACTGAACTATGATGTTGTGGTTTTCATGAATGATTTTCCGTTCATTGGCTTACCAGACTTATTTTTGCTATAGCCTGAGGTAGACCTACATATTTCCCATAATCGGTGATCGGTACTCCGTCCTACGAATTGTTTGAGACGGTTAACCTAACTGCAATACTAATAGCTGTTTATTATGTGTTTTTATTTTTTTGTGATGGTGGGAATGAAACCAGAACATACGGTTGTATTCGGTCTGAGGTCAACAGAGTCTACTAATGAGCATCTCTGTGAGACCAGTCTAGATATTTGTTACGCTCATCTGATATCCCCGGGGGCGTCTGGACGGCTCTGAGATCTGGAACCCTGGATGCGTGGTTGCCTGGTGCTGAATAATCATCTTAGTTATTTGTAGGGTGAGCTATCCGTCCTGCGTTTCTTGTGCAGGGGCACTTGACGTTCGTTGGCGAGCTGCCCGAGTTGCTTCACTGGTGCAGTATGCCTTCCCTGGGCCCAGTCCTGCTGTGGCCCCCGAATCTGCTGATAGGCAGGTAGGTCTGTTAATTGTAAGTCTTTGTTCTGTTTATGGTGGGAATTTGTTAAAGTCGATTTCATTAGGCCAGTGATTTGCTCCTCTAGACGAAACAAGTACATGTTGACTGTGACCTGCTTGTTCACCAACTGGGTAGAATGCCTTCCAACCCAGAATTGTAAGGTGGAGACAGACATGTTCTCTCGTTTCGACCTCCCAGAAAGGATTGAGCCGTATCAAGGAAGTCATTTTACCAGTGAGGTAATGGCAAAGATGTGGGAGATTCTGGGGTAAAAAGAAAACTCCATCGCCTACCACCTGGCCTCAAGTGGGGGGGATGTGGGAGGTAGAGAGATACAACAAGACAATTGTGAGTATCTTAAAGAAGTTTGTGACAGACTCTGGACCCAGTTGGGACATCCAATTACCGCTTGTCTTGATGGCTATTAGGTCAATACTGTCTTCTGCTACAAAGATGTCTCCATTTCAGCATATGGCCGGATATAAAATGGTGTTACTCCGCATCTGTTCTACAGAATTCAAGAGCAGACCCTGATAAATGCGTCCACTACTCATGAGTACATTGAAAATTTAAGGAAGCTTTTGCTTATACTCAGCATAATTTAGAAAAGTCGGGTCGGCTGAAGGAATGAAGACCTTTTACGATCTAAAGACCACCAATAAAGAGCATGAAGTAGGGGACAAGTTTTACCTGTACAAATTTCAAATGAATACAACCAAGGAGCATAAACCTCTTCTGTCTTGGCATGGTGCCTTGGAGATTGTGGATAAAATATCACCTTTTGCCTACAAGATCTGCATCCCAAAAGGAGAACAGACAGAAGAAAAATGCACCCACATCAATCCGTTGGAAAGTTGTCATCCCAGATAAGCTTTACAACTGATTGAGGAGCCAAATGAAATTCGAGCAGAGGAACCATCTGAGGAATGTAAAGGAAAGATGAAAAGTCAGATGGAAGAATATAAATATATATATCAGCACAGGACATCAGCAGATTTCTGGATCGCACGCATCACTATAGCCCAAACAGACAAAAAAATAAGTGTTTAAAGTATGTTTGTCCTAATGTCCCCACATGAGATCAGCACAGCAATGCGTTTCGTGCCTCGTCTGGGCACTTTATCACACATATATTACACCCACGGGGAGTAATTGGCTTGGTGCTCATTGTAAAGAAAATAAATAAGGTTTTGTGAAATGGTTAAAATGTCTTCTGTTATAATTGTTTTTGTCAATTGTATGTAAATCTACCGGTGGAAATATGTTGTGTAAAAAGTACTGAACCTCCTTTTTTTTTTTCTTCTATTTAATTGCCTTCACTTCCAGCCTGGAGGCAAGAGGGGAGTATGGGAAAAACCCCAGGGACCCCCGGAAGAAAAAAGGAAAGGGGGGCTGTGCTACACCCATCAACCCAAAGACTGAAGTAAAGTCCGGAGTGTCCACTCCTTAGTAAAGGAAATTGAGCCGGACAAACTCCAATAGAAAGAATATAAGAAAAAAAGGGGACCTTGGATGAAGCCTCACTCAGCCCTGCTCTTCCCCACAAAGAATCATGGAAGAATCGGGGGGGGGGGGATGGGCCCATATGGGGTTTAATGAAAGGCCCCAAACGAAATTAAGGGCTCACTGGGGAAATGACCTGCCAGCATTCAGAAACCTGCATGCTGAAAATGGGCCTATTTAGACAGACTGTGTGGGTCTTTCTGCAGTGGAAATCCAGAGAACTCTCAAACAAAAATGTAATCCGAGTGCAACAGAGACGTCATTTCACTGAAATGCCAGGGGTAGCAGAAGTGACATCACATGGCCCTTAACCTCTGATGACATCACAGAAAAAGATGTAATCTGACCCCACCCCGAAGTGACATAGGAAGCGATGGGACATAACCTTTCACCCCTTAACAAAACAGGAAGTGGCATCACATAGCATTGTTCCTAAGTACACTATGAAAAATGTGGTTACGATATCACTGTAATGTGATGGATCACCATATGTATTGTTAATATCAGTGTGCATAATCCCATATTACCAAATTACTGTGAATGCAAGCAGACGTCCAAGGCCAAATGATAATGATGTGGTATTATATAACACTTACCCTTACACACTTTATATAAAACAAATATACATACAATATCACCCAACCTGTGTTGGTACTCGTGTATCAACCTCAGAAGGATGAAGGGCTGAGTTGGCCTTGTCGGGGTTCTAACTGGCAAACTGCCTATCACACACAAACATCGCTCCAGCAAGTGATCAACCCGCTGAGCTATCTTACCGGCTATAGCTATCTTACCGGCTATAGTAAAATGTGCCATTACATGTCAATGTTCTCAAAGTCAGAAAGCAAATTACACTCTGTAGTGGATACCAGTAAACCGGTAACAGATTTAACAGAAGGCCAGTACATCTGCAGGTCTGGTGCAAAGTTGGCCACATGTCAAGCCTGCTTGGATCTACTTTTCAGACTTCAGAGGTTTGCTTCACATGGCATCCCATACTATGGGCACTCCTTACTTCATACATCTAAACAAGCCTCCTGATCAGCATGCCAGGGAGATAGGAAAGCTAGACACACTACAACAAAGCATTCATTGTTGTACAATGAAATCAGGAGCCACCTTATGTGCTATGGTCAAATATTTCTACACTTTACACAATCTTTTAGGCACAAGGATTTTGTCAAGTGACCAAGGACACAGAGATGGAATGTCTTGGGATGATCATAAGAGAGACAACAGCAGAAAAAAACATGCTATAACTGCAACTTGCAAAAAAGCAAAATCCATAGTTCGAAATTAATGCTTATTTTTTTATTTTCTATTATTTAAAGTGCATTAGCCAAAATTTGACTTAACACATTTCACACACAATATATTACATAAACAATAAAAACAGACATTTGCAGTTTTTAAGTACACATATCTCATAATAAAAGAAAAAAGAAAAAATAAAATGAAATGAGAAAAAAAACTCTAACCAACAAATTTTACAAGAAGAGGATTCAAGTTGTTACTAGCTTCCATTCCTTTAAGACTCTACCCACTTCAATTGATAAAGCCATCTCATTGCCAGACAATAACCTCGCCCAAAAATTAATCATCAGTATTTAAATGGGACTTATTATGAACAAATCTGCCAAAAGAACTGGCCCTGAACCTCCAAGTCCCTGAGCACTTAGAGAGTAAATGCTTAGTAGTCTGAACTTCCATAGTTAAGCATCTATCACATATTGGAGCAGTGCCACCTTCTTTATCCCTTGTAGCAAGTAATTCCAGGGTAGGGAGTAAATTTAAACGAAATCTCAAAAAAGCAGATCTAAACCAAAAACTAGGGGACTTCTTGAGATAAGCCGGGAAGAACGATAGACGCTTGTCTGAAAGTGTAAGGGAGGCTGATCTTTTAGTTCTCCACATCTCATCAATCGTATATTTAAATTAATGCTTATTCTACTCTAAATGCTTTTTGGACGTTTTTGTCTGCATTGTGAACTTTAGCTGTTTAAGAATAGACTAAATCAGTAACTCGCCCCGTGAAGTGTGCCTGAAATAAACCTTTAATGAGTCTAGCAATTATTGTATAGAATTCCAGAAAGATTTGTTATTCCTATTCTTTCTTATTTAGGGTGAAAGCTCAAAGTGGTACACTTGTGAAACTCCCTGTTTTTTTTAAAGAGGCAGGAACAAGAAAGTCAGCCACTCCAGAAACCGAGCCATATGTGCTGGCCCCAGCCCAGGAGCTTCCATTTAGGGTAGCAAGGGAGACCACAGGGGTAGTAAGGGAGACCTCAGGGGTTGCCAGTTCAACCCCTGACAACCCCTAAATGATGCCTCTGGAGTGCAGATGTGGGAAAAGCACATCACATTGCGGGCTGAGAAATAAAAGCAGTATTTTTCACTGAAACTGTCACTCATCAAAAGGTGGTGCACTGGGACAATTTAGACCCACCTTTCAGCATAAAATCTAATGGCAGATAATTAAAAGTGTATTTTATTAATGACTGAAACAGCCCTGCACTTTCCACTGTCATTTAAAAAAATAAAAATAACAATGCCTTGTGAAAAGAGAAAAAAATGCATTGATGCAAAAGCAAATTGAACCCCGATCAGTAAAACAAACAGTATGTCAAAGAATAAAGGCTGATGCTAGAAAATGCAATATGTGAGTTCCTTTCAACCAAGGACAATTGGTGGGTCTCTGGGCAGAATTTGCAAATGGCTTCCCCCCACTGCAAGCCTGGTTCGCGCATCCCCACTATTTACAACTACAATTAAATGTGCAAAAAATAGTTATACGGCGCCCCTTTGCGAGAACAAACACAGCAAAATTACCTGTTCTTTGAGAAGGTACCCATTTGAGAGTCCGCAGCCACACTTTAGCTCACTGTACCTTTCACAGAAGTGGAAATATCCATTTGCATATCAGTCTTTGTCCAGTCTACATGGGCAGTCCAGCACCGAAATGCTATGGCAATTCTCTTCTGATCAAGAGGACCAACAGCAACCCCTGTGTGGCTGTGGACTCTAGAGTGGGTACCTTCCCAAAGAACCGATCATTTAGCCGTGTTCGATCTTGCAGAGGGGCGCCTATGACTATTTTTTGCAATAAAATGTGGCTTGTCTGAAGGGTGTTGAAAACCAAGTTTCCCACGATTTGTCTCTGACGGCAGTACTATAAAGGCCAAATGTTCTAGCCAGTGCATGACTGAAATGTGTGGAGGGGGATCTGTGTTGTCAAGGCCTCCCAAGTGTTTAAGACTGGCAGCAACCAACTTCAAACAACAAAGAGGCTAATGGAAAAAAAATCTCTGGTAACAGGGTGGCCAAGAGGGGCAAACGGCCTGGAGACTGCGGAGCTCCAATTTGTATACCGTGAACATTTCCTATTAATTTAAAAGAACTATTATAACGTATGCAGTTTTCTCAGCAACCATAATATGTACAGCCTTGATTTCTGTCATTTTTTTTTTTAGATAATTTCCTGGCGATTTTGTTGAAATAAAATTAATCCACCTGCGATTTAGGGAATTGTAATGACCAGCTAAAAGGTGTTTCTGGCTGCTCTGAACATGTTCTGACTTTGAGAGTTGGCGAACTGGTGGAGGGTAAAATTAGGAATGTGGGAAGAAATTGCATGCTCCCAATGATTGTGCTTTTGTGAAAAGAGCGGAAAATTGCCAAACTCACATGCAAAATGGTGCGGACCCTGCTGTCATTTTATATCATTCCCCATGATTAGCTGAATTGGATAATATATACATTATGACAGTTAATAGTAAATCACAAAGTTTTGCCACATGGCTACTTTTTGGCTAAAGTTGACAAGGAAAAATGTGGATTTTCAAAGAGGAATTGCCATATATCTGCTCTAGACTCCTAAACAAATCCTTAGAGAGAGGCTGGACTTTGGGATAGGGAGATGGGTAACCCTCCAATCCTAGTTGCGAGAATTCTTGCAGGGCACAGCCCAATATTGAAATCTTGATGGTGTCATCACTGGTATATAAAGTGGATGCACTATGAGATGGGAAGAGAGCTGCTATAAATGACCATCCTACTGCTGCAAGGAAACACCAAAGGAGATTGCTGAAATTGCATCTGGGTGGAACTATCTATTGCTGGGGAGGCCTAAAAAAGCTGACTGAGCCCTATGGTGAAAAGCTGGGGACTATCCTAGAGAGTGGAGTGGGGGCTATCCTTGAGAGTGGAGTGACCTGCAAAAATCGAAATTGCACAGCATTGCATATGTAGTTGATTGTGTTAATTTGCCAGTTTGATTCTCTATAGAAAGTAATAATAAAAAGTTGTGATTTGTGTTTTTCCCAACCAACTTGCGATTTATTTGTGTAACAAGTTTAATTGTGAGCCACAAAGAAGGTGGCGTGTGTCGTTTTAGTGTGATCACCATTATCTATCATTTAAATAAATCCAAATATTTTTCCTGTGCAACTGCCTGGTTCTTGGCTCATTGGTAGCTCATTGGGAGTGATCAAAGTGGTGAGATGAATTGGAGATAGGGCTGAATAAAGAACTGACATTAAACAGTTTGTTGGGGAGGGAAGGAACTCCCTGTGTTGAGAGTGGCCTCTCAAACCATTACAAGATCCAGAAAATAGGAGGGCAAAAGCAAAATGTGTACAGACCCAATAAAGGGATGAGAGAACCCCAAAAAATGTAATTGTGTCCTGTGTGTTGATCCTCCCCTCCCCCCTTCTGAATCTCACAACAAAACTGGCTGTGGTTGGAATCCTACTCCTAGTTGTCCCATTGTTTAGTTCCACTCTCCTTGTGACACTGCACCCTTTGTAGGAAAAATGGCAAATGCATGTCTTCACACTGCAGAATTGGAGATTTCTGGACATTTCCAGAGTTCCATGAAATTTGCATTTGCTGGGAAGTGCATGCTGGGAGCTATTCAGATCCAGCTTGAAGCCTAGAAGAGCCTCATTAACTTAATGCCACAACTCCCAGGAGGTACCTTTTTGGCTCCATAAACCTACTGATGCTATACAAATATTCCTATGTGACATTTACTTTGTTTGGCAATGTGTATGAAGGCGCATTAGTGCACTTCTACAAGACTGTAAAAGCATAATGGTTCATACATAAAGGATACATAGTTCTAATGTGCTTCTTGTGGACATGAGAGTTTCAGCACGCTGTGTACTAACTCCTTGCTCCCCAGAATGAGTGCCTGCTTTCTGGGTGAGGCCTTCTACCCAAAGGCTGCTTTTAGTTCCCTCCAATAAAATCTTTTGATCCTGAATTTGCCTTGGTGAAACTTAGACTTTCAATCTGTTCTGCCAAGGCAAGAGGCCGGAATCCTAGCTGCAAACTGATCCATTCAGTGATGGACCTTGTGCCACAAGTGTGTACAGTGAAATTGGTGTGCTTGTAGAAGTGTGCACGGTATTGATTAAGTACTCCATGCTACGAATATACACGCACAACCAAACTTTTTATACCCAAAGTGAAGGGTGAGCTTTAACTGTAATAAGTGTGGAAAAGTTAATGGTAATCCTAAACCAAAATTGCGAGGCCGTAATGCAGAAGTAAGTAGAGCTTTTTTTCTGTATTCCAGATACACTGAGTGTTTCAAAAGAGAGCTGCCTGCTGACTGCACACACGGTATGGGGAGCTCTCAGAGGTAACTTTCATTACTGTTGCCCTCTTCAGTGACCTAGGGGGTATTAAAACATGCTACTGCCGGTTTTGGGATCAGTAGGGAGGCATCATCTGAGGGGTTGATGCACTTAAGGCAGTGATTAGTTTGAGGGTTATTGTGGAGACATGACGCAGTGGAGACAGCTGGGGGCTAGTCTTTTACGCACAGGGGACCTAGATGATTATAGGTCTATGGTGAGAGAACAGAGACATTGTTGTAGTGGTGATATGCTATGGGCTCAAGATGCCAAATGAGAATTGTAGGGATGTGGTTTGGGTTTGAGGATTATAGGAAACTGAGGGGTGATGTGTGCTTCGGATGAGTGGAAGATAGTGTTGGCATGATGTGGACCCCCCCTGTTTTTTGCATAATTTAACTAACTTGGGGTCTCACCCTAAATTACTAGGGGAATCTAGATGTGGACCCCTTGCTCACTATTCTCAGAGAGGCACAGCTCCACCCTACTAATGAGGTCCAACCAGACCGAAACACATGTCTGGGGTTGCTGTTTGTACTCTTGTCGAGAGGAGAATTGCCAAGCATTTTGGTGCTGGACTGCCGCAGGGCAGGACAACGACTGATATGTCTTGGATATTTCTCCTCTCTGAAAGGTAGTGGGCTAAAGGATCTGGGTAAGGCTCTCGTAACTGGGACTAATGTCTGGCAGAGGGACTTCCCAGGACCCCCCCCCCAAGTTTTTTGCATGATGTGATATTGGCATGAAAAGCGTTAGATATGTTTGTGTTCTAAGAGATGCATTACTGGGGTGTTCTGTTGCTGAGTAGTTAATGACAATACATAGATAGTGTTTGGGGGCTGATGTGGTCTAGGCATAACATTGATATCTAATGCAGCCTTTTTGCTTTTGCAGGTTTGGAAACCTTTAGCCAGCTGTTGTGGAGAGCACCGGATGGTGCGGTGAGTTTGACAGATGGGCATAGAACATGAGGCTCTGACTGGCCCATCACTGTTTGCCAAAGGATGTTAATTCCTCTGTTCTTGCCTCTGTGAATATGGAGCTTGGATCACAATCGCCATTTTGGCATCCTACCTGAATTTGTAACACAACACCCTTGTGTGTATGCATGTTAATTATAAAGTAGAAACCTAGTTGGAGAGCAGCGTAATTGGGAACTTTGTAGAAAGGGGCTGTAAGATTGCTTGATGGAGAAAGACCAATGTCCGTATTACATTCTTATGATATGGGGATTACACACGTCTTGTCAAATGTTTTTATATATAGACCAAGTGCATTTTTAAACCCAGTCTCTTGTGCTTGCTGAGTAAACATTGCTCTAATTAAGGATCAAAATCGCACGAGGTGTGGAAAAAAAAATCATAGGGCCTCATTACGAGTTTAATGTTATTTCGACAGTAAATCTGTTGAATTACCGCCATACTAGTTTACTGTTATCGCCACTTGGTCCCGTGGGGTTAACTCAGAATTACAAGTGGTGGCAGGGTGATAATTCCCATTCTTGGAGTCCATGGGGATTTCGGCAGAATTACTGCGAGCTGTAATTCCACCAATATTTGGCCCTAAAGTGGCAGATTTATCTCCAGCATGATGCTGGAGGAAAATCCTCCACTTTAAGGTCAAACCTATAGTTGGGGTGCAATTAAAAACGGCAGTAATTCCGTTACTGCCCAACAAAACTGTCTGTAATTTGACTACTCATTTTTTTTTTCCTGCACAACCAAACTTGCAAGGAGGCCCATGAGGTCTTCAGGAAAAAACATTTTATGTTCCATACCTGTGGAAGAATGTATCTAGCAACTCTCAGATGTGACCCAGTTGTGGTGTGTTGTCCCGGAAAAATATAATCAATTGTTCCGAATTCCTGTATATTCTTTCGCGCTTGCGACTTATTCAATTGAGTTACCAGCCTTTCGGCACTGATCCATGTTGTCAGTCCCTGACAACAATTGATTATATTTTTATGGCAACCTAGCTATTTGATGCTTGGGCAAACAAAAGAATACTTAAGCCTCAGAGGAAGAGCTTAGGCTCGAAACACGTGTCAGGCTGACTCTCAAGTGAATAAAACATATGCATTTATGCATGAAACTCTTGACGATTGGTGCAGTGTGATTGTATACTTGTTTATACATAGTCTTAATCTGGCTTTGGGCACAACTGTGTATGCCCCAACGATGGGGAAAGGTTATGAAAGTGAAGCAGGGGCCTAGATAACAAAGTGTTTGGTTTCATATTGATTATGGTCTGGGTACAGTGCTTAAGTCAACCCTCTTGGTTGGTCCTCCTTTTGTCACTCTGTTGATTTTGCAGAAGGGATGACCACTGCATGCCTATTTTTCTTAAACTGTCAAATAGTATAAATATTTGGCTCTTTTCTGCCGTTTCACATTATGCCAGATGCATCATTGGTTGAGGACCAGATGTGCTGAACTTCATTTGCCAGCCTTTGTCGTTGGTTGATGTTGTTTAGGTTTTACCTCTGGCCCTTAATGGTGTAGGGGACACTTCTTTGATCAGTATGCTGACTGGCAATTTTGTGTTATGCAGGTTCAGTTTTCACTGCTCAACTATAATTGCGTTTGGTTCTGCAAGCTAGCATTCCCAGTCACTCCTAAGTATTTAGTACATTTCAGAGAGGCAATATGCTCTAGTGGGGTTGTGACTCTGGAACATGTTGCAGATGGCACAAGAATTACTTTGAGTCTCAAGGACAGGCAAATGGTTTTTATTAGAATCTTTGTGGGTCCTATGGCCGTCACTTGCTCTCTAGCCTAGTGTCAAACCTCCCCCAGGCGCCCGTAACCCCTTGGTATTTCTACTGAAGGTCAGCCCCTACTGTCTGAAGATGGCTTCTACCAGTTTAACCTAAAAGCTGGCTGTCTGAACTCCCTCAGGGACTTCCAAACTGTCCCTTCTCCACTCAGTTGTTAGTGATCTAATGGGGTTTATAGCGCCTTACAAGCACTCTGATGGATTCAGTCTTCATCCATCATGCACCATCTCATGTCTCCCTTTACTACTCTTTCTGCAGGTCTACTCCATTTGACTCCTCCGACCACTTTACTTTCCCTACAATGTTCTAACTCCTCCTAGATACTGCCTCCTCCCTCTGTTCTCCTCCTTACACTCCTATACTCTTCCCTCTCTCCCTATGACTCCCTCCTCCACACTACTACCACCCGCTACTCAGTCACCCTTCTCTCATCCAGTACCATTCACTTCGCAAACACTCCTTGCACTACCCTATCTACACACTCAACAGGCAAACCCACAAACTCAAGATGCGGAAACCATACGTACCGCTTTACCAATAACTCACTTGTTTAACAAATATTATCCACAAGCTGCCAGGGTGTGTGTGTGTCTGAGGGGAAAACTTTAAAAATAGGCTATGTCCCACCCACATCCTCTGCATTGGATTCCGGTGGATGGTGGCCTGGGATGCCTCTTGCCACTCATCCCCCGCTCTGCCCCCTTCTCCCCCCCTTCTCTCTCCTCCCCCTCCTTCCTCCCCTCTTGTTTCTCCTCTCTTCCCCCCTCTTCCTCCACTCTTCTTTCTCCCTCCTCCTTTGAAAAAGGGCTAAGCTCTGCCCACTTTCTCTGCATTGGCATCCTGTGGATGGCGGCATGAGATGCCCCCCTTCCCCACCACCTGCCACTTTTCTCCCCCTCTTCTTCTTCCCCCTCCTCCTTTCTCCCCCTTCCTCTTCTTCTTTGTCCCCCCTCCTCCACTTCTTTCTCCTCCCTCTGCCCCCCCCTCTCTTTTGTCAATGCCACTGGTGCTGTCCCTTTGGGGTGATTCTATGGTGCCTGCAAGCCGATCCGTCACTCTACGTTGTGGGTTAGAGACATCTCAGATGATTCCCTGTGAAAGAAAGAGGACGATTGATAGGTTTCTTGTGCAAGAGGTGTGGTTTCAGTTAACCGTGTTCAGCAAACGAGGGGTTTGGCCAAAGGGCACAGGTTTGGAGCCCTCTCTGCTGCATCTTGTGGGTAGTACTGGCTCTGGATGGCTCACTGGTAGGCCTCAAGGCTGATGGGGTTCCTGTACCCTCTTGACAAGGCCACATTATTGGCCTTGTCACAAAACAGATGATCAATTTTAATGCTGGGCTCACAAATATACCACAATGTGTGATCCTACTTAATTCTTGGAGAACTTCGGAATGCCTGAAGACTGTTTGATAAAGAAAGTATTGAAACAGTAGACATTTACGTTTCAAAACCTGCTTACTAAATATCCACCACAGTCACTTCTGTGGTCTCCTCCAAATGGATCTCATAGTTAAAACATTTTGACATATTAATCTTGGGCCTCAATGTGCCATGCAAATAATTAAGTAAATATCGTAGGAAGTGACTGTGTGCCACTGATAAAATTGGTAGAGAAGAAAGAACGGAAGTGTAGCAGCAGCTCTGATGTGCTAGGTTTGTGTAAGCGGAAATGCAGATGAGATCTAATCTTGCGGCTCATGCAACCCTGAGATGAGTCTCCTGAACTTTTCACATTTCTATATGCTTCTGCCTTACTGAGGCCATGCAGTATTTTTTTTCTTTTCATGCAGTTTTACATGAACAAGACTGAGATCGTGGACTTCCCTAGGTTTCCCCATCGCGGTGTGCTGTTGGATACATCTCGTCACTATCTGCCTGTGAAAACAATCCTGCATACCCTGGTAATGTACTTGCACATTTTTTCGTTATTTCTCTTTTGGTCTGGCTCTTTGAACTATCTGTTTTTTCTCAGTCTGTTTTACCTGCTTCCATATTGTCCAGTAAATCTACTTGAATTATGTACCACAACACCCTCTTCTTAATTCTCTTGGTTTTTTTAAACAGTTCATTTTTCAAAACATCTGTTCACAGATGGCTCCAAGAATACTCCAAAACAGAGAGGATTCATGGGTTTCTAATCAAGGTTTCAGCATGGTTTGAGGGCCACCCCCCTCTGTCGTCGTGGTGTAGCATTTTCCACCCTAACACAGGTGTTCCATGTGACGGGGCCGCCCACGACAAACAACCACACTGACTCCTAAAGTCAAATTTCAAGGGTGTTTATTAAATGTAATTATTACAATGGCTGGTTTCCTTTCTTCTTTGGTTACTCAGGGCCTACTGGGCTGGGAACTATGTGGTTAGGGCCGGCCCTCTCTCTCAACTTCCCGGGCCTGGTCCCACCTCCCAGAGCCAGACGTCCCTACAGGGCTGTTAGTCACTACGATCAGTAACACCTTTATGTTCTTCTTACTAGGACTATAGGTGTTTTCCCTAAGATGCTGGCTATCTGTGTTCATAGGGAACTTCTTACTTTCCCTCACCTATCGTTGGTTAGTTTCTCTGGGAATAGGGAATGGTGTCTTCTTTCACCCAGTGTCACTCTCACAACTTCCACAGCCTCTTGCTCCTGTCCCTCTACTATACTGAACCTTTTAACTCTTCTCTTCCCACCTCTTCACTGTCCCTCCAACCTTACACTGTCTTTCTATCTCCACACTTTGATCATACTTCCTGTCCCACTCTTTTCCTTACTGCCATTGGTACCTCCAACTACTCCTCCACCTCTGTTCCTTTTTCTCCCTCCTTCCTCACTCTACTCCTGTCTCCTACTATTCCTCTAATACTAGCTCCTATATGCCAATAACTACTCTTATTCTCCCACTCACTGTTGCTCCTCCTGCTACTAACACAACTACTATTCCCACTAGGCTACTACCCCTACCTCTCTCTACTACCTTCCCAGTTACTCAGGGATATGGTGCCCTGCACACCTCTCTCACTATTATACATACCCAAGGGATATGGTGCCCTGCTCACCCTTTACTACTAACTCCCCCTCTAATACTAATTTCCTGCGCTGGCTACTCCCAACATCTACAAACTCTACTCCCAACCACTACTACCTCCGCCACTACTACTACCCCAGCTCCACTGCTCCTACTCTACCTCTACTGCTTGCACTCCTCTCTCTCACACAAACACTCTTCAGACCCCCTCCTTTACAATAGCTCCCGCACTCCTGTCGCTTTTGCTCCCACTGGTCACCTCCTGTCCTCACCCAACTAACCCACACTAGCACACTCTCATACACCACCTTAAATACCCCTCCCCCTTCCAGGATAGGCTACTTACCTTATCCAATCACTTACCTGTCTCCAAGGGGTGTGACAGGGGAAGGCCATGGGAGGGCTTAAAATGGCTTGTAAGCCCTGCCCCTTTTCCAACATGGACCCAGCTGGGGTCCCGGTATGCTGGATTCCTCGAAGGCCTGTAGGCCTTTGAAATTTGTAATACAAATCATAATATCCCTGGTGGTATAATGGATAAGGCTTTCCTGCTGGAGCGTACCAGTGTTGTGAAGGCTGCAGCACACCTTGGTGCCACATCTGCATTTGCTGCGTCCTGCAGCCAGTGGTGTGCTGTTCGCGTCCCGTGTCGGGGATGCCGCAAACATAGCGCTGCCTCTGGCATCTCTCCTCGGTGCAGCGTAGCTCTTCCTGTCCAGCAGCTGTCCTCCGTGTTTTTGGGGCGACGGCTCCCTTCCATACATGGCCCGTCATTGCTGATAAGGAGGGGGTGATTAGAGGGCCTACCTACATCCAGGCATGGGTGGGGCTGTGGTGGGCTCCTGGTCACAGAGCTGGCTCCGTCACACCCCATTGTCCGGGTTAGTAGATGGAGACTATTGACCCCAGCAGTCTATTTTCGAGAGAACTGGTCTTAATAACCTAATGGCTGTTGCCCTTTCTATCTAGACTCTCGCAGGGGATTCCTATGCTCACCTTACACTATCAGTTGGTTAGTGGCTACGAGAGGAGTGGGGTTGTGCCTTCAGACACTTTGCTCAACTCAGTCATCTTCCTCTCATGCCATGTTGTTTTTCTCCCTGTGCTCTCCTCTCTACTCTCCTACTTCCAACTCCTCCCACCTTCATTCCTTCTGCTGCCTGGGTCTCTCCTCCCCTGTCCCTCTGAGTTCTCCCAATCCTTCTACTACTGCTGCCCTCCTTCAATCTGCCACTCCCTCCTGCACGCTACCTCTCCTCTCCACACTACAAATCCACCAACCCTCTTCTCAGACACCCCCCCTTACTCGCACACACACTCCTTCTCCTACTGGCTAGTCTTTCACGCACACTCGCAACACAGTACCACGTGCCCTCACTAACCAATACCTTACCTGCTCTACAATTCACCTCTACTCTCACCTCCACCATTCTTCCTCCTGCTCTTTTGGTCTGCCATCTCCTCTTCCTCTGGCCTCACCTGAACAACCCACTACTTCCTCTTTCCTCAGGGTTCTTTTAGCCCTCTCTCATCACCTGGTTGGTTATCTACTCCTGGCCAATCCAGCCCTTTTCCAGGAGGGATCGGAATTGCAGAACGTTTAAAATGGTGAGTTTAGCCCGCCCCTGTTCTCATTGTGCGGCCGCCATGCTGCTACAATGGCGGCCTATCATTCAAACTGTCATGAGCTTGTGTAATGAGACCGTGGATCAGTTCCCCTGAAGGCAAGTTCAGTTCTTTTGGGCTGTTGTAGCTCTGCTTTAAGTCCCTGCTGGTTTAAGGCAGCTGCAGCAGTTTCTCTACTGTGCGTGCAGAGGCTGGATTTCGGTGTGTGGCATCTGAAATGGCCACATGGGAGCACCGTCTCTCTTTACGCAGGGGCTCTCTCTACCCGGCTGGTGTCTGGCATTAGATTGTGTGGGGCACTGATGGGTTGCTGTCCTGCGGGTGGTCTCATCTTCAGATTGTTGTTTCTCTGGCATTTCTGGAAAATAAAGAGATGACTTGGCCAGCACTCTTTTGTTAAGATGCATGGGGTTTTGCAAGTTGATACTGTAGCTGTAAAGACTGGCTCTTGGTGAGGTGACAGGATTTGGGGCCATCTTGACTGTCTCCACCCCCCTCTTGGGTAAGATTGTCTATGGTTTCTACCCTGGTAAGTCAGGCCCCTGACTTTGTCCCATCTGTCAAGAAAGACACTTCACAGCTGTTAACTTTTCTGTAGATCAAAACACTTCATATTGTAGTATGTAGCCCTTACCCCTGCAGACCATACATACCTGTGAAATAAAACCCTTCCGGCATATGGGCAATGTATAAGTTGGATTTATAGGCGAGACAGGTGTTTAGAAGCATTCTGTGAATGGTAGCTATTCACCTTCACCCCAGATAGTGAAAGATCCTTAGTTCCCTAGACAGGCAGAGGCGGAGGTACACGCTCACTGTGGTGCGGACACAAACCGCAGCCTAAAGAAAAGGACACAATATCAGTTCAGGCCGGTCTCGGAAACATTTACTCCCTTTTCTGCCCATGTAACCCTACTCCTTGGTGTTCTGATTAAAGTATCCTGAGATGGATTCCCACCAACTACCATGGGTGCCAGCAGCCCTACAGGTTGACCACTCGTACTCCCTAAAAATGGGGAAATGCACCCAAAAAACAAAATGGGGAGTAAAAATAAATAAATCAGAAACAGACACTTGTGCTCTTGCTTTCACCCACACAACTCCATGGATATGTTTGGACCCGTAGTGCACATAGTACCACAGGAAGAAACTATTATTACTGCCTGATATGAAGAGGTTGACCTGTATCTTTTAATGCACATGAATAACTAAGTGCAAAGAAAAGTTATTAAAAAAAAACGTTTCCTGTTTCCAGTTAAAATATGTTTTTACTCGCTTATAAAATACTCAGATTGGGAATGTGACTTACTTTTTTTACACCCCCAAAATATCATTCCACTCCCAAGGAGTAAAATACTCACACTACAAAATCTTTTCTGGAGCACTGGGTGCAAATGAGGAAGGAAAGGTGTTAGCAGGAACTGAATATGCGGAGTTCTTAGAATAACAGTGGGCAAAATGAGCAGACTGAAGACAGTACCTGGTGGGAATGAAGAAGTAGGCATTTGATGCTGTAAACCAAAAATATGCCCTCCATATGGTGACTTCAACATTTAAATTGACCCAGGGAATTCTAGACCCACGGGCAAAATGGGAACTGAGAAAACTCTGCCCTTAATTTTACTGTGTAAACCTGCTTTACTCTCTGCTCCATAGATATAGATCCGGTCACCCAAAAAAAGCTTGGGGAACTAGCATGTCAATTCTCAACATTATTACAATGACCAGGTATCCCTCCTGGTATATCCGCCAACCCACATCCTCCATCTTCCCACCCGTCCCCAATGCCGCAGAAAGTGCCCTTTACAGACTCAAATGCTCCTTTAGAGTGCGCGTTAATTCCCTTGTCTCATTTGGATGAGGGGTAGCTTCATGCCAGGGTTCTGCAATCTGTGGCTCCCCAGAAGTTTTGGACCCCTGCAATGATCCTCCTTCAGTGACTATATTGTATCAGGCAGATGGGAGTTTTAGTTCAAAGAAAAATCCTGGAGTGCCAAAGGCTGCAGACCCCTGCTATATGCCCTTCTTGTGGCTTGCTTCGAGGTTTCACTCAAACGCACACATCAATAATTGCCTATTCTCCTCTGGGGCAACCGGTCCAAAGGCACGGGTGGGTGTCTGCTGGCCACAGAGTACATCGGACCTGCACAGGAGCTGTGGTAGTCACATTAAATGGTGCACAGCCCATGCCGTCCATCCAGTGTCTTAAATTCGGATCATTCCTATGTAAATGGACTGTTGGCAACGTCCTGTAAACCTCCTATGTTTAGGACCTTAGCTTATCTCCTAGCCATTAAGTGCTCTATTTAAACCCACTGACTGTTGACAAATGGCTTGTTGCACAGTCTACAATTGGCTGTAACTCACACTGCCCTTTTTGTGGATAGTCTTTTGAACACACTGTCGCCTATTTGAAACGCAGTCCCACAGACGTCAAGCTCTAGCCGTGCACCTTTTCGCAGGTATCTCTCACTTCATGAGGATTGTAAAGACTGATCACACCCTGTTTTTTTAATTGTCAATGCCTGGTCATTCCCCTATGTAGACTTTGGACAGAGTAATAACGCATTACTCAGCCTTTTGGCAATTCTCGACAAGTCCTGTGGAAAACCCTGAATGAGAAATTCTTTGACTAAATGTTGCCACCCACTGATTAAAGGGACTGTTCGATGTGCTCGACTCTTTGAAGTCTCTGTTAATATCAATGTGTTTTTTACTTTTACTTGCATTCTTTCTGTTAAAAGTGGAAACCTAAATTGAGACTACCACAAAAAGGGATAACCTATTGACACATGTTGAGGTTCGAAGTTTTAAAATGTCTTTCGTTCATTCCTCAGTTTGAAAAAGATAAACATATAATTGTGTTCTTGTGTAAGATGGACCATGATCCTACATGCATACGGATAATGTTTGATTAAGTTTTGGCACCCAGTAATAAAACCATGCTCAGTAAGTCATATAGGCTAAGGTGCAAACAGTCTGTGTTAGAAGTACTGCTATAAAGGCTATTGGAAAATTTTATTTTGACAGGTTAAAGGGGCGAGGAAATCATAGGGGCAAGAGGATAAGATCATGGGATTCTGTCAAACCTTTTTTCTGTCCTAGATTAGTACTGAGCTGCCTTTGTCTTTACGATGAGGATAGGCTCACCACTTGCCTTTGCTTCGAGTATCTGTCCATGCTGGCATTGGACTGGCCTCGCTCTAAGTCCTGTAAGAAAGATTCTCTGCTATTCGCTATTAAGCTGAGCCTGCTCCTGAAGCTATATCTCACAGAATGACCTGCTCTGGAGGCTGCCAGACGGCTGGGGGCCTAATTGTGAGCCAGTTGGAAGTGCACACCTAGTAATGGGCTTAATGAGCCGGCCCCTACGTGCAGGAGCTACTGAGGGCTGGTAGAGAAGCAGCAGGACGTGTGGCCCTTCGGATTGGATCCTATGAGCTCTGGATGTGGATGTGTCTTTTTCCCCTGAATGCCTTAACGGCTCTCTTCTGTGCACATCGCTGAGTCGCAACTCCTGTATAGCCCTTTGCATGGTCCCTTCTGGGTGCGCCATCCATTGTGTTCACAGTGCCCTCCTGGCTGTGGGTAGCTGGGGGTCTAAGAGCACTACCATCCTAGCTGGCTGTGGGACTGGGGCCCCTACTTTGCTCTGCAATGCCCAAATCGGGTGGAAAGGTGAAGACATTGGATATTAAAACGCTGCTGACCTTGCAAGAAGCAAAAGGCAAGCCAGTGCAAACGGTACGAGTGGAGGTCCACTCGCCCCTGCCCACACAGACTCACCGTTCACAAGGCAGGATTTTAGAGACATGCTGAAGGCCTTTAAGCAGGACATCAACCAAATCAGGACTTTAGAGACATGCTGAAGGCCTTTAAGCAGGAAATCAAATCCTCTTAAAACAGCCTTGCAAAATCAATCTCTGACCTGAAGTCCCACCTCGTGGGCCTAGAATCTCGCGTGAATGCCTTGGAAAAGGCGGTGTGCGAACACAAGCCCATGATCACGTAGAACTAGCAACCCATCTAGTGAGCATCGAGGAACAACTTGAGGTAATTTGGGTCAAACAGGCGGATCTGGAAAACAGATTGCAAAGGAATAACATCAACCTTCGCGGGATCCCGCACCATGTCCCAGACCACGAGTTAGCAAACTATGTATGTGATTTTTTTCAGGCCTTTGCTGGAGCTCCCAGACTCTGAAGAGCTGATTCTGGACAGGACTCGGCAGGTCTCTTCTGCACAGCAACGGCACAACTTGCTCTCGGATGTCCTTTCGCGTGTGCCTTTCTTTCATGAAAGAGGATATCATGGCAGCGGCTCGGAAAAGAGAGCCAGTGGAAGTCCAAGGCACCACTCTCACTTTATTGCAGGACCTCTCGCCGCACACCCTGGCCAGCCGTCAGCAGTTACAGCGGGCCTCCACCTGGTTGCAGTCGCAGAAGATCCGTTATTGCAGGAGATTCCCCTGTAAGCTGATTTTCGACTACCATAATCGCCACTACGTGGTCTGCTCATAGGAAGAAGCGAGGGAGAAAATGGGGAGGCGGCAATGTCTCGGCCACCTGGAGAAGGCGCCCATGGAGAGTCGCACTTGGATCCCAGCCCCCGCGATGGAAGGAGAAGACCGAGCGGCAGGCGTGATCCCGCTAAAGCATCTCTGCAGTCTGAAATACAGTCATGCTAGAGTGCTCCAGATTGATGGTTGGGGGCTGTCGGTCAATCAAGCAATCTTTCTTTTTGTTTTGTCTTGTCTGTGCCCTCTGGTTCTTAATAAGTCATGGGCTGTTCGAGTTTCAAGACTTGTTTTTCACCCGTTGAGTTTCTGTTGAATTTTGCTTGAGCTTTGACAAAGGCTGAGGGGGCAGGCAGGGAGGGGGGGGAGGACGAGTGCCCTGATTAGGTAGCGTCTGATAAATTTGGTTGGATGGGTTTTGATGAAGTAAAGTGGAGTTTTTCTTGTTTTTTCTCATAATATTCTTGTTTTGGTTTTGGGGATTATACATGGGACCTAGACTTTTTTTCTGCTTCTCGATCGTGGCCCTCTGAGTCCCTTTTATACTGGACATTTTCTGTGTTTCTGGTGCCATGGGCGTGCCTAAAGGGACTCATGATGGCAGTACCTGGCATATCCTGTGTGACCCTGAATGTACAGGGTCTTAATGCTCCAGTGAAATGCAAGGTGCTGCTTCATAGATTGTCCACTCTGGACGCCACCCTCCTAGTTCTCCAGAAGACCAAATGTGTTACCTGTGGATGAAGTGCACCTAAACAGTAAAATATACCCTATTGCCTATTTTGCCTCAGTGGATCTAAAAAGCATGGCATTCCCATCATGGTCTGTAAAGGCACACCCCTGAAAGTCATTAAGACACTGAGATGGGGAGGGGAGATATATAATACTCTCAGCACTTCTGTATGGTTGTAAGCTAACACTTGCATCAATTTATGGCCCAAATGTCAAACGAGAAGTGTTTTTGGCCTCTTTCCAGGGTTCCTGCTGAATTCACTGAAGGGGAAATTATTGTGGGTGGAGATTTTTATTGCATAGTTGACCCAACGATTGACAAATCCCTTACTCAAACGCCTCATAAGAGGAACATTCTCACCATTACTACACCTTTCTGAAAGCACTTTTTAATTGAAGCGTGGTGCTTCTTTCACCGAGGGAAAGGGATTATACCTTTTTACTCGGCAGTCCCCAAGGGCTTCTCCAGACTGAATATGTTTCTTGTCACTTAACACTCTCATCCCATCTGTAGTGGGCATAGATATACACCAAAAGCTTTATCTGGCCATTCTCCTCCTCTCAAACTTACATTTGACCTACCCCGTCCCGCTCCCTCATCTGAGCCGTTTTGGAGTTTGAATGACTTTCTCTTGGAGGACCTGGAGGTAAGAACCCACATCTCCGATGCTATAGCACAGTAGTTCAAATAAAACACCGGAGGCCTTGAATTTAGCACAGTTCGGGATGCTGGGAAAGCTGTAATTGGAGGGTGCATAATAGAGCAATCTGCGGCATGGGGGTGGTCTAGAAAATGTCTCAAAGCTCAACTTGAGGAGGTGGTCCGGGAGAGGGAACACACACGAAAGGCTCCCATTATTCACTCCGTGATCTGCAGGTGGCTAAGCAGGCCGTGGAAGCGCACCTCATAAGAAAGGCGTTTCACTCCATCCTGCTCACAAAACAATACTTCTATACTAAGGGGAACAAGGCCAATACATTGTTAGCTGCCAAATACAGAAGCTGGTCACGCGTAATTACATAGAGGTGCTGAGGGACTGAAGGGGGAACCATGTGGTTTCTGAGACAGGAAAGCTATGCATAATGGAGTCATTTTAACATACTAATTCTGCAGCACACCAGGGGGAATCGATCCTTAATGCAAGATTATTTCCCAGTCCTGATTTCCCCCAACTCTCCCAGGAACTGCAGGATCTTCTGAAATCGCCCGTATCTGCCCAGGATATTATCCTAACGATTCTCTCCATTACGTCAGGGCCGGATGGCATCTCTAAGTATTATAAAACTTTTGCTACTGTCTTAGTGCCACATTTAACCAAGCTGTTTAATTATTTCCTAATCTCTGGGTCAGTGACGGAAGTTATGGCAGAGTGAGCCACCCTAATTTTTAATCCGCAGAGTAAGCGACCCTAATTTTGAAGCCGGGGAAAGATCCAGGGGAAAGATCCAGAGTATTGTTCATCTTACCACCCTACAGCTCTCCTAAACACCAACGTTAAACTATTAAGCAAAGTCATTGCTACCCGTCTGGGGGGGGGGAGGGAAGAGTCCTCCCAGCCTTAATTGATGGCGATCAGACAGGCTTCTTAAAAAAACGAGCTGCACACAATAACATTAGGTGGGTGATAGACTTTATGGCATTAGCCCCTCAAATTCCAGGGAGATTGTCCTCATATCTTTGGGTGGTTATCGAGCATTTGATAGTATGTCCTGGAACTACTTAAAGCTATTGCTGCCAGCATACGAGTTTGGGCCTCACTTCTCAAAGCTGGTGCTCGCAAACTTCCAGATTCCTGCCACCCGAATCAAGGTTAACTCACTCTGCTTAAATCTTTTGGGCAGAGGAACCAGGCAGGGCCTATCTCTGCTGGTCTTTGCCCTGGCTATGGAGCCGCTGGCGCAAAGAATTTGTCTCCATCCCCATATCCTTGTTTTCACATATGGAGGGAAGTGCCATAAAGTAGCACTGTACGCTGACAACGTGCTTCCTTTGCGATTCATTAACCTCTTTGCCAGTCCAATTGGAATTCCTAGATCAGTTGGCCAGGGTAACCTGGTTCTGTATTAACTACGTGCAATCTGTAGGACTAGGCCTGACTGAAACCCCGTAGGCTTTGGCTACCTTAAGGTAGACCATCTCTTTTCGCTGGCCAGACCGGGAATCCCCTTCCTTGGGGGTGGGGAGGGATAGGGGGGTGGGTGGGGTGTAAATTACTTCAACCTATACCATCCTAATGAAAGCTAACATCCCGCAGCTATAGAAAGAAGCCAAAGACTTAATGCAGCATTGGGATTCTGAAGAGAGATCATGGTTGGGCCAGATCTGCCCTGTAAACATGACTCTCATCCCCAAATTACTATATATCTTTTGGCGCTACCAATCCTAATTCCAGAACGGGAGTTATTTGAACTACAAAATGCAGTGGGCAGTTTATTTGGCAGCTTAGACAGCTTTGAATCCCTCACAAAGTCCTCACTAGGCCAAACGGGCTGGATGGGCTAAGGGTTCTGTCGATTCAGAGATACTTTTGAGCTTCCCAAATTGCTCCAATGCTAGAATGGGCCCTGTCAGAGACCTCACCCAAATGGAAGGCATAGAACAGGCCTCTTCCCCCTCCCCCCCCCTTCCCTTTAACTCCTATTCCCTCCCCTTCCTCCTTAGAATGGGCCCTAGTCGTGACGATCACATGGAAGTGTTTTAGTGACCACTCTCACCACCCTGCAGAATTGGGACAAGGCGTGCGCGCAGCGGGGATTCAGACTGGGATTGTGTCCTCTTTCCCCGATCCTCCAAAAGCCTGCTTTCTCACCAGGCATGCACACAAAACGCATTCAAACCTTGGGGTTTTGGAGAGATCTTAAGGCCAGGGGATCTCTATAAAGAGGAGGCTCTGCTCGCGTTTATTGAATGTAAAGAGAGGTTTAATCTGTTGAAGACGGAGCGCTGTCTATATGCTCAGATATGCCAATGGTGCCTAATAATAGTGTCAGGCAAGCAGGCTGTCTCTCAGGCATAGAAGTTAGGGTGCTGGAAGGGAAGAATTTGCGTTATTTACTTGAAATCGCATCTCAAGGGGAAAGATTTCCATATATGCTGCGCAGGGAGAGGGAGTTGGGACTGGAAATACCGAAAGAGTCATGGCTTAAAATATGGGCCTGCACGCATAAAAGCTCTCCATGCGCTCTCATCAAGGAAGGAGCTCTCAAGCTATGTTTCTGTTGGTACTTGTCCCCTCAGCGACTGCATGCAATTCGCCCTGACTACTCTGACTTCTGCTGGCATTGATGCGGACTGCTGACACTTAGCCCACATGTGGTGGCACTGCCCAATCATACAGACCTATTGGCAAGAGATCTGATCCAAAATGAAGGCGATCACGGGTACCCTGCTCCTCATGTGTTTTCTGACCTTCCTGTTTGGAGATGTCCCTGAAGATGGTACGCTTTCTATGGCGGGTCCCAAGGAAGACACGATTTGTCAATTGCTGATGGCAGCACGGATCAGTCGTGCATGCTTTTGGAAGACCACGGAGGGCCAATGCATCTCTCAGTGGGTGAACGTGTGGGAGATTATAGGGATGGAGAACAAGTCGGTGCTCCTTGCAGGCTGAATGCAAAAGTTCTCTCGGACCTGGGGCCCTTTTCTGGAGTATGTTTATGATGGGGAACATGTGTTCTTTCGACGACGATTATTGAAACTCATAGCTGTGCAGTAATCATACTGGTGTTGTATGAGAACTAGCCGGGGACGTAAAATAATTACATTTTTCTTAATTGTGAGATTATTTTTTTCTCTGTTTCCTTGGTCCTTTGTTGGGGGATTTCTTACAAAATGAAATGTCGATGTTACGCGTATCTTTGATCTGGTCTCATGCCACACCCTGTAATGTAATCATCGAAGTTTGAATAAAAATATATGTCCCTCTCTGACTGCCTCCCGCTGAATTAAGTTATGGCTCCAATCAAAGGAGCTGCTGGAGCAGAGAGGGAGCATTCTGCTACTCTGCACATGAAGGTAGGGAGGTTGTGGAGCATCGCACAGGCCAGTCTTTATAGTTCAAGAACTAGACTGTTTGTGGTGGCTCATGAACATTGTCGTTGGATAGATATGTCGTTAATAGTGGCTCTTAAGCAGATAATAAAGGTTTTGAAGACCGAAGAAACCACAGGTGAAGGTTTTGTTTTCAAGGCTGCATAGGCATGAGGTATCTGGAGATCTTTTAATGAGCTGTATGGTTAATTTAGTTGACCGATTCTATGTATCGATGGGATTAGGGCACAGAGGGATATTTGGGTGAAATTGTGTGTGTGTGTGTGTGTGTGTGTGTGTGTGTGGTTTAGTGTGTTTGTTTTCCCTTCCTTTTTTTTCTCCGTTGCGTGTTTTGGTTTTTTGATTGGTTGATGGAAGGGATGAATACTCTTTGTGATTTACATTGTTCTGATTGCATTTAATATTTGGATAACTCATGACTGGTGGTATTTGTTTGTGTTTATTGAAAAAGTGAAAATGTAATAATCAAAAAGAACTAGACACTGACCTTATAAAATCGTGGATTCAGTGCCTTGTTCTGTCGTTCCCCCATCCTTTCACTGATGTGATCAATGGCTCCCAAATAAGAGCGACACCTCAGTGGTATCAATCTGTTTTCCACTGATAATTCACAACTGACTACATTGATTTTGAATTGTTTGAACCATGTTTAACAGCTTGAGTAGACTCCTTCATTGCACATGTCATTGCTCTTGCAGATTTGTTTTTACTTGTCTTGGAATCATATGTCTAATGTAGTAGAATGGCAAGTTCAAGCGTCCTTTCATTCTGGTGTCGTCCTCATTTCAGGAAGCGATGGCGTATAACAAGTTCAATGTCTTCCATTGGCACATCGTGGATGACCCTGCCTTCCCGTTTCAGAGTGTCATGTTCCCAGAGCTCAGTGCAAAGGTATGTTGCCCAGGAATTCAACCCGACAGAGGCTTGACCTCGTTTCAGAGCCACACTGTTCTAGATCTCCCTTACTCTGCAACTCTCTTCCCCTTTAGCGCTCCTGCATGCCAGATGAGCGGTAAATCTTTCCAATCGTACCATGACTCCAGAGCCCTCTCTGTTGTCCAAAGATTTACAGGGTTTTCTTAATTTACATTTGTGGCATAGTGCTACTTTGGCCCTTCTATGACGGAATCCACCAAAATCCTTTCATAGCAGTCTGTCTCACCTTGGGGCTCGGCACAAGAGTAAGTATCTCTTTCCCTGAGCCACAAGCCTCTGCTCAACAAAACGGTCAATCCTTCCTTTTTAATACAAAGACAGTCCTCAATATGGCTTGTCTTATTCCACAAGCACAGCAGAAGGGTATCTGTGTCCATTCAACAAAGATATATGCTTTATTACGGGAGGTTGACACTAAAAGGTTTTTGTAATTTGGCATCTTCTGAGTTCGAATGCACTCCATGGATTCACTGAAGTCATCCTTGGTACATGCCACACTCTGAGCTGAACGAACAGGTATGTGCAGGGCCCATTCCATATTGCTGCAAGAAGGTATATGCCACGTTGCCTCAGCAGTGGAGAGGCTAATGTGTTCCATGTCATTAGTGCAAGGAATCTGCACGCCTACTTGCTGACTGTTCTTTTCTACAGCCCCCACCAGCCGTGCCCCATTTTTAGAAGAGCTTAATTTTGGTCCTTTTCTCATACATGTCTTGTGTCAATAGGGGGGTACAGCCCTACATAAAATGTAGACCTCATCTAGGGCACATCTATGGTCCAAGGATTGTGGAAAGTGGGGCAAGGGAAATGTTCGCATTTGTAACCTTCTGCTTCATGGTGTGTTGGACACCAATTGATAAAGCTTCACTCTTTTTTTACCTTGCTTATTCCGAAGCATCTTTCGTCATCCATTCAGCTCTGCTTCTTAGTCACACAGTGGATGTTTCTTTTGCCTTCCAGGGTGCATATAACCAAGAGACCCATGTGTATACAACCACAGATGTCCGGATGGTGATCGAGTATGCTCGAATGCGTGGCATCAGGGTGATTTCTGAGTTTGATACGCCCGGTCACACTCAGTCATGGGGAAAAGGTGAGCATTCTCAAGAAAACAAATTTGACAATGTAAAGATGGACATTTGGCATCAGTTGGGGATTTTCATAAAGGGGAAGGCTCGAGGGAATGCGAGTGAGAACCTCATGTGCAGTGCTTAATTTGTAAAAATATTAAGTGCCAGGGATACAATATTTTCTAGCACACCCATGACACGTCGGGATGGGCAGCTCCTCGCCCACTGTTGCCACCACCCAAAGCTGTTCTCTATGCTGTCAACACATATGGGGCCAAAGCTGCAACTGCCTCCTGCTTATTTTGGTTGACCGATGTACTCGGTCACTACGGCAGATGTGTGATTTACAAATGCCAATCAACATACATATAGAATAACATACTCGCTGTGTCTTGACTTGAGACAGATGTTTTAGTGTCTTTAAACACATATACATTTTGCTCTGATTCTGTAAGTGTTCATTAGCAGTTGCAATAACAAAGTTGCCAAAAGACCACATCGTAAACAAACTGAGTCTGAGACAATAAGTGCCGGGTCTCAGAAATAAGTATCAGGGCTGAACCCTGGTAAACACCCTCACAAATTAAGCACTGCCTATGTGTATAAAATGTGTCACACTGCACATATGCCGTTGCCATTGAGAAGCGATCGTGTAAAATGTGAGTTTGGGACAAAAGGATAGAAGTTGGTGATAACTGAGAATCAAGACAAATGATGGGGTGAGGAAAAGAGGAAGGACTAACTGACACAATGGGATGGTGTATAGATGTTCAGGTACAGAAATTGGAGGGTCTTGCATGGAAATGTAAGGCTGGTGGGAGATGCTTTCCAAATAATATCACTACAAAGGCATTGGGCCTCATTACAAGTGTGGCGGTCTGGAAACCAGGGTGCCTGTAAGCTTACCGGCACCTTTGTTACCGGACAGCCAAACTACAAGTCTGCCTGCAGGGTCCATTGTGCATGGCAGGTCTGACTCTGCCGGGCGTCACTGCCCCTGGAGGTAGACTTGTCACAGAAGCACCAGAACCCTTTGAAACGGTGCCAGTGCTTCAGAGTCCCCATTCCCATGGACTGCTGGACTCCATGGAAATGGGGATTTACTGTATTCCTTAGCGCACCGGGAAGACAGGTGGCGGATTCAATGTTTCAAGGTCAGCGGCAACACGCTGGTAGCACCAGTGGGTTACCGCTGATCTAGTAATGAGGACCATTGTCTTATTTTTTTTTCTCACATTTTTGATCTTAGTACATACATAAACGCATACATTTAAACATTTAAAATCTAATCAAACAAATAACATATTTAACAATCTTTCAGAGAAACTAAGAGCGATTTAAAGTATCCCAACCCTCCCCATACTTATTTAAGCAACATGAATTTTAAAATTGAAATGCTGTTGAAAGAAGAAATAAACAAATATAGGGGATACATTACTCACAGTAAACTTATTTCTGATGCTTGTATCTGCTTGGATTCACATGCAATGCATAGGCTGACATCTAGAGGAAGCTGCAGAGTATTACAGTTGTTTTTGAAACTCGAAAAGGGACGTCAGGGCGGGCCAGTAATACTATCTATAGTGTGACGTCCACTGTACCCATGGTCCTTCGCGCATCGAGGCCCCTCAGATTGTTTTGTTCTGACATGAGGTTGCAGTGTAGTGTGAGTACAGTTGTATCCAAGCAGATATAGGCAGTAAGTTCACATAACATCTATGCACCTTCTCTCAGAGGAGGAAGGGTGGGCGCATGTGAATCTAAGCAGATACAAGCTGTGTATCTGTCTTGGAATGTGTCAATGCAGTAGTGCTAAGTGAAAGTGTGTACTGAGCTCCATGTAGCTGCTTTGCAAATGCGGTCTAATGGGACATTTGCGATAAAAGCCAGAGTAGCTCCAGTGCTCCTTGTGGAGTGAGCTTTTGTGGTAAAAGGCAGTGTCTTGTTTGATAATGAATAGCACAATTAAATACATCTTCCTATCCATCTGGAGATGGCATTCTTAGAAATGCGGTCTCCTTCTCTGCTTCGTGCTATGGAGACAAACAGTTGATCTCTTTTTCTAAGCGGTCTGGTCTTATTTACATAGTAAATGACCACCCGCCTCGCATCCAGTGTGTGGAGTTTTACCTCAGCTGAGCTAGTTGGTCTCTGAAAGAAAGCCGGAAGCTCAATAGATTGGTTCACATGGAATTTAGAAATGAATTTAAGGGAGAACCTATGATTATGTAAAACCAATTTATCTTTATGTATGATAGATAAAAGGTCCTGCACTGACAATGCTTGCAATTCACTAACTCTTCTTTGGAAGTAATCGCCACTAAGAAGGCAGTCTTCTATGTCAGGTGTTTAAAGCTTCACTTATGCATAGGCCTGAATGGGCCCCCCCTGAGATTTGCTAGTACTACACTCACTGAGATCCCATCCTGGTGGTGGATTTGAAATGGGAGGGTGGAGTCTCTTAACTCCCTCCATGAATGCCTTAATGACTGGAATTTTCCACCACGATACCTTACTTTGAGAGGTGGTATAAGCTGATAAAGCTGCCAGGTGGACCTTTATAGAGTTGAATACTAACCCTGAGTCTAACAAGTGGAGCATATAGTTGAGAATGTGTGAAGGAGTACATTCTATGGGGCTTATTTGTTTAGACTGGTACCAAATTACAAATCTCCTCCACTGGACAGTGTCTAGTGTTTGTGTTTTCTTGCATCCTTGAGGATATACATACACCGCTGTGGTAAAATAAGGTGCCCAAACTCTGACTTCAGGAGCCATGCTGCCAAGTTCATTGAGTGTGGTAGAGGGTGTACTGTTCCCCCATGTTGGGTAAACAGGTTGGTTAGGCATGGGAGTTTGATGGGATCGCACATCGCCAGTTTGCGCCGATGTGGATACCGCGGCTGTCTCCCCAACATAGGAGCAACTATGATGAGCGTCATCTGTTCTCTGTGCATCTTGTTCACTAACCTGCTCATTAATGGAGTTGGGACTGGGGGGCAGCGTAAACACATTTCCCTGACTAGTTCATCCATAGGGCGTTCCGTTTGGAGTCTGGCTGGGGGAACCTGGACGCGAAGTCTGGCCATTGCTTGTTTTCTCCTTTAGTGAACAAGTCTATTGTGGGGTAACCCCATTGAGAGAAGGTGTGGTCTACGAGGCCTGAGTCTAACTGCAACTTGTGTTGCTCTTGTAGGGGATCTCTGATCAGAGAGTCTGCTAGAGTGTTGAGTACCCCTGGAACATGTTTTGAGGATAGGGATATTCCTCGTCTGAGTGCCCATTGCCATATTTTCTGTGCTAACTTGGACAGACTTGGAGAGTGTGTCCCCCAGTTGAGCTGTCCGTCAGAATTTGAACCAACAGGTTCTACTGTTGCACTTCGAATGCTTGAAGTGCCTTGAGTACTGCTAGTAGTTCCAGCAGGTTGATATGGTTCTGTCAGGTGACTTGGGTCCCAGACCATGTGCTGTGTGGTGAAGGTAATGAACAACCCCCCCCCCCCACCCGGAGAGTGGTGCGTCTGTTGTGACAATCGCTTGCGCTTCTGGATCGTGAAAGGGTTTTCCCTTTAATAGATTTTCTTTTGACCGCGAGTGTAGTCTCTGTAGTAGTGTTGGCTAAACGACCACTAGATCGACCCACTGACCACTTGCCTGAGACCTTTGTTTCGCCAACCACTCCTGCATTGGTTGCATGCACAGACGTGCGTGTGGGACTAGATATATGCACAATGCCACCATGCCTAGCAAACTCATAGCTTTGCGTACGTTTATCTGGAGACCGGCTTGATACTGGGGTATTTGCCAAAGCATGTTCTGCACTCTTTCTATGGATGGGAAGGCTATGCCTGTTCTTGCATCTAATAAAGCTCCTAGGAACTGTTTTGATGCGTTTGGTACAAGACTCAATTTTTTTATTTTTTTTTCTCGTTTATCGAGAAGCCCAATTGTAAGAGAAGATCTATGGTTCTCTGCGTGTTTAGTTTGTAAAGAGGAGTCTCCCATGTGATCAGCCAGTCGTCCAGGTAGGGGTACACTGGGATTGCTTCCCTGCGCAAGTGCGCCACCACCACCACCACCGCCCGTACCTTGGTGAATACCCATGGAGCAGATGTTATTCCAAAGGGTAGCACCTTGAATTGGTAGTGCTGGTTTGCTACTTTGAACCGCAAGAGTTTTCTGTGCGCTGGGAGCATTGCAATATGAAAATAGGCATCTTTCATATCCTATGTTGCCATGTAATAACCCCGTTTTTAGCAGGGGAATTACTTCTTGTAGCGTTGTCATGCAGAACTTTTGTGGCTTTACATAAGTGTTTGCAGGGCGCAAGTCTAATACTGGGTGCATGGTAAGATTTTTTTATTTTATTTTCTGGCACAAGGAAGTATGTTGAATAAATAACCTTGTTTACCTCTTTGAATGGCACAATCTCGATTGCGTCCTTGGGGAGCAGTGCGTTGACGTCTTCTGTCAAGATGAGTTGTTCTTCTCTTGATGTTTTCCTTTGGCGCAGAGGGAGGTTTGATGCCGTTCCTAGGAGCTCCACGCAATAACCTCTTGTGACTATTGATAAACACCCACTTGTCCGTGGTTATTCCCTCCCATGCGTGGGTGAAGTTTGAAATCCGTCCACCTACTGCGGAGGAATGAAAGGGGACCAGTAGTGGGCTGTCATTGTTTGGGAGGCGTCCCTCCACCTCTGGAAGTGGAGGATCTCAAACTGTCGTGGGACCTGCGCTGGCCTCTTGGATAGCCTTGGGACGCTTGCCTTGGTTGGTGTTCCATGGCGCATTCTGGTTTTGTCCATAGCCGCAGCCTCTTTGGGGAAAATTGTTTCCGCCTCTTTGCCCAATTTGTTTATTGGTAAATTGGCCAAGGGATTTGAGAGTATCGTACTCCTCTTTGGCCGACTTCAGGGCATCCTCCACCGCTTTGCTGAATAGTATATTTGGTTCCACTGGCATGTTAAGCAACGTTGCCTGTGTCTCCAGCTTAAAACCGGATTGGCAAAGCCAAGCATGACGCTTGAGAATGGTTCCTTCTGCAATTATGCGTCCGGCATTGTCTGCGGCGTCAAGGTTGTTTTTTAAGACTGCTGGCAGTAGCCTTGCCTTCAGCTGCTACAAAGGCAAGTTTAGTCTTTAGAGGCTCTGGAGCAGAGTCAACAAGGGCTGTAAGCTTTTCCCATTTATTGCAGTCCTAGCTAGCCAACATTGTGGAATTGTTGGCAATCCTAGCCTTTAATGCTGCTGAAGTTCCCACCTTCTACCTGCGGTGTAGAGCTTCTTGCTCTCCTTGTCTGGGGGAGCTTCTGAAGAGGCCAAAGGTGTACCATCCCTCTTTCAGGTAGTCGTGACAACTAGTGAATCCGGCCTAAGCTGTCCTCTGATATATAAGGGATCAGACGGTGCCGGGCAGAAGAGTTTCTCTATTCGCGGATTGACTGCCCTGGTTTGATTGGGCGTTTCAAGTAAGAGTTGCATCCTCCTTTAAACTGACTTTAAAATGGGTATAAACTGGGTGTCAGCTTTTTTGTCCCCTAGGATATTCTCAACAAAATCCTTGTCCTGCTGAGTTTCTTGAGTCTCAATTCTGAAGTGCTCAGCTGCTTTCATTAAGAGGTCATTGAACACGGGCTGATTAGCCACTGGGGAATCAGGTAATGGGGAGTCTTGTGGAATTGGAGAGTCTATAGTATAAACCACAGACTCATCGTCATTATCATCCCCATCATAATATTGATCCTCGTCCTGATCCCTTTCGGTGTCAGCGTGCATGTCATAAAGGTCTGCAGTGCAAGACCTCTTTGCTGGAGACTGAGATAAAGATTGGGGTTGAGTAGTGGAAGTCCTGGGCTGAGAGCTTGAGGCCTGATCAGTTGGATGTGTATTTTGTAAACTTTCTAAGGCATTGGGGTTCTTTTCAAAGAAATCTGCAAAGAAAGACATTCTAGACATCACTCTATCTATGTCTTCTGCTGCCCATTTGGCTGAGCTGGGGATGACCCCAGGGTAAGGACCAGCAGGTGTTTGGGGTGTATGTAGGTCTTTATTATGCAGGCCCTCACTTAATTGACCCTCCCCCCTTGTGGGACATCCTCCTCATCCTCTTGTGGGGCAGTTAGTGTCCTCCACCCTTTGAGACCTTTCCTTAGGTCTTGTCTTTCTTGGAGGTGTCTGTATGATTTGGGCTCTTGGAGGAAGATTTTTTAGAATTGGAAACTCTAATAAGGGTTTCTGGGACATTTTTTTGATAACCCTGAATCTTTAGACTTCCTTCCGATTTTGACGAAATGAGTTTCGGCAGTTGAAAGGACTTCCGCCATGTCTGCTGACGTTCAGCGTTCGCTTGAAGAAGTTTTATGGGAAGCGTCTTTTGTTTTATGGGGCCTGTCATGAGGCGACCGTGACTTGGACTGCCCAGAGGACAAGGAATCCACCAATCTGCCCCTAGACGCCGAATCTCTGCGTTTGTCTGGCAGAGCCGGCACATCCCTGCGAGTTGTGTGTTTAGTGTGGGAAGATGGAGTGCTCTTGCCGCTGGGTGTAGACCCCACAACCGAGCCGCCGGCCTGTCTCCCAGGGTCGGGGGCTAGCACTTGGGAACATGACTGTTCCCAGGCACCCTTGCCATCCGAAAAGGTGTCGTTGCTGCCATCAGTGGAGGCTCCCTCCACATGCATGGTGTGATGGGCCCAGCATTTTGTCCTGCGATCTCTAAGGGTCTTGGGTCGGAAGAGCTTACAAGCTCAGCAGTATCCTTCGTTGTGGTTGCGATTTTAAACACAGGTTACAAACTCTGTGCTTATCGATCCATGGGAACTTTCTATTACAGGATGGGCAGAATGTGGAGGGTGTCTTATCCATATCTGGGGAAGGCAGCCAGGTGATAAAGGGAAGGGGTGGGAAAATACATTGTATAATGACCGCTCCCCACTCTGTAGTGTAAGGGCATAGGCCCGTTGGGCCTTCCAAGGCCTGAGGGGTTCAGTCGAAAGTCAATTTCGTCCAATGGTTGTATTGTCGTTTCTCTTGATCCTTCACTGGTCCGAGAGCACGGGGTCGGGCGAAAAAGGACAGAAAGAGTATCCATATTTTAAACTTTGCATAAGCAAATGGCATTAGCCAAAATTGAACTCTGCTTAATGCGATCGCTCACGATGGTGGAAAAAACAATCTGAAGGACCTCGATGCGTGAAGGACCATGGGCACAGTGCACGTCGCACTAGGGATAGTATTACTGACACGCCCTGTCGACGTCCCTTTTTCGAGTTTCAAAAACAACAACTGTAATACTCTGCAGCTTCCACTAGAAGTCGGCATATGCATAGCATGGGATCTAAGCAGATTCCACAAGCCTCCAAAATATATACATATTTAAGCCAAATTAGCAGAAATGTGTGCGTGCGAGGTCTGGCTGAATTAAAATAAACTATCTGTTGGGTAGAAATAGGAGAGTGAAGAAACAGCCTGCACAAAATGTAAGCTATGGGGGTTCGTGGGTATGTAGTTGAATGTGGTAGAATGTAAGTGAAAAGGTGCTTAGGCTTTTGCTTGCTTGGAGCTTAAGGCGCAGGAACCCAGTTGTACCTGACCATGCTATCACTTCCTTGATTTGTTCACTTGGTCCTGATTTCTGACCCCCGCCTCCCACCCGCCCTCCTCTTGACTGCTGTAGCTCAGGATGTCTGAGCTCAGAGAGAACTAAAATAAATGTAACTAATGCTCACTCACCCTCCAGATACAGTACACTTTCTGACATTTAATAGGGCAGTTAATGATTGAAAGATATGGGCGTGTCCCTCCAGAGAAGAGATTTCCCAGCAACACTCAATTATTGAGCTGCATCTGCCACCCGTCCATGCTTAAATACTCTTGAAGCATCTCGTTTTTTTATTAGGCCCCAAAAAGTAGTTCTTAACTGGGGCCTTCCCTGTAGTGGTGGATGATTGTGCTCTTTGTCAATATTTATCATTCGTTCATTTTTATTAGACCCCTTCCGTCATAGATTTTGTGAATATTTCTGCAATCTTTTCATTAGTGGAGTTGGAATTTCTTTTTTATATTTTCTTTTATTTTTTATTGTGTATTGGTTTATAGGAAACCTTCCGCAAATTTCCAAAGCATGAAAAAAGAGACCAAAAAACCAAGAAAACGAATCTTGGTTTACACATAGCATACAGTAAAATTGGAAACGAGTATAGAAACTAATTATGTTCATAGATAAAAAGGTACAAAACAATCTTCGGTTCCACAGTACATAAAAACAGATAATTAACAATTAAAATCTATACCGTTCAAAAAACATACAAGCGCATTAATCACAGATATATTGCTTCCCCACATCAGTCTAGAACAGGGGTCCCCAACCTTTTGTGCGCAATGAGCAACATTGGCATATCAAATTGAATGGTGAGCAACATCCATTTTTCGACACAATATATCGGCGCACAGTTGGCAGACAAATTGTTTGCAACACAAATTAGAAATGTAAGAAAATTAAAACTGCATATAGAACATTTAATTTGCAGTACTTAATAGTTATCTAGACCACGTCTTATTCTAGTCAAGGAAATGTGCAAGGCCTTTAACTTCATTTGACGTTAAGTGGTTGTTTACAAGGAATGTTGAGGAAATTGAGTGGTCAGTAGTACATTTATAGACATATAGGACCAGTCCAGCTGTTCAAAAATAGAGTAGGAGTAAATAAACATTACCAGGGGTTTCAGGTTCCCGAGCAAAATATTAGTGCAAATGTATGGACAGTAAAAATGGCCACAAACTGAGCATGAGATTCTGCCTAGGATTTTATGAGATCTATAATGGCAAATGGTGCATTCCTAAGCATGCAAGATCGGCAATACTGTTCCACAGTCATTGATGACTGTGTTGTGGATGTTTTTTTTCTTCAGGAATGTTATGAAATGTTACATTTCTTATTGATCAAAGAGTAAACACAATCCTCTTGAGTTCATTTTCCAATGGCCAGGGTAGGCACCACAAAGAAGATATCTGATAGCCGAGAGGCTGGTTGGCGATGCCTACGCTCGAAAAGGAGGCATTGGAAAGAATTACTAATTCACAAGAAATTAACATATTCTCTTAAAACTGTTGAGCAGTTTAGAGGCCACAAAGGAAAGCGTCAGTTTGTCTGAGTCTTTAGGAGAAACTATCCAGAACAGAGCTATTGGCAAACCGTGCCCCCAAGTTCAGGAGTTCCAGGTTATAGAAAGGGATGCACCATGGTTCGATGCAGAATGTAGAATCTCGAAAAGAAAACTGAACCATGATTTAATGAGGGGTGTGTACACTGCTGGTCAGATTTATAGTTTCAAAATGGCATAAAAAATTGCGGTAAAACAAAAAAAAGAATTTGAGAAAAAAATTGAAGCTTTTTTGAAGGATACCAAATCGTTTTATGTTTATTGTTGTTGTCAAGACAGGCATTATGCCATCCCCTTAGACAAGTATTTCTTGGAACACCAGCCCCTCAAGGTTATAGGCCAATTCCCTTACTGGACATTGGGGCTTATTACGAGTTTGGTGGCATCTCAACGGTACCGTTACTGCTACTTGGTCCAGTGGTATCACTGCCAGATTCCAAGTGGTGGTTTGGCGACGTTAGTCCCCAATTATGGAGTCTGTAGCACTCCAGGGTGGATTCCGTCGGTATTTGATTGATAGAAACATAATGTGGCGGAATTTACATTTTATTGGAGTCTGTGACAAATCTGTGGATGCTGTCCCTTCTCCCCTATGGGGAGACCATTCCCATGTCGCCAGGGCGGTACATCCTCGGTACAATAGTTCCCCTGAGGGTGGTGCACAGGGAGAGAATCACATGGGAGAGGAAACCCCTTCTGGGACTAGGAACAACCCTACCCTGAGAACGCACTATACTCTCCAATCACCAGACCCAAGGACCCCTCCCCCCCCATTTCTATAACCCAAAGAACAACCCCTTCCGTAGATACGTACTGGGACTATGAAGAGCACAACTGACCCAAGGGAGATCAAGATTAGAAATACTGAGACGAGGAAGAATGGGGAAGAGTTGAAAGATATGTTATTGACAACCATTGAGACAAATAAGCTGCATGGAGGAATGTAGAGTGTTCTGCATAACCAACATGAGCATTCTAGACAACTTAGTACTGGGATGAAGCGGAAGAGCAGAGCATGAAGAGTTCTCCCCACAATGAGCAGTCTAGTTGTTGCTGGCTGCTCATTGGTCAATGCATAGTAGAAAAGGATGAGGGACTCTGGAAGAAGTTGTCTAGTCCTTCATGAAGGAGCTGCAGGAGCCAGCACGGTGCAGGAAAGTGCAATGAAGCACACTAGGATGCCAAGAGAGGAGCTGGAAGGACAAGGGCCAGTCCACAGTGGATGGACCGAAAGGCGAGCTGGCAGAGAGAAGCTCCCGGTGTTCCTGCAGACAGGGAAGCGCGAAGAAAGACCACGCTGCCCTGGGAAAAATTGACACTGCAGTGTTCCTGGGCAGACCAGAGCCCACTACAAAGGGGAGCACTCAGGCTGGCTGGTGGGAAACTAAGACGGTGCAGTCAGCATCTTAAAAGTCACAGTACCTGGCAGGCATGTGAACCATGTCTGTCCCCCAACAAGAGAAACTTAAGGGTCTGGGACCCACCAAACGAAAGTAACAGGAGTCCTCTTCCTTGTGGCGGTACTTGGGAGGAAAGGGCTCCAAGTACTCACACACAAAGAAGGTGTCTGGGACCCACTACACGAGAACCACACAAGTCATCTTCCTTGTGGTGGTACATGGGAGAAGAGAGCTCCAAGTACCCTCACGCAAAGAAGGGGGGTTTGGGACCCACTACAGGAGATACACACAAGTCCTCTTCCTCGTGGTGGTACTTGGGAGAAGAGGGCTCCCAGTTCCCAAACATAAAGAGAGGTCTGGGGCACAATCCCATGAGAAGAAGGGAAACCACAGAGTAATTTACTAAGGACCACACTTGGCAGGGAAGTGAACCAAGTTGGCCCAAGCAGAAAGAGAGAAAGGCAGAGATCTAGGACCTACAAGAGAAGGAACCAGGGCAAAGGAGTCATTGCCCCTGGCTGTGGTCCAATAAATAGAGAGTTGCCAAGAGAAGGAACCAGGACAAGGCAGTTGTTGCCCAGGTTGCTACAAAGTTTGTGCAACAGAGAAATGTGTAAGAACTTTATGGAACTTTGTTTCACATTTAAGAACTTTGGGTTTGGAACCTGTTATTTGGATCTACAACCTATTCTTCTGAATTAAGAAGACATTTTGTTTTTTATAGGTTAGTAAGTAGCGTGAGGGATGGAAATAGGCTTCGGACTTGTGACAGACAGTGGACTATTTACTTTAGACAAGACATACTGGCAGTTTCCTTAGTTTTGGTTAAGGATGGGAAACCCCTCTTAGCTTTAGGGAAAGGCAGGAGTTTCCCCAGTCCCCCACCCTTTTCCTTTCAATAAAAGTATATGTCAATCAACATGAGCCCACTGTGTCCGAGTCCTACTTCTACATTCTTACAGGTCACTAATGGTTTTTTAAGTCTTATCCAACGTGATACGCAGACATCTCACCATCTGTCCACAATACAAGATTGTGGAATTATACAGTGTTTTCCAACACAAATAAAGGTGACAAGCAGGGATGTCAGTTGGTCCCAATGTATTCCTTTTGGATGTTGATTCTAGTACTTCTCTTAGGAAAGTTAATCCACCCTCCACCTGAAGGGTTCATTTTATAGCATGCACCCTTATGCAGAAGGCACAACTAATTTGGCCTTGCCCCCCAGCAGGTCTCCAACAGGGCCTGCTAAACACAAGTTACTATTTTGGAAATTACAGTTTGAAATTACATATAATAAAAATAAAAATGATGGTGTTCAGGCAAAGGGTGAAACCTTGTAGATAGTTTTTAAATGAATGTAGGGATGAAGGGCAGTCTCATTTTTATCTGAGCCTACTCTTCTGAAAGAGCAGTGCTTGCGTCAGCAATTTTAATATGATAGCTGAAAAGGCATCATTAATGATTAAATGGCTTTTTACGTTGTTATTTCAGGTTTGCAGCATTCTGATTGGAGAAGTTGGAGGTATATAAGACAAAGGTCTGCTCCATGATTTTAAGGCCGCAAAATATAGGGTGGTTAGAACTGTAATTTCTTGGAGGGGTTGCAAAATAAATTCCTGGGCCAAATAGCAGGTCTCCCTGCAGATACACCTGCTAGCCCCTTGTGAGACGAATTGGGGGTGTTCAATTTGATTGTCAGGCCAGTTAAGAATGTTCCTTATTTTTTAAAAGCACATCTGGGATTTTCTGCTAATCATAAAGTGAATTTCAGTGCAAATGCGATTGTAGCCTCCCCTGGTGAAGAGAAATACTTGTGGTTATGGGCGGTTCTAAGTCACTGTCCATTTGAATAGGGATGCAATGTAACTACATATGGTGCATTAAGCCACCTCAAAATAGCTCCAAAAGCAAGAGCGTTTCCGATGGAAAAAAAGTGAGATGTCCAAAATATACACAGGCTGCCCACTTTAGCCTTTTATACAGACTTACATACACATATAAAATGGCAAGGAGAAATCTGTCAAATAAGATTCCCAGAATGCAGGAGGCTGGTGGTAATGGTACGTTTAAATGTACCCACTCCTCAATAAATTAAGAAAGTGTGCAGGAGGAAGCACAAAGTGCGCTTGCAAAATAGAAGTCAAAGATTTGGTTCATTTTCTGTTCATTTGCTGTTGTTTCTCTGTTTTGCATGCGCGTGGAATGCATGGGAGCTATGCTATATATAATTAATTGTAATGTTCAGACTTGTATATATAGCAAGTTTAACACAATCAAAGTTGCTTTTATATTTTGGGCTTGTTCTGTGTGAATTGTATGAAAAATATGAAACGTTTTTAAATGTTGCTGACTTAATGAAGAAATATAAATATGAATTAGTACTTCAGGTCATTACATGGTAGCCTTTAAAGATCACTTCATTGGGCCTTTGGAGGTTACCTCCTGAGAATTATTTGGGAATGTTATGGCAAATGGTGTGTATTAAAGCTCCAGAAGGCTGTTGCATTGGTGAAAAAGTGTTTAGGAATAAAAATAATACCTTTCTCAATTATTTGGAGCCTATTTACTCTGCCCAAAAGGGATTTTACACACGACTTAGTGGCAAACATTGGTCAAACCTTTGAGCATTTGATGACCACTTCATAGAGGGGTGTTGTGCTGTTAACTGAGTATTTGAATCAATTAATTGACTTGTTAGTTTAAACCTATTAACAATCAATTAATTGGATTGGAATACAGAGCAAATTAATTATGAAAAATGTGGCATGCATTTACCGTATCTGCCCATTAACCATGTGCTAGATGGGCAGGTTATCAAACAAAGACCATTTTTCCGCTAGGACACTATGTACTAATAAATACAGGAGACACCAAAATGAATATTGTCGATAAATATGCATGGTGGGATCAAACACAAACATCACTTGTACAGAAAGTGTGCATGCACATTATTTAATAAAGGAAAGTTGGGTATGCATACCATCTCCTTGTCCATTATGCTCATACTAGTTGTATGAAAGAACAGAAAATGCCAATTTTCTCCATGACGCAAACATGGTTCAAATATTGTACTAATTAATACATTTGTCAGATGGGCAAAGTAACTGGAGATGACAGGGTTTTAGCAATGACACTACCATAACAAGTAAGGACATTTACTGAAGAAGTATGTACATGGTGGCACCAAACAAATCTTGCATGTATAAAAATAATCCAGCTGGAAACACAGCGGCTCATTGGCCAACATTCTTGCACAGTCCAGGACTCTGTCCTGACTACAGTGCTACTGAGGTCTCATCCATTCAGCACCCCCTTCTAGGCCTTCACACCATGGCCCAGGGCAACTGGCGAGCAACAATTTAGGGTGCCGTGAGCAACATGTTGCTCCCGAGCTACACGTTGGGGATCCCTGGTCTAGAACAAAATAATTCTCTCGCATAATCAGATGAAAAGCTCTCATTTTCCTTAGTAAAAGTAGTCAGTCTAATTATACTTGGAGCTTCGCAATCCAATATCCAATAGAGTTTCAGTGACCTCTTTACACTTAAAGAAACAACAATATAGTAGGGACCCCACACCATGAGTGGGCATAGTCCAGTGTCTAGTTCTCTCTCTACTGTGGACATGATTGAGCTTGAAGTGTAAGAAGATCTGTCTGGTCCTATGACAATGAAAACACTTCTAATATATAGGTAGACCCCCCCCACACCTTTTTTAGGCAACTTGGCGTATTCTTTATAAAGTGAATAGCTAGACAGGGCCTCGATAGTCAGACTCCAGTCATCCTGGAATAGTTTAAATTTCACTTTATCTGGATTCAACTTAAGTTCCATATCTGATGAACCAATTTGTTCAAATAGTTCCCTCATGCAAATCCAAAACACATTGGCCCAATGCATTCTTCCACAAAAGCCCTTGCAGGGTATCGAGAACAGGCTGCACATCGACAGACGCCATATCAAGCCAATACACCAAGCCAGGTTCTACCTTCCCCAGGTAATATTTGAGTGCTGGTAGAAGTGAGAAGCCACACACTCTCCAAACTATGCGCTTCATGTGAGACCTCAAAGGGATTAGTTTGGCCTTTGACTAATCTTTCCACATCTTAACTGAGGATGCATAGGTCAAATTATACCCCAGATAGCGAATTGTGGCCACCCTCTCCTGTAGACCAGTGACCACCGCTTAACCAGACTTCTTACCACTAGAGAACACAACTACCTTGGACTTAACACCATTTACCACCAAATTGTTAGACATGGCATACTCATGAAAAATATGAAGCTTGCGTTGGATGCTTTGCACCGTTCTGCCAAAGATGACATTATCATCAGCAAAAGCCAGCCAATGAATGTCAAGATGGCCCAGCCTCACAGGTATCAAACCATGATCATACCAAATCTCTTCAATATCACTTAAATTTGCATTGAAGAGGTTTGGAGCCAAGGTACAACCCTCCTTAAGTCCTACTTTAACCAATATATGTCTTGGAAGCTGGAATTTCACAATCTGTTAAACTCAGTGCTGGTTAGCTCATCACACCTTGTAACGGATAAAAAGGTTAAGAATCAATGAGAAAACATGAAACCATGTTTATTGTTCCGATAAACTATCAAAATCCCCCTCCGTGTTTCAAATAACCATGCCTCCCTCAGATATTTACATCTAGTGGGATTACATACCTTTTAGGTGGACGTCTAAGAAACACTTTAAGCAAGAGCTTAATCTGTCAGTTCTGGACTAAGTCTCGTACAGAACGTCATAACATAACTCTGTCTGCACAGTCTGGTTAGAGCCTAATAATGAACACCATTGCCTTGATACATTTCTTAACACAAGCTATGTATAACCTCTAATCTAATAATGATCAATACTGTACGCGTTACCGCCTGCGTCTCTGATGCACACAATGACTTGCAGAGCTTTTTCAGGTTTTTGCAGCAGGCAAGGACGTGGAAAGATGTAATAGTACATCTTCATGCTAAGGTCATCGCTATCTACGCATGGACTCCAAAGAGCAACACCCTAGACTAAAACCGCTAGACAGTAATGTTCTTAAATTAGCCCACTGAGTCCATAGCCATGTTTGCATTTAATAAAGACCCCTTCCACAGGAGCAAAGCCTATTTTTCTGCTATACATTACACCTGCTGGTGGGGTTAGTGAATTATAAGTTTTATGTTCGATTCTCTATATTCAACCACAAGGGGACTGTCCTGTTTTCATATATAATGTTTTGTTTTTCTGGTGTCCTTACTCCGGCCCATAAAACATACACATTTTGTTCAAATGCTTCCTTATATTAGTTTGTACCAGGATAAGGGGGTGATTAGCTCTAAACTAATCTAAGTATTGCTTATTTAATCCAGTGTTTTATATGCTTCCTGACGAAATGTAGTATGTTGCTCCTTTGGTCCTCTTGACATGAATTTTGTGTGTCCACCCACCTTCCTTTACAGGTCTGAGGACTGGAAAATCAGTTTTATAGTCAGAATACACAATTTACTCTCCTAGCTAGATGGGTGACCAAATGGCCCTGGTTCAGAGTTTAACCTCTACTTGCTAAAAGTAAACCCACTTCCTTGCCCTTTTCTTTTTCTGTCGACATATTACATAATCCTCAGGGAAGTAGTATTGACGTTAATTCCACTTCTAACTAGGTACCTTTATCTGCCTGCTGTGATGAATCCGAAAGTCATCACTCCTTTCCCGGCGGTAGCTTCTCCCCATGTGGACAGGGAAGGCAGCCACTACCTGACCCCAAGGGCAGCTATATGAGGGAGAACCACATGCGGGGAGGCGACCTTCAGGTAGATGACACATCAATTGAGAAAGTCACATACCCCCCTTCCCTTTTAGGGATGTTCCCTCCGTTCCTCATGCCCTGATGGCATGTTGTAACATGCTCTTCTTCAACCACTTGCTAGGTCTACTTAAAGTATTCCCCAGTTGCACACAAGGAACAGTGTGTCAACAATTGAGGTGAGGAAGAGGCAAGGTGTAGTGGTGATCACTTCCAATGAGTTTCAATATCTGCTGCTTCAGAAATCACACAAGGAACAGCATGGTAACGACTGAGATGAGAAAGAGGGACGGAGCAATGAAGATGACCAAGGCTGGTAAACCAACACAGCAGCCTAGTCTTTGAAAGCTGTTCAGTCATGCTGGGAAATAGAAATCGCCACAGCTGACTGAATGCAGGGAGAGCTGCAGAGGCTGAGTTGTGCTGCGACCTTTGCTGACACCGCTCCAAACGATGAGGTAAAGCATGCTGTGGGAAGCAGTGTGGAGGCTAATCCAGACCGCGGCAAGAGAAGCTGGAATGCCGAGAGATAGGCCCCTGAGAATGCGAGACAGCGGGCACTAGGCACAGTAGAGAAGAACACAGCGGTTGGGCCAACTGGACATATGCCAAGCCAGCAAACTGAAAGGAACAGAAGTGGAGAAACTCAAGTTACACTTAAAGAACCCAGTAAGCCAAGGGAAGAAGGGCAGGTTACCGGGTTGCCTGAAAGTGTGTGCCAGTTCATGGAAGTAACGCGGGAGGACCAAAGTGAAGCAGATGAAGAGATCAACATGTTTGTGAACCATGCTAAACCCATATTGCAGGACAAAAAGCAAAGCAAAGGTGAATTGTCTTGGGAAAAGGGCAGAGACCCAATGTGTGAGGAAGAAGCGATTATTGAAACAAACCTTGGCAAACAAGGCTTGATAAGCCAACATTGTGCAAACATCATTTCATGGATAAAAGGAAAAGTAACTGCATACAGGTCCTGGCAGGAGAGTACACCAGGCAATGCCAAGTGTTTGAAAGAAACCTCGAGACAAGTGTAGGAAAGACTGTATGGAAGTCCAGGCAGGAGAGTATACCAGGTAAAGTCAAGTGTGTGTAATAAGTCACTGATTTAATAAGTGTTTATGACCCAATTATAAGCTTTGTCCGTGTCTCATTTTGGACTTCTCACACTGCCATTAAACCCTTCATTGTGCAATCAAGTCAGTCTTGACCAACTCCTTAGTCGGGACGAGCAAGCAGCATTTAGTGATTTATTTATTGTAGATTTAGAAGGAGCACCCCCTCCGCTCAAATTCAGATTGCTTTCTGGCACTTGCAAGAGGAAAGGGTTGTTGGGACAAGGGTTCACAAAAAGACAAAAGGTAATTTAGTTATTGGTGCATTTAGATGAGTGTAAGTGCAAGTTAACCAGGGCCAAGTGCAGTGCCAGAAAAATATAACACAAGGCTGTGACATAAATTAAGCATTGGTGAGATATAAAGCAACAGAGTGAATGTATTAGGGGAACAATTAACAGCAAATAAATGGAAGGTCCTACTAGCCAGTGCAGCTAGCTAACAAAATCCAGTTTTTGGGGGCATAGAGGAGAGCTGTGATGAATATAGTCATAAGAGTAAAGGAGGGGGGAGTCTATGTATGGTATGTCAGGTAAATGCAGAGGGTGCTTGCAAGGTCCTGCAATGACCTTGTGTTGCACAGCTGCCATTTGGAGGTATTAGGAGTGGCTCACCTGCACGGTAGAGTAAACACAAAGGGTGATGCTTCACAGAACTATAATTTCTTCCAACTATTTCATGTTCAGGACTCAAGACAGTAATGAAAAAATGCGATGGTCAGTGAAAGCTGTTAATTCATTATAAAACCTGTGTTTTTTATTTTAGGATGTGCATTTAAAATTTCAAAAAATAAATTAAAATTCCTTCTAAATTTCTTCTAAACAATTCATATTTCTATAAACACCTTTTAATACATATAAAAATACAACATGCATACTTATGTTATAATGTGCAAATACGCATATGAAAAAATGCACCATATCGACTATATTCTTGTCAATATATAGCAACTATAAACTGAAAATCTATTCCATTCTTTGTCACAACTGCAACTCATTTCAAGTGTAAGTCAACGAAAGGTATTCAAGAAAAGTATCTACATGACCAGACTCTTCTGTATTTGATTTGTGAATTTCCCTTTTTTACTAGTTTCAACGGAATTCTCATCTAGTTCCACCCAAACTGATGTCCGTCTTCCTCAGGATTTGAAAATAACATATAATCTAAACATGGTTAGACTACAACAAAACGTTTTTCTATATTTATCTTTATTGCACCATCTCGTGGTAAACTCTAGATGATTCTATAAAAAATCCAAAATTAAAATTAGAAAAAACAGTAGACAGCAAAAAAAAGAGATCCTATTGTATGAATAGAGACCATGTTTGGAACAAAAGCTGGACCGGAGCAGGCAATGTCGATATGCACTACATTGCTTTATATCACTTGCGTGCTTGCACTTTGTGTATCATGTATGGTTAGTTTGAGATGTGTTTGTTGTGTGGATTATGTACGGCTAGGGAATGGTAGTATGAATTTTGTATACATGTATTCTTAATGTTGTATTTTCTCCAATGTTTATTGGCATTCTATTTCTCATGACGGAGTGTACTCTTCAATTTGGTCTTTTACATATTTGTTGAATAAATTACTCTCAAATATTTATCTAGTGATTTTCAACAAATATTGTCTCTATCCATTCACATACGATCGTCTTTTTTTTTGCTGTCTTTTGTTGAGCCGATGGTCAAGAATTGCTGATTTTTAAAAAATGGTTTCTAATTGCACATGGTTCTTTTCAGTCTTGATGTTCAGTGATAGATTGTTCAAGGGTGTGGCACCCCCCTCTTCCAATAGACCTTATCCGTTAAGCTACCTCTGAGTTAAGCGCTCTTGGGCACATGTGTGTAAGCCATAGTCAAAGGACTGGATCATAGAAGAGCCGGCTTCTACCTCCATCCTTCAAAGGTTAAAAACATAGTACCATTTAACGTTGTAATTACAACTTTTGTTAACACACTTAGAAGTTGTGTGATCTGGCATGGAGTACTACATAAAAGTTATTGAGTGACTTGTTAGTCGTTGTAGAACCACTTGACATGCGATACTTTCCAAATCACTTTATTTGTATATGTGGCATTCTCATTACTGTGGCTTGTGTCTGTTTCGCTGTGTGACGTTGTAAAAGGGCAATTTGATGGTAGTGTTTCATTTTGTATGGAAATGAAGTCCTCACATTTTAACTTGTTCACGGTCTCTTGTTCCCCATATCTAATTTTGCTACTTCTTTACATACCTTTCTGATTCTCCTCGCTGTGCTTACTCTTGCTTTGTGACATTTTCCATTCCTGCAACCTTTAATTTGATGCGTTAAATAATTTCAGGAGTTGCTGGCCTGCTGACTGCTTGCTACAATGGAGCAAAGCCCACTGGGAAGTATGGTCCTGTTGATCCCACCTTGAACTCCACATATCATTTCATGGCCAAATTCTTTAAGGAGATTAGCATTGTCTTCCCAGACAATTACATGCATCTTGGAGGAGACGAGGTGGATTTCTGCTGTTGGTATGTGCTGTTTCTTTAATTTGATATGTCAACTGAGGGCAGTAGAAATGAGGGATGAGTGGGCAGTATAAATGAGGGATGAGTGGGGCCTCTTGTTGCTTGGAGAAAGCAGAAGAATACAAGTAGATAGTAAGCAAACATATAAGCATTTCTAGGCTCCACGTGGTTCAAAGATTTATATTTGGTCGACTTCCCTTTTTTCCTATTATGTTCCCCCTCCCCTCCTAACCCATGCACCTCTTCCTGCCCCCCACCCCTAAACATCCCTAAACTCTTAACACATATATAGTCTGGGCTGAGAAAGAAAGGTTGTCCTAAGTACCAGTAGGTGTAGCATGTATATGGCCAGAGCCTTCACCTACAGCACCAGATAAAGAGTTCTGTCTGATTTAAAAGCCACATTCTCTATGAAGGGATCTTCATTAATGCTAGACAAGATTATAATAATTTTTGTTATATTTTTAGCCAATTAAGGGCTTTTCCTAACATACCCCATGTACAAAAATGAGTCATCCATCGAATAAAACACAATACCTAATTAGAAGATAAAATATGATTCAGAAATGATTAATATAATTCATTAATCATTTTCACCCCTCATACCCTCCATTAAAACAGATCATGCTATACCCAGATCTACCATCCTAAGTTGGAATACATTTGTGGACACCTGACTATCTAAACGTCTCTTTTTACATTTTCCAATGTACTCTTAATTGTTACGCACATCTGTGTGATATTTCCGTTGCAGAAAAAAAGCGAAGGAAATGTTTGCATGGGAAATGTACGCACTTCAAAGGTTTGTACATTTCCCATGCGAACATCCAATAGAAAACCATACATACACACACCCACACCCACAACACGCCCAAACCCTCAACATACCCCCACCACCCTACTTACCTTTCCTTCCATCGCGCTTTGTCCCTGCAGAACCAGTTCCCTTTCACTTCAGTGATCGGGGACCGGTGTGGCAGGGTCTATTTTTTATTTTTTGGGCAGCTGCAGGGGTTTCCCCCGCAACTCCTGCTCACTATACTGTAGTGAGCGGGGTGTTGCGGTGGATAAAACAGTCTCCCCCTCTCCACCCCATACCGACCCCACCGAAACACCTAAACATACCACAAAAAGTTCAAACTTTTGGTAGTTGGAACTTTTCGTGGTGTGTTTTTTTCGTGGTCGGTAATTTTTATTCGGACATTTCGTCCAAAACCAATCATGTAAGGTGAAAGATCATTGGAATATTTAATTTAATTTTGTCATTTATATAGCACCTTTCACCATGGGTATGGTCCCAACGCACTGTCGGTCGAAAGCCCTCGGAGGGACCAAAGTCCGAAATATGGGAAAGTTAGGAGGTGCGTGTGTGCATAATGGCCATTAAAGGTTATGAGGCCTTGGCTGAGTCCCTGCTAGCCACCTCCTTATCTCCTCTGATAAAATCCTCCCAAATGTCCTTCCCTACAGAGTTCTCTGTTTCTAATACCTGCTGCCCCATAAGCTTTTTTTCCGTTCTAATTTCAAATAAATGCACTCAACTAATGGGTGTTTTGCAGACTTCATCAGTGCCAAGTTGCAAAATCTGCACATCCGATCAATTTTAGGTACTCCCCTTCGTGCTCCCCAAACCTCTAATGTGTGAGCCAAATTAAGTTTTGTATTCACATATATTCTTGCCTCAGTAATGTTTGGGAAAATCTTTAGATATTCACCCATTCTTTCCCTGGGGGAACCTTCTAACAAGTTGTTCCTACTACTGGTTTTTGTTGACGGGTTCACCACATTCTGCCATTCATAAAGATTCTTTATCTCGGGCTTCAGTTTTTTATTTTTAACCTGACTTCTGAGATGGATTCAAACTATCATCAGTCTTTTACTCTAAATTGATGTTTCATCCACCATACAGGTGATGGCTGTTTTTAACACAATAACCCTTCATGTTAGCGGCTTCTAGAAGCAAGTAATGCAGGTAATATGTGAGAGGGTGAACTTCTGCATGAACTAATTTCCAGAAGTATCTTACTCTTTTGTACTGAACTATGGCCGCCATGGAGCTAGTGAGGCACTCGCGCCCAAGGAATGTAATGTGGATATTATTAGGAAAATGTACCCGTAACCAAGGCAGCCGGTCTCCATTTTTTCCAATTCCTTTACCTTCTTGTATTCCCATGATTCTGCCCCGTACGTCAATTTTGAGACCTTTTCGGCCATCTGTTCGTATTATCGCACTTTGGAAAAACCTGCATGTTGTTTAGCAAATGCTTTAATTCATTCCCCCTACCTGTTGTCGTGCTGCCACCACCAATTGATCTAACTGCAGCTTCCAGGTGAGATGTTGATCTATGATTACTCCTAGGTAATTGTATTCCCTCACTTGCTCCATTATACTCCCTTTTAACAACCATTTGAACTCCATCCCGCTCTTACGCTCTAGGTTTCTAAAAACCATAACCTTAGATATTTTTTATATTAATCTGGAGGTTAAGAAGGCAGGCAAATTCCACCAGTTTGTTCAAAAGCAACTGTTACTCTTTGGGGTTTTGTTTAGCAGGACAAGATCATCTGCATAGTCAAGCCAAGGGATTTTACACCCCTTGTCTCTTCAGGTTTGGTGGATATGGCTCTCCTTTTGACAGATTGTCTGATAAATCTGATAGATACAAATACAACTACATTGGGGCCAAGATGCATCCTTGTTTCAGTCCTACATATGTTGGTATAGCCCGTGTTAAACTACCTGTCTGACTCAGTCTGACTCTGATGGTGGTATTTTGGTATAAGATGATGATCATGTTTGAGGCCCCGGGGAATTCCCCTATTTTTGTAGTTTTCTCCCCAACACATTTCTGTTCACTGTGTCTGAGGCTGCACTGAAGTCCTATGTAGGCAAAATAAGTATCCTGCCCACACAGACTCCAGGCCCTCTACACCACCGTGACCAGTCAACAATATTATCCAAGGTGGAGAACGACTTATGAAATCCTGTCTGATTAGCAAGTCAAATCTGATTCTCACTGCCCAAGCAGTCCGTTCCCCCAACAAGACTCTGGCAAACCGCTTAGAGGGAACCTCTAGCATCGCCAGAATATGGTAGTGTCTGGAATCCTTTACTTGATCTCGTTTCTACACAGGTACTAAAATACTGGTTTGCCACAAGCTTATCTCGTTAGTTGTACCAATATATCTAAACGCAGGAGCAAGCATTTTGCTCCAGATATCAGGGTTCAATGACATCAATGCACTGCAGAGTCCATCCGGACACGGGACCCCTTACTGCAGCGTATTAAAGTTTCCAAATCCCCTTCCCAATGGACCAACCAGTCACAGGGCTGTTCTTCCATGGCCGTTGGTTTTCCCAAGGTTTCTTTTATATTTTGGGTCCATGCCTCGCAGAAATTGCCCAACCCCGCCACCCCCCACCAAGCTACTCTGACCAATTTCCAGAACGCTTGTGTGTCATTAGAGCCACAGAAGTCCATGAAGGCCTGCCATTATTGTGTTCTCCGCTTATTCCTCTGCCTTAACCAAACTCTGTACCTTGTTTTAGCATTCTTGATATACTTCACAATCTAATATGAAGATCTATACTCATTCAACAAATCCCTTAGCCCCCTTCTCAATGCTTGCTTCCTTTCTCTTATCTCCTGATCATATTTGTGCCAGTGTTTCATAAATCTTATGGCATTATGTTTATATCGCCTTCCTCTTTTCCCCCCTCCTTTCACAGGAAGCTAGATTCCATTATTCGCACTTCAAGAATCTGAAACGGAGTAATCGGGTTATAAGCAGAAACTACGTCGTCCTCCGCCGAGGTGTTACACTTCAGCCCATCATCTATGACAAAGCTATTCGCTTTTGACATTAAACCCGGCGACCACTTAATGCGGTTCCCATTAGGATTAATTCATTTTTCTCAACTAGATCTCTATCCTCTGATACCCATAGTCTGTAACTACTTAGCAAAGGACAATGATCGCTTTCTTGACGGGGCATAATGTCATGCGCTTCCAGGGTGCATGATCATGGTGATCCCTATGGCAACAATGGAATCATTGCCGCACACAAGATGGTGGCTGTGGTCGGTGCAACGCCCTTTCCAACATGGCACTCCAGCTACATTACTGATAACAGGACAGGAGTCCTAACGTGTACTGTATCGCAACTTCAGGTATTCCTCCCATTGACGCTTCTCTATTACTGTGCCTTCCTTGATTCTGCTTACTTGCCTCTTCCCCCATGTGCTTGTGTCCTGTGCTCTATGTGCTTCTTAGTTGCTGTGCTGCTTGGCAGCCCTCCTGTGTCTTCAGTGGCAGTGCTGCTTCCCAGTCTGCCTATGCCTTCTCCAGCTGCCGTTCTGCTGGTAGTACCCAAATGGACCGTTTCCAATTGATCGTATATGGTAAATCTGTCCGAATTCGGCCAGTACCATTCAATCGTTTGGAAACTATTAGTTTCGGTAATCACTACCAAACATAAGGAGAAGGCATTGCAGGGGGTCGCCCGCTCCCCATGTTTGGTAGTGATGGCCTTTCTTCCGGAGGTTTGGAGGTGGGTGACGGGGAAAAAAATAAAGACAAGCAGACACTGTGGCGTTGAATCTGACCCACGTAGGGTGGACAGATTGGACGCGGCAGGGTAAGAAGATGAGTGGATGTCAAAAAGGTAAGTAGGCGGTGGGTGGGGAGTGTATGGGGCTGTGTGGTAGTTTCAGTTTGGCTGGATTTGGCCACAGCAAAATTGTTTTTGCAGCCAAATTGACCAGTCAATTCAGCCATGAACAAATGTGCCATAGCCAAATCGTATACATCCGTTCTGCTTCCAGATGATTTCCTTCTGCTTTACCTTCTACTATAGTCTTTGCTCATTAACACTCCAAGCCCCAACATCAGTCTTGACTTCTCTGGGAACCTTGTTCTCAGCTGCTCATCCTGATCAGCAACCACCAATCCACTGTGGAGGAGAGTTTGCTTCCCCAAGAGTTTCCCTACCAGAGGTTTCCCAGAGGGCCTCTTCCCCCTCAGACGGGAGGGGCAGAGGCTCTCAGTGGAGGCTGTCCACAGTTTAGCAAGGCTAGAAGCTAAGCCAAGACCCATGTAAGTCCAGTCGCTGACACATAATGATAATGGACTTAATATCATAGAAACGGCAAGTAGGCACAAAGCAGTATCCCAGGTGGAGCAGCTCAAAGGGCTAACCCTTATATAAGCCCCTATCAATCATGGTGGGTTGTCTGCATTGAAAAAAGTAGTATCCTCTACGGCATTTCTCATTATATGTAGTTTGTAGTAAATTCGCCATGGGAATTCCCCAAAAGATGTCCAATTCATATGGAACTGGAGATGCGATTCTTGCATTGAAATCTTCCTTTGCTGTGATATGGGCATCAAGATCTAACGAATCATAAAAAATGAGCAATGGCCCTCATGAGCTCTGACGTTTTACCCATACCAGGCAGATTATAAAGGTTAATAACCCGTTTTTTCCCTGGGCCCAATAATTTACCAGAGATTAGCAATACAAGAAGTTAAGCGGAATATATCTTGACTTTCATTATTTCCCGAGAGTTATGTACACTAGTAATAAGACCGCCCTTCCCCCAGCTCCTTGGCTCGCGAGATTGAATAGTGTATTACGGCCATCAAATATTAAGAGACATGGCCCAGGTTTCTTGGAGAGCCATGACAGTTTAAGTGCCCATCATTGCTCCCAAGCCCCCAATTTCTCAATAGTGTTTCCTGTGTTTCCTGTATTCCAAGCTATTGCGAATGTTAGGGTCTACATGGTATGTGTGGTTGTACGGTGCCAGCCAACAAGGACCAATCGTCTTCCCTATGATTCATTATGCTTTCTTGATCTTCTCTCCTCAGTAAAAATACCCCTCTTCAATCATGAAAAGTTCATACCCAAGTCTCATAAATCTAAACTGATTGGTCATTACCATGGAGGCTATGCACTCTGACTTAAAATGTACGAGTGCAGTGGCCCTATAAATACCCTCAGGTTGGTCCACAAAGCGTAGAGCTTCCAAATTAATAAATCTGAGTGGCATAATCAGATGAAATAAATCTAAGATCACGTGCCTATTTAACATGCATTGCAAGGGAGTACAGGATAGACTTTCTATTTTAATTGACAAGCTCATCATATGTTCATCCTGCATCTTGGGGTTGCCTTTGAGAATACCAGGCAGCCCCTCTGTAGTTCTGCTGCCCGTAACATCCGCCCATCATCTCCATTCTTGGCTGCAACCTATCAGATGCTATGTTAATTTATGGTAACTTGTGGACCACATACCCCCTTCTCGACCTGCCTGCTCTTATCTGTTGAGTTATTTGGCTCTTCAAAAAGACAGTCGATACCCTCCAAATCGATAGAGGCCTCTAATCCACCAAATTTCGCAAACCTTCAAATTCCACCTGGCTTCCTTATTAGTCATGAAATTCCTAATGTCAGGCCGGGAGGCACCTTCTACCTTCCTTTGAGGGTCAACAACCCCTCCCTTTTTTTTGTTGCATATTTTGTCTCTTCATATTTAGAGCGGTGGACATTTGCGCTTGTTCCCTTTTGAATCGGCTGGTTGTTCTCAACGGGGCCTTGACCATTAGCCTTACCCTTTTTAGGCCTTTTAAATATATAGCTCCCCACCCACCTTTACTGTCCGTTAAAGGCTCAGTTAGGAAGATTACACTCCCCTCTTTCGCCTCCTCCTTCTCATTGCCAGGTTCCTTATGTACCACTTTACTAAATTGGGGATCACTTATGTCTATTACATCTGAATAATTGGTGTTCCTAAGCCTTTTCAATTTTTCCTTCTTTGCCTTTGGTTGCAAGAGCTTGTTTCCCTTTCAGCCACTTATCACATTCAATCATCCAACAAGTTCCATTATGCTTCACATTATTTAGATGGTCATCAGAGTTTATGTTCAAAGCCATCTGTGAGATGACCAGCTCAGTACAAACAATCACAATGGATTCTTTGTTCATCTTTTTTATTAAGGGTAGATCACCTTCCTCATTTTCAGTTCTGATGGCATCAGTCATATTACAGGCGATGTTGAGATAAATGGTTTTTATTCCTAAGTGTCTGCACAGTGCCTTCAAGATGGTTATATGCTCGTTTAAAGATCTTAAAGGCTCTAATTATGATTGACTAATGATGTAAGTAGAAAGTCAAGGGCCTGTAATTTGTTCGTTAACAAAAGGGAATTATTTGCCAATAATCTATCGTCAGATTGATTTAAACAACTACTATCCTGTTCTAATGAGGTAATTAGGTGACAGCTTGCATTACCCGACTATGCTGCGTTAGCGTTTTTCCCACACTGTATATTACCACCTTCTCTTCTGTATCCAATTGTGAGAAAAGCTCGATTCTGTCTTCTAGAAGGGTAGAATTCAATTGAGTGCAGTCCCGGGTACTTGTCGAGCGGCTGTTTACCAGTGTGCCCATGTCCTTATGAGTCATAGCACTTAGCCGTTGTATCTTTCTTGGAGCGCTGGAAAGTTCAAGCACCCTACTCTAAATGGCACCCTTAGCAACCCCCATAACCGGTTCTGACTTGTTAATGGGTGAGTTGCATCAGTAATCGATTGCTCTCAATAAGGAAGTATTGGCTGGTTCTTCAATGTCCGTGTTAAGAGCCATGATTATAATTTCAGTCATTTCCGTACCTACGCAAGCCATGGAGGTGCTTAGGTGTTCGCCAATACTTACTCCTATGTTCCTGAATATTGTCTGAGAAGTAATTGGTCATTTTGTGTAATTGCATTTTGTTTCTAGTTCTGCTTGCCTTAACTGGTTGTGTGGGTACATGAAGATTTGGATAGATTCGGACTTCGCAAGAAGATGCACTCGTCAATGGTCACAGGACCGCTGGCATTGGGCTTCCGCAGCTCTGGTGAGGCACAGCAAGTTGGGGGCTGCGCCAAATGGAAGCTTGTCTTGAGGCTAGTTGGTCCCACCAGCCCAAGGGAGGCCGTCGTCCCCTGCAGAACTTCCCAGTCGATTTGAAAACTTGGTCAGCACAGCTGCAGGGCTTGACTGGGCACTTCACGGTCCAGGAGGGTGCTGCTGGTGCCTTTTCACGTTGTCTTCTTTGGATGTTCCTCTCCAGTGGTCAACTCTGCCTGTTATGCGATTTCCCATTCATTCATTCAAAGCCTAGGCTGTCAATCACACAGCAGGGTGGCTGTCCTTTAAGGACAGCCAGCCGGCTAATTGGAACTGGTTTCACTCAGGCACACCTAGAGAAAAAGGACAGGGAAGTTTCGGGACCCTCCCTCACTTCCTGCCTTTCCAGACAGACTGGCGCCTGGGCGGGCTTCAGGGCCAAAGGCAGCACACACAAAGGGCTCAAACCAGTTTCAACTAACAGAGTAAAAGCCAAGAAGGAACTAACAAACCGAAAATGGCAAAAATAAAGACTGGCCGTTTTGGGGAAAATGGTCACCCATGGGTGCTGTACTGCAGCTGAGGGTTCAGCCTGCGGTAAAAATGAACACTGGTAGTAAAAATTACACCACTGCCACCAGCCATTTAAAGTATGCCAGGGTAACAAAAAATGTTACATGAGAAGTTGGATAGGGAATCACTAAGTAGCCCCCCAAGCACTCCACACAGGATGGTGGATCATCTTACTATTCTTGTGAACTGTAGTTCACCCAAGAAAATGGAATTAAACATTAAGAGAAGTCCAAGGGACTTCTTAGTGGCATTGCACCTAAGGTTCTGTGTGTCACTATACAAAAAGCAGATTCCTGTGGAGTTTGTTCTGAGGGCCTCAATGCGTGAAGGGCCATGGGTACAGTACACGTCCCACTAGGGATAGTATTAATAACACACCCTGTCGACGTCTGTTTTCGAGTTTCGAAAACAAATCTTGTACTACTCTGCGACTTCCACTAGATGTCGGACTATGTAGAGCATGTGAATTTAAACAGATACAAGCACCAGAAATACGATTATGGTGAGTAATGTATCCCTTCTGGAGCTTGTATATCTGCTTAGATCACATGCTCTGCATAGATTGGCAAGCAGTATCTGGAGAAGGAGGTGGCAAGTGAGAAGGTACAGCGGCAAAGAGATGCTTTAGGGACGTTTTTTGCACCTGTGAATGTACTTTAGAGTGTGTCAATTCAATAATGCTGTGTGAATGTATGGATGGAACTCCATGTAGCAGCTTTTTAAATGGCGTCTAGAGGGACATTTGCAATGAAAGCTAAGGTAGCTCCTGTATCTCTGGTAGAGTGAGACCTAGGGGTGAAAGGTAAGATCACCTTCCCTTCCAGGTGCTATGGAAACAAAGAGTTGGTCTGTTTTCCTTAGAGGTTTCATTTTGTTCACATAGTACAAGACCACCCTCTGAACATCAAGTATGTGGAGGCTTCCTTCTGCTGAGTTAGATGGGTTTTGAAAGAAGGTAGGGAGTTAATGGATTGATTTACATGGAACTTTGAAATGAACTTGGGTGAGAACCTCGGATGTGTTCTGAGGACAACCATGTCCTTGTGTATTATGAAGAATGGGTCTTGTACGGACAAAGCCTGTAGCTCACTGACTCGTCTTGTAGAGGTGATAGCTACTAGGAATGCAGTCTTGTAAGTCAGATGTTTTAGGCTTGCTTTGTGCCTAGGCCCCTAGGGTGGATACATAGGCTTGGAGAGCACAACATTGATCCCAACCCGGGGTAGGGTTGGAAATTGAGGGCATAGACTCTTTACGAATGCCTTAATGACAGGAGCGTTCGACCAGGACACCTTGTTCTGTGAAGTGGTGTAAGCTGACATGGCCGCCAGATGCACTTTGATGGAATTGGCTTCTAGGCTGCAGTCTAGTAGGTAAAGAATGTAGTGTAGAATGCTAGCTGGGGAACGTTCTGTTGGGTTTATTGTTTGTGACATGCGCCATATCACAAATCTCTTCCACTTACTGAAATAACAGTGTCTTGTGTTGGGTTTTCATGCCTCGTTTAGGATATCCATACACTTTTGTGGAAGATTCAAGTGGCCAAATTCTTTGACGTTTGGAGCCAAGCTGCCAAGTTCATAGATTGAGGGCGCGGGTGGAGGGATACTCCCTTGTGTTGTGTTAGCATGTTGTACAGGAACAGGAGCTTGATTGGGTCACACATCGCCAGTTTGAGCAGGTGTGGAAACCAAGGTTGTTTCGCCCACATAGAAGCAACCGGAATTAGAGTTTATTTTTCCTGGTGCATTTTGTGCACTATTTTGCTCAGGAGTGGTGTTTGGGGTGGGGGGGGCGACGGCGTAAGCAAATTTCCCTGACCCGTTCATCCAAAGGGAGTTCCCTTTGGACCCTGTTTGGGGAAACCTGGACGCAAAGTCTTGGCATTGTGCGTTTAGGTTTGTGGCAAACAAGTCTAACAGGGGGTGACCCCATTGTGAAAATATTCTGTCTAGGATATCCCTGTCGAGTTGCCACTCGTGTTCTTCTGGTAGAGGTTATCTGCCAGAGAATTGAGTTCCCCCTGGAACATGTTTAGATGTAAGGAACATGTTTCCGCTTGAGTGCCCACTTCCACATTTTTTGGGATAGCTTGGATAGACTTTGATAGAATGTGCTACCTTGCTTGTTTGCTGTCTGTGAGGACCTGCACTGCTTGACCTGTAATATGTTACTGAAAGGCTTCAAGAGCCTTGAGGACTGCCAATAGTTCCAGGAAGTTAATGTTTTTGTGCTGTGGCGCATGTCCACTGGCCGTGGGCTATGTGGTGGAGGAAGTGAGCCCCCACATCCGATGATGGAGGCGCCTGTAGTCCTGATCGCTTGTGCTGGTGGAACGCAAAAGGGTTTTCCTTTTAGTAGGTTGTCCCTGGACCACCAGCGAAGAGCCTGTACCAAGGTTAGCGAAACAACCACTAGATCATCCCACTGACCGCTTGCCTGAGACCATTTGTTTTGCTAACCTTTCCTGCATTGGGCGCATGCGCAGGCACGCATGTGGAACCAAGTGAATGCATGAGGCCATCATTCGAGCATGCATATTGCTTTGCGTACAGTAATCTGGCGACCGACTTTGTATTGAGGTACTTTCAAAAGCATGTTTTGTACTCTTTTCTTTGAGGGGAAAAGCCAGCTCCTTCTTTCTTTAGAATAGCCCCTACAAATTGTTTTATTTGGCTGGGGACTAGACTTGATTTCTTTTCATTGATGGAGAAGCCTAGATTGAAGAGAAGGTCAATTGTTTTTGGCATATTTTGTTTGCATATTTGAGGAGATTCCCCAGTGATTAGCCAGTCGTCAAGATAAGGGTATACTGGGATGGACTTTCTGCGCAGGTGTGCAGCCACTACTGCGAGTACCTTTGTGAATACTCTTGGAGCTAAGGCGATGCCGAAGGGGAGTATTTTGAACTGGCAGTGATCTCCTGCTAACTTGAAACGCAGATATTTTCTGTGCGCAGGGAGCATTGAAATATGAAAGTATGCATCTTTCATATCCAATGTTGCCATGTACTCCCCTCCCCTCCCCCCCCACACCACCCCCCATCCCGTTGGGAGTGGGATTACCTCTAGGAGCGTAGTCATGCAAAACCTTTGGGGTTTGACGTATTTGTTCGCAGGGCGCAACTTTAATACTGTGCGCATGGAAAGGTCCTTCTTTGGCCCAAGGAAGTGCGTTGAATAGTTTATCTGGTTTGCTGGGATGATCTCTATGGCGTCTTTCTCCAGCAGTGCCTTTACTTCTTCCAACAGTATGAGTTTTTCTTCTGTTGACATTTTCGTGTTCCTTGGCGGGTGGTAGGGTGGTCTTTGTAACAACTTGATACAGTAACCGCCTGCCACGATGGACGACACCCACTGGTCCGAAATTATCCTCTCCCATGCGTGGGTGAATTGTGAAATTCTGCCTCCTACTCGAGTGGCATGGGAGGGGACCTGAAGGGGTGGGTTGGAGGGGTGGAGCCTCTCCCAGGCGAGGTTCTGCCCCTTTTATTTCCTCTTTGAAAATTGGAAGCGGAAACTTGACCTTGCGATTGGCCCAAAGATGAGGACTGTCCGCCCTGAGTGTAGCCCGAGGAACATTAAGCACCCTGACCTCGAAACCTTCTAGAGTTTGAGGAGCCCTGTTGAACAAAGGGCTTGTCAACTGGCCAAGGGATTTGAGGGACATATTCCTCCTTAGCACTCTTAAGGGCATCTTCGACGGCCTTCCCGAATAACACATTAGGCTCCACTGGCATGTTTAAGAGGGTTGCCTGAGTTTCTAACTTAAACCCTGTTTATCTTAGCCAGGCGTGGCACTTGAGTGAACCTTCTATGATGCGTCCTGCATTATCTGCTGCATCAAGGTTATTTTTCATGCTGCAGTTTGATAACTGCTTGCCTTCTGAAATAGTTTTTAACAATTTAGCCTATAGGGGTTCCGGGACGGTTTCGATTTGGTGTTCCACGTCATCCCATTTGTGGCAGCTGTAACTAGCTAAAAGCGTAGTGTTGTTGCCGATTCTGGTGTGCCGCAGACAAGGCGACCTTTCTCCCGAACGGATATATTTTTTGGCTTTCCTTGTCTGGCGGGGCCTCCGTCGATGCCAGGCGAGTGCCTGCCCTCTTTCTGGTGGTGGTGACCACTAACCCATCTGGTTTAAGCGGACCTCTAATATACAGGGGGTCAATGGGCGCCGGTCTGAAAAGGTTTTCTATCATGGGGTTGACCGCCCGTGTAAGACTATTGCACCTTTGCACAGACTCCACAAGCAGAATAAACTGAGTAGCAGACCTGTTGTCCCCCAGAATGTCTTTCACCAAGTCTTTGTCGACCTGTGCTACCTGAGTCTCGATATTAAAGTGATGTGATGCCTTAGTCGCCGTTAATTGTGCTGTAGTTGGTTATCAACGAGCAAATCTGCTACCGGTTGGTCCTGGTAGTCTGACGACTGGATTACGTAAATGTCGTCATCGAAATTGGTCATGGTCTCGACTATAAAGGTCCCCTTGAGACCCTGGATCTTGTGACCCTGAGGCGTCATCATAGTACAAGTCCTGAGAGGGGTCTTGCTAGGTCGAGGCCGGGGTGCCTAAAGCAGAGGTGCTAGGCTGTGGCTCAAGATGACACTTTTTGGCAGAGAGCTGCTGTGCTGATGCCACTGGCTGTGAGACGTCTTTAAGGGATGACAGTTGGTCTGGGTGTCTGTCTATAAAGTCCACAAAACACGACATCCTGAAGATTTTATTGAATTGTTCAGGTGTATAGTCCTATGAAGGTGGGAAGCCGACATGATATGGGTGGCCTGGGAGGTAGTTTGATCTTTGGGGTGCATTGCCCCTGAGCGAGAGTCTACAGCGGGAGAAATTACAGCCTGTGTGCTTTTCGAGGGCAAGGGTGTCGCAATTTGGGACTTTTTCAGCGACCTCGCTTTAAGCAGGGAAGCACTGACATGTTTCTTAATTAACTCCTGCATTTTCGGCATTTTCTTTTTTTAGATGCCGAAACGCCTTTTCGCCACCTGTTCTTCAGCGTGTGAATGGAGGACCTTTTGGGTACGGTGTCCAAACCGACTTTCGGTTTCGGAGGCCTGACATGAGGCGAAAGCATACACAATAGCCCAGAGGACAGTGAAGAACCTGGGTGCTGTGGGGTATGTTTTTAGTGTCCTTGTGCTTGTGTTTGCTCTGCCCGCCGGGTGTCTTCTCCATCACAGAGCCGCCGGCTTGCTTCTTGGAGTCGGGAGGCTGCACATGGGGTACCAGCGAACTCTGCTTGCCTTCGGTGTCACTCATGACTTCGATACTGCCCTAGCAGGAGTCTTCCGTCACGTCGATGGAGGCCTCGTCTGCATGGCGTGAGCGGGCCAGTGTTTGGTGCACCAATCTTTTAAAGTTTTTGGCCAAAAAAGTTTACCTGATTTGCAAATTTCTTTCAGGGTGATCCCACTGGAGACATGAATTGCACACTCGGTGCGTGTCCTTCCACAGGAGTTTTCGGTGGCAGGTAGGGCAAAATTTAAAGGGAGTTTTGTCCATTATTTTTTACAAATTGGCGAGAAAAAGGGAAAGAGGATGACAGAATATGCATTCTTTAAAGAGGTCAGTATGAAGACTCTCTTCCTCACTCCCTCTCTCCCTACTGTAAGAGGCCTGTGTAGGCGGTGTCTGGTCGTCGATCAGTCAGTCATCGACGGTGAGGTGGTTCGTCATAGGACGTTGAGCAGTCTGTTTGCTGTGCAGCAAAGCGAACAATAAAGCAACGAAACAGTCTGCAAGTAAACTTTCAACCAATTAAAGGCATGAGCCTGGAAGAGAACTCTGCATTTGCGATCGACTTCGATGGTGGAAAAAAAACAATCTGAAGGACCTCGACGCGTGAAGGACCATGGGTACACTACCAGTCACACTAGGGATAGTATCGCTTACACGCCCTGTTGACGTCCTTTTCGAGTTTCGAAAACAAATCTTGTAATACTCTGCGATTTCCTCTAGATGTTGGACTATACAGAGCATGTGATCTAAGCAGATCCACAAGCTCCAGAAATATTGTTATAGAACCTTGATTGGACTTCCCTTCATTTTGGACTGTATTACTGTGTTCTTCGGGTCACTACTGGATCATGTTCGCACCCCTCTTAATAGCATAGCCTTCCCTCGGCCCATGTTACCACAAAAGGTGAAGGAGGTAAATCTCTTAACTGTGCCTGTTTTATTTATGATTGTGTTGGCCTTGGTTTGTAAAAGTGTTAGGACTGAATGGGCATTATTTTTGCCTCTACTCATTATTGTACTCCTCTAGAGCATAATCCAGTTAGTCACAGTACAGGGGTCGAAATTAAGATTTCATGAGCAGGAGCAAAAATGAGGTCCTAGGCATTGGGTTTTAGCTGGTAGGCAGTACCTACACATAGAGAATCAGGAACATAGTGTGCCACAAAACTAACATTTATGGGAGATGCAAACATGACCTTTTAGTCAATTACATTTGTATTTGTATTTATTATTCTTATATAGCGCTTTACAGTTAACAACATGACTACATAGAACATAACAGTAGAAGCAATTTGCAAAATATGAATCAAACCGGTAAAACAGCATGTAGAACAATTAGCCTATGAGGTAAAAAGGAGGGGGAGGGTAAGGAAATGAGAAAGGAGAGAGAAGGGGAATAGTGAGGAAGCAAGTGGAGGGGAGGATGTAGGAGAGAAAGGGACAGGTAAAGGGAAGTCTGAAGGGGGTACTAGAAGGATAGAGAAAGGAGAAGAGGGGATAAGAGTGTCAGGGTGGGGAGTGGAGAAGAACAAGTTACTTACCAACTGTAACGTTCTTTCGACTGGATGTTCCTCCAACGTATTCATCATCTTATGATAATTCGTTATTGCCAGCTTTGCTGCTTTGTAATTCTTTTTTCTGCAGCGGGCGCTGTGCTCGAGGTCATGGCGTCGATTGCCCCTCGACGGGCTCCGTCCCTTGTCGACATCACTGATGGCATAAATAGCTCGAGCCGTGCCCGTTAGCTTCAGTTCTGTTTTCTAGATGAAATATAGAACATCCAGGCGTGCCTCATGACTGATGCACTCTTCGTGAGAGAAAAGCGTAAGAAAACGCAAACTGTACTGTGGGGTAGGTTGAGAGGGTCGATGAGGAATATGTGGGAGGAACATCCAGTCGAAAGAACGTTAGTTGGTAAGTAACTTGTTCTTCGAATGGATTGTGTCCTCCCACGTATTCCTCATCTTATGGTAGACTCCCATAGCAGTGGCAATTTTGGAGGTGGGAGTACTAGATACTGTTTTCATGGACAGAATGAAGTACCGCCTTGGCAAATAACCCCTCATTGGAGGAGGAAGCATCTAAGCAATAATGCTTGATGAAAGTATGCATCGATTTTAATGTTGTAGCTGAACAAATATCCGCTGCAGAAACTACCCTATTCAGAGCCGCCGAAGTAGCCATCCCCCTAGTGGAATAGGCTCGAAGTCCATCTGGGGGGGGGGTCCTTTCCCGCCAATCTGTGGCATTCAATTATAGCCAGAATGATCCAGCGGGTTATGGTTTGTTTTGTCACCGATGATCCTAATTTATGACCTGTATAACCTACAAAGAGTTGGTCATCTTGACGTAATTTTGACATTCTTGAAATGTAAAAACTGAGAGCCCTTTTGGGGTCCAGTCTATGCAGTCTCTCCTCTTCTTTGCACAAATGAGGAGGATAGAATGTTGGTAATATGATTTTTTTGTGACGAATGGAAGTCAGAAACTACTTTTGGTAAAAAGGAAGGTTTAACTTTAAGAAATGCCTTGTCCTTGTAAAAGGTAGTATATGGAGGTTTACATGAGAGAGCCTGTAGTTCAGTAACCCTGCGGGCTGATGTTAAGGCCACAACAAGGATAGTTTTTAATATTAGAAGCCTCAAGGGACAAGAGTGCAGAGGCTCAAAAGGTATACAAGTTAGAAACTTAAGTACTAGATTTAAATCCCAAGTTGGGACGTGAAAAGGTACTGGAGGGTATATGTTAGTAAGCCCTTTCAGGAATTGAAAGATTAATGGAATTTTGAAGTAGGAAATCTCTTCCGAGGAGCGCTTGAAAATGGACAGCGCAGCAAGATCTCCTTTAATTGTTCCGATCTGGAGCCCCAGATTGGCTAGATGTAATGGGAAAGAAGGCACCATTGGGGTGCCACATTGAAAAGGGTCCACATCCTTATCTTTGCACCAGTTACTGAACTTGTTCAAACGACATCGGTACAAAGATTTCGTTGCTGGCTTTCTGGCTGAAAGCAAAATCTCCATAACGTCACCTGGAAGATCCCAATCCTTCTATCTCAACCTCTCAGAAACCATGCGTGAAGGTAGAGTGTCTTGACCTCTGGATGGAGAACCAGACCTTCCTCTTGCGAGAGAAGATCCTCTCTTCTTGGAATATGTATTGGAGGGCAGATCGACATGTCCAGAAGGTCCGGGTACCACGTCCTCCTCGCCCAATCCGGGGCAATTAGATCATGGTTTTCCTGAACTTTCTCAACCTCCTGATTACTTGAGGATACACGGGGACTGGAGGAAACGCGTATAGAAGTGGGAACTTCCACTCCACTATGAACGCGTCTCCTAGAGCTCCTCTCGGTGGAAATTCCCTTGAGCAGTACTGTTCGCACTTCCGGTTGATCACGGTAGCGAACAGATCCACTTGAGCGGTTCCCCAAAGGGCGAAGATCTCCAGAAGGACTTCCTGAGCTAGCTCCCACTCGTGGGAGACTGTGCTCTGCCTGCTCAGAGCGTCTGCCGCTGTGTTCTGCTCTCCGGCTAGGTGAACTGCCGATGGAGAGATTAATTCTCGTATTGCCCAGAACCAGAGCTGCATTGCCTCTCTGCACAGTGGTAGTGACCCTACGCCTCCTCTTTTGTTGAGGTAGTACATGGCCACTGTGTTGTCCGTCTTTATCAGGACATTCTTTCCCTGTACAGGGAGCAGGAAGGCCTTCAGCGCTAGTCTGATTGCCCTCAGCTCCAATAGGTTGATGTATAGTTTGGACTCTGATGGAGACCAACGACCGCTGATTGTATGGTTGCATCCCTCGATCATCCTCGCCTGTGCAGTTCAGGGGCACCAGGGAAAACATGACTCTGGCTGTAAGGATTTCTCTACCAAGCAGACAATTTTGATGCTTTCATCTACATGTTGCCACTGAATAGCAATAAACATAGTCTGAATATCACTTTCCCCATCTCAACATATAAAGAAAATGTAAAATAATCTCATTCTGTGCTACATATAATGGGAAAACCACTTCATGTGGAGGTTTCACCTCCAAAACCCTTTCAGTGGTGGATATTTTCTAGTGTCCTCTTTTAAAAAAAAAAAAAAAAATTAAAAAAAGAAAAACTGGCTCAGACATGTATGTCAGATTTTTATACATTGAAATCTACCCTTTCCTTCCAGATTAAATTTGACTTTGCATTCTTGAAAATGTAATACAGTCCCATTGTATCAGGTGAGGGCCTTACCTTGCTTCTTTGTGTCAGGCAAGATTTAAAGGGGTAAGGCTGATCCCAGCCAGCAGCCACCTTACTCCCTAATCAATGCTGCAATCCGATCAGGTTACTAGATGGCTACCGAGAAAACATCCCCAATGCGAGAGAAATATCAAGGAGATTGTGGGTCTGCTTACTAGTTGATGGGTGGCTTTGTTCCAGTGACACTCCAGATGAAGAGCAGAATGTTCCAAGATGGATAGTAAAAGAACAGTGCTGATATTTCACCTGAGAAGACGAGAATGGCATCCAGTGCAGATCGATTGAGAAAGGGGGGAAAACAAAAGGACGAAAGGAAAGCCAACCCACTCCGAGAGGAAGCTAGGCACACAGAGCAGGAGCTGGGAAGAACACAGGAAAGCTTGGGAACGTTAGCCATGGAAGATTGCATTACAGCAGGAATGAAACCCAGAAGCATTGTAATCCACGGATTCTGTGTAAGCAGATGTTTGTAGGTCAATGCAGTGGCGTCGTCCAAGGACTAGACCATAGCAGCATCCACAACTAATATTTATTGGGTGAATTGTGTTCTAACGCTGCGGTATGCAGCACAACCCATTTCCTGGGCAACATGTGCTAGCGTTGCCACAGGGAAGTGTCCCTGACATATTGGCAAGAAGTATACTGAGCTTCGAGAATTATTTATCAGTCCAAGCAGAGAAACAGTTTGTATCCCTACTTTGAGAAACCTGAACGTGACTCCCTAGCTAGTCTCTGGGGAACTGTCATCCAGGTGGCCAGGACATGGCCATCGCTATTGGACCAAGTTGCTGGGGATGGACCAGTGAGGGAGTAGCACCTGGATTGGGGGGGGGGCGGACCTCAGGGAGTAGAAGTGGGACACTGACGGGCGAGAGGCGGTATCCCCCTTCTCTCTCACACACGTTCACACGCGCATGCACACACTCGCACACTCTCCCCCTCCTGAACGGAACTGTAAGAAAGCTAACATGTGTTGCGACAAATGTCAACGGTACACAGAGCATGCCTACGCAGATGAGCAGGACAGAGAGAGACTCCTGATGGCGTGGTACCGTCCTTGACTCTGGATGTCAAAGAAGCCAAGCAGTTCATCACAGTCAGTAAGTCGAGGGCAGAGCCGATAAAAAAACGAACTGTGTTGAATAAAAGTGGCAAACGAAGGGAAGTTCAAAGATCATTTAACGTTAAGGGAAAACCAGCTGCAGAGGGATCCAGCAACATGTGGGTGCTCATTCGATAGACTGGTGCATCCCACATTTATTGAACTACAGATACCAGAATGCCTTGGAAAGGCTTTAAACAGAAGGTCGAAGTGGTCATACAGGCGTCTTGCCAAAATCCCATGTACAGTCGAAAGTCTTTGACCGAAACACTAGTGGAACACTGAGGGAAAGATATTCCTCTTGGTAAGAACGGAGGAAGACACTGTGGGGCAAAAGTGAACCCGACGGAGGGACGTTCAATTGTGTGTTTAAAAAGACATTAAGACCTGTAAAGTGCAACAGGTGAAGATGTTTGTGAAAGGCCATAGTGAACCCGACCGAGGGAGGCCAACAGTCAAGATCGATCTCAACCCGAGAGGAAGATCCTAGGGTGTAAAGCCATCACCCAAAGACTGGTGAATATAAAAAGGAGAAAGCTTATGAAATAAGCCATAGTGAATCCGACGGAGGGAGGCTGAGATTCCAGGGGGGTGTGCGCTCAGAAGAATCGGACCTAGGGGTGAACGACCATCACCCTACGTGCCATAAGAAAGGAACTTTCTTTTTATTCTATCGGGTCCTCAAAGGAAAGATTTTTTTGCTAAAAAAGAGACTTATCCATCGAAGAACCCGACATCTGAAAACAGAACTGTCAGCTCGTGCTGGGGATGCTCGAGCGTGTGCTGTGCTTGGAAGTGCCACCTTATCCTGTGCTCAAAACATAGGGAAGGGAGACCCCTGGCTAACATATCCTGACTTCTTATTTGTGAACACTTCTTAACTTATTGTAAACCTTAACCCACATTCTTTCTATATTAGTTGTAAGGACTGGCAATAGTTTTCTTTTACTATAGGCCCTTTTACTTTGACCAGACGCCACAAGGACTACCTTATTTTTCATTTGATGGTCGAAGCTTGCCCCTATCTTAGATTTAGGTTAGATTAGGTGTTTTTCCAACCTGCATACTGTTTAAAATAAACACCCTTGAATTGTGATCACTTGTCTGTCTTTACTGTTGCCACCATGGGTTCCTTATACTACCCCGAGTGAAGTCCCATGTTTTTCAGCTGGAGACCAGATCCAGAGGCGGCAACCTCAGATGTGTTACTTTAACCCTGGACTCCAGGGACAAATTACTGATAGCAAGTACACTAGCAAAAATATGTTGGGAACAGCAGAAGTGGTGCCGATGGCTCTGATTTCAACTTCTCAAGCTTGGTTTCCAGTTCTTGTGGGACGTTCCTCATATTCTCCAATCCTTCTTCCCCAGAGTCCCAATCTTCTGAGGAATCCCAAAGGGGAGGTCCATCAGCTGATAGTCGAAGGTTCTTTGAAGTTGGCAGCTTGGAGCATTGTAGGGCACGCTGGGAAGTGCTAGGACTTTTGGAGAGGGCTACCAACCTCTTCAGAGGCATCTGGATTCCATCTACCACCAAATGCACCCACCCACAGGATTCTCTGTGTCTTCCACCTTCATAGACTGGTCACAAATCCAAATCAGCAACAGAAAATTTCTCTGCTTTAGTTAATGGAACATCCTCATCAGGTTATTTGAATAGTTTCCAACGTATCGCTTCTTCTGCAATGTATTCTCCAGAGCTAGGTGGGTTGTGTGATGAATCAGAAGTCATCATCTGTCAGATTGGTATACAGACTTGGCCTTCTGGAACCATGAAGTACACTAGAGCAGGAAAAGGAAAGAAGTCCAACTTGGATGTACAAGACCCCTTCATTATCCTGCCCAGGTGTTATAGGTGAATCCGGAGTGCAGGTGGATACAAGGGGGCAGGTCTTCTGACTGAAGATCTGCAGTAATGGTGGTGAAAAAAAACGAAGTCAACCCTCCCCAAATGGGAGACTGCACAACACTGTGTCCGCAGTGCAGTGCTCGCCCCTTTCATCCGAGAAAGGCGGAGAGGAGGATAGCAATGCACTCGTTCAAGGTTGGGTGGTTGAAAGGAATCCAATGTTGCAATAGACAGAATTGCTTGGGGACTAGATTTCTGGGTTTTCTCTAGAAAGTACAATTCCAGCAAGGCTACAGCACGGGTAGCGTGTTATTTTTCATGCGCACAAGTTGTGTGTCGGGAACATAAACATGTGGAAACGTACTGACAAAGGTTAAATACCTATAAGCAGGGTGTTTCAACGTGGTCTGACGCACAGATCCTTATTCCATGCAGCGGAAAACAGAAAGGAGACCTCCCGTTCTTGGAAGGTGATCGCAGCGGTCCTCCACTGTGAACTGACATGAAGGTTTGAAACACAAATGCGTTCTGGCGCGTTGATGCTGAATAGATCCCTGCATAACACTTAGGGGTTGCTCTCAGTAGTGAAAACGGCTAGTAAAGCAGAGCGCCGTTATTAAGAGGAGGGTGTGTTCATCGCAGGCCGGATCTACGGTTCCTGTGAGGTTGCCAGAGCCTCCAATAAGATGAGGTCTATGATTAACAGTTTTCGGGCAGGCATGGAATGCTTGACGACATTCCAAAAACCATGGCCCGAAACCCTTCCCATGTGGACAGGGAAAGGTACCTGATCCTGACCCTGTGGGTGGTGTGCTGCGGGACGATCACATTGGAGGGGACTCGGGGTCAGAAGGAATGGGAGAACCTTCCAACCAACTTCCCTAATGACCCCATGGTCTTAATGGCTTATTGTAAAATTGAAAAATTAATGTTAAATTGACTAACATTGGGAACTTAAAGTCCCAGAATGCTCCGAGTACTTGAATGAGGACAAGGGGCTCAGTGTTGCAGGATTGTAATGTGCCGTCTAGTGGTTATAATGACCAACACTTGAGCGGGACATTTAAACATTTAAAACCCTTTCAGGTGCGGCCATTGGTGAGAAGTGGGAGCAGCAGGAGCAAGAAGATGCTGCAGCAGCTGCTGTGTTTTCAGTGTGATGTGGAGTCGAGAGAATTGCAGAAGTCTGGAATCCTGAATGCAGAGAACACTCAGCGGGAAGCAGTGCTGTGACTGGCTGTCCCGTAGTAGAGCTCTCCTGATCCTGCATGCTATTCCAGCAGTTGGCATTTGCTGGAGTATAAAATGAGCAAAGAAAGCTACTTTTTCAGGAGGCGCGAGCAGCAGGAGTGTTACCGCAGCTATGGGACGCCCAGGCAATCCTGATGAGAGAAGTCGTCAAATCCGCAGTGGGTCCAACAGAAGCGCAAGGAAAGACTGGTGTGTTGGCCTTCGCTAGGTAAGCCTGGGGTGCTGCAACAAAGACCACTGGCTCAAAACAAAACTTTTGAATACCAAACTGATAAATTGAAGCCTTAAGAGAGATTGAGTGGAAGAATATTGCAACCACCATTGCCAAAGTAAAAGGGGGACAATAATCTAATCAAATTAATGTAATCTACAAGATTACCTGTAAACCAGCATTGACTAAGCCAAAGAAAGGCAATTTTAAATAAAAGGGAATACGACTTCCCAGCAGCTAATTGGTGGTCTAGAGGGAATCCAAAAGTTTCCGGAGAGAAGCCCTCCTTGTAGGAATCATGAGGGAGAGGAATACATTGCCTGTGGAACCAGATCTGTGGGAAATACCATGTCAATGTGTACAGTACCATTGTGGAAGAAGTTGTGAACCCTTTCTTGTTGAAAGTCAAAGACTTGTCCAAGAAGCAGTTTTGATTAACTTTCCCCATTGAGGATTTAAGTGTGGAAAGTTTGAAGCAACCCTCACCACAGAGTACTTGTAGTAGTGGTGGGAGTTTTAACCTGGCAGAGTATGCCAGGAAAGGGCCAATTAGTGGTTAGTCCTGGCAGGTTAGTGAACCAGGAAGATCATTGAAGTACTGCAGTGTGGTAGAAGGTTGTGGTGGAAAGAAAGTGGCAAGGCCACTAATGTGTTATCAGCGCCCTGATTGTAAAGACTGGAGGGGGTGTCTGTACTCCTGCTCTCTATATAGCTGAGGAGAGGCACAGAGGACTCCAGCCAAGATTCTCTATTTGGTATCGTGGACGAGCAATCGAGGCTTAAGCTGTCAGGAGGTGATGCAGGGCTGGTTCTTAAGTACAGTGTAGTCCCCAAGCACCCACAAAGGAATGTCCACACACTGTATTAGTGAAAACAGTCTTTATATAATTAAGGTTCAAGGTTATATACACAATCACAATCTCACTTTGTGCTCAGTTAATCTACAATGGCAAAAGTATACATAGTTCTACGTGGTACCACAATTACTATCAAATTTCATTAAAGTGCATCAACTGTACGGTGGTCAGATGTCACACAAATCAATTAATAAGGGTAACCAACAATAGACATACTACTAGACACAGTTCTGTATGAGGATCCCCCACCTGGGCAACCTGTAAATAAAGATATATCGTACAAGCCCAGTCCATATATTGTTCACAAGGGTCTTATTTCCTTCTAAATAGTTCTAAAACCCCAATGTACCTGGAATAGCAGAGTTCGACGTCGGGTCGTCGACGGATCCTTCTTGAGCGGCTCCCTTTAAGGCAGGAGCCACAGATCGTCGAGATCCCACGAGGAAAAAGGTGTCATTGCGGCAGCAGCTTCGGTTCTTGCGGTGCTCATTGACGATCGGTCGAAAACATCCTGCAAGCAGAGGCGTGCGGTGCACCTCGTCGACGAGTGTTCGTTTCCGCAAAGAGTCAATGAAGAACTTTGGTCCAGCAAGGGCGTCTTGTCATCAGCGTCTGGCGGACAGGACCACGCCGGGCTTCACTAGCTTCGTCTGCGTCTGAGTTCTTCGGGTGGCGGGAAACCCACCGTCGGATTCTCCTCGGTCGTCGGCGGCCTTGACTTTCTCCGGCAGGACGAAAGTGGTAGACGAGGATGAGCAAGGGAGTCCTTGGATCAAATGTTCTTAGGCAAAGGGAGCACTGCGGCTCCGGTCAGCAACAGCGATGGACTTCAATGTCCGGGCACTTCTCTTGGTGATTCTGCAGCGGTCCTCATCTCTGGTCGGCAGCCTTTTTGTAGGTCTGTCTACCAGGGAGCTTTGGCAAAGATCAGCTGGTGCACAATAGTCCCTCATAGCTCAGAGAGAGGTCTCCTAGCCAGGTCCTCTCTTGAATCAGTTCTTGCAGACACGACAGCTTTCAGATCGACGAAGTAGAGCAACAGCAATTCTTCTCTTTCAGCAGGGTTTCAAGATCAAGCGTCAGTTTCAACTTCAGCTTCTGAACGAATTCTAGCAGTGAGAGGCCCCCAGATATACTGTTGATCTCCCATTGACTCTGCTGCATCACACTCGGGCAACCAATCACTCAGAAGGGCATTCAGGCAGGCAGTCAGCCAATCAGGCGTATGTGCATTCGGGCCATTCTTCTTCATCCAGACACTCACAATACGGAATGTGGATTCGAAAACCAGTTTCGGGCAGGGCTGTCTCAGTCTCAGTCATTGTGTCAACCACCAGATACTAGACACCCACAACATGAAATGCCTATTTGTCATGCACTCCATTCACCCAGGTCCCACCCCATGGGCGTACCCACAGCATAGTCATTGGGAAGGCTCCAGCCAGTCTGGCCTGGACTTCCCCCATACTAACATATATGGAACTTCCACCCAACAGCCAGTCGGGGGGGGGGGGGAGAAGGGACAGAGTCAGGGTTTCCCGGGACTTCGGGAATACAAGGTAACAGGCAATGGAAAACAAGAGGCCACAGGGGCCATTTTGTTTCCTATCAGGAATCAACGGATTTCAATGACAGGGCTTCTGTATACCAAAATGACGAATACTCAGAGCACCTGTCAAAGTCAGCGTGGAGCTTCCACCAGCCCATACCCTGCCCTGTGGGCCACACACAGGTGCCCAAAAACATACACTAGGGGTACAGGGTTGTACCCCCACCCATGGGTGCCATAAGGTTATCCCAAGGGTCTGTTCACCACAACCAAAAAGAGGAAGAGCTGCACCGCCAGGAGTCTCACTTGAACCCCTGCGCGGAGAACAAGATGGAACATACATGATAAAGCAATAAAGGACAAGTGTTCAGAGGCCCTGTCCCTCTGATGCATTTCTAGCATCACGCTGATGCCGCAGGGCTAAGCCACTTTACAAATGTAAAAATGATTAAATAGATAAATGTACTGTTGAAAACCCATCCTGACAAAGCTTTGTTTATGAAGAAGAAATGGGAAAGTGGTTGTTCTTCAAAGAAGAGAAATTCCATTGAATACTGACTGGAAGTGTGAAGACAGTGTCTCTTGGTTTGTCAAGCAAGAGCTTGTGGAAACATAGATAATCCTTTTGAAGGGTGATAAAATACTATTTAAAATCAAGACACTACAAATGCCAAGTAAGGGACTTATGGAATGAAAAGAACTTTGTTGTATTTGAAACGGAACTTCTTGATTTTAACTTTTGAAATATCCTGAATTAGTCCCGGGGAAGGGGATCCAACCCTGGTTACAAGGATACATATTTACAAAGTTTCTGTTTGAATATAACTGTTATTTTGTTGTTTGAACAGCCATATGCTACCTGTATGATTTTGGTTTTATGTACAAGTGTGAGGGACGGGTACCTTTTTAGAGTGTTTTCCTTTTGTCTTAGTTTGACAGGTAGGGAAATCCTTGTTGGGTTAGGGAAAGTGACTCATTTTGCTCACATATGTTTTAATAACATGGCTACTTGTGAGAAAATTCTATCTGTTTGTCTTGCATTTCTGAGCCCTCACAGTTTATATTCACAACAAAGTTCATTTTTTATCGTTCTTGTGGTGTTCAGAGTTGTAGCCTTGTTTAGGCTGTGGGCCTGCTTCACCCTGTTCTGTGTATCTCCTCTCAACCCTTGTGGGATGTCTGATCTCTCAGCACCGAATGGGCTATGGGCCTGCTCAGCCCTGTTGCATCAGTCTTATCTTTCGTCCGCCCCCCCCTTCCCCCTCGCCACCCTGGGTGCACTTTCTCTGCCCGTGGTGGGCTACGGAACTATTCAAACCTTGGTTCGCTGTGTTTATTTCACCCTCTAGTGTAACCGTTGGCTTCTTATCCCCAGGTGGGCTATGGGCTTGTTCAGCCTTGTTATATATTCACCTCAGCGCCACACAAAAAGCAGTCTGCAGCCTCGTATCTGCTTTCCACTGACAGGACCTGATACTGGAGTCAAATTTTCTGGCACCTGTGGATCTGCGCCCTCCAATCCTCTTTTGGTCTGCATGGTCAGCTGATCAGTTTTCATTCTCCCTGTTCGTGACTATGGCATCTATATGGCTGGACACCAGCACTTCTTGTTGCTGCTTCGCTTACTTCCTCAGGGACCCTTGCCTGGTTGAGGTCTCCGTATTCGTCAAAGTTGCAGTCTTCCTCATGGAGAATTGAGCCTCCGCCCACCACGTCTTCTGCATGGCTCTCCATGTTTTTCGTTGGAGGCACCGCTTCCCTCCACTGCGTTACTACGCGTGCCAGTGGTCTGGCGTTAAAAAGCCGATTCTCTCCTCCTTGCCTAGTTTGCTGCTGGATTTAAGTTCCTCCATGGAATGGGGCTAGAAGATGCCATTGGTCATCGGTTTCTACCAGAGGCAGTTATGAGTACAGATCAGTAACCACGCCACCCACTTTAAAGAGGCCCTGTACATTATTACTGTGTTCAGTTCCCATATAACCAACAAACATTGGGATCTTGGAATGGAAGGAAGGTGGGATGGAACCCTGACTTTGGCATTGCTTGTACCGAGCGTGGGGGAAGAGGGGCACCGCCAGTTGGATCCTGCTTGGCCTGACCCTTAGGGAAGGTATCTAGTAGTTCCCCTCCCTAATCCATGTTGGGGAGAAAGGACAAATTCCTTGGATACGGTGGGGGGGATGCCTATAAGAGGGCTATTAGTATGCTTTCACAAACTGGCACAGGCCCCACACCAGGCATCCTTGCCCCCCACCACTCAAAACTCACTATACCTGGCATCCTGCCTCCCTACCACCAGGACCCATGCCCCATACCTGGCATCCTCTCACCCCCATCACCCAGAGCCCAGGCCCCATACCTAGCATTCTGCATCCCCACTATCGGAGCCCAGGCCCCATACCTGGTCTATTTAACCACCCTCCCCATTACCCAGGGTCCATGCCCCATACCGGTCAATGTGCCTCCCCGTTCTGCTACCCCACCACCAGAACCCAAGCCCCATACCTGGAATACTGCCTCCTCAACAGCAAGAGGCCAGAACACAAGCCCCAAACCCGTCGTCCTTTCACCCACAACACCAGAGCCCAAGCCCCATATTGTTTTCCATTGATCTAAGCCAATAAATAAATGTGATTTTTCCAAAGTGAAAAAGGTTGCTCCCAGTTCTTATCAGGTGGTCTGTTCAGCAATGTGTGGTAACAGTAACTACCTGAAAATCATTCTACACCCCTCTAACAAATAACATGTCTTCATATACAACTCCTCACTGAATCAATATGGATTACACAATAGAATGCATACCACCCGAAGAAATTCCCGAATAGCACATTACCCTACCACAGACACACCAATACAGCTCCTCACACTGCTTAAACACCACAAGGACAGACACAATAATCACAAACAATTTAAGGTTGCCAACCTGGAGTGCCCATTAACCACTGCTCCAGACAACTCACTAAATATATAAAACATGCACACCGCAGAGAATCCTACCTTTTCAGATCATACACACATCAACATTGCAATAAAGTAACCTTTGCCTGCTGCTGCATTAATCTCCTACCCCAACTCTTAAAGATCCTGAAAACCCAAGAAACCGTGAAAATGTTGTACTATACAAAACGCAATAACATAGCATAACCGGGAATAACAAAATGTTTCACTCCTTCTCCAGTGGGGCCATACTATGGATGCCCCATGCCATTTTGATGACTGGCAGCAATGGAGGAGGAAATAATTGTTGGCTCAGCTGAGGTTACAATAATTGCCCATGATCGCACACTTTGGTTAAACAGTAAGACTGGGATTTTAACCCATGCTACAGTTTAGGCATTTGAACACAACCTTCAAGCTCAACTTACTAAAAATATGTACATTTTGGATTTCAAAACCTTCAATAATACTGCCTGATAGAGCACAGTGCTCAGGTTTCCCATGGCCATGCGTGAGAAGGCTACCCAGACCTGTTTATGCGTGTAATTGTGAGACATGCAGTTTTCCTAAATTCCTAATGGGATAGAGAAAAATACAAGTCCCCGAATCCAGAGGTGGAAAAACAGGACTGGATGGCCTTCTCTTGCCTGGCCACTGGAAACTTGCGATTTCTGATAGTTTGTTTATTTTAATTCCTAGTGACACACCTCATCGCCCAGAGGGCTCAGGGTGCACAAAAATGACAGGACAACAACAAAATCAGGGTGAACAGAGATTGAATCCAAGTACAGTCGAAGCAGAATCAGAGAAGGGGCCTAGGTGGCCCTAAAGAGAAACGTTTTTAACTTATTTTTAAAATCAACCAGAGGTGAGACGGTTTTGAGATCCAAGGGGATTGTATACTAAGAGGCAGGAGCCAAAACCTCAAAGATTATTTTCCCAAATGTAACTGATCGAAACCTGGGCTGGCAGAGTTTGGCCTGATCCAGAGACCTAAGTGTTGGTGTAGGAACAATCCTGTGAATGCGTTCAGAGAGGCAGCTGGGTGCCACCTGAGTCAGTTACTTAAAGGTAAGTGTAACGATCTTAAAAGATGCACAGTGCTTGACTGGCAGCCAGTGCAGATGTTCTGTGGCTGCAGTAATGGACTGCCTATTAGAGAGACCCAGCTATTTTACTTGCAAAATACACATCATATCTCAAATTTGAGTAACCTTACAATATGTATATTACAATATGTATATCCTTAGTGAAACATGTTAAGGCAAAATAATATTGTTGTAGTTTTATTGTCCTGAAAGGAAAAATTGAAGTCGCAGAACGCAAAATAATGCAAGCTTGAAAATAGCCTTTCACACAACTGTACTTTTCTCAAGTTTTCTCGAGTTAGTAAGAATAACTAAGAAAAGTTTGTAGTAAATTCACTAGGATAATGATTACATTTGTTACAAACCTCCAGAATGTTGTGCTACTTTTTAAGAACGTTTAATGATCCCTATGAAGGTGGTCAGTCAAAAGGCCGAATACATAATACCGAATGCCAAAAATCTCGGAAAAAAAAATATCGAATTATTTATTAATTTATTTATGTGTTTTTGGGGTCAGGTAAGTAAAAAAAATGGTTAAAATAAAAAAAAACAAAAAAAGGGGGGTTGGGGGGGAACCCCCCCCATTTCGGAAAAAAAAACGTCAAAAAAAAAATTCGATATTTTTTTTTTTCCGGCCTTTTGTCTTCGAGATTTTGGTATTCGGTATTATCACTATGAACCCCCTATGAAGCAATCTGATCTTTCCATGTTGAAGAAGTAGGCTTAATTACTAATTTTGAAAAAGTAAGCTTCCTTGTGGAACTTCAAATATCTTCTAAGTGAACACCCACATACTAAGTAAGCCAGCTGTTAGGAGTCTCTCGGATGGAATACAGAACACATCAGATAAGACCCAAGACAAAGGAGTCATAGCAGGCCAATAAGGCCTCAATGAAGCTGCGTGCAGGCCAGTCAAGGAGCTCCGTTCAGCTTCAAGATGTAATGGGTTTTGCTGCAAAGGCAACCATCCCACTTTAAGCAGACTTGGCAACACTCCCAGGAAAGATCTTCACCAGTCCTTGGGGAGTGAGGGAGCACAAAGAGGGGTACAACATTTTGCAGGGGAGGCCTGTGCTCCCCCCTCACCCGCCCCTACCCTAGCGACTCCACTGCTTGTTGCCTCGATCATCTTCATACAGTATTGTGCCAAGTTGGCATTGCTTAAGTTTTTATTATTACCTGCTCTTTTTTAAAAATGTATATTTTGACATTTTCAATCCATCAAATACAAGCAGTATACAACAGCGGTGACAAAATATAATACAAATAAAAAACAAAGAAAGGGTAACCTAAGTAATCCAATGAGGGATCTTGCAAAAGCAGAACATAGCTAACAAATCAAAACATCTCATATTGTTGTAATAATACAGAACATCCCAACTTCACTTTACACATTTTGTCCCCGAACACAACAATACACAAACACACAACACAAGAAAAGACAGGACAAATAACATGAGCAAACACTGGGTGCAAAAAGGGATGAGAGTGAGCCAAACCAGCAGATCATTATTCATACACCCATTATAAGTTTCCTTAACAGTAATATTTTAAGCATTTAAGTCATTTAAAATACCCCAAATTAATTGTCTTTAACCACATTTCTTTTAGCATATGAAACTTTTCCCCTAGCAGTCAATAGCAACATACTCTGAAGCCAGTCCTCAAGTTGGGGTTTCCCGTTAGACCTCAATTTCCTCAATCTGTTTCTTAGCCAGTAACAATGCTGTGTATGTCTAGTTTGTAACTCCAGCTGATAACTTCAAACCATTTGGGAATAAGCTCAGAACACAGAATAGTGGATTACGTGGCAGTGCTGTCTGGGCTACAGACTCCATTCAGGAGAAGACTTGTTCCCAGTATTGAGATACTTGCGCACAAGACCAAAACATATGAGTATTGTTTCCACTTTCCTTTTTGCAGTTCCAGCAAATATCAGATTGTGAAAGTGTACATACTTTCATCCTCCATGGTGACCAATACAGACATGCTATAACCCTCTATTGTGTATAATGTAAATCCAGGTCCAGTTTGAATTTCTTCAGACTTTTACATATTATCAACCAGTTGGAATCGTATATCTCTGCACATGCATTTCAGACTCACACATTATCTGCTCTGGCTGTTCCAAGGGCACTTTAGAGGTCACAACGAGTAGGCAGTAGACCACAGATGCAGAGAGAGGGCAGTTCTTAATCATGACATATCGGCCAGAAGGGTCATGGATCTTGGCATTTAATGGAGAGAAAAGGAATGTCAAAAATCCTTGCAGCACTATATACTTTGATCTTTCAGAATTACGTAATTTAGTTCTAAACTTGCCATTTTTGTTTTCTCCTTCTTTTCTCATCTTGGTGATCCCAGGAAGTCCAATCCACATGTCCAAAGCTTCATGAAGGAGCACCACTTGGGAGATGACTATGCCAAGCTGGAATCCTTCTACATCCACAGGTGAGGGGACAAGTGGTTCTGTATGCTAGAGTGTGGAATCGCTTGTGTACAGAGGATTTGTGCAGTGATTTCATGCATAACCTGACTACACAGAATAGACATTGGAACTGTGTACCTGTTTTGACTTCTGATAAATCTTTCTGTATGGCAGATGACAGCTTATTTCTATTGGAATGAGTGCTGTGCCAGTTTTTCTACTCTCCTCAAGTTCACATTATTTTCTTTCAGGTTGCTGAAGATCGTTGCTCGGTTTGGCAAAGCCTCCATAGTGTGGCAGGAAGTGTTTGATAATAAAGTGCACGTAAGATCTTTAGGGAACTATTCTGTTTGCTTGCCTGCTCTTAACTCATCTGGACTACCTGTCAAAGTTGTTACGGCCTGCACCTTTACCTTCAAGTGGTCCAAATACTCTCCCTGTCTATGCTTTGAACTTCTGGAGGTGGTGCCTCGAACCTTCACCATTTCCTGCATCCTCCTTCCTTTTTCGTTCTCTTTTTGTTAACACTGTAATCCCTGTTTCAGTCCCCCTACTAATTTCCTGCAGCCTTCTCCCAGTTTTTCATTTTGCCTACCTTTCCTATCCTCTCCTTAGATCTTCCCCATCCCTGTTGGTGCACGTTCCGCTTTTATTTGCATCATACAGCCCCATCTACATTGCCATCATGCTTAGGCATATCCTTGTTTAAAATGTGAATCTCCTGATTTATGCATTGCTGCCTTACTGGACCCTTCCATCTGCCTTTAATAGCTGCCATTCCTGTTTGGCGGATAGCACATCCCTGCAGCATTATCTCATAGTTTATCTTTGTTGCTGTAGATTTTATAGAAAAATTGTTTTCATGGTCCCTGATTTTTATCTCATCACTGGATTCTAACTGCCTCCTTCTGTCTTGCACATTTCATGGTCCCTTTCTTTTGCCTCTACCATTTCGATCTGTTACTGCTGCCTTCAACGCTATCCTTGCATCACTGCTGTACACTAACTTTATTTTGTCTTCTTTTAACTTCCATTTCACATCTACAACTCTCCTGCAACTTCTTGCGCCTAAGCTCACATGTCATACTATTATTATTGTAATTTTCTTTATAAACTATTGCTTTTTTTGCACTTTGACCAGTGCTTTCTAACTGTAGACATGCCTCCTTTTTTCACTGTTATGCTACCTTACTGTTGGCTTTTGTTCGTTTTGCAGGCACATGGTCTTCCGTACTCTTCATCTTCAATTTCTGAGCACCTCATTCTCAATCGCACTCTTTTTCAAGATGTCATAACTCCTTCCCTCTTCGTCTCTATCCCGATTTGCTGATGTCTGAAATCTGTTTTATTTATATTGTCCCCACCCCATGGCTTATGTGGTAGGTCAGAAGGAGGCGGCGGACAAAGAGGTGGCATTTCTGCATGTGATTTTATGAAAAATAATAAAAAGGCATATCTGTCCTTAACAGAAAGGGGTTACCTAACAGAAATCTAACTGGGGTGCTCGTCTGTGAGGTCGGTCAAATCACTATGGGTTGCATCAACCAACAAAACAAAAATGGGTTCCAGGAGAATGACTCCAGGAGAATGGTTCCCTTCTCCTGCACAAGCCTTCTTGGCCTTAAGTCTATCTTGAGATAGTTCCTTATGACGTGGTTAATCAGTTCCTTTAATTTCTTAAAGGAATAGTTTGCTCAAAAATGTTATTGTCCTGAGCATTCGGGCATGTGGTTTTAAGCAAACTGTGATCAATCGTAAAAACATTTCCTATTCACCGTACCTTAGTTTTCCGCACATTTACACATGCAAAATGAACAAGCGGAGCGCGGACATCTTGTCCAAATCTTATCCGCTGCCGCATGGCCCCAAGTTCAAGTGCCCTTGCAGCACTAAAGGATATCACCCGCCCCTGAACCTGACATGACTAGACGCGTACGGGCCATTTCACAATGCAAATGCATGTCTCGTGTCAACGTTCTCGGTGTGCCAGCTACCGATGCGTCTCCATGGAAACGGCTGGACGCCTCTTTCCTCAATAAGTATAAACAGAGCGCTTCTCATCGGACAACATCAAGGTTGCTTTTTCAATCGTTTCACTGTCTTTTGTTTGTGTAGCCTGTGACTCGTTTCTGCTCTGTTTAGCTATCTTCGTTGCAAGGAGCCCCTGCAAACAGATACTTTTTTATACTAGCATTACTATTGATTTCAATTTTGTTGTATAATGGCTACAATACAGCCCTACCAGTACGAGCCGGAGTATTCCGAGGAGGAATTACTTGATAGAGAAAGATGCAGAAACGATGGGGCATCGGATGACCGTTGGGAAGACAAATCACTGGATTCAGAGCCTAGTCACATGAAAGACGTTTCCACCTGGTGTACCTGCAATCAGTGCAAGGTCATGTCAACTGAGGTGGAGAACTGCTTCTGCCTGAGATCTCTTGATGCTTGGCCTACTTATCGGAAGAAGACACGCCATTGCTATGCGTTACCGAGCTGCATGACTTCAAGGCAGCCTGCCTCACAAGGTCCGTGTTGAGGATTATGATGGTGCTTATGCACTAACTTCATGCAACAGTTCGCAATCCAATGTGATGTCATTTTGACCACTGAGGCCACTAACATTTCATGTCTGTCTACTATATTGTCGTAACTTTGATATATCACTGACAATTGAATGTCGTGTGCAAATTGAATATATTTCTTGCGCTTTTGGCAAACCAGAGTGTTCATCGTGCGTGTCTTTCACGTTCAACTAACAAACAATATTTCTCTGTGCCCCAAACGTGATGGATTGAATGGGTGTTCACTTTTGTAATGTGTGGACACTTCAAAGCACAGGTTAATCTTATGTGTCTCATGTTCATCCTAGAAACTATATTTCTCTGTGCCCAAACGTTATAGATTGCATGGGTGTTCAATTTTGTAATGTGTCCACACTTCAAAGCCCAAGTTGATTGATCCATGAAGTAACATTTGTGCAGGCAACCATGCCATAGGATACAGGGTGCATTTTCAAGTAATGTTTGTACACTTATCAGTTTAATTTAAATACAGTATGTATGTTTTTCTTCCACAGGTGCTACAGGCTGGTGGCCTACCGTTCATTTACATGGTGGCTTTATGGGAGGCTTGGAATCCGCGTTCGAGTAATACCTGCCTGTGTTGTTGCAGCACCAAATTCCCCAGTGACAGCAGACGGTACAGGGGATTTTCCCACACTGTGCTGCAACCCGAAGTATACCATTTGTAGTATATTTGTTCCATCAACACCAGCAACAAAATAAAATACAAATGACCTTTAATAGTTGTTTAAATGTTTCAGTCAATAAAGGACACGCTCAATTGTCTATGAGGGACATGAAAGAATGGTTAGTGCCCTTTTACGCTCTACTCTTCTGGCGGCTTGCCAGGGAGGGAACGGCTGAGGTGCCCAACACCTTGTACACGTCAAAGGTATCTTCCGCACAGGGGCCACTGTTTGCATGGCCTCCCCAGACCCAGTGTCTCCAGGCTCCCCCCGCCCCTCTTGAAGAACCCGCCAGAAACATGTCACATATTCATATACACACCCACTTTTCTTATCCTTTATAAATCCCTTGATATTTTGCCGGAACATATCGCTGAGCACTGGAAGGCAACTCTTTGTCATGCTACCTGTTCTCCTTCTACTAGCTCCCCAGCTTGCTGAATCGGCTTGTTAGTCAGGGTATGGGCAGGTCACCTATTGGTTGTATTAATGTTCATTCATCTCAATTACTTTACCATTGTCTACTATTCAATGTTAGTGTTTTGATCTCATATGTAGCACATTTCATCAATGTCCATTGTAATAGAATGTCATCTTTCTTGGACCATGTCTATAAGCAGGGTTCCTTTTGATGCCTGAAAGTACATCCAACGGACGGGTAATACGTTATGATTTGCATTATACGTATCGATTCTGTATGAAAGTTATCCCAGTGTATATTCGATCACGTTACACAGGTTTAGCTTTTTTGACCAAAGCAAACATTGCATAGAAAGCTGTGATATATTTCTATCAATCTCATGCATACAGTACAATTTTTTTTTTTTTTTTTTTTTTTTTTTTTTTTTTTACATTCCCAAAGTATATTAATTTAATCGGAAGATGGGTTCGATATTGTGGTTTTGCGGTGGACGAGATCGAAAGTAGAGCACAGAATGTCTTGAAGGACTTGAGGGCCAATCGATTCCGCATCTGCAGCCTGCACTTTACTGACGATATGTACGACCAATCGAAGTTCACAAAAAAAGGTCGACCCAGATTATTTCGTAAATTGCTTTCAAATGCAATTCCAACTGAATCGATGCACACGCTGCCTCAGGTGATTCCCGGATGATGAATTAGCTGTAGGCGGTGGGGTACTGAAAAGGTAACTTCATGAACGGATTGGTGCTTTCGGTGTAAATGTCTTATTAAAGTTTGCATATTTACAAAATTGTATTACATTTTAACCATACCACATTTCACTATACCTCTGTACACGGTTTATGGAGCCTCAAATAAAGTAATTATGACCATAGAAAACAATGCCATAGTGGCCATCAAAAGAAGCATAATCATTTTGTAATCGGTTGCTTGACATGTCAATTATTTTAGGAGAGCATACTGGTGGAAGCAGAGACCCTCGCAAGTGACGAAACCACTGACACGTCCAGTATACCAAATGGTGAGCCCTACAGACATGCAGAATATTCCCGACAGTTGGATCTTTCCACATACCTAATGCAAATCTAATTTTCTCCTTGTACCACTTTATGACAATGCACTGAAAATGAAGGAGCAAGATTCTGCATCCATTTCTTTTCCGGAGTCAACAACCTCAAGCGCCTATCTGGTAATTTTATTTAACTTTTCCTTTACGAGAGTGTGCTATGCTTGGAATTTGAAATAATGTGAAAACGTTTGTGTACCCTGCCAGTTGTTTACACTAGGTGGCATTTATGGGTTTCTCTTTATATGTATTATTGCCTGCAAACCATTGCCCCAGTTCCATTTCGCTGTTTTCATCCGTACTAAAAAAAAAAAAAACTGTTACAGGGGAGTGCTGGTACTATGACCACAATTACATCGTCCTTTGCAGCTGGAGTATGAGGTATGCATACTTAGTTAGCTTGAATGAAAGAAAGTAAATCTTACATAGGATACAATTAGACACTGACGTGCATATGAACGTGCAGTGTTTCAAACTTTTCTGATTTCAGTTCTAACGTTACACTTCCGCCCTAATGCAGAATACATTTCAAAATGTTTGAGGGCAACATTAAAATCAGCATGTTTTGCACAGTGATCTCTGATCAAGTACACTTACCATCTTGGATGGCTATCAGGTGAAATTTGAAAAGTATAGTTTGACTAAAAGACATACACTGTTTGCCAAGGTATGTGTGTAATGGCTGTGTGCGATGAAAGATATTAATTTCCATCCAATACAATGACTTTTTTTTTGTAATTAATATTCAATTCAAGGAATGTACACAAGGTATGGAGTTAGAAGATGAGGCACATGGATCATCAGAGGTGAACATAAACTACTATTGGATACAATTGGACATCATATAGCATTTGTACTACCTTTCCATGTATATTTTTTTTTCTATTCGGTCAAGTTGGTTCTGTTTGTAGATATTTAAATAGTTTTTTTCAGCTTGCTGGCCCCGTTATAGTGAAGTCTACAGTTTCACGCAGAAAATCAAGAAAACAAGGGTAAGTAACAAACATGTTAGTGTTCTAGAAATGGTTTGGGCTGGTGTTTTCTCATGACATGTTTTTGTATTGAAAGTGCTGTATGTGTGCTATACTTTGAACATCTTTTTACAACACATCTCCTAGAGGCCCAGAAGGAAAAGAAGTATAAAGACACAGACAACAATTGAAATCAAAGATGTCGCTTCCCAAACAAATTTCACCATGGAGCAACTGTTATTTGAGGCGCGGCGTGGTCCTGTCATTAAGCAGACATGTGATGTTTATGCCCAGTGGCCTGAAACTGAATTGAATGTGACCGGCGAAGCCAGCAAAGTGGTCCTGGACCATTGACACAATGTGAAAATTCAACAAGATGAAACTGAATATAATGAAGATGCATTGGAATTCCTCGCAGACCACTTGACACAATCTACACCCGCAAAAAGAGTTCCACAGAATAAACATTAGATGTTGATAGTTTCTCCAATTCGCGTGCAAATAACACAAGCTGAACTAACGGAGACTGAAGCGTCAATGCAATTGACCGAGGAACTTGCAAAAGATCTCAACTACAGTTTGGGCTGTGTTGGCTATTTGTCCACCACACTTGAGTCACAAAGCACACTCATGCAGGATGATTGTCTAATAAAGGAGCACAAATACATTGTATTCAACAGCTGCCTGGTAGAAATTATACTGATGCTGAAATGTGTCCATACATTGAGGGGGAAAATGTGGGGAGCCATTGGTGAATGTGTCTCGAGTATTACAAGGCACTAACCGTAAAATACAAGCCACCTGTGTCCACCTCCATAATACATTTTCATGCACCACTCAAACGATGCTGGACAAAGTGCCAGCTGGAAATCTACAGTGTTCAGCAGCTTTACTTTTCAGTGGCTCGACTTTCAGTAAGATGTCCAGTTTCTGTCAATTTGTGGGACTTCAGTTCCTTGCTAAAACCCAGTACTATAAATATCAACGGGAATACTTATTCCCTGCTATTAGTCAAGCCTAGAAAATTGAACAGATGTCAATTGAAAGCAAATTCTCTGTTAACGGTTCAGGCTAGCTGGCGACGGACAGTGCGACAGCCCCATATTTTCAGCAAAGTACTGCACATACCACTTTCAAGACATGGAAACTAAAAAAATGGCGAGTTCGGAGATTGTTCAGGTAACCCAATGTACATCCTCTGTGGCCATGGAGAAACATGGTTTCATCAAATCCCTTGAACATCTTCAATCAAGGGGAATGCAAATAGACCTCATAGCCACTGACGGGCATATTTAAATAGCCAAGACCATGCGAAAGCAGTTTCCAAACATTTGTCATCAATTTGATGTATGGCACTTTGCCAAATCAGTCAACAGTCAATAAAAGTATTGCAGCTGTGGGTAAAACAAAGGGTTCGGAAAATATTTTACAGTGGTCTCAGTCTTTCAGCAACCATCTTTGGTGGTACTCCAAAACTTGTGATGGGTCTGTGGAAAATCTACTTGAAAAATGGCGTTCATTGATGCATCACTGCTCCAACGTTCACTCATGAACAGAAAACCAACTTTTTCACGAATGTGCATATGGACCTTTATCCAGGGAGCAGGAACGCACGAAGAAGTGGTTGGTGCCATGTTCACCTCCACACAAAGCTCTTGAGAAGATTGTGTACGATTAAACTCTTTGAAGAGACCTAAAAGGACTCACAGAATTCTGTCATACCGGAGATTTGGAGGTATTTCACAATATATGCCTAAGGTACAGGCCCAAAAGGTTGCATTTCGGCATAGACAATATGCAGGCCTGAACATTACTAGCTGTACTAGCGCACAACAGGAACTTAGGGAGAGAACAATCGAGAATTGCCAGAAACTTTGGGATGCTTCGTTACACCTTGGCCTTTACAAAACGAAGCAAACAATGGGTGGCTAAGCCAATATACCAGAAAATAGAATTCGATTTTGTGAAAGATCTCACTTTGATTGTGTTGGCCTTCCATACTCATGGAATCGATGTTGATTTTGTTCCTAGGGCACATACAATTCCACAAAACATTGCAAAGGAGCCCTGTCCACCTAAAGATGAACTTGTTGAACAGATGACTTCCCGGTATAAATGACTGTTGCCAAATTTTTGTACATTGTATATCAACAATCTAATGCTATTAAACTCGAATTTCAATGCTATAAAAAGTTTTAACAAGTATTTAATTATGCAGATTTAATCCGGTTTATGAGTCATTGATCTTTTGCCTTCCGTCAATTTTATATTACTGGTTCCTGATCGATAAGACATGTGTGTGGTTGCTAGTGTTAATATATTTCTCAATAGAATTGCCCTAGCACACCGGTTCTGCACTGCCCATTTGGGTGTATGAATTATTGGTAGGCAAATGGATATTTGCCATCAGGCAAAGGTACACTGATGCTTGGTATGTGTAAATCCCTCAGCTCGACCCCCAAAATACACATCCACACGTGGAGTGCATGGCACTGGCTTTGAAGGCGTATGGTGGGTAAGATTTTCATAGCAATGATCAATCGCTGACCTGTGTCAACCCCATAACTAACAGAACGTTTTGCTTTAGCTGTGTATTAGTTTGGCAAACACCTCGGCGAGTGGACGCCTCTTTACACACTCGCATAGTATTTTGTTCTTTTGGGGTGTGAGAAGTGCCTCTTCTAGGATGCCAGAGTGTAACTCTGGGTTTTGCTTTTCATGATGTTCCTCCCCGTGTCCTTCCCATGTGTCCCCCATGCCCCCTCCACCACCGTTCCTCTTCTCTCCACAACCCACCTACTGTATGGTGTTCTCTCTCTACTATCGTTTATAAATGCTTCTCTGTCGACTAGTCTGCTCTCCTCACTAAATCTAGTAGGAAGAGGTTTAAAAAGGACATCCTGTTCTCCAATCATGGCCTCCCTATCGCTGATACCTATTCCAGTGCTTCCTCCAGGCAAGCACCGACTGACACCCTTTTTGTCGTTCCCTCGCCAAACTATGAAATCTACATATGGTGTCTGCGCTCTCTCCTTTCTCTTCTCCCATAATTGGTGGCACCGGGCAGGAGGCCCTCTTGCCCGAACTGCCCCCTCCCGCTTTTGCCATGCACTTTTCCCCTTCCCCCCTCCACTGAACTTGCGCGATCTCAAGGTCTCTCCGTCGCTCTTTTGCACATGTGGGTCAGGTGGGCTCATCTACGCGGTGTGAAGTTCAGGGCAAGGGAACAATGCATTTATCCAACTAAACTAAACAGCAGAAACTGATGATGCATAAATAATGGCACACATACAATCGTGTATGAATAGGGGTACTTCGGTGACATGAGCTAATATATTGGCATTCCAACCTCTAACCTTTGGAATATATTTGATACCACAAACTCTGTACCCAGGTGCACACCCAAAAGGTTTGATCTGCCATCTGCCCTGCTTGGGTTCTCAGGATATAGCTAGACGTGTGTTGCTTTTTGAGAGAATATTTTACTGCAATGGATTAGGGCTGTGATGTGGGTCCTTGACTGATCGGGGCATGGAAGGGTCAGATGGATATCGGCATGAAAGGAACTGCAGGGTCTGAGCTGGTGTGCTCTGGCCTGGTGGGGTGGAGGCTGTGAGTGCACGGGAAGTTTAGTGGAGATGAATGGGCACTTGGGCTTATCACTTGCCAGTGTCTCACGTTCTCTGCAGAGCACATTGCTCTGTGAAAACAGAGCTTGCACAGAGGTAGCGATGATGTGGGCTGGCTGAGTGCGGCGCTGGGGATGGGAGAGCGACATTTGTACAGAGAGATGGATCTTCGGGCCTAGTAGAAAGATGTCATTCAGGATATTTCAAAATGGTTTTCTAATGCTGGGCATGAAACTATAGTGTGTGTGTTATTTACGATGGGGTGTGGTGTAATGGAATGTCGCCGGGGTTGGCTACGCTCCCCCCTCCCCTTGGCTATTACATATGTTATTTTATGAGAGTGACGAAAGAGAGGGAGGGGGGGCAAGGATCATCTACTTCTCAACACTAGTCAGATCGTTGTCTGTTGTTGGTGGATGCCAGAAAATAATTTGTTCATTTTTCTGACATATTTCAAATGCCACATTGGTCGGCCGGGCTAATCGCTGCCATGGAGTGAAGGTAATTTTGTGTGATGTTACTTGTGGGGAGTTTACCAAAACAAAAGTTACCAGGCACACACGCTCAAAACAAGGTTCAATTGTTGTTCAACCTTGGATGAAAGGGAGGAATCGCTATGGCTTGAAGGACAGAAGTTGTCAAATACAGGCAGAAATGATAACATTCACTATTTTGAAACTGGACATTGTAATATTTCCTTTCAATCCATGCAAACCGTTGTTCAGAGCGGACACTGCGTTACGCCAAGAGAATGAAACCAACCAATATAATGTAAGTTGAACTATTCAACATTTATTTTGCGATTTAAAACAGCATTTCTGATGTATGCTTATGGAACAATTCAACGACGTGCAAATATACCATTTGATGAAAAAACTGTACACAATTTTTTCCGTAGATTAAATTTATAAAGCAACACCTGCAAACACAACCTGCGTGCAGGCTAGCGATATCTAAACTACTTTGTCCCATGGCATATCAGGGTCTGCTATCAACGTTGTATTATTGATGTGCATGGTGCAGAACATTTTCCAAGCCAGTTCCGTTACATTTTTAAAAAAAAGGTAGCAGGCGCCCGTCTCTAGAATGAAATTGGCATGATAACCTGTTTCGTTGTTTTTTCCCCACTTTGAGAGTCCACAGCCATTGCTTTTTGCTCATTGTATTTTTCACAGATGGGAAATACCAGTTTGCATATCAGCCTTTGTCCCGCCCACATGGGCAGTCCCGCACAGAAATACTATGGCAATTCCCTTCTGAACACAATGTGTTCTGCTTGTTTCCATTGTTTGTGGTTTATGTTCGGTATTATGTTTCATCCGGTGCCGAATTACAGGGTAAATGGATAAATTTGAATAAAGAACGGCTACTAAAATATATTTTTATTATGTTTTCTACACAGCTATATTTTGCTGTTCTGCAAATGCCATAGTTTCCAGATACCAACTTATGGCTTCTTCAACCAGCAGTGGCAGATATCCTAAACGGATGGATTACCATTACGCTGATGTGGGACGATCGACCGGGACCGATATGCCCTTTGGGCGGTACGAGCGACAAGGAGCGATCTGTCCTCGTTTACGGTCTAGCAAGAAGCTGATGCTGAAGCCTTGCCATTCAAGGTGCGTGGAATGCGCATCTTCTCCCGAAAAGAACACCAGTGTGTCATGATAAAGTTTTCATGCTTGGTGCTCAGTCGAAATCAGCAGATCATGGTGGTTCTCCAAGCATTTTTTGTGAAATAAAAGCACATTATAAATTGCAGAATATTGACGTTTCCTTTAAAAATAGGGTTTTCTATTACGATTTGAGGTGCGCTGTGCTGTGAGAGGATGTGTGCGTTGATATTCTGGGTTCTGCGTCAACTGAGGTAAAGACATAGTTGATGACTGGGCATGTTTGGCTACGCTGCCCACTAACGCCATGAAAATAGGTGGAGAATATCGCTAGGAATAGTGATGTCGGCTTCAGGGGCAGGTGATATGATTTAGTGCCGCGAGGGCACTTGAACTTGGGGCGATGCGGCAACGGATACGATTTGGACAAGATGGCTGCGCCTCGCTAGTTTATTTTGCATGTGTAAATGCAGAAAACTAAGGTAAGGTGCATAAGAAATGTTTTTACGATCGATCAGTTTGCTTAAAACCAAACGCCTGAATGCTCCGGATGATAACATTTTTGAGCGCACTATTCCTTTAATGGGACTCTTCCACCTTCTTTCAGGTATCCCCCCGTCTTAACTTATTTATATTTTGTTACTTCCCCACTTCGGGGTCTTGACCTCTACTGCTCTAGATGTGTTTTGCCTCCATGTCTCTCTCACTTGTACTTGTTTCACAGTTTCCCATCCCATAGATGTGCCTTTTACAACTTTATTTTCTAAGCACTTCCACATATGTGACCCAACATGTAGGTTCTTGTGTTTCTCTTTACTGCTTTTGTCTTGGTCTTCCCAACCACTGAGACAGGTATTACCAGTCTGTTGACTTTCTTCACTCTCTTTACTGCTTTTGTAATCACTGGGACAAGTGTAAGGAGTTCCTCTACATTTGATATATACTCTGCTTCTTTCACAGTTACTAGGACGAGTACGAGTCCCTTCGTATTCGTTATACTCTTTGTTGTTGTCACAATTAATGGGATGAGTATTATTTATTGGGTATTTATAATGTGCGTATACAGCAAAAGGTGTTTCAAGGTACAAATTATGAGTCTCTCAGTATTAGTTATACTCTTGCGTATTGTTACTGTTATTGGGATGAGTATGATGAACCTCTCAGTATTCATGACTATCTGTTGTGTAGTGCCCGTCTGTAGCCCCTCCGGGGTCTCCTGCCATTCCTGTTACCTCTAGCTTATCTGGTTGGCGTTACTGGTTCTTCCTGTGGGGTCGGGATCACGCCATCTCGATAAACACTTCCAGCGTCTTCCTTTCTTTCTCTGCTTCGTACCGGAACAGTCCACCATCTCATGGTTCTCTCTCTTTCTCTCTCTTTCTCTCTTTTTTTTTCCCCAAAGTACTCTTTATTACTCCATGGTCCTAACCTTTCAAAGTGTTCTCGTCCTGCCATGGAGGAGTGATCAGCATTACTCCTCCACTCTTCTTTTTCTCAGTCGATTTGTGTTGGATTCGAAAACTGGAAGTTGTATTACAATAAGAAACCGTGGTTAGTTGAGGTTGTGTCTTCGGAAATAGTGATGTCTGAGGAGCTCATAGGAAAGTGGGGCTGGGAGTCCTTGACCTCAAGAAGGGAGTCCTTCCATGTGAGGTCCTGCTTATTGCCACCCCTACAGGTTTTTTTGTGTAGCAGGCTCACCTCCCTAGCCTCTCAGGTAAGGGATCCCATCTAGGGAGAAGTGACAAGATCCTGTGAATCGTCACACTTCCCTGTCCTCTATTCCATCCCTGCCTCTCTCTAATGCAAAATCCCACATCCTACTTGCGTCTACATCTTCTTCCATCTCAGGCCTTCAGTCTCTCACTAGGGGCTTCCCTTTTTACACTCATGCTTGACAAGTGGTTCCACGTCATTAAATTGTGGCCTGTTTGGTGCATCTTTGCTGAGGTTGACAAACTGATTGCGTGGCATGCCAGCAATGTGGATACTGTGCATTTGGGGACGCACATCCGCCTTCCTTAGCTACCCTTCATTCCCTTTTGTGCATTATCCTGTTCCCCATCACCTTTCGTGTCACTTTGTCTTATCTTCCTGTTTCTATCCCTATGATGCTCTGCTGTAGTCTTTCACCATGTCACGGAACACCTCCCCCTCCCCTCATGTAAGCCTTTACATGTTTTGCAGCATACTCAGCCCTCAGCCTTATTGCTGATGCCTGTCCACCTGTCTTCAATCGTTCTTGCCCTCTCCTATCCTTAACATCATCCCTGGACCCATGCATACATTGTCATTATGCAGGCACCTAGAATAAATAGAGCTATGCAAAATCTTTGAGGCAGGTCACAATGCATGTATTGCATGACATTTTTCTCCATTAAGGGTTCCCTTCTGTAATGACTGAATACCTTCCACTCTGCGCGGATTCGTTTATTTGTTCATGTTGAAAACATGCTGACTTAATTCAATACTAGCAATTGAATTGTTGTTTTTACTCCTGTGTCAGCTATATTGCATGCCTGCCGCAAATATATTAAAAATGGCTTACCCTCTGAACATAGTTTCCTCAGCCTGTTTTCTTATAGGAGAGAATCTAAGTTGAAGAGGTGAGCGAGAAGACATAGAATCTGTGCCCCACTCCAGTGACTGCATAATCATCGGACGTACAGCTAACAATGAATCCATCCATCTTCTACAAAATGGTCACTTGTTAATGCCCACCATCTCCATCCCAAACTTCTTTTCCTGAACAACTTCCAATAGCAGACACTTCACCTCAAAGCTTGAAAACTCCTCCTGGCCAAGGCTTCAACTATGAAATGAAATGCAAAAACAGCTTCGACCAGCCACCACATGACCTGCTGCTCAGTCTCTACACATTGCAATCGTAGAAGACCTCTAAGACTGCAATAGAGCCTACAGTCAGTAACGATTCTTTAACAGTTTAGTCTTTTCTCTCCGAAATGCCAAAACCTAATCCCAGAACGAAAACCTTGTTTACGAAATCCATGATCCCACAACCACAACCCTCCAGAAAACTAAAAACCACCTCACAGAAAACTAGAAATGCTATGGTGAAAATGTGTCTGTACAACCTATCACCAGACCAAGCTCTTAGTCTTACAAACCAGAGAATTATTCAGAGTGTGTTTAAGGTTTGGTTTTCTTTTTGCTGCACAGCCTCTTAAACCTTGCACTCCCAAGAAATATGCAAAAACTATCCACCTACTTTATTGAAAAAGTAGACCCAATACAGGCTAAAATAATCCAAACAAATAAGAACTGCTAGCCCATTGTAAGGACAATACACACAACTGCATGAGCAACCATTGACAATTTGACCAGAAAAAAAGGGTTAATTCTCACTGGGGGTCTGCAACCTGAGACTCTCCCAGTGCTTTAAACTAAATCTCACATGGCGACTCATAATTGACCGTGCTTGCAAGTTAAGACCTGTGATGATTCCAAGGAGTTAATCACTTCTCCTCAAGGTGGAGCCACCACCCTTTGGGACCAGGGAGGTACGCTTGCTATGCTTAACATCCCCTAGGGGAGAGGGTAAGCCGGATCCCACTGGATGTGACTCTCCTCTTAGTAGACATGGGAAACCCAGAGGGAAACTCAAGTCATCACACCTCCCCATTCCCTAGAGACTGACACCTTTATGGGGTATGCAAGAACAAATGTGTGGGAAACCTTTAACAATGATTTACTGCTATAATAATTGTATATACCCTATTTATACGAGCGTCCTGGTGTCTGACCCAAGCTTCATTTCATCATCTTTATGGAAAACAATTCCGAAAACGCAGGATACCAACACAGCCTCCTGCACTTCCACAGACAAAAGGTAAACCTTAGAAGGGCAGAAAGACCAGCCTCCGGAGGCGTGTCGGGAAAACAATCAATCAGACAGGACTATCTGCACAGCCCGCTGAGTTTAATTTTGCTACAGCGCACATTGAGAGGAGAGGCGCTCAGAGAGAAAACGCATGGTGTCACACCCAGAGGTCCGCCCTAGGAGAGTGCAACATGGCCCAGTGGAGAAACTGGAATAGTGGGGTGTGGCAACTCGAGCGAGAATTGAGTACCTCAGCGTGTCTAGGCAGATTCCGAAAGAGGAACTGCCCGCAAGCTCCCGCGCCAAGCCAGCAGGAAGCTGGAGGAGATTCCCACTGCTGTGTAGCCCAGTTGAGAAGTCGCTAATTGGCTCTGTGGCAAGACAAGAGGCAGTCTACCTTCAAGGACCTTCCAGGGAGCACTGTTCAACGGATACTGATATGCATGGCTCTGTAGGCATGGGAGGTGGGCAGCAACATGAGAGACTAGGCCGGTGTGTGAGAGGAGGCTGATATCCCTGAGTGGGGAAGGAGAGAAATGCAAACCCCGAAGCGGGGAAAGGGGCAAGAACCCCCATTGTGGGGAGATGAACAGTGACAAGCCCAGGAGGGGGTAAAGATTAGAAAATACCTCTGAGCAGGGAGAAAGACATTGGGAAGCCTTAGAGAGGGGGAAATCAAGAGCAAGAATCCCTGAGGTAGGGAACAAAGTCAAGAAAAAACAGAATGGGTAGAGAAACAGCTAGAAGCCCCAGAGTGGGGAAAAGGGATCGCGAGAAGCCCACTGTGGGTGAACGAACCAAGAGGCGTAGGGTGGGAAAACAGACTGAGGCAAGCCCTGATGTGGAGAAAGCACTGCGAAACCCAGAGTGGGGGAGAGAGAAGGCCACCCCCAGAGTGGGGGGAGAGAAGACCACCCCCAGAGTGGTGAGAGAGGAGGAGACCACCCCCAGAGTGGTGAGAGAGGAGGAGACCACCCCCAGAGTGGTGAGCGAGGAGGAGATCAACCCAAGAGGGTTCCATGTGATAATATCTCTGGAAAAATGTTTGCAATAAAACTTCTTGTATGGCAGCAAAATTACCATACAGAACCTGCGGGGAACACCCCTCCACCCCCATATTTTATTTAAAGGGAGCAGGGACACCTAAAGGGAATGGGGACACCCCAGTAACCCCTGCTCCCATTTACCCCATAAATTATCCCCATAAATAATGTCGCCTATGCTGTTTCCCGGTGAATATATGTATGGCAACATTATTTATGGGGATATTACCTGATACACCCAAGAGTGGGTGGAGAGAGGAGGAGACCAACCCCAGAGTGGGGAGAGAGAGGAGGAGACCAACCCCAGAGTGGGGGAGAGGGAGAAGGAGACCAACCCCAGAGTGGGGGAGAGGGAGATTGAGACCAACCCCAGAGTATAGAGAGACTGAGAGAGCCCCCGGTTGGGAAGGTAGAAAGACAGAAAGTACCTCAAGGGTGTGTATATGAAAGAAAGAGGGAGAAAGAAAGAATGAGAGAAATAAAGAGAAAGCAGAACTGAGCAGGAAGAAATGCAGAGAGACCTGAAGTTGAACATCTTGATAACCTCCCATCATGCCAAGATCAGTATGTCCTGAACTGGAACTATGAGCAAAGACCTTTTCTACAGAGGGATGCTAGAAAGAGGCAACCCCTGAAGCGGAGAGAGAACACGAAGCCCCAGAGTGAAGAGCAACTGAGAAAATGAGTGGGGAGGAGGAGGAAAACTCCACGTAGTAAGTGAGAAGAAAGAGACGTAGAGTTGGGATAGACTGAAGGAGTCCCTGAGTGGAGACGTTCCTGTGTTGAACTAGACTGTGGGCCAAGTCCTTTGGGAAGAGATCCAGAGAGGCCTGAGCTGCAACACTCTGCTAATGTCCGAGCCTACCAACAATTGCTTTTATTACACTTTAACTAGGGGCAGGACTGGAGTAGAAGCTATCGGCCATCAGTTCCAGTGACCAGTCCTGCCAACTTTCTTTTGTTTTGTTTGTGTTTGCGTTCTATTGGATAGGGAAAGTTGTTAGGTTGGGATTCTGGACAGAAGTCTTTGTTTACAGACATCCTGACAAGTACCTTGTTTTTGCATCCCTTTGGTGTAGACAAAGGCATGCACTTGTTAGGGAAAGATTTTTAATTTTTTTAATGAAATAAGACCCCTTAAAGCATCTCTGTCCGACTCTTCATTCTGACTTACCACAAACCCCTTTTGGCTCACTCAGAGTGCATGTCCGTGATGTGATATGAGTCATTTACAACGCAGCTATACACAAGCGTTTATAGGCACGAGAAGACAAGGTGGTGAAGACACAATGAGATCAAAACAAACGATCTTACTAGGTCTTGTGCCATTCAGATCGTGCAAGTTCAGGGGGGGGAGTGGAAGGGGAGAAGTGCCAAGGGGAGGGAAAGGGAAGTTCAATCAGGGCAGTAGTGCTCTAAGTGTAGCCATAGCAGGCGGCGCTGGGTAAGTGTAAGGAGGCAGGGGCTGTAGGGCAGATACAGCCCCTAAGTGCACGGTAGGTCCGGAGGCAGTGCAGGGGATACTGGTCGTGGAGGAGCCTGGTGCCCATTGAGGTTCAGAGGGTAGCCAGGCAACCAGTCAGCGCAGCCGACAGGTAGGTCAGCAGGAGAGAGAGAGAGAGAGAGAGAGAGAGAGAGAAAGCAAAAGTGAAACAGAAGGTCATGAGCTGCTTCTGGAACCTCAGTTGGTCCACCTCAAGTTTGAGAGGGGCAGTGAAGCCATTCCGGATGGAGGCACCTGCAGAGGAGAGAGATCTACCCCCCACTCTCTGCCTGGAGAAGCGATTTCCCCCCTTGAGAGTTGGAGGTGGCTGAGCGAAGGGCTTGAGAAGGGAGGTGTCTAGGTAAAGAGAGTTGGCTGTAGTGCGGACCCCAGCTCCAGAAAGCCTTGTGGATGATTCAGAGGGTCTTGAACCTGATCCTTGCAGCCACCGGGAGCCAGAGGAGAGATTTCCGGGCTGGAGAGATGCAATCCCTGGGCTTGAGGCCAAGGACAAGTCTTGAAGTCCTGTTCTGGATTAGTTGCAGAGGGCGGAGAGTAGACCATAGTCTATTATCTTCAGGACAACACCTCCTGGCGATTCCACCATCAAGGTCAGTTCCCTGGGGCGATGGACGTTTTCCCCATGCAGGTCCCAGTGCCTGGAATTCCCTCCACTTGATCTTCGGACAATTGAAACTTTGGGCGAATTTAGGAAAAGGTTGAAGACATTTCTTTTTGAATAACAGTTCACGATGAATCTGGCTTCCTCCTCTGTACTTCCAAATCATCTGCGCCCAGATGCAATTTATTTGCTTGGTTCCTTTTTGGTTATGCGCAATATAAATACAAAAATGAAATCAGGAAGGCAGATTGAGAAAAAGGAGCTGTTGCAGTAGTATAGCCTAAAGAGAACCAGGGCTCTGGAGACAGTGAGTTTCTGGGGTAAAGTGAGAAAAGGAAGAATAGCTCTGAGAAGGTGCAGCTGGTAGTGGGCCTTCTTGGAGAGGTCTGTGATGTGAGGAGAGAAGGAGAGAGTGGAGTCCAAGATGACACCAAGGTTTCTTGCCTCACAAGAAGGCGCAGTGAGAGGGCCCATGGAGGGCGGCCAGAGTGAAAGAGGAAAAGTGGGAGCAGGGGTCCCAGTGAGAAGGATCTTGGTCTTACTGACATTAAGGCAGAGATTATTGGAGGCGCACCACTCCTGAATTGCAGATAGACAGTCAGGAGTGAGTGAGAGAGAGAGAGGATGCTGAGGGGAGCCTGAAGGAGAGCTGAGTGTCATCCGCATACCACTTTAAGTTAGAGGAGAAGTTAGAGATGAGGTGGGCCAAAGGGGACAAGTAGACGTTGAAAAGCCAGGGTGAGAGGTTAGAGCCCTGGGGAACACCACACGTGGAGAGAGAGGTGGTGGGGAGGAATGACCAAAGTTGGACCTGGGAGGGTCAGTCCAGGAGGAAGGAGGTCAGCCAAACCAGGGCCTTATTGGTGATGCCCAGGTTCTCACAGACGATTGATCAGAATGGACTATTGATCAGGATGGCATGATTGACCGTGTTGAAAGCAGAGGAAAGATCAAGGAGGATGAGGACAGAGGGAAGGCTAGATTAAAGATTAGTGAGCAAATCTTCATGGGTGTTAAAGAGAGCAGTTTTCGTGCCTCTAGTTGCTCTGAAGCCATACTAATGGTCATGGAGACAGCCAACAGATTCAGTGTGTAGAGTAAGCTGGGAAATGACAAGCTTTCTCAGGAGTTTGCCCAGGAAAGGAGTGATCAAGATCGGGCAGTAGTTTGTGTTAGGAAAGATTTCTTAATTGTGGGTAATTTTCCTTCCATGTGGCAACCCCTAAACTTTTTGCTGCTGTTTTCACCATGATCTAGACTTTGCCAGAGAAGTGCAGCCTTCTGCCGCCCTCCTCTGGGTTTTCGCTCCATTGTTACGGGGAAACTGACTTGCCCTTAAGACAGTCAGTACCGGGAAACGTTGTTTTCCGTAGTTTTCTTTATCATGTTGTGTCATGTTGCAGCTTTCGCGCAACATGACACAAGAGGGCACTTTAAGCTAAGTTACTGCTCTCTTGGGTCTCTAGTCTTCTACAGGCCTTAGACACTCTCTTTGGATTGGTAACGAACGGTGCAAGTGAATCACGGACGGGACTGGTGGCAGCGATCGTTTCTTTGTTTTGAGCTCCTTCTGGCTGTTTAAGCGCGTTTCTCACGCTTAGCCCAAAATAGTGGCCTGGCTTCCAAATTGCTCCCTTCACCTTCCCAGGTCGAGCCGACCCGGGGCCTTCCTTATTTGGGCATGTACTTTCCCGCGAAACACAATGCTTTCGCTGGCTTCTACAGGGCTTGTGTGTGCCTCCAGGATGTGGGCTGGGATGTCTGGTCTCAATACACATCCTGGGTGCCAGAGAGTCTAGTGTGTCGTGAATGCCTGGGACCACCGTGGTCCGTGATAGGTCCACGTATGGTGTGGGTGTTTTGTGAGCAGATCTCCTATTGGGTCCTCTCTGTTTTGGCGTGAAGGGAACCGTGGATAAGAGGAGGCTGGAAACCCCACTACCATGTCGATCTCCTGAGTTCTCACAAACTAAGGAATACATGAGCCAAGTATCCTGCAACTACGAGGCTAAACCGAGGAATCGCTGGTGACCCGCTGAAGGACTGCTCCTCTGCACTGCTGTCGCTTTGTGAAACCCTTTCTACCTCTGATTGAACGAGAAGGCCTGTACTGGTACTTCGACCCTTTGGAATAGTGGGAACAACTATTCTCGGCATCTTCACCATCTCCTGCACGTAAGCCTTCGGAAGTGTCTCTGGGCCATCCAGTGGACTGACCAGCCTACCCAGGAGTCTTGCTCTGTAACCGCCGTCAGGTTGCTGCTGTATTACGAGTCCTTGCCACTCTCACACGATTTGTACACTTGTCGTTCCCTGGTCTGAAGTGAGAAGTGTACATTGGGCTGAAATACACACAGCCGCTCGTTGCCCTGCTGTGGTAACAAATTCTGCGGGTTCACTGCGTTTGGGACATCCTCAACTCTAACTTCTGCTGCTGCGGAATCTACACAACGCCGAGACGTCCCCTGCTCGTATCGGAACCTGCCAGCACTGAAACTGACGCGGAGAAGCCTGGGTCTGCCTGCATCGGGGACGGTGAGTAGCATCACTAGGAACTGGTTGCCCTCCTGTAGTAGCCCGTAGCCTTTTCCTCACTGTGTTAAACAGCACCCCTTTTCCGTACTCCCGCTCTGCTTCTGCCCACAGTGGAGGCTGCGCTTGAGTCGCGGAGCTCTGTTCATCTTCATTTGTTCATCGAACTGAACTGTCTGATTCCCTCGAAGAGACTCCCCTTTGCCCGTTGGCACCAGCGTGTGCAGGTACTTTTGAGCACAAGGCTCCACTCTTCGTAGGGCTCGGACTTCCTTCTAGTTAGGTGCCTCTGAAGGCCGACTGGGTCTAACTATTATTCACACTGCCTGTTTTCCTCCCCATCTAGGTGGTCTGCACATTTCGTGCGTCTAACTCGTTAGACTCATTGGTAATTGAATATATATTGTATTTGATTGTGATGTGTTGGTTTACTTGAGTTTTATTGTGATTTCTTGCTACGGTCAATGTTACAAAGGCCTTGTAATAAATGTGTCTATATTTTTAATATAACACCTGCTTGGAGTAATTTGTAAGTGTCCTTGCTTTGTGTGCTCATTGCGGGCTTTCAGTCACCCTCACCCCTCTTGAGACCTAGTCTTGACCGCGGCGATCGCTACCTTGATTGGTCTGGCTTGTCCAGAGGTTACCCTGGTCCAAGAAACTAGGCTGGCCTTCTGAATCTCTGCCCCTCCAGGACAGAGTTCAGAAATCCATCTTAACAGTTTGCTGGACAGGAACGATTGGCGGAAGGTTTCTTCAGGATGGGGTGCACAAGGGAGTGCTTTAGGGGGGGGGGTAAAGTACCAGTGGCAAAAGAGTGATTGCAGAAATCGGCCAGGGCTGGGGCGAGGAGGTTGATGTGGTCCTTAAGGGCCCCGGAGGAGCAGGGGGAGCACCTGCTTGGACGACACTTTCATAGATAGGCCTGGTCTAGAAACGTTGACAGGAGTGTTCGCAGAGAAGGAGGAGAAAGGCAGAGGAGGGAGGGGACAGGAGAGTTAGAGGGGGAGGAAGAGGAACAAGCAGACAGGATGTCCTGAGTTTTAGTGGTGAAGTGAGAAGCCAGAGCCATGCAGAGGGCCTGGGAGGGGGGGCTAACAGGAGAGGTGGAGACTGCAGTAGGATTGGCCAGCTCCTTGCAGATTTTGAAGAGTTTGGCTGTGTTGTTAGAGGCCGCAGAGACATGGGCTTGGACAGGGGTGTGCTTCCTGGACAAGACAGTCTGTATTGCCTTTGGAGTAGGCGGCAGGCCAGTTTATCAGAGGATGCTACCGATGCCCTCCACTTCATCTCAACCACCCTACACTTGCGTTTTAGGGTGGAAAGGTCAGAGTCATATGAGAACAGAGTAAGTTCCCTATTAGGGAACTCCCGTCCCCTGCACACTATCTGGGGCTTATGGAGCCAAAGTATTCAAAGAGTATCTAATATAAGTATTTGGTATAGTTTTTGGTTAGACTTAAACCAAGCGTTAATTGAAGCAAGTGTTTTTTTTTGCCTAACATAGTTAAAACATAGAGACAGTTATAGAATAGATATTCACTTAAGTACAAAAGACAATTTGTGACTTGATCTTTAGTTCAGGATTTATTGGTCCAAACAGGATTGCCCAACGCGACTATGTTAGGCAAAAAAAACACTTGCTTCAATTAACGCTTGGTTTAAGTCTAACCAAAAACTATACCAAATACCTATATTAGATACTCTTTGAATACTTTGGCTCCATAAGCCCCAGATAGTGTGCAGGGGACAGGAGTTCCATATTTCCTTCAACCCATATGCCAGGGTTGCTATTTTTCTCCCCCGCACCTTGACTTTAGATAACATTACAGAAACATAAAAAATAACTCACACAAGTCTAGATACATTTAGGTGTGCAAAGGTGCCCTTTTCTCCTTTGAGGTCAGAGTCATACCAAGAGTTGCACTTGGAGGTAGGCTTCAGGCAGATTCTCATGACCGGGGCAAGGACATCCACAGTGTTATAGATAGAAATATGCAAGTTAGAGAGGGCTGTGTCAGAGTGTGAATCAGGCGTAGGAGAGAAAGTGGCGGCAAAGGCCTCCCCTGACACATGCTTCATGGGCCGGATGATCGAGAAGGTAGGTGGCAGTGCTGGTGTCGGCTTCACCTGGGGGACCAAAAGCTTCAGGTGGGAGGAGAGCAGAAAGTGGTCAGTCCAAGAGAGTGGATGGGTGAGATGGTTAGAGAGAGGGGGTATGTCTGAAGAGATGAGAACATCCAAGGTGTGCCCGGCAGAGTGTTGGGCCAGAGGGTGTAATATATATTTTTATAATGGTATAACGTGAAAAAGACTGTTTTTATGTTAGTTTTTCCTCTGGTCGAATATCCAGCATTGCAGCCTGCCTTTCTTTTTTTCCACCCATTCTTTTTTTTATTACATTGCAGGGGTTTCACCCCGACCCACAATTCGTCTTCCCCCACTGCCCCACAGTCTCCTGTGCTATCAACTCATAATTGTGGGTTTTGCCCCAGAACCTACCTCTCTCAGCCCCTGCCCCATGCCTCCCCACCCGAGTCCCCTAAACCAAAGCACACACACACACCCCCCCCCATTCTGTGTGCGGCAGGGGCATGACAGTTTCATTTAGAAAGACCGCTCCATGCGGTCACGTAGCGGTCTTTATAAATTGTTTTTTTTATTTTGTTCTATAGAAAATGACTTCTTCGCTTAGGACCTGCGGAAGAGCCCTTGGGAGAGTTTAGAAGCAGCCAGATGGATGTTGAGGTCTTAGAGGAAGAGCAGTTGGGAGGTAGAGGCAAGAAGAGGAGAGGTCAGGCCACTGAGAGGAAAAGGCCGATCTGGCCAGGTGGCCTGTAAATGGTGGTCACATTCAGAGAGGCTAGGCTAGATAGAGAGCCTGCAGACCAGGCATTCAAAGGAGGAGTAGGCCTGTGTAGGAATGACAGAAGCAGGGGCCCACTCCGGAAAAATCGGGGCTACTCCAACTCCGGGTCGGTTGGTTCTGGGTTTGGAGAGGATCTTAAAGCCATTGGGGACGAGAGTGTCAAAACTCGTGGCAGAGCTTGACGTGAACCATGTCTCAGTGAGAGTGAGGATATCTGGTTTTGTACATTTTTACCGACTATAAAGGTTCGCATGGGCAAAAAGTCCGAAAAATGCTACCACCAAATGTTCGAACACCAAAAGTTTGCACCTTTTGGTGGTAGCATTTTTTGCCCATGCAAATCTTTATGGTAAGTAAAATTAAAAGAAAGAATGCGTGGGCTGTTCCCCGTAACACCGCGCTCACTATACTTTGCAGTATAGTGAGCGGGGGTGCGAGGAAACCCCTGCAGCCCCTTAAAATTGCTGTTTCGCAATCACAGAAGTGAAAGGGAACTGGCGCCGCAGGGAACCAGCGTGAAGACAAGGTAAGTGGGATTTGTTTATGTTGGGGGTGTGTAATGGATGTGGGTGGGGGTGTGGGTATGTAAATGTTTTGCGCATGAGAAAGGAGCAAACCTTTGGTAGTTTGCACCTTTCTCATGCAAATTTTCCGGCCGTGGCAATTTCAGCCACGGTCGGATCATGTGGATTCAGGATATCCAGGTCCAGTTATTCAAGTAGCAACGTGGAGCAGGTTGCCACATTTTAAATACCTCTGTGGGGGGGGTACAGGCTAGAAGTATGCCCTGCAGAGGCGGTAGAGTGACCCGAGAGTGGGCAGAGGAGGAAGGAGGAGATGGCAGAGTAGCCAAAGATGTTTAGGGTGCCAGAGAGGTGGTGGAAGGAGAAGGTGGTAAAGGAGCTAAAGAGGTGCTAGTAGGGGTAATAGGAGGAAGGAAGTTGATAAGACATGGGAGACGCCTATCGAAAAGTAGGAGATTGACCTAGACATTGCCATTCAGATGGCCATAAATGCTGGTTTTAGAGGAGTGGAAGGAGGCCAAGAGGACGTCCCACCGATTGCCACCATTAATGGGAACGGAGGAAAAAAGAGAGAGAACAGAGAACATATATGAGGGGTCCATCAGTCTGTAGAGGGAGCGACAAAGAGTATGTCGGTAAGAGTTTGGCTGAAAGAAGCACTAATGTGGGTATCAGTGAATGGGGGGGCCTGGGTTGGAGACTAGGATGTCCCTCTTGATCTTCGTCTTTCCTGACTTAGTGAGAGGGATAGCATAGGAGATAGAGTAGCAGTTTGAGAAGATGGGGAGACTGAAAGCACCATAGATGGTGAGGGCAGGAAGTAGGAGGCGGGAGCGAAAGAGAGAGGAGGGATGCTCGGCCCATCGCAGCACAGAACAGGATACGCAGGGCGGGGGGTTAACACAGTAGGGAACACACAGTTACACAATGCACAACACCCAGATTCAACTTTCCCTAAAAGAAGGAAAAGGCCTCGCTTTCAAACACAGCAGCAATGCACGAGAATGTGACTATCCAGGAGAAATGAGAGGGAAGGCTAAACATTTAAGTGGGGTGCAGTGAATGAATCTCTCTTCCCCATCCTCCTCCCTCAGACCACACCTACCTGGTCAGTTGCAGCAAGTTGACGTCTGCAGGCTGCTTACTTCCCCGGCGGACACCGGCAGCCACCATCTGGAGCTGCATCCAGTAGAGCTGTCCTTAGCCTCGGGGTCCTTCGCTGCAGGGGCTTGCCTTGACAGGGGCTGCCAGGCGACTATGCCTTTTGAAGGCCTGCTGTCTAATAGGAGTGGGATGGGCAGAAGGGCACAAAGAACAACCAGGAAGCCGGGACAGAGGAGGCGGATGAGGAGAGACACGTGCTGCTTGCCAAGAAAATTACAACCTTTCAAAGCAAACCAAAGTGCTTGTAGAAGGCACGACGCACCGGAGGATGGAAAATGGTGCTCGGGACTACCTTGCACAGGGCCCTCACCTAACGAGGGGGGCCTGCTGGCTAATGGGAGCAAGGTGGGTAAGAGGGGGGAGGTCACGGACAACAACCAGGAAGCGGGGACAGTGGGGGGGGTGAGGAGAGACATGCACCCATAAGGTTCTCATAAGGTTACCAGGCGCACTTCTTAAGTACTGCATTTGTGCCCTTGGGTGACTAGATCACCCTGCACTGGCTTTACGGGGTAGGCTGGTGACAGCTGTAATTTAGTTTTGGCTTCACTAGGAGTGACAGCAGTTTTACCACATTGGTAACCCTTTGTAGCTTTATTTGTTGTGGTTGTGTTACCAATGTACTTTTAAATTCAGACTCTTGGTCTTTTTGTTATAGAGGCATCCTTTGTTCAGGGGAACCATGAGAACGTTCTAAAATGGTTGTTGTGCACTTGTGAGCTCTTTGTGAGCCCATCCATGCATGCATCCTGTGAGGGGTCAGAAATGTGAGGTGGACAACCTTGTGAAGATTTGTTATTAACTCAGAAAAGTTGGATAAACACCCCACTAGCCCTACCCCGACGAGGATTTCCCTGCCTAAAATAGACTAAAGGAAACGCTAACAAAAGGTTTCTCTCCCTCACACTTACACATACAACAACTCAACAGGGTAATGTATGGCAGTTCGCATATAACAAATATAACAATTGTGTTGACAACTTGATAAGTCTCTCTGGGTGAATTCCCCTTCCCCAGATTCCAAAAGGACAAGGAAATCCCTCTTGTAGCAAAGTTCCAATTCAGTACTTTTGGTTCCAACTTGAATTCCACAAACAGTTCAAAATTGTTCAAAAAGGTTGTTTCTCTTTCAACTTGTGACAAAAGCGCCCAGAACAACAACTCATTATAAACCAAGAATACTTCCATATTTCACTAGCATGAACAAAAATGTCTGTCAGGATAATTCTCCAACAGTTCACACAACACTTATTTCAGTGGTATTCATTTGTCAGGATGATTCTGTAACAGTTCACAAGAACATCTTTGTGGTTCTGCCACTGTCGTTAAGACTTTTAACCACACCACTGTTCTTCAACCACTTCCACCTCGTCCACTCACCTGCCAGGCCTAGTACTACAAAGTTTTCTGCCCTGTTGTACTCACCTGCCAGGACCGAATAAGACTAATAACTACTAGTACTTCTGTGGTTAAGGTTAGCTTCAAATAGGTTAGCAATGTCTTTTGCTCTACAACTTCAAGTTTAAGTATTTCTTCAGGGGTAGAAAAATCACACTAGAGCTGTTTGTTGCACTCTTGTGATTGCCACACGCAATGTAAGCTACGCTCCACTCCTCCTGAATGCCTGCCACTCTTTTCTCCCCGCTTCCGCATTCACCAACTGCTGACAATAATTCTCTCTCACTCTTATACTTCTTTGGGGTTTTTAATGTGGGTTCAAGCCAGTTCCTCTTACAACCTCTATTACATATGGGCAGTATGTTTTACAAACTCTTGCGGTTTTGGCAATGATGTTTCTTTATCTCTTGCGTTGATATGATTCTCTTTTGGCATTGGGCAATAGTTGTCTTGGTTTCTCGAGTTATTGCCCTCTCTTGATACTGGTCTTCGATTTGCCCCAAAAGGACAATCACACCCTTCTTGTCTGATTGTAAGATTTTTATTCTGCCACTTGCTCTGCTTTAAGTCAGCTTGCTTGACAAAAGGATATTTAATCTGCTTTGTCAGTTCGGTATTCAAAACAAGGTTTGCTTTTCCCACTTCACTTTAGTTATATTCACTTTATGCTGAAGGCACCTGGACTTAGTCAGCCGGCGATTACGGAGCGCTCTGGTGTCACAATCTACTTGTGAACTCACTGGGTCTGGTGAGCGTGTTTGCTCGCCTCGCTGCCTCCAGGTCCTCTGATTCTGCTTCCCGGCGCGGCTCGTCAACCTCCTCTTTTCGGCATCTTGTGGCCCACGCCTGTCAATAAAGGAGCTCTTGTTGCTCCTACGGCTCTCTGGTGCTCACCTACCAACATAGTCTGCTTGACAACTGGAACAGCTTTCAAATTACGAGCTTCTCGCTGTGTAACCTCTGCAATTAAGGTCTTGAAAAACAGAGACCCTCCCAGGACCAGCATCATTTCGGTCCACAACAGTGATCTCAGCGTCTCTGCTTTCCTCTACATCTGCTTCTGCTGCGAGCTTGGAGATGCCACAAATACTCCACCTCCTGCTTATCCATGGTCTGCACCTGAGGGGGCCTTTTATGCCCCCCGGTCGCCATCAGGTGTGGGTCATTGCCAACTAATAGGCTTGAACTTGCAGTCTCGTGCCTCTGCAGCAGTCTTCCTCGTCCCAGTACTTTGAGCATTGTGGGACTTGGAGTCCACACTGTCACAATCAGCTGTTCTAATGGAAATATCAATGCTAAGTTAATTTCTTTCCTCACCTATATTCAGTAAAGAAGTATTATAAGAATTAAATGAAGGATTTGGCTTTACAGAGGAATGAGGGATTTCATGGTCCAAATTAGTCCTATTTAAAGACTCCTCATTATTCCCCTGGGAGTCTTAGGAGCTTTCATCCCTTTTGATGCCAGTGATTTTAAAGTGAATTGTCTTACTTCCAGTACATAACTTGCTATGATTGTTTTCACCCACATTCAGATAGTTAGCTTGGGAAAATAACAGCTTTCTGACAGCAAGCCATCACATATTCTGGTATCCATGATGAGTCCTTCCTTGGGGAAGAGGAACCCTGCGCCTCACCAAACAAAGTCCTCCTGTTCCCCTGGGGCCCTTCTCCTCCCAGGTGACCCTCCAGGCTAATACCACCCCCAGGTTCAGCAGGCGTCTACCCTTCCCATGCCACCTGAGAGGAGACTTTAAGTAGGGTCTTTGTGAGGACGCCACAGGATTCATCACAACCTTCTATAGTGATGTCAACTAGTCTATACCAGTTTCTAGCCATGGGCTGGCCATATTCCAGCCTGTGACGGTGGTCTGGGTTGAGTGGTGGGTTCAGGGGTCTACCAGATTGGCTGGCAGCCTAAACATTTATATTTATTAGACAGTCCAGATCTACGGGGCAGATTTCGCTGCAGAAAATGCAGATTTATTATGATTAGACTTGTTCAAAATTCTTTGCTGATTTTAAAGATCACCTGCAGATTTTCAAATGTTTGGATAGTCCCAGCAGATTTTCCCTCTCTAACTTTGCAATTCCTGAGACTGTAGGAATATGAAAAATATCTCTGCAGATTTTCACAAAGTTTTCTATAGATGTTGACTCTCTAGGCTTTGGCCCAGTGTTGCGATTGGTGGGCTGGCTTTGTGTGTGCGTTTGCGTGTGTGTGTTTGCATTCATATTGGCTGAACTCTGTATACTGGTGTTATCTCTGGTTGGAAATGTTGACTGCTCATCATTCCTGGGCCGCCTCCTGCTGGCTCAACCCTTGTTCCGGATCGGGTATTTTCTGCTGGGACCGTCTCCAGGCTCTTTCACAGCCAGTTTCCTGCTTCAGCGTTGTGGTTCTCCACCCTTGGTGTTGGTCACTGTCATCGCAAAGAAGAGTGTGAGGCTCCAACACCCTACCTCATCTGATCTAAAGAACCTTCGTAGTTATCCCCCACACTGATGTCTTCACCATGGGTCCAGCACCGTCTTTTTTCTTTTTGTTGATCCTCTACAACCTGGTTTGTGGCTTCTCCTGCCTTTTCTGAGTCTTCCATGCCACTGATTTTACTTCTGGCTTCAGGGGCTCATTTTTAGGGAGGTCATTGGTGTTTTTCTCTGAAATTGTTGGAGACGTTGTTGGTCCCGGTTTCAAGTCCCTGTGAGTTTGCACCATGTAAACCACACCAGGAAAAGAAGCTCTGTACTTACTAGATTGTTTAGCCTTCCTGTAACAAACTTTACAGGAACCAGCACTGTGCGTATGTACCTCTAGACCCTGGGGCATTGAGTTATTTGTGATAATTACCCTCAGGGGTCCCTAGTCGAGACTATCCACAGATGAGTCCCAATTACTTTTTCCCATTTGTTTCCATTGGGGCTTTTGCTGCTGTGCTGCACCTTCTTCTGGGGCTCCTGGTGCTCGAACCGACCTCTGAAACGTTGGGTCTTCCCTGGTCCTCTTTGGGGTTGTTTGCTGCTAGAATTGCACCTGTGGGAAAGAACTGGAACTTACCTGTCTTTACCCACTTAAACATAGATTGCCTATTGTCTCTACCCCATTGGTTTCTATGTACAATATTTTACTCGCATGAAACTTTGGTGGGTGCATAAAGCTGGCAGACCCCATAGGGATCTCCAGCATTTGTGCCTGCATGAAAATACATGGCGGCGCATATGTTGGAGCATTTGTATGGCAGAGAGGAAGGGAGGCGGTGGAAACGCTAGTTGCGTTCTGCCCCTTCATCTCCACCATACAAATGCATGAAAATGTGGCGTGAATGGAAGGTGTTAAAGAACTTACTCAAGGCTTTTACGCATTCCATTCGTTACCCCACAATAGAACATGAGATCCAAGGTATTTATACTGTTTTATTCCTTAAAGTACTTATTTAATTAGTTGAAGTGTGCATATTATATAGGTGTGTGTAATCTAATGAAGGTGTATTTGCTCATTTTATCAGCATGGTGCATTTTCTATGGATACAAGTCTGGACTCATTGTAGCTTTGTGCAACCTTTGTCCCCTTTCTAGAGTTAACAATGACTGCTCTTGTATTCCATCATTTTACACGAGTTTTGACTTCCCTTTTCGGCTGGTTGTTCTGCCCCACCATAGTGCTAGTGGTTGTACATCCCTCAATAGAGAGTTGTGCAAGAACTGCTTTCACACTAGTGGTTGCAGCTCAAAACAGCTGGTTGAAAAATTGCTGTGGTTGAAAGACGCTGCTAACAAGTCGGATGCCTGCAAGGATTTTTGTAATCCCGCCAGCTGCCATACATACTATCGAGACCTATCGCAACATTTGCAAATAGCTTAATGCAGGCAGTGAACCCACATTCTCCAGCTACTGGCCTTTGACATTTTGACTTGACTGTCAGAGACAGTGAAAAAAGTTGCGACAACAGGTCTACAAAGGTGTACTATTAGGGTTAGGGTAGGGCTGGGTGAAAGAAAACTAGCTGCGTGTACCTTCATCAATTTTGCATATAGGCAAGAGTGAAAAGTATTCTGTTCTGCTGCTTCTTCCTATGTCTTCCAACCTTTTCTCATCTATCACCACCTCTTTCCTTCTCTCTTCTATGTCTTAAGCCTCTTCTGACTGTTTGCTGTTCTTCCAGATGAAGAATGACACTTTGGTGCATGTGTGGAAAGGTGCAGGAGGCAAGAACTACCTGAAGGAGCTGGCCGCTGTAACAAAAGCAGGTTATCGAGCTCTCCTGTCGTCTCCTTGGTACCTTAATGTCATCTATTATGGGCAGGACTGGCGGGATGAATACCAGGTGGAGCCACTAGAATTCGAAGGTAAGTTGTGAGCTGGTCCTTTTTAATGGGGTGTGCTGTGAGTCTTTTAATTTTCCTCTTTATAAGGTTTCCTTTAAACAACTTTGGTGATACAGTAAACTGCAACAATTCCTATGCAGACAAATCCCTAAGTTCATTCTACCAAGTCGACACCCCCCTTACGTTTGCAAATAGATATTCCAGACATTTGATATATGGACATTACCATAAATTCATTGTGTCAAGTTCATCCTCATTACTCTTCCAGATCTTGTGTCTCAGAGCATTGACTACCCTGGATGAGTAGTGACTAGCATTCACAGAAAAAGAAAAAGCTACTTTGGGGTGTGTGTGTTGGAGGGTCGGGATGGGGGGATATAAATGCTAATCTCTTTTCAAACGTAGTGTAACATAAAATGATCTTGATGTAACCACTTCCTTCCTTTCAATGGGCCTGCGGAACGGTACTCTCTTCATTCGTACTTCCGCTAATGAACTTTTAATCATCCTCATTACCTTACTGCTGTCCAAGGATACATTTCCAGAGTCATTACATGGTGATTTGTGTTGAGGCAATGTAAGTAATTCCATCCAGGCATTTATATGGGCCCTCCTCTCCCCTTGCCATTCTCGCTACTTCTAAAGCCTCCTGTTTTGTCCCTGTACAATTTCTCAGACTGGTGGGGGTTGATGGGAAAGGCACAGATTGACTTCTGTGCAAGTAAGTGTGTGCATTGCAGTAGCCCTAGAGCCATGAACTTTCCATTCATTCGGTCTAACCTGTTTACGGTAGCAAGTCCCGTATGAACCCCCCCCCCCCCACATCCCATACCTTTTTTAAATATTCTGTAACCCTTGTCCATTCCCTCTGTTAGGGTGCACATGTCCATATCGTATGCAGAGCATCTATTTCATGTGCAAACCTTTTGCCTCCTGCCAGGATGTTAAGCTTGACATTTATGTGCAATAAACTCATGGAGTACAAGTTAGGTTATCATTCAGTTCTAACACTTTTTTATTTTCTTCCGTCCTGCTGCTCGTTTTGCCATAGCGTGCACCAGCAGTGAAGGAGATAGTTCTTCTCGGAAGTCTGAATTGCCAAGATGCTATGTTATGCCGCTACCTAGGGATACTATCTGTTTTTGCTTATTTAAATCATGTAGATAATCAACCTTTGGTTTTGGTTTGGTGCTTTCCCATGAGTTGTGTATGCTGTACGTTCTCTTGTCTGGGATCTTTGTATCCTGGGCTCACCTCTGTGCTTTGGATTCTGCACGCTGTCAATACCAAATGTTCGCTCCTGACGTGTTGATCTCTCCACTTTCTGCTGTTGATGCTTTGTGCTCTCAATATTGTGGTGCAGGCACTTTCTGCTCTGAACTTTGCACTCTTGGTTGTCTATTCTCAGAGGTAGTGATACTGTGTGTTCTCCTCTGAGATGAGGATGCCCTGCAGCGATTCCTTCATTGGGCTGTCAGTACCATGTGCTCCCATTTTGGATATGGGTGCTGCTATGAGGTCACATTTGAGAGGTTAGTGGATGGGGACTGAGAGACCCTGGGATAGGGACAAAATCTGCTTTGTAAGAGCTTCACCTGAGGCTGTATGAGGATGATCACACATGGCCTTCATCCCACTACTAGCTGTATGTGTCATGAAGCCCCACATCTCCCTCCTGAGTCAAAACATAAGAGGAAGAGACAAGAAACCTGCAGAGCATAGGAAATGACACTCACGAGCCAATGCCCGCAGAGCTACTTTTTAACATCAGTGATTGCCAGATGACTTGGCAAGACTGGTTAATGTTAAAGGATATTTATACCATGCACTATCACCACTGGAGTGGTCCCCTGGCGGATCTGAAAAGGAAAGAGGGTGGGGTGGGTTAGTAAGGTTGAGTGAGAAAAGAGCAAGAGAGCTGTGATGTGCTATTGGCAGCCTCAGTTAGGTTAACACTGTTCGCTGAGCTTAGGTGTGCTTTTCGGTTGGTAGCCGTCAGGGTTTTGCTGTTGCGATCTAGTAAAGTGCGTGCATTTTGTAGTGCTTTTGCAGTGTGGTTGTGTAGAGTGTCAAAGGTGTATGCAGAGGGATGAGATTGTTTAGTGGTTTGGTTGGTGGCATCAGTATTTAGAAGTGACTCATTCCAATCTTCACAATCCTGTCTAGATGTGACGCAAGCTGATCTTTACAATTCTGTCTAGATGTGATGCAATGCTAGTTTTCACAATTCTGTCTAGATATGATGTGAGCTAGTATTACAATTCTGTCTAGATGTGACACAATGCTAGTCTTCAGGATTCTGTTGAGATGTGACGCAAGCTTATCTTTACGATTCTGTCTAGATGTGACGCAATGCTAATCTTCGCAGTTCTGTCTAGATGTGAGGCAATGCTAGTCTTCACAAATCTATTGGATGAGACGCAATGATAATCTTTGCAGTTCTGTCTAGATGTGACGCGGGTTAATATTCACATCTCCATCTCAATGTAGTGCACGCTAATATTCACACCTCCATCTCAATGTGGCGCAGTACAAAAGTACCTTTTGTGATGCCCCATGAGTCACCCACGTTTGGAGATGGGGAGTTTGCAGTCATTCCAATGAGTCAAGAGGGCAAACAGAGCAATTTTGCAGCAGTATACTCGGTAATGCCATCTTGGAGTCAGATGGAAATGGAGGAGGTGCTACATAAATATGGTGTCTCATCCCTTACATCCCCTTGATGTTGAGAGCTGCAGCACATTCCACGTTACAAGTGAACACACATGGGAAAATTGTATTTTGCTCAGGCCCCCAGTATTCAAGAGTATTCAGCAGCTGTGCCACTCCCACTCATAAGCCATTTTTTAAAACTTTTTATTAACATTTTTAAAACATGAACATTTCCAACAGTCTCCCTCACTTTCCCCCCACTTCCCCCCGCCCTCCCAAGGAAAACAAACAAGCCACTTCCCAGTGTTCCTTAACTCTCCAAAACGCTGTCAATCCCCCGTCTGCTCACTGTAGGTCCAATAGCCTGAGACGCTGTGGGCGCCAACCAATCCTAAAGGCGTCTCTGAGAAAGGCCAACACTTCGCCCCATTCACTCGCAAAGATCTGTATTGCATTGTTCATAGAATACGTCGCCCATTCCACCGCGACTATCTCCCAGACTTTCCGGAGCCAAACCTGAAATGCTGGTACTGTGGTGCTTTTCCAGTTCTGGGCAATCCATGCCATTCCTGCAATAGGAAGCATCACCTGTGCTCTTTCCCTAGCTCCAGATGCACATTCCATGTCTTTGTGCTGAATGCCCAACAACATCAACTCTGGGGATCTGCCCCCCCCCTGGTCCAAAGGCCTGTTGAGCTTTCCGAATTTCCTCCGAGAAGAGCATTATTTTAGGGCATCCCCACCAAATGTGCTCTGCAGTCCCCTCCGCCCCACACCCTCCAACAGTCACTAGATTTCCCAGGGTATAGTTTGTGTAGGCGGGCTGGAGTGTAGTGCCAACCTTATATAAGTTTATACCAAGCCTCCTGGGTCTGGGATGCTCTTGCTAATTTCGGGATTATCCTCCATAGTCTCTCCCATTCCTTCTTCTCTATTCCTCTTCCCAGCACCCTTTCCCATTTGCCCATAAAGGCCCAGCTTTGCCTCGGCTTGGCCTCATCTAAAATTCCATACAGCTGCGAGATTAGCCCTTTTGAACCATCAATAGACATTAAGAATTTTTTCGAATTTAGTAGGGTCTCTGATAGCTGCCTCTTTATTCTCTGGGTACATCAACCAATGACATAACTGATAGTACCGCAATCTTTCCTCCTCTCCAGGGCAAAATCCCTTTTACATTCTGGAAAAGAGCTAATATCCTTCCCAATAAACATATCCTGCATCCTCCTACACCCCCCTCCCTGCCATTTTTTGAAAGCCCCTCTCTCCAGCCCTGGTGTGAAATCCCCATTTTTGAATATTGGTGTAAACGGGGATGGAAAGGTAGTAATGCCTCTTTGCCTGGTCAGCCTGTCCCAGTTTTCCGCTATCAATTTAGTGATGGAACTCATGTACATGTGTTTTGGCTGGTGGCATTTTGGGACCCATAACACCACGTCCAGGTCATGCTTAGCTACCGCCCTATCCATTTTCATCCAGTGCTTCTCTCCTTGTTGAAGCCACTCCCTAATGACTCTCTGCTGCGTAGCCTCATACTATTGCCAAAAATCGGGGAGGGCCAGTCCGCTCTCTTTTCTTGGGGCTGTGAGTAACTGTCTACTGACCTTGGCTTTCTTACCCTCCCAAATAAATGTGTTTGTTATGGTTCGAAGCGCCCTGAAAAAGCGCTCCGGGACTGTTTGAGGGACAGCCTGGAACAAATATAAAAGGCGTGGCAGTATAACCATCTTTATAGCTGCTATTCTCCCTAGCCAGGAAACGCAGAGATTCTGCCACCTGTGAAGGTCTTTTCTGATGTTTTTTACTAGCGGAGGGTAATTGGCTGCGAACCACCCGAGGAGCGTCCGAGTTATCTTCACCCCTAGATACACAATCCCCCCAAGCCACCATGTGAACGAAGAGGATCTTTTGAGCTCTTCCTGCTCCTCTTTCCCCAGTCTCAGGTCCATTTATTCAGATTTGCCCATGTTGGTACGCAGCCCCGATACCTCCCCAAAGCTTTCAAGCAGTAATCTACTGGCCCTACAGGATTGGGATGGATCAGTGAGGGTAAGCAGCATATCGTCAGCAAAAGCTGCCACTTTATGCTGGATCCCCCCAAACAGAATTCCCTGGATGTCCCCTGATTCCCGAATGGCTTGAAGTAGAGGCTCCAGATATATAGTGAACAGTAAAGGGGATAGGGGGCAGCCCTGCTTCGTACCCCTTTGCAACTGGAACAATCTGGATGCCGCCCCATTAACCATCACCCTTGCTCGTGGTCCGTTATAATTAGCTTTGACCATTTGCAGATAGGTCCCGCCCAGTCCCATGCGTTTCATAACCCTGAAAAGGAACGACCACTCCACCCGGTCGAACTCTTTTTCAGCGTCAAGCAAAAGTAGAGCCCGTGGGAGTGTTAGTTTTTTCCACCTTTTTCTAGCAAGTGTGCTACCCTCCTAATATTGTCTGCCGTTTGTCTTCCCTTAATGAAGCCCAATTGGTCCTAGTGGATTAGGTCAGGAAGAAGCCCCTCTAGTCTATTCGCCAATATCTTAGTGAAAATGTTCGCGTCGACGCTGATAACGGCTATCGGTTTATAAGAGGACCTTTCCAGAGGGTTTTTCCCCGGTTTCTGAATCAAGGAGATTTTGGTCTCCTTCATGCAAGGGGTTATTCCTCCAGTTGCTTTGAAAGTGTTAAAAAGATAGGTTAGGTGTGGCACCAGTAGCCCGGCAAACTGTTTATAGAAGGCAGCCGAGAAGCTGTCAGGGCCAGGAACTTTACCCCAGGGCAGCTTCCCTATCACCCCCCCCCCCCTTACCTCGTCCTCCGTGATTTCTTGATTCATAATTTCTTGAGCCTCGTTCCCTACCACTGGCAACTGAACCTTACTTAAAAACGTCTCCTGGTATTGCCCCAGGGGGTTTTGCGACCTATATAGAGATTCAAAGTACTCAGTCATGGTTTTGTGTAGGGCTGTGATTGTATTTCTCGACTCTGCCCCACGGAGAAGTCATGCCAGTTTTATTGGCCTTGGCAAAGAATTTCTGCCTCACCGATAAGAGGGTTCCTTCCGCTTTTTTAGTTCTTAGCAGGTTCAGTTGACCCACCACCCTTCTATAATCCCTAGGATTGCGTCTGCTGGACGTCTCAACAGCTTTACCCTTGCTTCCTCCACCTCTACCTCCGCTTCCAACTGGGTATCCAGGGCTATCACCAGCTTACGTTTTTGTGCTTTGGCTGCCATAATTTCCCCTCGTATTGTAGCCTTGAATGCATCCCACCGGATATCCTCCCCCGTTTCTCCCCTTTTATTGCTTTCAAAGTATTCTTTTATCTTGCTCTCCATCTCCCCCATAATGACAGGATCCCGTAACAGATATTCAGGGTTTTCCAGCCCCATAACCTCTTCCTCGAGTAGCCCAATTCAAGCTGCATTATGAGTATCTTATGATCTGCTATGCCCATAGGTCCCACTTCCACCTCCTTGACCTTCCCCACCAAGTTCACTGAGACCCAAAAATAATCTATTCTCGGTTGTGTCCCATGAACTTCCGAGAAGGTGAACCCCTCCTCGTCCCCTTTCACTTCCCTCCAAACTTCCCGTAAGCCTACACCTGACATTCTGTCCCGCAAAGCAGGTGAAGCCACTATTCCCCCTCCCCTGAGTTTGCCACCTGACCTGTCCCTTGTTCTGTCCCACGCAATGTTCAGGTCTCCGAAATTATTGGACCCTTCTCTGTTGCCGAAGAAAGGCTTCTTGTCCTGAATTGGGGGCGTAGACCACGACTATCGTGTAGAATCCATCTCCAACGGATCCTATTACCATCTACCTTCTTTGTCTCTAATCGCCTAATCTATCTTGAAATTGGTCATGTTACCTATTGCCAGGGCCACCCCTCTGGATTTTGTCTCTCTTGAGGCGTGCACTATTTGGTCAAAGCCCCTTAGTCTGAGTTTATGCTGGTCCCCTCGTAGCAGTTGGGTTTCTTGCAAGCCTAGAAAATCCGGGCGGTATCTTTTCGTGAAAAGCTCAAGCTTCTTTCTCTTTAATGGGGAATTAAGCCCCCTGACGTTATGCGTGATCCATTTGAATGTCAAAGATTGATGACCTCCCCCTTCGTGCGTCCCCGTAAAACCTCTCCTCCCGCCCGGAACTCAGGTTTACGCCCCAGATATCTCTTACCTCTAAGAGAGTGAACACTGTGTGGCTGAACCCTAACTCCCGTCTTTGCGACCCCTCCCACTCAACAAAAGCCCAAAAGGAAAAGTCCATTTGTATTTAACTCCCTGCTCCTGGAGCTTCGCCAGCACGGGACCCATCTGACTCCTCTTGAGTAGAGTACTACCAGCAAGATCCTGATAAAGCACGATTTTCTGTCCGTTGTACATTATCGGCTCCTTCAGTCTTGCAGCCCTCAACACTGCCTCCTTTTGTGCATACCTCGAGAAGGCCGCTAGCACATCTCTTGGTCTCTGGTTCCGGGTGGTGTTAAGGCGGCCCACTCTATGTACTCTGTCCAGTTCAATCCTGTCCGGTGAGTCTTCCCCCAATAGATCGGCAAACACTTTTTTGTTCAAAATCCTTGACCAGGACCGTCTCCGGCAACAACTTTAGCCTGATGTTGATCCGCCTGGATCTGTTTTCCAAGTCCTCCTTTCAAATCTCAAGGTTCCGTGTTGCTGTATCCAATCAATCTATTGCTTCACTGTTCTCCTTTGCGTCCTTGCTCACCTCCTGCAGACCGCTCTCCACCAAATCCGTTCTCTCACCCAGTCTGCCTACTTCCCGTTTAATTTCAGACCGGGCCCGATTTAAATCATACCGTATCAGCTGAAATTGGTCCTGGAACGTCTTTGCCAATAAATTCTGCAGGGAGAGCATTTCTCCATGTAGATCTTGTCGGGAGAAGTGGGAGGCTTGCTGCGACCCATCAGTTTGGGTCAATTTAGAGGTCTCATCCTGCTGGTTGCTCCTCCCCTCCTGTGCATCCTTACTTGCCCACATAGATATGAGCGGGCGAGATGCTTTTGCCTGTGGGAACCCACTCTTGATAGATCTGCTTTTGTTTTTGGCTCCCATGCTACCGTTGTCTTGCTGCAGATCCGAAATGCAGTCGCCACTCTTGTCACGCCGCGATTCGTGCCCCCCTGATCCTCTGATCTCGTCTCTCGTCGCCTGGGGGGGGGGGGTCACCCTGTCCCGTGTGCGGAGGCCGGGTTGGCGTCTCAGTCCGGCGCTGCACCCCGGTTCTGCTCCTCTTCCCTCCTCTAAAGGGAGGGCCTCCCTCAGGACACCCAGTACAATGGAGCCCCCCCCCCCCGGTTGGGATGTTAAATCGTTCTCTGGAGGGCTATGAACCTGCAAGCCTGTCCCCGGGGGTAGGCGCCCTCCCACGCACCCAGGCCCCCAAGGCCGGGATCCCGGTCACCAGTACTGCCTGCTAATGCTTCCAGTTCGGGATCCGTTAATATGGCGCTACCGGAGCTCGCCCCACCGCCTGCTGAGTTGCTTGGGCTTTGATTCCATGCGGCTCGCCCCGCCCCACAAACAGGCTCTGGGGCACGGGTCTCTTGCCACAGACCCCTCCATTCCTCTGGCTCTCGTTCCCGGGCGCCCTGTGCAGCTGTTGCAACGTTGCCGGAGATGTTCTGGAGCTTCCAGCGGGCGGTCTCTGCCAGCCCCACCTGGGGGAAGGCACCAGAGTCTCTGTTGTTGGGTGCCCCCCTTGGGTTGCAACGCTCCAAGGTACCGGGGAGGCGCGGCGGCGAACTCCACACTCTGACGCCCTCCCGAGTTGGCCGCATTCCGAAGGGGGAGGTGCCTTGGGCCCTGCGCTCGAGTGCCCTCTCGAGCCGCTGCCACTCCGGGACTCAGGGAGCTGCGCCAGATCACCGCTTCACTCCCAAGGCTCAGGGAACCGCAGCTCCACAATGCTAGAGCCGGCCGAGACTCGACCAGGCCCCCCTACCCTTGGCTTCCCCGCAGCCCTGCACTGTGCCTGGGATCTCTGCCCGGGCCGCTCCCTGGGCTCACTCGTCGGTCTCCTGGGCACTGCTCCTCGCGAGACTGCGGGTTGCGGTCCACTCGCCGACCACCAACTGCTCAAAGGGACAAAAGGGGGGCAGAAAGTCTCCTGACCCTCCGATGCCTGAAAGGGGGTGGTGGAACGCCTCCCAGGCTCGGGGGTTATCGGAGCGCCACCGACACACGTTTACCTAGTGTCGGCAGCCATCTTGGAATCCCATAAGTATGTATTGTTTTCTTGGCATAATACCATTTTTAGTACCTAGTACTCAACATGGCCATGCCATGTCGTTTTTGCCCTTTTTTGGCTGCCCTGTTCTTTGGCCTTCTTTTTGCTTTCTGTAAGGGGTCTGAAATGTGAGGCGGACAACTTTGAGAAGGTTTTTCAAAAGATGCCATTTTATTAACTCAACAGGTTGGATACATGCTTCACTATCCCTACCGTGACAAGGATTTCGCTGCCTAAAATAAACTAAAGGATACACTCTGACAAAGGATATCTGTCACCCACACTTATACATACAGTAATTCATCATGATAATGCATGGCAGTTCAAAGGCAACAAAATAATATGATAGAAGTTCAAAATATGACAACGGTCTCTCCTTATAATCTGGGTGAATTCCCCTTCCCCAGATTCAAGCAGGCTTCTGCGTCACAGTTCCAAAAAGAAACCAAGGACATCCTGGTTTTCAACAAAGTTCCAACACAGGTCTTTGTAACGCCAACTTGATAACAGCAAGTTCCAACATGCCAGTGATTCAACAAAGAAAGTTCTTTCTCTTCCTCCAATGATGGCAAGATTCAAGATTATCTTCTTCACATAAACAAAGAACATTTCCTTAGTTGAATAGGAGCAACATAAATTGTCTTTGTCAGGATGTTTTGCTACAATCTTTTATTACTGAAGATATATAACACTTCTGTAGCAGTTGTATACAGTTCTTTCTTCAGCAATGAAAGTCTGTCAGAATAACTTGTTAATACCACTTCACAGCACTTCATCAACTTCTACCTGGTTTACTCCCATGCCATGCCTACTAATTCAAAGGTTCTCTGATCGGGTATACTCCCCGACCCAAACAGTAATTCACAAACAAGTACCTCTGTGGTTAGGATTATCTTATAACAGTTTTGCAGTGTTCATCACTTTGCAACATCAGACTTTAAGTAATTCTTTATGAAATGCAAAATTCACATTGGCGTTCTTTGGAACTATTTTGTTCTTTCCAAAACCCCTGCAAGTTATGCTCATCACCTTCTGAACAGCCTTTCTCAGAAGTGTAGCCTTCTTTCCACTCTTGCTTCTATTTAGCTCTCTTTTGTATTTCCCAAAACCTCTGCAAGTTATGCCCCTCTCCTTCTGAACAGCCTTTCTAGAAGGGCAGCCTTCTTGTCTCTCCTGCTTCCCCACTGCTTTATCAACCAAACGCTAACAAGGATGTGGTTTTAGTCTGCTTCCTCCTTGGCTTTGGCAATGAGGGTATATACCCGCTTTTGTTACATACTTCTTAAAATATGGACAATAAGCTTTACAACCTTTGGAACTTTCATTTGTCCCCTCCTGCCTTTGGCAACATCTGTTGGTTTTAAATTGCCATGATTTTTCTTTATTTTGGTTTGGGTAATGGTTGTCTGCATCATGTTTTAAAAGTATTGCCCCATCTTGTTGCTGGATTCTCCATAAAAGCTCATGCTTAAAGACAGACATTTGGCTTCGGAAAATACTGTTTTGTATGGTTTCTGATAAGTTTGGTATTCAAAATTGCCATTGCCTTTACTTTGACTCTTACGCAAGTGTTTTCTACTCTGCAAATGCTTGTATCGAGCATGCAAGCAGTCTCGGGCGCTCCAGGGTCCTTATCAGCTGGTGTACTCCACGGGTAAGGTGTGCGTGCCTCATTCCCTCACTGCTCACAGGTACTCTGCTTCAGTGGCTCCTTGCGGCCCAGCAATCTGCTGTTTTTGGTTTGCTACACGACCTCTGTAATTAAAGCTCCTGGAGAAAAAGACCCTCTCAGGACCGGCTACTGTTCTCTGCTCAACAGTGGTCCTGGCGTCTTCTCCCTCATTGAGGTTCTGCTCACACTGCTCTCCCTGCTTACTAATGGCTGGCACCTGAGGGAGCCTTTTAAGCCTCCTAGTCTCCCTCAGATGTGGTCATTCCCACTAACAAGCTGACCACTCCTGCAGTTTTGTTCCTATTCTTCTTCCCAGTACTTCGGGAACTATGGGATTTGAAGTCCCAAATGACAAAATTAGTTTTTCTGATTTGATTTTCAGTCTCACTCATTTCCATTTCCCATAATATTCTTTAAAAGAGTAACATAAGGATTAATCACAAATCTGGATTGTATAGCGATTGGATTATTATTTACAGACTTGCTTTCACTGTAACTTTGGGGGTTAGGGGAGCTTCTAGCTTTATAAGTCTCCAGGTTTTTAGAATGGTTTTTGTTTTTCTAAATGCCTAAGGGTTCATGATGGTTTTTACCCACATTAAGATGTTGAACTAGTGGAAAAGAAGATTATGACAACAAGCCATTACATACTTTGGTATTGAGGAGATGTCCTCCATAGAGGGAGACGAATACTGTGTCGCACCCCACAGAGTTCTCCTATTCCCCTGGGCCCTTTCTCCTCCCATGCGATCCTCCGGCAGAACACCACCCCAAGGTCAGAATCAGAAAGTGTCTTTGTTTCCCCGGTCACCTGGGAGGAGACTTTAGACAGGGGCTTGGTGAGGATTCTGTAGGATTCATCACACTTCTCAGGTCCGGAAGTGCCAAAGAAAGCATGCATTTTCACAGGATGCAGCTTGCACTCGTGGGCAAAGTAATGGGTGGGTGCGTCCTGGCTAGATAGTGGGGAAGTGTCTTGTCCAAAGCCACATTCAAGCCTTGAGATGTCTGTTGCTGTGCAGATGTGGGATTTTAGGCTGTCCATTATTTGACAGTCCTCACTTGTTTGAAAGGTGCTGATCCATCCTTCCCATTGGTGAGCTGGGGAAGCCTCACACCCGAATTCGGTATAAGAGGAGACTTGCAGCCATTTCTCAGATTGGCGTCTGAAACCAAGATCCCAAAGAAGAGGCGCTTGCACAGAAGGCTGCTGTTGAATGCCACCAGCATTGCCAAAGCCTAGTTCTGGTGAAGCCCTTCCCCTCTTACCGCAGTCCCACAAGGCCCTCATCGGTGCTTCATACATTGTACCAGTGGGACTAACCAGTCTAGCTCCCTGCTCGAGAAGTCTGCTGCCAGAAGCCATCAGAGTACCCCTGAACACCATGCTGGCTGTCCCAGCTCTACAGATGCCTCTCTGCTGTGTACCTGTCATTGCTCTAAACTGGAGTTTAGGGCTCTGCAGGTTCCATGACTTGTGGCTGACCTACTGTTCAGCTGCTGTGAAGTATGAAGAGGGGCTTTCTTGAAGCCAAGTCTTCCTTCTCGCCAAAGTGTCTCACCGGCTGACCCCTGACTGGGGTGAACTTTGCTCATCTGTGCTGTGTCATGGGGCTACCTTCTCTTCATGTTACCTGCTGTCCTGATTTGCCTAGTCTGTCCTGCTAGAAGAGCTTCTGAACTGTTGCATCAGTGTACGGAACCACTGTCTAGCCTGAACCAAACCTAACTTCAGATACGGCATCAATGGCCTTTGGGCCACCTGCAACTGGACCAATGGCTAAAGTAAGTGGCATCATAGTGTGAGTACCCTAGATGGTCACTCTGAGTATTTGAGTTCAAGATGCGAGCCTGCATAACCTATTTTCTCACCCTCCCCCCATCATAAGGATGTTATGGTTGAAGAGTTCTGGTAAAGGATCCCCGCATGGGTATCCCCTAGTGGAGTGGGTTTGGGAGAGTATCCCTAAATCCTTTTTACTTGCCTTTAAACTTCCAAAGTGCTTTTATTCTGGAACCGTACTTGCCTGTTGGATTTGCAAAAGTTTGTTCATGGTGGATTTTTAAGACTTCCTGCTCTCTAATCCGCTGCTTACCTGGAACTTTACCTCTTGAGGCACGAGGCCTACTTACCTATTAGGGGAGGGCTACTTAATCTATTGTGACCAGAGTATATGGTTCATGATTTTAATGCATTTATTCTTCACTCTACTGTTCACATTTTATCTTTTCATTAATTTGAACTGGATTTAGTGTAAAGTATAGGTGATCTTGCTTGAAAACCACTGTGTGTGTGTTTTTATAAGTGTGTTTTAGTCGTAGTTGCTTGACTTTTAATTTACTCGTTTTAAGGTCTAATGACTGTATATTTTTGTACTCCTGTGTTGCTTTACTGAGAAGTGCTCTGTGTGTGGTTAACTGTACAATCATATACCTCTCATGTCTCTTGAAGTCTGCCTTACTGCTCTGTCTGTTACCTTGATAGTTTGAGTAGAACCGAAGTGCCAATTACCCTGTTCACTAACTAGGGTGGCCTCTCCGAACCCTCACAGTACTGGTTCTGAACATCCCTCTTAACACTGTGGAAAACATGTTGCAATAGATCCTGGAGCTACAAGAAGAGCACTTCCTCCACGGAAGAGGGACTACTCAATCAGTGGCTTAGGAAGGAAGGCACACCTGTGACCAGGAGAGCAATCGACTGAGCATTTTCGTACCTAGATGCTAACGGTGACAATGGGGAGGGACCCAGAGAAACATTTGAGGAAACCTTTTGGTAGCCAGAAGACCACCTTGCCATTCTGACCCCTTGCAAATTGCCCAAGATTGTATATAGTCTTTAATAAAACCTTTTGTGCTTAGTCAATGGGAAACTCCCTTTGGGATACTTGGACGCGTTGCAAGAGATTAGTATCCACGAATTAGGAATCCCCCTAAAGCTTGTATATTTTGTCTTGATACTGTCAAGCAACAAGAGGGAAACCCCATTATGTTTTAGAGAACACGCTGCTTGTGATAGGGCTCATCTTCAAAGAGGCAGGAGACAAAAAGTTGTTTTGTTGTTTTGACCGAGTGTTATCTCAGAGTATACAAAGGAAAGGAGCCAAATAAAGGTAATAACAGAGTCTCCTGAAAGGGAAAATAAGTCTGTAGACCGTCTTTGGTGCTAGCTAACAGTGCTTTATGGGCCCCTCAGTCTTTGTGAGTGTAACTCCTGTTTGGTGTCTCTGGTTGATCTTCAAGCCAGATGAATACAAAGCAGAAACAAATGTTCCTCTCTAGACTGCGTGAAGTTGTGACAACTGCTCTTCATGTATCTTGTTCGGCAATGCCCAGAGTTCCCAGCAAGCAAGAATAACCGCAGGTCTGCCTTTGAGTATATGCGTGGGGACTTGGGCACCTCCTTTTCTTAGGTCCCGGCACTGCTCCACACTAACACACTTACTCTCTCACGCTCCTATTCCTATGGGGCTGTTCTGTAGTCCCCTAGGCTGCTCCCCTTTCCAGCTGTTTGTTTCTCCTTGCCATCACCTCATTGCTCTACCACCTAGGTGAGACCTGACTTGGCTAAGGATGCACTTCCTCTAACTCTAGCTTTTGAGATCTTAACTTGAGTTCTCCTCTAACCTCTTTCTTAAGCATGGTTGACGACTCCTCCCCCTACCAACTCCTCCTCTGCTCATTCAATGCCCTCACTCTTTGCTCCTTCCTACCACCAGCTCCTCTCCTCTCTTGATGAATGCCCAATCCTCCTCCTTTTTCATAATTCTCCAATCTGCCTCTCCCTACTACATCATCTCTCCTTTCTCCACCCTTCCTCCAATCTGCAATCCATTTATTTACTTACTCCTTCTGCTCTCCTTCCGTCTCTAGAAAACCCACTGCTGTACTCGTGGCTTCCCTTTCTACATAGCCAAAACTTGACTCTATGGAGTGCTCTCAGTAAGGGCTTGTGCACGTGAATGGTTTGCCAGCGCAGAATTGGTCACTCCTATTGGGGCAATTTGCTGTACTGTGTTTTAGAGATTTATTTTATATTGTTTTATAACATGCTGAAAACCAAGCTGGCCGCAGTGCGTGATGCACAGCTTTTGCGCGTCTTAGGGACCAAAGTTAAAAGTAGCTAGTCCCGCAGCTTGAATCAGTCGCATGCCTGTACCAAGACTTGAGAGCTCTGCGTTGGGTGTTCGGAACTGCCATTTCTAAACCAAAGAGGATCCTGCATTGTAGCAAGCAAATTCATTTAGATGAGTGTCCAGCTTGGAACAGTTGGAATGTGGCCATTTGTCGAATGTGTGAATATTCTTCCTAAATTTCTAGGGCTATCGTGTTTGTCATATTCTTGTTACAGATGTCTGGAGCACTTTGTGATGTTCCCAGCCCCATTCCTGTCGCGAGGTGACAGTAGCCAGGGGATCCATCCTCTACCACTTCTGGGCACAGCATCACACTGCAGGTGGTGCCACATGGCCCCCTTGGTTATTCCACCACCCACCTTCAGGGGACAGGCAGGGCACCTCATTAAAGTCCCTAGGCCAGGGATCTGCAACCTTTGGCACTCCATATGTTTTGGATTACAACACCCATCACTCCAAGCTAGCACAACCAATAGTGAGGGGTCATGGAAGTTAGTCCAAGACATCTGGAGAGCCGCAGATTGCAGACCCCCTGCCCATGGCTCTACAGGTGTTTATCCCAACCCCTTTCTGTTTGTTAGCTGGAGCCACGAAACATGCTGAGAGCTAAATCTCACAAACTGCAATAGCTATGGGAAACCTCTATCCCTATCGGAGTAGGAATTCTGCCACCTTGTAGTTTAATCCTTCCCAGCACCATTAGCTTAGTTCATTCTGAAGCAAAAACATTCCTTCTAGTTTCAAACCAGCTCCTAGACTCCGATCGCATTTTTTTCAACCCCAGCCTGATCAAGTTAATACAGTTTTTGAAACCTATTTTTGTGTCACATTTGTTGGATCTTCCCCAAGTACTCAATTTTTTTCTTTAATTTCTTTAAACTGTGGTTATGCCTCTCTTCTGCTCTTTCTCCTAGGTTCTCTGAGTTATGGTGGCTTACTCTGCTTCAGTGTGAGAAACAGTGTACTTGGAGCAAACTGAAGTGAAAATAGCTTGTTGCATTGGCTGCAACAACTCCAGAGGATGTTGGCTGTCTGGGCCATACCAGAGGAGAACTACTTGCATATCAGTATGATCCCATCGATACGGGCAGTCACAGCCCAAATGCTAGGCTTATTTCCTCTGTGCAAGAGTATCAGCAGCAACCTCTTGCACATGTATCAGATTCATGTGTGTCCTCAGTTGGCTGCATCCTGCCTCTCTAGGCATATAGGAAGGGATCAACATCTGGATTTCCTTGCTCACTAGAGATGTTGAGTGGACTGTAACCTGTAGGAATTGTTGGGGCATGGTTAATGTGTGGGTTACTGTTGTCTGGCTTAGCTTGGTAGTGGGAATGCAGAAAGAATATTGTGATGTCATGTGGAGTGTTTGTGTCCGAGTGTCGGAATGCTTGAGGGAAGGTTCTATGTTGGGCAGGTAATCAGCCTGAAGCCTGGGTGATGGGCTGCCAGTGTTTCTGTCCTATTAATGTAACTTACTTAAGGACTATGTAACTGCTTGTGAGGGTGTCCTGAGAAGCTGTAATAAACTTAGCATGTCAACCTAAGAAGGCTGGGAGCTGCTTCGTAACATTGGCGACGAGTCGGTCTTAAAGAAGAAGAACCCAAGTGCAAGAAAAAGTAGGAAGCTGAAGAAACCTGCTGCGGGGGGTGCAGGAAAGGAAAGGACAAGAAGGAGGACAACACTGCCCCCAATACAAGTAAGACCCATCACCAAGGGTGACAAAGGGGGAGGAAAAAGACCCCGTAGACCCCATAGCATGAGGGACCAGAATCTCATGATCTGGAGTGAGAGCCGAGTCCCGGGGGCTGGAGAGGGAGCTGGGCCAGAAGATGAAAGGAAGCTGTGTCCCAGTAAAAGTCATGCTGCATAGGATGTAGAAAGGAGCTGGCCCATAGGGAGAAAAGTGATGCTGTCCCGGTTAAGTGAAGTGGGAAGTAGTTGCTTTCAATGTAAAGTGGGAGGTTTGCCCATAAAGGAAGAGCTGAGCTTTCCCATTAGGTGTAATCATATGTCCCAGCAGGTGAAACAAGGGACAAGGCAAACCAAGGGAAAGCTCCCCATGATGAGGAAAATGAAAGTAAATGAAGCCAGGGTGAAGGGATGTGTCCTTTGTACTGGTAAAGCCTAAAGCGATCATGGCGCATAAAGCAGAGTCAGTAGATGCCAGAGACAGTGACCATTGGGTGAGCAGAGATCTTCACTACCCTGTGTCTGGCAAGGGAATGGTGACATCAGCATGGAAGTGAACGGAGTTGGCGAATGAGCCCAATGCTCAGGAGATGCAGGAATTGTTGCTTGCGAGGTTTAAACAAGCTGAGCTTTTAGGAGTTGCAAGAATCGGGAGGCTTAAACAATGCAGCTGTATCGCATCAAGGGTGAGAAATGATGGGGATTTCCGAGTAAGGAACCCAAAGGCGTGAGGCTGCGTGTTCATGACGCAGCGTAACGTTCATTGAGGAATAGTACGGCACACAGAAGTTGAGTGTACGCTGTGTTGTACTGTGGCGGGACGTTTAGGTAGCGGTATACCCAGCGAAGGGAAAGTATGCGATGTCCCGTTGGAGTACTACTTATGCATTCTGAGCGGCATGGAGAGGGAATAAGACTATTGTAAATGCAACGCAGACTTGGAGATCTATCATTCTCCCCACCGAAGGAGTAACAGTGCGGTGGCCGAGGTGCTGTTTGGTTGTCTAAAAACTGATGGACAGACCACTGAGATGGTGATGGGTTATCTTCCAAGGATTCAAGGAGAAGGGACTTAAGTATCCTTTTGTGATATTATCCTTGTGTGTTGCGCCACTGATATTTGGTATTTCAAGAGTGGATGGTTACACTCTGAGGATTTGTAGATACATAGGAGGTGACATTGACGTCTTGTTTTAAGCAAATGCATTTCTGTTTAGCTACTTCAGGTAATGGTATGGATGTTTGCTGCATAGATTTCTCATGATTCATTGTGGGTGGTGTGGGTCATGTTTGAATACTAGGATTAACCTCTTGAGGATTTTCAGCGTTTAGGTCGCTAAGTTGCGACATGGACTATTAGGATTGGATTGGTTCGGAATTCATGAAATATGGTGTTAAAAGAAAAAAATGCATCATTTCAAATGTATAGCGCAATGTGAACTGTATAATCTCTGATGTGATGCATTGTGTACAGTATAGAAAATCTGTACTGGCTCTGGGAATTTAGTGAGATTGGGGGTAGCGCCTTCAATTGTTTCTTGTATAGGTGTGGATATGATTGTTTGGTGAAAGCTGGGGTAGCGCCTCCCATGTGTTTGGTTTTGGGTGAAGCTTATATGTGATATATAAGTATGGTTTTGCTGATGGTGTGAATGCCAGGTCAGCATGTTTGTGCCTTCCGAATGGGATTTTTGGGGGTAGCGCCTTCAGTAATATTTTGAGTATGGGTGTGGAATGATCTAGACAAGGGCATTTGAGAGGTAGTGCCACTTTAAGTGGTGTTTGGGGGTAGCGCCTCCAGTACAGTATCGGCGTGATTGTGATGAGTCGCGCATGGTTAAACAGTGTACGTGGGTTTATGGTGGTAGCGCCACCATATATGTCGGGGCTTGACTGTAATGAGTTATGCATGGTTATCCCACGTATGGCTGTGTGAGATGGTAGCGCCACCAAGTGTTGGAGCTTGACTGTGGTCGGTCATCTGAGGTGAATGGTTTGGTATCTGGGTGGTAGCGCCCCCAGTAGGTGTAGGGTTGTGACTGCAGTATAAGTCGCGCATGGTTAGGGGTATGTGTGTACGGGTGGTAGCACCCCCCGGTTTTGGTTGGTTTGGGCGTGCCTGCGGCATTAGGCATTACATGGTCACGCATTACCTGACTTTGTGGTTTATTTACCACAAATAATTTATTGTTCTATTCGTTGTGCACGTGCGGCTCTGTTTAGCTGTACTGTGTGTCCTTCTATGACGCTTTTCACCCCATCAGGGTCCGGAGTGCGACAGTGACATTAGTTGTTGGTCCTGTTGTGCCTGGCCAGCGCATCGGGTATGAGGCGAGTGTTTGAGTGTCAGAGCACATGTTGTGTGCTTGCCCTGATGATGTGAGTCAGTGTGAATGATTTTGATGTGTATGGAGGTGTGTTGTTTAATGTCTGTGTTGTTGTCGGAAGAGGGGAGGTGTGTTGTGTATGCGTTATGTATTGTTGCTCTGTGCAATGTGCCAATGTAAGGGGAGGAGATGTGTTGTGTCTGGCTTAGCTTGGTAGTGGGAATACAGAAGGAATGTTGTGTTGTCATGTGGAGTGTTTGTGTCTGAGTGTCGGAATGCTTGAGGGAAGGTTCTATGTTGGGCAGGTAGTCAGCCTGAAGCCTGGGTGATGGGATGCCAGTGTTTCTGTCCTATTAATGTAACTTACTTAAGGACTTTGTAACTGCTTGTGAGGGTGTCCTGAGAAGCTGTAATAAACTTAGCATGTCAACCTAAGAAGGCTCGGAGCTGCTTTGTAACAGTTACGTGTGCTTTCTCTGTACTCTTCTAAGCCATGGGCATTTGCTGTTTTTAGCTCAACTATTGCCACTTGCCAGAGGTGTGATGGCTTTCATTCTGAGCTTCCCTTTATCTGGTATTGGGTGCTCCTTTTTTGTGCTACGTTTTAGTACACTGAGAATCTGGATGGGGTTCTTTGAGCAGTGCCTATTCTCTCCCTTCAGATACATAATTGTTAATGTTCCTTCTTTACCCTAGGCACCCCGGAGCAGAAAGAACTGTTTGTTGGCGGAGAAGCCTGCATGTGGGGAGAATATGTGGATGCCACCAACCTTGCCCCTAGACTCTGGTAAGTCCTTCACTTATGGTCAAGGGATGCAAGATTTCTTTTTTTTTTTTCAAGTGTATGTTCTGATGGTCTATAATAGTATGCTCTTATCAGTTCATCCATTAGTATAATTTGTGGGGAAGAGACTTCTCTCTTGTGCTTACATTTATTTGCAGAGCTGATCGCGAAACTTTGTAGTTTAATAAACTTTTTACACAGCCAGGATTTAGTACACTTGGTTGAATCAGTATTGTCACAGAGGAGGGAATCAGGAAAGGACTTGTACATGGAGGAAATGGTACAACATACAGAGGGTTTACTGTACACAAAACCAGACCAGGAGTTTTTAAAAACACTGGCCGCAATTTACAGTGCGAGTGGTAATGATATGATTGATAGGTTATTTATAACGTGCTTAATACCCAGAGGTTTCTAAGCGTGAACCGGGGATCGAACCTGTGTTGCTCTGTGTCGTCTTGCTTCCAAGGCGAGCATGTTGCTCCTGAGCCGTCCTCCCTAGACCAAGGACGTAAGTGCAAAAGCAGTTCAGTATAAGGATTTTGGCCTGCCAGAGATGACCCTCATACTTTGCATATTCTCCAAGAAAGTTCAAGTGTTTCTATGATTTTTTTTTTTCCCCCAGCTTACGATATTCAGATTGTTCAAGGTTATGCACCGGGCTAGGGTTATATTAGTGGTTGTCCCTCTCTAATCCTCGCATGGGCTTCCATCCTCCCTAACCCAGGCATCCTTGTACCATAGGTTGCAGGCAAGTGATAATCAATATGTACTGTCTACTTTCTGACTTCTGTGAAGACCTAAAGACACAAGCTTGATCTATACCTTCCTCCTGGGATTTTCTAGGGGCACCTGGACCTAATAATTCTTCAGGTTTCTCAGTAGGACTGAATGGTTCAGGTGTGCCAATATCACATACTGTGGCTCAGGCTCTCCTTCAATCACTCCCTTTCTCTCCTCTGCCTGATCTGACTACTCTGTATATTCTAATCTCTCCTCCGCCCCTCTCTTCCATCGTATTTCACTTCCTCTGGTAGTCTGCTCACTATTTCTTCTGACTCCCCCGATGTCTAGACTCTCTGTTTTTATTTTTTTTTCTTCACGCCTCACCTTTCTCTACCCTACTCTCCTCTTCAACCCTCTCCACACTCCTCTTCTCACCTCTCACTCACATTCTGCCTATCTCTTCCAACTACCTCCCCCCTCCTGCTTCACTCCTCCCTCACTACTACTTCCACTACAGTCTTGCACTCTGTGAGGAAACCCGAGGTATCGTCCCTGCTTTAGATGAAGAGCCCCTTTCCATGCGGCCAGGGAGGTGAGGCGGCTATCTGACATTCCCCCTGGGTGTGGTACTCAGCTGGAGGATCTCATGGGGAGGGAGGACCTCCATGAGAGTAGTGGTCATCTCGGGAAAGCACAGTATCCCTGTTACTCTCCTACCTTCCCTCAGAACCCCTTCTATTTCCCAATTCATAATGCCCCCATGTGTTTTTGCAAGATCTGACAGAAAACACTGGTGCCAGGAAGAGGCCACAAGTAATGAGGATCACTGACCAGAACAAAGGTATACACGCTAGCTAGCCTTTGCAACAATGTGATTTGTCAGCTGTCCTTCAAAGGCAGAGATGGAAGAGAATGATGGCGTCTTCATTCTTAAATCGGTGCTGACCAAGACCTTGGAAAGGGCCATGCAGACCCACAGCAGAGAGTGTCCAGGAGAATAGCAGGATTGCAGAGGTCACACAACGAGGGAGACAGACAGGAGAGTAGGGAGTCTGCTCACTGGTACACAGAGCCGCTGCACTGACACCAAATCCTCAGCAAACTGCAGGAGAGAGACGCACAGGACCGGGCAATGTCCTGCTGTAGCTGAGAAACAGCGAAAGCCCCTGGGACACCCGTGAAAAACCGGAGAGGGACAGCCAAGACCCTACAAGTACAAGGGTGGCTAGTCTTAAACTTGGGAGACTCAGACGGGATATGTGGCGCGAAGTAAAGAGAAAACGTACCGGGACAAGGTGATCTAGTGAAGGGGGTCTGGGACCCATATCAGTACAGCATACCCTGACCAGTAACAAGGGGAACACAAACCCTATAAATGTAAGGGGTGCTTTGACCTTGGCAGGAGAGTAAACCAAGGCCATGGACCGAAGGAAGATAAAGCAAGAGAACATAGTCACTAACCAAGGGAAGGGGGTGTGTTAAAGATGCTAATTCAGCGCCAGATAGGAGGATGCACCTACCAACTACGGTAATAAGGCAGATGCACGGTGGGAGTTGCCACATGGGGGGATGCCACAGATACTGTATAATGGACTTCACCAGGAATGGTATGGGGTAACAATACATTGGATGTAAACTTGGTCCAACACATTGTGCTATTTTTGTCCCTCCCCTCCTTTCGCTTAATCCTAGAGCAATCACAAATACGCATAGAGCAAAATCCCTCGGTGCAGGCTGGATTTAGAAACTTTTTTTTATTTAAAACACATGACCACAATGACCGGTATGTGCACAGGGGGAGGAGGCTCAACTTGCACGTCATATGGAATTGCAGTTACCTCACCCAGTTCTGGTTATCTCAGAGTGGTCAGCAAAACAGACGGCCCAAGACAATAGAGGGGATGTTGGCTCTGTACCAGTCTACTGGTCACATGACCGCCGAGGCCCATCGGCAGGCAGTAGTGGTAAAGGAACACTGGATGGAGTGGCGTTCCTGGGAGGACCAATCAGATGTTAAGTTCTTGAGCTCTGACGAGGGGGGCCAGCCCTCAAAGTATCTACCACAGAGTCTGTGAAGGTCATTATCTAACAGGTACTGCGTGAATGCCCCCTTTCCCACCAGCTGCAGGGTGTCTTGTGTCCTGTTCTCAATGGTGCTGACCAATGGTATTATATTTAAGTTCTGGCTGTCTGCACAAATGTTGCTCCATTAATAATAAGATGTTCCGGGGTAGGTTGTGAATAAAATGTGGTGCCACATGGGGAGGTGAGGCTATGGGGAAACTATTAAACTGTTTGCTCTAATGACGCTTGCGCCAATCAAATCCCTGGGAATCGCAGAAAAAGATATCCTCCAACCTCCAAGTGTTTCTCTTGACTTCCGACTATTGTAGTTATTATTTAACTGCTGTTCATAGTCCTTTCAGATGTCAGCCTCCCGATCAGAGCTAATCCACTGTTCCGTTTGATTTGTGCTCACTCAGCTGTAATAAACAGCGTTGCTACTTGCCGAGTCTTTGCTCCAGTTTTTCAGCATGTGGTTTTTGTTATGCATTAATTGGAGCATCACTGACTACAGGGGTCCGGTACCCATATCAGAAAAACATACCCCAGATGGTCATAAAGGGGAATGCAAAGTTTGCAGCTACAATTTATATTCAGACATTGGCAGGAGAGTAAGCCAGGGCTGTGGAACTGAGCGATTGGATATAAAGAACATTGTCAACAAACACGTGAAAGGAGTCTGTGACCCATGTTGGGGAGGGGGGTGGAGTACTTCCCAAACCACTTTCAAGAGGAATACAAAGTTGTAGGCACAAGTGACATTCTGAGACATTGGTAGGAGAGGAAATCAAGGTTGTGTTTGCAGGTGAAAACAGAAGACTGGGAATTCAAGAACTTTGTGTACCCCACTTGGCAGGAGAGTGGGCCAAGAGGAGGGGTACTGGGAACAGGGTCTGGGACCCAAAGCAAGTGAAGAGCACAATCCCAGCATACCTTGGGAGAGAAAACTAGGCTATTTTACCTTGTCTCAGTACCTGGAGGTGTGTCTGCTTATAGAAGACAAAGTTGGATGAAGCTGGAAAGACTGTGGGCAAATGGAGTCAACCCCTTGAGTCTAGTGGAACTTTTGTTTGATTTGCTACACCTTTTGTTTTGAACTAAAACTGGGCGCAGGTCGTCAACCAAGAGACATTTACCTTTTTGCCTTTTGTTTAGTTTAGTTTCTGAGGGATAGGTTAGGATTTGGACACAGGGCGGCAAACTTTACTCTGGACGTTCTGACACTGACAGTTTCATTAGCTAGTTTTGTTAAGGCAGGGAAACCCCTCTTGGAGGCAGAGTTAGTTAGGATTTCCTTCAACTCCCCCGCATTTTTCTTGTTAATAAGTCTTTGGCAATCAACATGCTAACCTTGTGTCTGTCTCTTACTCCTACACCCTCACAACTCTCTCCACAACCTTCAACCAAACATTCTTGATCACTCTTGCTCCAATTCCACACCTATGTTTTATTTCTTCCCTTTCTCTACACTCTGCTTTCACACACAACCCTTTGTAACACTACACTACATACAACTGGTACCACCTCTCTCCCAACCAATACCTCACCTGGACTCTGCTCCAACTCTGCCACCAACTTTTCAAACCTCCACTCCACCATCTGTCCTCCTCCTGGTCCCCCGGTCCAGCTTGACAACTCCAGAGCTCCTCTGCAACCCCCACTTTGTTTCTAATTCACTCTTCTTTTATACTGTAGTCTTCCTGGTTCTATCACCCCTTCCATTGGTTCCAGTGTTCACCTGACTCCGGGGGCTAATCAGTCGCTATTCTTTCCTCATGGGCTGGGTTATACAAGTGCAAAGCTTTAAAAACCAACTTAGCCCTGCCCTCTTTTTGGTCTCCTTTGTAGGTTATGAGACTGGTGCTCTTGACGCTCGTCTTCCTTGTGGCTTTCTTCATGTGGTGGTGTGCTTTGCTTCCATTTCAGTTTGGGGAGGATTTCTGTGTCTCCCCTGTTCCCCCGGTAGACCATTCTGACTACGTTTTCTGTTGCTTCACCATCACCTAGGGTGGGTAGGTTGGGTAGGTTGGGTGTCATCTGTTTTGCAAGAAAAATCCCAGTGCATTCCATTTCCCTTCTTGGTTCCATTCTCCTGGGTGCGGAGTTTTCGTGGTGCGCCCAGATGCATTCTTGTAGTTGCTGTCCTGAAAAAGGCAAACTCTGGCTAGAAAACTGATTTGGAGATATCGAGCGACAATGGGTGGTACCATTGTTGGCATGTGATGGGAAGGTCAAGGATTGTCCACTCAACTACCCCTTCCTCGCCTCTAGGACAGGGCTCGCTCGGGCTTATACCTTGTTAGAACCCCTGCCCCAGGTAGGGATGGGTCCAAATAGCCCTACTATGCAACAGTTTGTGGTCAGGGTTAGGATCTTCTGACGAGGGGGTACAAAGGTTTACCAGTAGCTCAAAACTGAAGGGATCCTGGGAGCCCTTGTGATTTTTAGTAGCCTATATTGGCCCACCTTTACAGTGGTTGATTTGCTTTCTGTTGATTTGATTTCTTCCTTGTATGTCCCCGGTTGATTTGCAGGCAGCAGGTAATAGTGCTAGCAGTCCATCCGCCTCCTGCACCCTCTTAATCTCCACCAAAGGCAAGTGGGCTCTTGGGTTCACTAAGCATCACTTCTGGTGACTATTCCCATTTGTACAGCTCAGCTTTACTTGGTTCTCTAGGCTTTGCTTTCCCAGTCTTCAGGCCAAGGACCACAAGACTCTTCACTCACTGAGCCCTGACACACCGGCTGTTTTTGCGTCCCAAGCTCTTGCAATACTGGTCTAGCCTTTTGCCTCTTACATCATTCTCCAGTTGTTGAACCTCTAGGCTTGGCCTTTGTTGGTAACTTTCACTGGACCCTCTGTCCTACCTGCCACCTTCGTCTGCCATCAACCCTCCCAATATAATTTCCTCATTACTCCTTTCGCTTGCTTTCATCTATCATATTCCTTGCACATCTCTGTACCTCATTTTCCTCCTTCCTTCAGTTACATCATGCTCCACACAATTCCACGCTATTACATGGGCCTTATTACAAATCTGGCGGTCTGCAATAAGAGTGCCGGTAGCAACGTACCGGCACCCTTTCCAGATGCCAGATTACAAGAATGCTTGCAGAGGCCGGTGCTCCCAGCAGGTCTGACCTGCTGGGAGCACCGGCCCTTGCAGGCATGGTTTTCACAGAAGCGCCGGCACCGTTGGCAACGGTGCCAGTGCTTCTGTGTCCCCATTCCTGTCGAATCCTGTGGGACTCCACAGGAATGGGGACTTGCAGTTCCGGCCGCCTAACATCCCGGGCCGCTGGGACTTGTAATATCCCGGTGGCACCGGGATGTCAGTCGGCGGAAACAGTCTTACGCGGTCGGCAGCAACCCGCCCTAGCACCAGTGGATTACCGCCGACCTCGTAATGAGGACCCTTGAGGGCTCAACAGTCCTGCACACACTCTTCTAACGCATGTCCTTTCATAATTTGGGTTCTGGAAGCGTTAATTGCCTTGCCGTGGAATTGTGGGAGGGCTTATGTATAGAATTAATCAAAACATTACCCTATACCACTAGCACAGGTTTAAAGAATACACATAATTTACTACTAGCAGAGTTCCAAGCCCTCTTGAACACAAGATCCGTAGAGGAGATACCAAATTAATAAAGGATTCAGTGTACATGCCACATTTTTATTTAGAATAAAGAAAGATGTAACTCGAAGACTAATCCTAAACCATTGGACAAAAGTGTCAAGGCACAACACATCTGCATGAAGACACAGCACATTTCCATGAAGACGAAGCAATAAGTAATGCATGGGCTAATGCTGGAGCCCACAAGACCATGCTAGACCAGAAATATTCATATTTCAATAAATTAAGCTAATGAAAAATAACCAAGTGTCTGATAGCATTAACAGGTTACAGTTCCATTTAGAATAACTGTGGCAACCAAGGTTGTGCACAAGATGTCAGTGATGGCGGCACATCTGTGCAGAAAAGCAGCACGTGTGCCCATGCCTTGACAGGCTGATAGCTGGGAACACGAAAGCCACAAACAGTGTGAAGCACTTTTGAACTCTCCCCAGGCAATAGCCTTCCTTCTCCAGGGGAGGATGCAGGCCTTTCTGGCAGTGGTTCCCCTATGCCAGATGCCATAGTGGTGTTGTCATCTTTACACAGCTTACTCTCCCAGTTAAATATAAGGTTACCTCCTGTTCTGCAAGATACAGCCCCACCAGTCCGAGGGCAGTTACAAGGATCATTATCTCCAAAAAGACCAGCTTTGCTGGCAAGGTCAAGACCTAGCTTTCCTGCAAAACGAAAGCATGCGTTGCCTGCAGCATCAAAGCACTGCGGGGGATCCCTCTCTCCCCAGCATCATGTAATTCATTCATCGAAAAGCCCTAGACAAATGCCCTCAGCCTTTGCCAATGCAAAAATACACCTTGGACTACTCCGTTGCACCACGAGTGCAAGAGCAGGATGAAGGTGAATTTAGTAATACCAACATGGACCAAGATCCGCAGGATACACCATCTACTACTACTACAGGATCCCCACCCAGAGATGACCAGTGATGATGACTAAATGGGTGACCCACCAGACAATGTGTCCAAAACATAATCACTGGACAAAATAAGCACGTTCCAGACAATGATAACAAAAGCGTTCCGAGAATTCGGCCTCATTCCATTAGAGTATAAAGAGTGCTTCCTCTTTGACCACTTGAATAGGAGGAGAAAATCGATAGTGTCCATTCCTATCCTTGACCATGTTTGGGAGGAAGGGCGTCACGCCATGAAGCATGCGTTCACAAAGCCAGCCAGCAATGAAAGGCTGGGAAAGAAATGTAATGCCCAAGAGGCCACACCAAAGTGCCTCTCAGCCCAGCCTACACCAGAATCTATAGTGTCGGCCGCAGCCAGCGGAAAAGAACACTTGTATGTACCAAAGCTCACAGTACCACCGGACTTGCGATCATGGCTAGATATGATCATGAAATGAGGCACTGGTTAGCTCCCATCCTAGAGCATCTCCCTGAAGAAGCTTACTAAGGCCATAGCTATCCTCAAAGAAGTGGAGGCAGCCTTAAACCAAAACCTCAATATTGCTTTTGATCTAGCTGAGACAGGTTTCAAACAGATATGCAACGGGGTGGTGATGCGTAGACAAGGATGGCTATGTTGCAAAGATTTTCGCCAAGAAAGTCAACATAAGGTAGTGGACCGGAATTTCAAAGGCAATTTATTTTGTCTCAAGATGGACGAGGCGGTAAAGGTGATAAAAGCCGATATCGACAATGTTCGGTCGTTAACATCATTGCAAAGTAGAAGGACTTTTCGTCCCTTCAGGGGAGCATCAGGAACAACAAAAACCTCCAATAATGCCAGAAGCTCCAAATCATAAACCAAAAGCCAATACTACTCATAGGGCTATAAAAGAAATTTCCAGGGTTACCAATGCCCAAAAAGGTACAGACAACCACTGCACCGAAGATAATCCTTCCGGCACCCAAAGGGGTAGGACGAAACCCCAAATGTGACAACAGCAGCATAACACGATTAAGAAGGAAAGTAACACGCTGTGCCCATCAGTGGCCCAACATGACAATGGACGAATGAGTGCTACAAGTGGTACAGTAAGGGTACCTTCTGTAATTCACCAAGCATCCAAAAGATATCCCTCCATTAAAAACTTCAGCCCCACATCTGAAGGTTCTCAAGCAAAGCCATAGGTGTAGCAAATACTGGCAAATCACACAATACAAAGAGCGACAAGGCATCATTAAGGCAAAGGGGTTTACTCCCAATACTTTGTTGTGAAGAAGCCTGATGGAAAGTGGCGCCCCATTCGAACTTCCGGAGATTAAACAAATCCATCAAAAAACAGCAATTCAAAATGGTGACGCTGCATCAAGTCATACTGGCAGTACAACCATGTGACTACCTGTTGTCGCATACTTCCATATCCCGATACATCCAAAACACTGGAAGTATCTGCATTTTGTGGTAGGAAACCAACACTACCATTTAAAAGTACTCCTGTATGGCTCATATCAGCACCCTGAACCTTCACAAAATGGCTAGCGCCCGTGGCGACAGCCCTCCGAAAGAAAAGACACCACATCTATATGTATTTAGACGATTGGCTGGTACGAGCGTCAAGCCCAACCGAGGCGCAGAAGTGCATCATAGAAACTCAGACCCTACATCAACTATCAGGATTCACAATAAACTTTAAGAAGTCTTCACTACAGCCATCAAATAAGCTTGTGCTTCTTGGAGCACACTTCTCCAAGGACGAGGATCTATTCAGACCTTCTTGAGACTGAGTAAAACCGCTCCCACGCAAATACCCACCTTCAAAGCCAGAAGATTGATGTCAGTCAAAGTGCATGGGTCCGTTGGGGACCATTTTCTCTTGCATCCCACGTTGTCGGCTGCACATGAGGCCTTTACAGGAGTTCCTCTCCAGCAGGTGGTCCCAAGTCGCAGGATCCTGGAAAGACAAACTACAAACCACCACTCAGCTAGTGCAACAGCTGCAATGGTGGTCACACACTCCAAATATAACCATAGGCTGCCCATTCCAGGAACCAGCATAACACACTACTCTAGTAACAGATGCTTCCTTGTCTGGCTGGGGAGCTCATGTGGGGTCCCTCCACATGAAAGGGCAGCGGACAACCGATGGGACTACCCTACACATAAATGTACTGGAGCACAGGGCAGTGGGATGGGCTCTAAAATTGATCCTGCCATTACTCCATAGCTCCACAGTCTGATTCCTCACCAACACCCAGACAATGAAGTACCTTAGGAAGCAGGGAAGAACAAGGTCATCTTCGATGTCGGAAGAGGCACAACGGATCTGTCACTGGGCCATCACCAACGGAATTGACCTGCCAGCTTTTAATCTCCCAGGTGGTCACAATTCAGTTGCGGACAGTGAAACGGGATCATACAATTACGGCAACTAAAAAATGTGACCCAGTAAATCCTGACCCTCATTATAGTGACTAGGAGAAGTACGGGTTGTGGGGGTGTCCCCGCTCCCCTTAGTCTGTGTAATGGGTTGTGGGGGTGTCCCATGCTTCCATTAGATGAAAGTGGGGGACAATACAAAAAGTACAAAAAATGTTTTAAAAAGGACCCTGCAGTGCCAGTTTTGACCCACGTTACTGGATGAGAACTGACGCCACAGGCATATGGAAGAGACGGCGGCACACTTCTATGTGTGCCGCTGGCAAGGTAAGTGAGAAAGGGGGAGAGGCGGGTAGGGGGATGCTGGCCAGTGATCTATGTGATCACTACACCGCGCCAGAATGGGAGTCTGCAAAATTAGTAGACATTATGGGTGGCGCAGTGATCACATGGATCCCAAGCACACAATGCCACGAGTGGAAGATGAACAACCACTAGCTCAACTAGGTGTTTGCTCTATGGGGTCGCAAAAACACAATGTGCATGGTTTGCAGACAGACTGCAGCAGCAGGGGTCGATGGGAGATGCCTTCTCCTTCCCATGGACAAACCTATTTGCTTCTGCCTTTCTGCCAATACCAGCCATTCGCAAGACTATTCAGATTATACAGGCGTACTCCTGCACAGTAATCCTAATAGCACCCAACTGCCCATGTCAAAGGTGGTATTCGGATCTAATACAGCTTTTCAAATGCCATCCAATTCATCTACAGAGCCACTTGTACATAATCTCCCAAAACCAAGGGAACGAGCTGCACTATGACCAGCGCTCACTCAAATTGGCTGCGTGGCTCCTGACTTTGCAGAGTTTGGGCAGTTGACCATATTGCAAGTATGTGCCAATGTCTTTCAAGCAGCAAGAGTACTGTCCACCAAACGTTCCTATCAGAGCAAATGGAAAAGATTCTGTCTGTGGTGGGCACAACAATGCATTGTACAGCCCCTCTCAGTACTCCCGGAGGACATTCTGCCGTATCTATTGTCGTTAGCGCAGGGAGGCCTCTCCCATGCGTCAATTAAAGTTCACCTGGCTGCCCTCTCCGGGTACACCAGAAGAAGGGCCAAACCCCTCGTCAGTGACTGATTAAGCAAGCATTTCTTGCGAGGGTTATTTCAATAATTTCCGCTAATTAAAAAACTACCCTACAATGGAGTCTCAGTATAGTTCTCGCAGTGCTCATGAAGCCACTGTGCGAGCCGCTGGCAACAGCGCTTCAAAAATTCCTGTCATGGAAGGTGGGTTTCTTAATTGCTATTACATTGTCAAGAGTCGTCTCCGAATTGCATGCACTTACAATCACCGAGCCATATCTGCGTTTCTACCTTGGCACCAATCCTCACTTCATACCAAAGTGCCTGCTGAGCGCCATAAGCATTCCACCATCACTCTACCTAAATGTTTTCATGACGGAAGAACCCCAGCAGAGTTTGCATTACACTCCCTAGATGTTAAAAGGGCAGTTAAGTATTACCTGGAGAGGACCAAGTCCTTCAGACAGTCCACACAGTTGTTCCTTGCTTACAGGCCTTCAAACAAAGGGAAGGAGATTTCAAAACAAGACATAACAAGATGGATTTCCTCAGCCATCTCCTTATGTCGCACCAAATCGAACAAGCCTTTACAAGGAACACCTCATGCCCATTCAACAAGGGCAACTGCAGAGTTTGCTGCGATGTGGTCCAGCATTCCTCTGGCAAACATTGCCAAGCAGCTTCCTGTACTATACTGAATACGTTTAAGAAACATTACTGCCTCCAGGAACAGCATGCTTTAGAGGCAAAAACAGGAAGAGCAGTCCTTTGGCGTTTGTTCCAGTAAGGTAGTGTGATGAATCCAGCATGTTATCACTTCCTCTCTGGGGAAACTCTTTCTATATGTCTAGGCAAGGGCAGCCTCTACCTGATCCCAACCCTAGAGCTGACTGTCCGAGAGAGGACCATATGGAGGGAAGAAGACCCTCCTGAAAGGGAAGGCAACTCGTTAGAAACACAGTAGCCCCCTTTCCAATCAGGGATTAACATCCCTGTAACTTCAGACGGTTATGGCTTATTGTGATGTTAAACCAATTCAAGCCCCCCCCCCCATTCTGACAACAGAACTCCTTTTGATGATTTGAAAACACTGAGATGAGGCGGAGCAGGGGGAGCCATACAGAGCGCTAACGTTCTGGAACCGGAGGCACACTCTAGTGGTTGGAAATCTCCAATTGGTGCCGGTATATTTAAAATCCCGGCACATCCAGAAAGATGGAGTTCTACATTGCCCGACTTCGGTCAGGAGACTAGAAGCAGAGCAGCTGCAGCGGAAAGCAGAAGTGCCTCTACTAGACCTGTCGCCAGAGATCCGGAGGGAGAGAGTTCACCACGTGCAGACCAGCAGCACGGAAGGCTAAGGAATGATGGTTCAGGCATGGCGAACACCGGGGAACAGACGAGACAGCAACCTGAAGCAGAGGCTGCCCTGCTGGAGAGAAGTGCAGGGGACACCGAAGCAGCCAAGTAATATCAGTGAGCCCCGGTAAGGGACGTGGGACACTGGGGCGCTTTGTGGCATGTACTGCATGCCAAGAAAAGACGGACACTGATCAGGCGAAACCGAGAAGGGGTGCTGGGACACCGCAAGCCTTTGACGAAGAGGCAAGGGAAAGGGGGCCCAAGGACCCAATATTTAAAAACCTCAAATTGTTACACTGACCATAAGTCCTGGCAGAGAAGCAGAGCGAGAGGGAGAGAAAGAGAGTGAGAGAGAGCAGTGGGCAGGTCTGTGCATTCCTTCCTTGCTTTCTAATGTGTATATATGGCATTTGAATACATCTGAGGAGCATCAAATAGACGAACAGTAAATTATACACTGTGTTTTGTGTTGCCCTTAGTGAGCTGTTCTTTTGAAGCACCCTTAGGAGTTAATGAAGAATTTGGATGTATTAGTTATTCAGGTTAGCCCACACTTTTTTACCTTTCATCATACCATTTGATATGATGACAGCGTATCATCACCAAGAGTGACATGTCTTTCCTATGTTTTTATTTTTCTAGAATGCTAAATTATTATAATTTTTTTTACTGCAAATGAAGTCTACATCCTGATGAGGACCTATTAACGAGTGATGTGAGTGCAAGGGAGACTGCGCATTGCGCCCCAACGGGCGAAACATGTGTTGACTATCACAAGACTTCTCTGGAAAGTCTTTGGTGCGCCCATTTCTGAACTTTTCCAAGTTGATAGAATGGTTGATCCTGATCAGTATATATTTTGAATTCTGGTCACAGCGATCATATACCCGAATCTCTAGGTGTTGATCAACCAAATGTTGTGTAGATGATGACCTTCACTTACTACTAACCCTGAGTCACATTGATGAGTATTATTGTGTAGTGTATACTCTGTTTGATGACATTTGTGTTGTATTTTGTTTTTGTTCTTGTCTTTACATACATATTTGGAATAAATCATTTTTTCAATATACTTAATATAGTCCAAGAGAGGTAATTGGTGTGTCACACAGAGGTGTTAAGCGTAAAGGGTAGGGCTAACCAGTTTCACACTAGTTTTTTTATGTTTAGTTTTCTTCCCATCGTGAAACTGGTCCCCTGATAACAAAATTGATTGGAAAGTACCCATTTTCAGATATAGTGAAGTAGACTAGGCAGCTTGCTTTGAGTCTGGAGACTCACACCCAAGCGAAGGAGAACACTGAGAATAAGTTCTAGCAGGAGAGTACACCAGGCAGCCCATTGTGAGTCTGGAGACCCACACCCAAAGAGAACACTGCATATAAATCCTGGCAGAGGAGCAGACCAGGCAGCCCGCTGTGAGTCTGGAGACTGACCGAATGAGAGAGCGAGCTCTAAGAAAAAGTCCTGACTGGAAAAGACACCGGCCAATCTGCTGCGACTCTGCAGACATGCACCCCAAAGAGAAAAAGAATATTGAACATAAACCCTGGCAGGAAAGTACACCAGGCAACTTGTGGCGAGTTTGGCGACACGCACGCAGAAGGGAAGTTGAATGCTGCAAAGTCCTGGCAGGGAGTATACCAGGCAAAGGGATTACAAGGCAAGGAGCCGCATCCCATCATAAATAAAGATACACAAGAAAGCCTCTTCAAAGTGTATGAAAACCCAGGTGAATGGAACCATACCTCCTTAGGATGGAAAAGTTATGGAACTTTGAGAAAATAAGCGAGTCAAGGGATAAGGAAGAACCTTTGAATGTGTGAATCTAACGGAAGGGAGCCATACCCCCTAGATTGGAAAATTGCCTTTTACCAAGGAAAAGCACGGTCAAGATCTGAAGAGAAGTTGAAAACTTAAGGGAAGGGATACCTTCCTCCATCGTTCTGAGAGTTGTGAAACCTTGGGGAACATTAATCATTTGTTCGTTTGTGCACCTTTTGGAACCTTATGTTGAAACTTTGAACACTACAGATGACCAGTTGAAAGACTTTACGCCTTTACACATTTTCTTCGGCTTAGCTTGTAAGGGTCAGGATAGGACTTTGGACACGGGACATAGAACTCTTTATTTTTGGACATTCTGACACTGACATCCTGTGGTTTCGTTGGGGCAGGGAAATCACTCAGAGTTAGGGTGAGAGAGGTCTTTCTCCAACCCTTTTACTTTAGTAAAAGTCTATAGCAATCATCACAATGCCTGTGTGTCCGAATCATTACAGTTGGCTTTTCCTGCAATCTACCGCCAAACTAAGTGTATACTGCTATGTATTCTATTCACAGACTATGAATCTATGAAAGATCCAATGCCGGAGAAGGGATTGGCATCTTTTATAGATTCACGTGCTCCCTCCATCGGGTGCTGCCTTGGTCAATGCGAGGGACTGGGAATCGAGCCAGGGGAGCCAAAAGCAGATAAAAGTTAAAGCAGATAGGCTACAGGTCAAGGACCCCAACCTAAATATAAAGACAGACATATGCCTCATCAGGAGTGGCAGGAGTGTAAACCAAGTGTCCCGGGAAGCCAATACAAAGGAGTGTTGGGCCCAAGAGAACTGCAGAGGTAAAGCCACAGTAGATGGGCCAGGGACCCTAATAAAAACAAGAAGAGAGAGATTGAAACAAACTGTATAAACTATCATATGTGGAACAGTACCTGGCAGGAGAGTACACCAGGTCTATTCAGTAGGACAGTGAGTGAAATTGAGGTAGAAAACCCACAAAAGCAACAAAACAGGTTATGGGAACCACATGAAGTTGTATACGGTCCACAAAAGCCAAGCACAAGGGTCTTGGACCCATACAAGAAGGAAGGGAAATGTGGCCAATGGGATGAGGCCCAGAACAAGTCAGGGAGAGCCAGAGCGAAGATAAAGGGCACCTGGGACCCACACGGAAGAGAGAAGAGTTGTTAAACAAGTGAGGGAGAACTTGAAACAATACAGAGGGATGTGGAGGAGAAAGAGACATTTGTTGGAATGGAAATCTGAGTTCGATAGTCCTGTCTGGCAGGATAGTGCACCAGACTTGGCGCTAAAGTTTTGAGATATTTAAGTCTGGTAGGATAGCGAGCCATACTTAACACTAAGTTTGGGAATTGATACGTGTGAACTGTTTTTAAGGAATCTCATGTGTTTTCAAACCACAAACTGAACTTTTAAAGGCTTGTATGCAGAGCGAGAGGAGCCTCCTTCTGGATAAAGAAGATTCTGAGTATTTCCTTAGTTTAGTGTAAGGGTCGGAAATAAGTTTGGACACAGGACAGTGGACATTTTGTTTAAAAGGCATCCTGACAGAGTACTTGGTGTTTTAGTTAGGCAGGGCCACCCCTTATAGAAACCGGGCAAGATAGGTTTTTCATAGGTTTGTACATTCCTTTATTCTATAATAAGTATTTGATAAGAAACATGCTACCACTGTGTCAGTCTCGTACTTCTGCACCCTTATACTACCCATTGTCGCTCTGGGCACTTCAACTCTGGCATGGAACAGTTGTTCTTCTGGACCAGGTTGTTCCCAATCCTCTCCATCAGCAGCGTTTCTGTATTTCTTATTTCTAAGGAGTGCGTGAGTCCCTCTACTGAGAATGAACATGGGTTTCTGTATTGGCCTTCATTTTCTTCTTTTGTTGATTTGTGCCTTCCTTCCAAAGATCTTTGTCCCTCTTCCTTCCAGAAAATCATTGTACATCGCTGAAGAACTCCCCTATCTCCAGGTACCAGTTGCCCTTCATAATCTAAGAACAGAGGTCCGGAAACAGACACAACTCCTTCCGAAGTAGCCACAACCTCCAATCAGTGGTTACTCCAGGATTTCAGAAGCCCAAAGGATAACATTGGGGCATTCACTATCATTGGTGCTTGGAGCTTGTCTAGTCATTCCGACACAAGAGGTTCTTGCACCTTTTCCCATAGGTCAACAGTGGCCTAGGAAAGATGCAAACCTAAGCACCTTGGGGGCACTAGTACCACAAGCTGGCACTTACCAATGGTTAACTAAAGTTGGATGCTGGGAGGGACTTTGGTGGCACTCCCTCACCAGGGACTTTTTTCAAATCACATATGTACATGCTATGTTAAAGTACAGTTTGGTTTTTCCTACTGAGGATACCAGATAATAAACATACTTGTAACTAATAAACTTGCATGGGCAGCTCATTATTCAACGCAATATGTTGTAATACTGTTTTAAAATTGCCACAGTCCCTCCTGAGTGGTGTGCCTTGGCTGCTCAACTATGTTAACCTAGGAGAGCTGCAGGACACCCGAGGGAATCCAAAACTTTGCTAGATCAGTTTTGTTACTTAGACTTTAACACCAGTCTACGGCAATCCCTTCTGACTAGTCCAGTCCTGAGTTTTTGTTGCATTCTAGAATATGTAGTCATGGATATTTAATTGGGAATGTCATTATATGCCCTGGAATGCAAAGAAAAACAACACGTCTGTCCTCCCATCTGCTGAATAGAATGAGTCCATTTGGTATGTGTCACCAGTAGGGCTTCAACATCGCCTGACTTTCTCTAACCTTGAGGGTTTGAACGCTTTTGCCCCTCCTGCCCACCACAGAGATGGAGCATTGCCACTTCAGGTGGTTTTCAATAATCTCTTTGTATGCCCCTCAGGGTTGAAGCAGGGTCCCTTACTCCATTGCAGTATTTGCACATGCCTCCTCTTCACTCATCCTTGCACAGACTCTTCACTAACTGTTACCATTCAATTAAGCATTGTCACTCTCCCACCTCTGCAGGCACTATGCATGTGACAGTTTATTTCCAGTCACCTTTGAGTTGCTCACTGGCTTCCCCACCCCCAAAGCATTAGAGGTGCCTCTTCCCAGTGCAACAGTCTTAATATTGCCTACTGCTCTATTCAATTATCTTGCCTTCTCTTATTGTCTTGACTTATTGTTTTATCTCCCCTCTGTCTCTTGTATTTCTTCGCAGGCCCAGGGCAGGAGCAGTTGCCGAGAGACTCTGGAGTAACGCAACCGTTCAGTGTCTGGACGACGCCTACGACAGGCTGACCGAGTTCCGGTGCCTATTACTGAGGTGATTGCTTGTGATGCTGTGAACATTTAGAGTACCACTAGTCCTGTAGTTTATAAGCTGTGACTTACCAAAATGAGCAGGGAAATATTACAGAGTCAAGGGTTGTACATGAGAAAAAGTCTGTCTGTGGTTTGATAATATGCCTCTCACATTACTTCACTGGGGTTGCCAAACTGTAGTTACTGAAGTGTACATGTATGTAGAGTTCACAGCGGTCTAAATGTGCCAATTCCATGACTTGTGCACCATGTCTGCATGCAGGCTCGAAATTAGATCGTTGTTACTCCACCATTCATGTGACGTCAGTCAGTTAAAATACCTTTATTCTACATAAGTTTTATGGCAAAGATACATCAAATACAAAACAGTATTTAAAAAAACATAATTAAAACAATTATACATTTCACCAACAATTAATACATCACTGGTAAAATCAATACATTGTCGTTAAAACAATTATGCATATCACCCAAAATTAATACATCGGTTATAAAATCTGTATATCATAACTCACTCCAAATCTAAAATACACGTTCTGCTTTCTTGAAAACACATCAGTGTAGCAGTTGACAAAATTCAGTCCAACTAAATCAATGTGTGGCTAAAAACAAGACTAACCTACTGGTTCACTTCTGGAGGATTTATTCATCTGGTTCCTACAGTATTTGGCCACAAAATATACAACATTCCTGTCCTCTGATGACTTACAATAATCCATTGCTTTGTTGGTACTACGAATGTGAGCACAAATAGTGGCTTCAAGTATATGACTGTCAGGGTCTTAAAGCCATTACAGAAAAGCTTAAAGTGTGTAATCGTTTCCTCACCAGATCTGCAGACCGAACAGTTACTAGCATTCATTCTTCCGCATGTTCTAGTAAATTTGGCTACTCAACGCGCCAATCCTTAGTTCCATGTAAAGTGCTCATGCATATGGCGGAGTGATAATGTTGAATCTGAATACTGGTTTATTTAATAGATACCCTGTACCCAAACCCAATTTGTAACCTGCCTCCTGAATTTTCACCATATTTACACAATCTTTACCAATAGAAGCCGGGTTAGACAATAAACTACTTAAGTCTAGGGCAATAAGGTATCTCTTGACATACATTGGCAATGGGAGCACATTGATGTGATAAGATATTGCATTTATAACGTGCCTGTAAACAAGTGTGTATAGGTGCCACAAGACGAGAGGGAAGACATAGGGAGGACAAGACAAACAATCTTACTAGGCCTTGTCATTCGGATCGTGCAAGTGTGACAATAAAAGGGGAAGGGGAGGTGCAGCCAGGGCAGTGCTGCTCTGGGTTAGTGCAGGAGGCAGTGGGCTGTAGGGTTTACAGTTACGCCCCCTAAGTGTGCGGTAGGCCAGGAGGCTGTGCAAAAGAAGACTGGCCGTGTAGGAGTCTGGTACCCAGTGAGGGGGAGGGGAGAGACACCCCGAGACCCCTGATTGCAAGGTTCACATGGAGTCGGTTCATCAGGGTGGCATGATTGACTGTGTCTGAAGCAGAGGAAAGGTCAAGGAGGATGAGGACCGAGCGAGAGCTGAAGTCTAGGTTAGACAGCAGATCTTCAGGGGTGTTCAGGAGAGTAGTTTCCATGCCTCTGGCTGCTCTGAAGCCAGACTGATAGTCATGGAGGCAGCCAACTGATTCAGTGAGGAGGGTCAGCTGGGAGATGGCCAGCTTTTCCAGGAAGAACATGTACTAACACCTCCCTGTACCTCTCCAGACCTGGTGAGCCCAACAATTGTACCCAATACATTACTGGCCTAAAGCCCACCTTGTCCCCTATAGGGTGCATGTCAGTTTCCATGTGGATAAGTGCATTGGGGCTACCTGAGTGGAGCATAAAATCGTTTTTAAGAAATGTGTTTTCTGCTGTAACTAAAGCCTTAGCATTCACGTAGCACCCATAGAACAGCACCATAAAGTGCTGAGGCATTTTCATGCATTCTATAGGTTTCAAAGACTGGTGTTACAGCTCCTCTAGTATATCTACAAAAAGAACACTTTAGAGCTCCACTGTTCTTTTCCAGATTGTTACGAGCTTTACCCAGATGGCCTGTTCATAGACCTACTCTCGCTAATCTTATACCCAGGTAGTTGTAGAATTGAACTTGCTCCACCCTGCATCGATCCACACTAATGATCAATTCATGCCCTTTTGAAGGTTTTGGTCTAAAAACCAGGACCTTGGTTTTTCCTGCATTAATCAGTTGCGGTTCTTTGTATTTGCGCAAGAACCTTTCCACAGTACTTCTAAGACCCATAGGAGGAGTTGACAGAAGAACTGCATTGTCTGCGAAGAACAAAGCTGGGATTTCTTTTAATTTCTTTTATTTTATTGGATATTTATAAGGCACCTATACAACAAGAGGTGTTTCAAGGCACCACAAGAAAAATGGGAGTCAGGGGGAACAAGGGAGAAAGATAAAATAACTTTCCGACTAGGCAATGTGACATTCAGATCGTGCAAGTGCTGAACAAGAAGTGCAAGGGAAGTGGGAAGTGCAGGTCTGAGCGATGAGAGCTAAGGTGGGAGGGAATGTGAAGGGGGAAGTGCAGGTGTTACGGGGAGGCCCAATGGCAAGTACCATGGAGAGCAGGTAAGCACAGGTGGAAAAAAGGAGAGAGGGCGTGGAAGGACACTGCAAAAGAGAGCCTGGGACCCTGTATTACTGAGGGAACCAGGAGGCCAGTCCTAGAGGGGGAGGGAGGGTTTTAGCAGGGGAGAGAGGGAGGGAGAGAGAGAAGGAGGAGGAGGAGAAAAGGAAGGTCTTTAGGACCTTCCGGAACTAAAGGAGATCCAGCTCAAACCTGAGAGGGGCAGGAAGACCATTCCAGAGGGTGGCTCCTGCAGATGAGCGACGTCTACACCCCACTCTTTGCTTAGAGGGATGCATGATTTGCAGGGAGTTGCAGATAGCAGACTGAAGGGCTCTAGCAGGGAGGTATTTAGGGAGAGAGAGAGAGAAGGATGTAGTGAGGTCCCAAACCCCAGAAAGCCTTGTGGATGATGCAGAGGTTCTTGAATATGATCCTAGCAGCAACCGGGAGCCAGTGGAGAGAAATTAGGGCTGGAGAGATGCATTCCCTGGGCTTGAGGTCAAGAGTAAGTCTCATAGTCCTATAATGAATTAGTTGAAGGGGACAAAGGGAGATTAAGAAGAGGCTGTTACAGTAGTCTAGCCTAGAAAGGACCAGAGCTCTGGAGACATTGGGAAGATGAGGAAAGAGAATACCTCTGAGGTGGTGCAGTTGAAAGTGGGCCTTCTTGGCAAGGTCTGCAATTTGAAGAGAGAAGGAGAGGAATCAAAGATATCACCAAGGTTTTTGGCCTCACAAGAGGGGGACCGGAGAGGACCCATAGAGTGTGGCCAGAGGGAGGGTGGGAGCTGGGGGTCCCAATGGAAAAAAATATCAGTCTTACTGGCATTAAGGCTGAGATCATTGGCAGCGCACCATGACTGAATAGCAGTCGGGGATGAGAGGAGGGAGAGGAGGAAGGAGAAGGAATCTTGAAAGAGAGCTGTGTCGTCTGCATAACCCTGAAAGTGAGGAGAGACGGAGGAGATATGTGACAAGGGGGCCTTGTTCCTTTCCCCCCGGATAAGACGCTAGTTCCTTTGTTCCTCCTGCAACTGTTTTTGTCCTCTTTCTGCCTCCCTCAGCCTGCGCTCCCCTTGCCTTTTGCCTCCTGTTTCAGCTGCCTTGTTCTGCCTTGCATTCCTGTCTCTTCCTTGTGCTTCTCTGCCTGCTACTCCTCGTCCTGCTACCTGTTCGTTTGTTGTGGACTTACCTCTATCAGACGACTCCCGTGTGGATTCTTGCCTCAACCCTGCTTTCGGATACCTGCTTGTGGATTCTTATTTCCACCCTGCTTTCATACACTGGCTTGGGGACTCTTATCTCCACCCTGCTATTTGTAACTTGCCTTTTGGTCCAAGTACCATTCAACTCAACCAAGCCACACCAGTAGGGGTTTTTGTACCTATGGCTTTTCTTCTTTTTCTTGGGCTGTTGCCAGGAAGGGGTGTGGGGGGGAGGAGCCATTCTGTCCTATTGTTTTATACTTCTCCAGGACATAGTGGCTACCTCTCGGAACAGACCCTATTTCTTCGAGAAGAAGGGTTCTTCACAAAGCAGACCCTGCCGCTGAGCCATCGGATTCAGACCACACAACTTCTTCCTTGGGTGAGAGTGAAGAAGAAAAGACAGGTAATCTTGAGAGATTGCAAGGCCTAACTACGATGGCTACCGCAGAGCAGGTTCAGGAGCTCATCTCTGCAGTTCAAGGACTATCAATGGCGGTTCAGGGGTTAAAGGCTGAAAACAGTTCTTCGGCAGTTGGTAGCTGCCAGAGACACTCATCATACCGATCTTCCGTCTTTGGGACTGGCCTCAGCTCCCCTAAAAAGCTGAAGGAATTTCTCTATGCATGTATAATCTACTTCACATTCAGGCCCACAACAAAAGCATCAGACCGTTCAAGAGTGGGATTTGAAAATGCCCTAGCCTGGGCTGATAGACCCCGGTCCTAGGAGGGATCATTAGCCGGGGTTCAAGTTCTGGTCCCATCACTGCTACTCGCTCTAAGGAAAGAAGCCTGGACTACAGTGAGCTGGGAAGGAAAAGGTACCGCTGCTAGCCAAATCTTAAGATCAACCGGTGGAAGGAGTCGATGGCACTCCACTCTGTTCCGGACTCATTACTCATACCTCAGAATCCCAGCAAGTATCTATTTTCAGTAATGAAGAAAGGATTACATTTGATATGATCCGGGCAGCACACTTTCCAGTCATTTTTGGAATCCCTTAGATGCATTTACACAATCCTCTTATTGACTGGTATTTAAATACAGTATCCTTCAGATCCGAAATACTGTAGATTGAACTGTAATGTCGCACATACTGAAGCAGAAGCCCTTACCATCTGTTCGTCCAACAAAATAATGGCTGTAAATTGCATTCCCCAGCATTATGAGGAATATTCAGAGTTGTTTAAGAACGAGGTTCCCAAGGCTTTACCTCCTCACAGAGCCGAAGATTGCACTATAGATCTTATTCCGGATGCCATGGTACCTTTTGGCAGGATGTATTCTTTGATTTACCAGAAAAGAAGGCCCTAAAGGAGTATTTTACTATCAACCTGCAGAATGGCTTAAACAACCTTCTAAGTCACAAGCGGGCGCATCCTTGTTTTTTATAGCCAAGAAGGACACACAAGAACTCCAACCCTGTATTGACTACAGAGGCCTTAATAAAGTCACTATTCTGGATCACTATCCGATGCCGCTTATAAGGAACATCCTGGAAGCGGTACAGGGAGCTAAAATCTTCAGTAAATTGGACTTCAGAGGAGCCTACCATCTGCTGCGTATACGAGCGGGTGACGAATGGAAGACTGAATTTTTGTACCACGCTCGGTCATTACGAATGTAAGGTTCTGCCCTTTGGCCTAGTTAATGGCCCTTCTATTTTTCAAAGACTTATCGACCAGCTGTTTTCCGATGTCCTTTACTTACCTGTGATCATCTATCTAGATGACATTTTGGTGTTTTCCTCCACTCTGGAACAACATAGGGAACATGTAGACGTCTCCAGCTCTATAATCTACTAGCCAAGCATGAGAAGTGTTTTTTGAAGCAACATCAGTTCCTTATCTTAGTTATATGCTATCCGATCAAGGGGTAGAGTTGGATCCTAGAAAGTTATCCTCTATCCTTAACTGGATGTCTGTCTTCTAACAAAGACATACAGAGGTTTTTGGGGTTGGCAAACCTTTACCAAAAATTCATTAGGAATTATTCCGAACTGGTCCGCTCCATAACCGCTCGTTTGAAGAAGGATGCGACGTTCATTTAAAATGATGAGGCGGAAAGGGCCTTCCAAGGTCTCAAGGCTAGGTTCTGTTCTGCACCTATCCTTCACCAATCTAATCAAGGACTTCCCTTTTTTGTTGAAACAGATGCCTCAGCGGGTGCCATTAGAGCTGTGCTAAAACAACTCCTAGAAGGAAATTAACATCCCAATGCCTATTACTCTAAGACCTTGAGCTCCAGGGAAGCCAACTATTTGGCAATAGAGAGGGAATTAAACTAGCCTGTGTTGAGTGGATACATCTTCAGCAATGCTCGACCCACCCTTTCGAAATCCAAACATATCACTGCAACCTTTGGCAGATGGACTGTGTTAACGCACGCCAAGCAATATGGGCCTTTTTCTTCGATTAATTTGAGTTTTTTATCACTTATATTCCTGGCACCAAGAATCTTTTTGCGGACAGTTTGTCACAAAGTCCTACGGTGTATAACAATGTAAAGGCTCAGTGAGAAAACATGTTCCACAAAGACAAATTCATCTTTTCAGTCACCACATTTCTCCATAAGGTTAAGGAGGCGAATGTGTTACGCTCACCTGGTTCCCACGGGGGCGTCGACCGGAACTGGGCCGCTGTTGTTTCCACCAGCGTGACGTGTAGCGCCGAGATGACTGACTGGACTGGCCCGCTCAGCCTAGTTTGTCTGGCTCGCAGGAATACTCTTCTGAAAAGGAGAAGAGGAATTAACCACCCGTGGAATTGAGTGTCAACCCACCTTCCCCACTCCCGTTGTCTTCCCACAGATCACTCTCGATGTCCCCTCCTTAGTCTCACCTGATGGTTTGGAAGGATGAGCTCTCCATCCTGCGTCGACCGCAGGGGCCCGTTGATGACCAGTTACTTCACTGGAGTAGAGGAATTGGTGAGTTCCAGTATTGACTCTAAAGTCCAATTGTTCATAAGAGTTCAAATGTCTGATCTTCACTCTGTCCGATTCCTTGCAGGTTGCCGATTAATCCAGTCGAAGATTTCCAAATGGCAATTAGTAAGATTCAGGTAAGTCTATTGTGGTTTTCCCCTTAGAGGCCGGGGTACGGCGATGAAGCAGATTTGACTGTGCCGACCCGAGATGAGGTGAGACCCCCGTGGTAAATCGGGTAAGTTTTGTGGGGGGTAACTTGTATTGTCTTTGCTTTCTCCCCTTGCTCACCTTGCAGTCTTTGTCTCCTTAGGTGTCGGAGGGCGGCCGCGAGATGGAGAGAGCGTGATGGAATGCTGAAGTACCGCCAAGCAGGTGAGTTCAGCGCAACGCCGTAGGAATGCGAAGCGATGCTTCAAAGACTTCTGTCTTTCAGCTCCGTGGCGAAATGGATCAGGATTCAGGTAAGGATTAAAGTTAAAACTCCTGTTCTAACCTTTATCCTTCTTTTCTTCTTGTTTCAGGAGTCCCAGGACTGAAGCGGGCGTGGCTGAAGACTGGAGCTGCTGAAAACACGGTGAGCGTTACACTGCAGCAAGCAGAATAACGCAAAGCACGTGTGGCTGTCCGGGCGTGGTTTAAATAGCCTTGGAAGAAGATCCATGTAAGTATTCTTCCACAGCCCCACCCAAGTAACAAAATAGTCCCTTCAGTAAAATAGTCCCTCCTAAGCCTCATTTGGCTTGAGCCTTCATGCAGCATGGTCTGCCTCAGGTGAGTATGCAGCATGGTCTGCTTCAAGTAAGTTATCAATAATGAGCCTGGCGCCCATGGCGCCAGGACTGACTTTATCTTTATGAGCCTGGCGCCATAGGCGCCAGGACTGCACCCAAACAGCCCCTAACTGGGGCTTTTGGGCATGCTCCAAGTGGCATGATGCCTGCTTCCGGGGCTGCTGGGCCTGGTCTGGTATTCCGGGGGCAGGCATCATGACAGCATGCCACCGAACATCAAGTGTATTCCTCCGGAGATCCACACAGACTCTTAAAGAAAGAAGGAATGTATTTCCTAGGAGACAGTTTATGCATTCCCACAAGATCACTTCAGCTCCAAGTTCCCTCTTGTGGACACGATATCCAAATCTCTGGACACAAGGGTATTGCTGCCACGACTGAGCTACTAAGCTGGTCTTTTTGGTGGCCTTCCATCAATCAAGATGTAAAGAGTTATGCGTCATCTTTCCCAGTATGTACTATGAACAAGTATTCTACTGCTAAACCTATTGGTCTGTTAGTCCAACCTACACTGCCTACAGAACCCTGGGCGCATTTGTCTACTGACTTTGTGGTAGATCTCCCGCTGTCTCGAGGCTACACGGCTATTATGGTTACAGTGGACAGCTTCACTAAAGTGGCAAATGTTTCCCCTGTTAAGGGAGTACCTACAGTCCCAGAGCTTTTTACAGGACGTGGTTTGGTTAGAAGACTTCCTAACACTATTCTTTCGGATCGGGGAACACAATACACGTCTCTGTTCTGGTTGTGGGGTTTACTTGGGATTGACAGGGCTCTTACCCCGGGGTACCACCCTCAATCCAATGGTCAGAGCGACTCTACCACACAATGGAGCAATACCTCCAGTGTTTTACGAATGCTGAACAAAACAACTCGGTTGATCTTTTGCCTATGGCTGAATTTTCATATAATAATGCTAGTCATTCTACGGAAAGCATCCCTGTTCGTTCCCTTCCCCAGGTTTTCATCCTCCGACCTCCCTTCCATCTCGGTCTGTCACAAGAAGGCTTACAAGAACCTGGAGGAGAGCAGACAATGGTACCACACACAAGCCAATGTTCGGAGGAGGGAAGTTCCTGACTGGAAGGTGGGTTCTTCCCTTTGGCTATCTACTAAATATCTTCCCTGGTGGATCCGACCATCAAAACTCTCTCCCGGATACATCGGACCATTCCTCATTATCAGACAGATAAATCCAGTGGCTTTCAAGTTACGCCTACCCAAAGATCTACAACGCATACATCTGCGTTTCATGCCTCTTTATTACGGACCTTAATTCCAGACAAATATCAAAGGAAGAGACCATTTATGAAACGGAGAACTGATCCCTCATCTGAGTATGAAATGGAAAGGATATGCGATTCCAGATACAAGAAAGGAAGGCTGCAATATCTGATAAGATGGAAGGGCTTTTCTTCTTCAGAGGATTCCTGGGAGCCTATTTCGAACATCAAGGCAAAACGGCTTATCGAATGCTTCCACTCCCTTCACCCAGGTAAACCTGGTACCTGTACCCGAAAGGAGGGGGTACACTCTCATGAGCGCACCTTTTCTGAAGCACAGGAACAGGTGGACACAGAGTGTTCCATTACGCTTCTGCGCCGTACTGAGTGTGCAGTCTAGTTTATTTCTTATCAGCGTTTTGTTCCCTGCAGTTGCAACCCTGCTTGCCCCTTTCCCCCGGTAAGATGCTAGTTCCTCTTTGTTCCTCCCGCTACTTGTTCTATCCTCTTCCTGCCTCTCTCAGCCTGCACTCCCCTTGCATGTCGCCTCCCGTTTCAGCTGCTTAGTTCTGCCTTGTATTCCTGTCACTTCCTTGTGCTTCTCTTCCTGCTACTTCTCATCCTGCCAACTGTTAGTTTGTTGTGAACTTGCCTCTATCCAAGGGCTCCCATGTGGATTCTGTCCTCCACCCTGCTTGTGGATTCTTGCCTGCACCCTGCTTTTGGACACCTGCTTGTGGACGTTTCCCTCCACTCTGCTATTTGTAACCTACCTTTTGGTCCAAGTAACATTCAACACAACCAAACCACATCAATAGGGTTTTTTGTGCCTTAGGCTTGTCCCCTTTTTCTTGGGCTGTTGCCAGGGAGGGGCTGGAGGGGGGTGGGGGGGGGGAGCCATTCTGTCCTATTGTTTTATACTTCTCCAGGGCATAGTAGTTACCTCCCGGAATAGACCCTATCTCTTCGAGAAGAAGGGTTCTTCATAAAGCAAGAAGTCAGACCCTGCTGCTGAGCCATCAGATTCAGACCATGCAACTTCTTCCTCAGGTGAGAGTGAAGAAGAAAAGACAGCTAATCTTGAGAGTGGGAAAGGCCAGCAAGGGATCCTGTTCAAGAGGAAGCAGCCATGCTGGGTTCTGAAGGGAAGCCAGGACGCCAGCAGATGGTCTTGAAGACCTGAGGAGCACAGGGCAAGTTGGGCCATTAGAATTCCGCATGTGTGGGAGCCTTTGTGGTCGCAAAGCCGCAGTTGGAGCTGCGGGCAAAGGAAGAGCAAGCAAGTCACTGCCAACGTCCGCGGAAGAGAAGTGGAGCTGCCGGCGAACACAGAAGCACCAGAAGTGCGTGCGGGGCTTGCAGCCAAAGGCAAGTCAGCAGGCATAGCGGCAGTGGACCATCGTAGCTACCCGAAAAGACTGCCAGAGAGCAGTGAGTGAGCAGGAATGCCACTCGAGAAGGGGCGCTCAAAGGGGGCTGTGTAAGTGAGACGAATGCCGAATGAGCAGAAAAGCGTGCACAGAGTGAAAACAACCCAAAGCCATGAGTTGAATGGAAGTTAAGTGACAAAGTAAATAATAATGAATATTGACTACCGAACTGAATGGAAACTTTGTGGGCAAAGCTACGAGCCGATAACAGATGAATGGGAAAGTGCCCATTTGAAAGCAACGTACGAAATGAGAAAGCAATTATGAAAATTTGCAAAGGAGCATGACACAAAGGAGGGGAAGATATAAAACCACCAAGAAGTGAACTTTGTAATTGAATACAGTATGGCAAGGCCAAAGACTGGCAAAAGGAGATGTGACACATTGTGGCAAAGCCAAGAGGCTAAACAGGAGAAGCCAATTGAGTGTGAAACTTAACTCACGCTTAGAAACTGGTACCCAGTATTAAGCGTGTTATAAAAGAACAATTAGAATTATATAACGCCAAGTGGCCGACAAGGAGAAGCTAAGTGAGTGTGAATCTGTGCACAGGAACAAAAACAGAAGAACCTGTGTGGGCTCAAGAACCTAGGATTCCTGGTTGCGTGACCAGTGATGGGCGGACCGTGTGGTCTGACAACTGCGCCTAGACCAGGGAGCCCTCGATTGTGAAAACTAAAGACATTGTTGAATTAAACGGAGAAGGAGAATTTAAGTTAACTGTTAATTCTATCCAGGAGTGTCAAATTGATCTGGAGTTATGTTCTACATTGAAACCAAGTTTAAGTTGGCAATTTGAAGTATTGGGGAAGGGAACCCTGAGATTTGATGAACTGCAATGCTGTCTTGAGAACTGGAGCCTCAAGACCCTTTTCGTTGGAACTGTGTTGCCTTGAACTTGGGGAAGGGAACCCCAAGGATTTGTAGAACTGTGGTGCCTTGAACTTGGGGATGAGAGCCCCTAGGATTTGTAGAACTGTTTTGATCTTGAAAAAGGTAATCTCAAAACTTTTGTGGAATTTTCTTGAACTTGGGGAAGGGGAGCTGAAAAGGAAGCTGGAAGAAGCTCAGACCTGTGTGTGAGGTCGGCATCATGGAAGGAGACGCAGACAATAGATTCAATGTGTAACAAATGGCTTATATTAAAGAACATGTCAGGATGGTGTAAGGCACAACTTTCCCTATGATAAGGTGGTATTTCCATACCTAAAGAAACTAAGGATAGTCTGTGTAAGTTCAACTGAAAAGTCTGCCTGTGTCCACAACCTATGCTTGTCCTCACAACTAAGACAAAATGTGTAGGAATGGCAACCATAAACTAAGCAGTGTTCCAAAAATAAAGTTCTGAGCTATTTCCAGCTTGGGTTTAATCTTCAGCTTCTTTTCCCTAAATGTCAACAAGTTCACCACAATGTTTGATTTACCTTCTTTTGGACTTGAAGTAAAAAAAAGTTCCACACCTTTGTAAATGTCAAGATGCCCTTCCCCAAGTTCAATATAGTTCAAGGGCAACACGTCTCAGGGTTCCCTTCCTCAAGTTCAATATCCAATGATGTCACAAGAAGAAGTATCTTTAAGCTCTGTCTTTAACTGAGTTTCAACAATTCTTTACAGCTCAGGGTTCCCTTCCCCATTCTTATATGCACCAATGGTAGTTCTCCTTTTGACACAGTAGCAAGCGTTCTTGTTAGTAAGCAGGGGTTATCTGGTCTTCGCGCACTTGTTACACTAAGCGGTCCACCCTTTACAGGTCACGCAACCAGGAACCTGCATTCCCTTTCAGCAGTTCCTTATTAAACATGTAAGCGTTTCCTGGTCTGGGGGCAGTTCTTGGATCGCACGATCCACCCATTACAGGTCATGCAACCAGGAACTTTGAGTTCTCCGTGAATAGTTCAATATTCAGCTACACAGATGGTTTCTCAAATGCAGCTCCAAACAAGCACTTTCTTAGTCTTGACTTCCAACTCTGCAGTCAGTCCTTCATCCAACTTAGTTTCCTATTTTCTTTCAGTTGAGTTCAATATTAGCAGGTTTATTATGTGCATTTAATTTGGTATTCTTTGTTAGCAGTTGTGCTGTTTCATTCAATTCAACATTCAGAATGCACAGTCTTGAATTTCCTTTCACTTCGGTATTCAAAATATGTAGTTTTGCTTATTTCATTCAGTTTGGTATTCAATAAATACAGCTTTGCATATATCATTCCGTTCCGTATTCAATGAATGCAAATGTTTTACTTTCGTGGACCGCTACTATACTCGCGGTTCCTTGTAGCGCACAGGTGGGTCCAGTGTCCCCAACACTTAATAGGACCCGGGCAGCTCCTCTTGTCGGCTTCTCCCCAAGCAGGAAAGCCTGTTCACTGGGTGCTTCCTTCAGCACACTGGCCTGTGCTCAGCTCCGCCTGCGCTCCACGGCAGCGCCTGCTGTCAACCTTCCTTTACATGGGTTCCCTGTCCTGCACAGTTTCACAGGCTGGACTCCCGGAATCTTTGTCGGCGTCTTGGCTTCTCGTTCTCCGGCACAGTCCTGGGTATTAAAATGTTCTCTGCACAAGTTTCCCAGGTCTATCCTCCTTCTGCTGCTTCCTCTTTACTTGCTACTTCTATATGCTTCTGCATTCCACTTTGTATACACCTGTGGTCCTTCAATGGGCTGCAGGTGTGTTCCATCATCAATGCTGCCTGACTGTGATCAAAAGGACACGCCTGACCTTCATAGTTCTTTGTCCCAGTACCAAAGTGGTGAGTGAAAGTGGTGTCCATTACTCAGTTGTTACTTCCTCGTCTCAGTACCAGAGTTGGGAACATGTGTAATGTTATAACTCTTGAGGGGTTTGTCACTTACGTCTGACAAGACTTCTCCTCTTCACCTGTTTCACTGGAGCTGGTGTGGAACTACTTCCTTCTTCCTCTTCTCTTGGTGTTTTTTTCTTTTGGTAGAGGTATGGTCTACCTCGGAGGGAATCTGTTGCGGAAAGCAGGGTGAGTCACACTCTACTAAACAGTCGCTCTCTTTGTGTACCTCCGATAGAGGTTATCGATAGTTAATTATTGCATGTAAGGCATACTCTGTGACTTTGAGTGACTTTGAGTTCAGGTTGAGTCGGTATAGTTTCAATTAGCTGTTAATTACTAAGTTTATTCGTATTGTTTATTCGTATTGTTACTTAGTATTAGTGATGACGTTATGTCATAATAAGGAAGATGGCAAATGACCATGCTAGGTTGATATAGCCATGAGAACTTTAATTTTGCCAATGCATTTTGGAGAAAACAATCTCCTTCATCAGGTCTGTTCTCTCTACTAGCCATCACAATTGTCATCAAAATTGCATTTATAGCGATTGAGCGTGAAACATAAATCAATAAATCAATTGCATAAATCACATCTATAAATCATATAAATGCATTTAAATAATATATGGTAGTTACATATACCAGAATTTCAGTAATTCGCATGTGGGGAAAAGATCAACATTTGAATATGTGTATGTGTGTGTGTGTGTGTGTGTGTATATATATATATATATATATATATATATATATATATATATATATATATATATATATACATATATATATATATAATACACACACACATACCATCATTCCAATCGTCCATTGGTGAATAAAAAGTCAAAGGAAAAAACAAGAAAAGGACAGAAAATCAGCTTTAACACACAGCTTTGATTTCTTTCTTCAACCTATTATTCAACAGACTCACACCTATCTTAAGGATACTACGCATTTTCTTAAGAAATTGATGGGAAACACTTTCAGACAGGACAGTATCTTGTTTACAATAGACGTAACAAGTCTATACACATCAATTCAACATGATTTGGGACTAGAAGCAATCGAATGGATACTCCTATCAACACCAGACATTCAAGCACAGAAAGAATACATTTTAACATTACTTCAATTTATTGCAGAAAATTCTTATTTTCAATTTAAAAACCAATTTTTTCTTCAGGTTTCGGCACAGCGATGGGGGCAATGATGGCTCCCCCATATGCCAATTGCTTCATGTTCAAATTTGAAACAGATCACATACTCGCACATGACAGATGGAAACAATCAATAGACCTATGGGCTAGATTCATAGATGACAACCTTGGTATCTGGATAGGCCCAAGTGAAGAACTGAAAGAATTTTTTGAGTATTTTAACACAACAGACTCACGGATTCAGTTCACTTGTGTGAAAGCTCAATGACGGATTCATTTTTTGGATGTACTTGTAAAGAAAAATAAATCTGGATTTAGTACATCTTTGTATTGTAAAGAAACAGACAGGAAGAACCGACTCCACCGGTTGAGTTTCCACCGACAAAGTTTACTCAAAAATCTACCATTCAGTCAGATGTTACATATCAAAAGAATTGTTGGTGATCCTTCTGAATATGACAGAGAACATGCGGATATGTGTGAGAAATTCTAAACACGAGGGTACACAGAAGATATATGTCAAGCAACAGAGAGGGTCAACTCTATAAGTCGAGAAACTCTTCTGAATCCCACAGAGAATAAAGATCCACCCAACTTAGTGTATGTGTCCAAATGTTCAACACAGAGCCAACAGATTAAAAATATCATCAAAAAGAACTCGTCTGATGGGTGTGGCCAGCAGTGTAATGGTGTAGACGTGAGCTTGACCTGCTCCCGTGGCTGCAGCAAATATCCTGTTCTTAAAGCCTGAACCCTGATCTCTTAAGCACTTGCATAGTGAGCCGACATACTGGGGTATCACCCGATGCAAAATCGAGCGGAAACGCAGCTCTGTGAACGAGCCTGAGGCGCGTGAAGACCGATACGGAAGAGACGTCCGCGCACCTAAGATGGCCGCGACTGACATGTAGTATGGCCGGGACCCGTCGGACTCCAAACACTATCTGCATTTAGAACAACGGACCCAGTGGAATATATCAGGCAGAGCAAACTCGAACTGCGGTGCACCTTTGTCAACCGCCCGTGCCTCTGAAGCAGCGACAGAGACGAGGAAGAAGACTGGGCGCAAATTATAATCAACGGCACCCAAAGACAGAAGCCGGCGGTGCCAGCCAAGGACGATACGGAGGGCAGCAGGAAAGACCCTGCTGCAGGACTGTAGCCCATCCATCCTGAGGGCCTCGTGGTCTGCTTGTTCCCGAGTGGCACTCTGCGCCGCAACACCCGGAGACAGGGGTAGACGTGGGGGGGAATCCGGAAGACCGTAAGTCAACTTGGTGGGTGTCCCCCTGACACCAACCTGAGCCCGCGGCCCTGAAGGGGAAACCCTGCTCCGGGCCACCCCAAGCCGCATCAGCGGGAAGACTCTGGAGAGGTTCGGGTGACGGGGCATAGCAGCACGGCCCCCCCCCCCCCGAATTCATGCAGCGCCGGAGGTGGGGAACAGCACTGAACAGAGGCTGCCTCTGGTTACAACAGCCACTGGCCCACGCCCTGGTGCTTTGATACCTGACAGCAGCTGATAGCGGAGGGTGCTGCGAGAAAGGAGGCAGCTGAGCCGACGCAGCTACAACTCATCTGCCCAAGAATTGCAGCCACAAAGCCCGCAGTGCGCCCTTTGATGCACTGAACTCTGTGAAAATTTGGCTGGCCCGACTTGGGAATGCGCCCTAGGTGTGGACACTGACATTGCTGGAGAGACCATGCCGTGTCGGGGGGGCCTCTGGACGCGGCCCCACAGCCCCAGGAGCAAGTGGAGGCAGAGTGGAGACCAGTCACTGACGGGAGCAACCGACAAGGATCGGCCACGAACAGCTCCATGAGCTGTATACTTGCAGGAGACTGCGTCCCGATTCATCCATTCTGTCTAATTCATGTGTCCACTTCCCGCTGAAACTAAGGACGGACATCAGCGCAAGACCACCCCATCCTAACCTGATGTCCTTCAACTGACTACAGCGCCTGTGACAAACAGATCCTGACCTTGTACCATTAAGCTGAGCTGCCACAACACTACAAGCGCCTGAATCTAGCAACACTCGGCAAGGCGACAAAGCACTGTGCGACCAAAAATAGTGCGATACTTACCCGCATCACGGAGTGAAACCTGCATCGCCCAACGAACGCCTGAGTCTTTGAAGAGGTCCACATAAGCCAAACATCACGCACCACACAAACTGTCGTAAGGGTGACCTGAACCAAACTCACCCACACCAGAGAACAGTACCTGCAAGTGCCACATCCAACAGGCCCAGGCAAACTAACAACTACCATGGGAAAGGACAAAATGAGGAAGCAATCCATGCAAAACAAAATGGATCAGTACACGACACCTGCAGTCCCGACCCATGAGTATCAAAGCCCACGACAACCGAAATGGAATACACACCATCTCTGAAAGATGTCATGGCTGCAATAGCGGACTCTCGCTCATCCATGGAACAGAATGGGTGGGATCAGTACAGATGTCTCCCTCCTCCGCCACGATCTACAAAAGTTATCGGCACGCACTGGCAAGGCGAACAACGGATCTCCGAGGCTGAAGACGGCATGCTCAATCCAAGGCACTAACTTAACAATGTCTCGACCAAACTGAAAACATTGGAAGAGAGGGTGGAGGAGAGCGATGGGAGATCGAGAAGCAACAATATATGCATACTTGGACTACCCGAAAAGACTGAAGGCCCATGCATGGAACTCTTTCTCGAACAGTGGCTCACAGATCTGTTTGAACCAGATGCCTTCTCAAGTTTCTTTTCAATTGAGAGGGCACAGCGCGTGCCAACGGGAAGGCCAGTACCTGGAGACCCACCACGCACCGTTATAGCAAAAATCCTCAATTACAGAGACCATGATGCACTGCTCCAAAGAGCACATGCGAAGGGGACAATCGCCTATAATGGATCCAAGATCGCATTTTTCCCCGACTACACAAGGGAAGTCCAGAAAGCTAGGCAATCGTTCGATCCGCTCAAAAAACAACTACAAACGCATGGTGTTAAGTACGGACTGGTTTTTCCCGCCCAACTGAAGATATATCACAGAGGCACGACAGTCCACTTTACCGACCCTAAGGAAGCGTGGCACTGGGCAGAACAACATATAGATGGAGACTGGACAACAGCCCGAGGTGGCAGGAACAGAACCCCCACAGTCCCCGCGGAACAGCAGCAACCAGCAACCACTGCTGCAAGCACCAATGCAGGACCTACCAAGAGACTGACTGCATATCCGCCAGCACAAGGTAGTAGGAAACAGGAGACGGGGTCTTACACCAAGATCCACCACCTTCCGATGAAATACGTCCTAAACAGGTAAACATTGTGCAGCCACAAGAGAATAGTCTCTCCCCATCACTCCCCAGTCTCCCCTCTGTAGGAGGAAGATACTACCCCTAAGAACATCCATCGCAGGGGAATTTCATCGTGTTACGTTTCACCACTGCAGGTGTTAGAGACACACCAGCAAAAGTTAATGTTATATTAGATGCAAGCCGTATAGTTAACAGCCACTATTTGTTGTTCGGGCGACAGATGCTCCGGGTTGGGTGGAGTGTAGGGCACGGGATGCAATGGGGTTTCGTTAGTTTTGTTAATAAGGGGTCAGATAGGCATGGAGCTCCACATTTAACTGAGAACAGGACACAGTGGCACTGTAGAGCACAGAACCGGCAGCGGCAACATCCCAGATAATCAACTCCTCTGCTTCCTTATATCCACACAGATAGGCGCGGTAATTGGAAAACATGAGCTGCTCTACAAGATACGCACACACATGATACTCCAAATCTAGATCACCATGGTACCACAAAATAACACCACTAGAACCCTTAGACTCATGACATGGAATGTCAATCGACTGGGTAGCTGCATTAAGACTGCTGGTAACGCAATTCTTAAATAGGCACAAACCAGACGTAGCCTTCTTGACTGAAACACACCTTACAGGCACAGTTTTTAACTTTTTTAGACGCACAAACTATCGAACAGCAATACACGCTGGATTTACGATGGGGTTGCGTGGGGTACTCCTACTATTCTACAAGGCACTCCCCCTTCATCTGTCTACCGTCACCCAAGATACGAGTGGTAGATATGTGTGTATAACGGGAGCATTATGGGAGCAAACGATCACAATGCTTTCAATCTATGCGCCCCCGGCCTTGCTAGCCCCACTACTAACAGACATCTCACCTCTGATTACTAATGACACAGCAGATATTACCATCATAGGAGGCGACTTCAACTAAGTTATGGACATAGAGATGGATCGCACACACCTGCGTGGCAGGAACCCAACACCCGCACCAAACTCGCAACCTTTGCCAATGCCCTGGGATTGCGGGACGCTTGGTGAGACCTAAACCCCAATAGGGAATACTCCTTCCATTCGGGAGCACATGCCTCGCTCTCAAGAATAGATTACTTCTTCATTCCAGTGGTGGAGGCACACAAGATACAGAAAGCATCTCTGCTCCCCAGAGGGATCTCAGATCATTCCCCCATGGTGATAGAGCTCTGTACCTCCAGGCCCAGGCCCTCCTCCCCCAGATGGCGGTTTAATAACTACTACCTAGGTTTCCCAGAACTAGAGGAACGCATCCAGACGGCCACGAAGACATACTATGAATTAAACTCAGGGACGGTCGATAATCTGGGAACACTATGGGAAGCGTATAAGACATTCTTGAGGGGCGAAATCATTTCCTGGGCCACTGCTCAATAAAAAAGGAACACCTCTCCATGATGCATGAAGCCGAAAGGCAGGTGTGGAGTGCGGAGGAAACCCACCTTACCCGAGACCAACCAGAAACACAACACGCCCTGTTGCTCGCACAGAAGCGCCTCCAAAATATGTAGCCCTGGACAACACCAGACAAGCACACAGGGCAATGCGAGCCAGAGTGTATGAAACGGGAGATAAGGCCAGCAAGGTACTAGCCGGGCTAGAACGAAGAGACGAGGGGCATAGACAAGTTAGACAACTCCGCCCAAGGGACTCTGACCCCCTGGTGACGGATCAGGAAATAGCTGAGGGCTTTGCTGCGTACTAGGCAGACCTATACAAGGCACCCGACGCCCCTGCTGATGTCTCTATCCTGGAAGAGATTACTCTCCCCACCCTAAATGTTAATGACCAAGACCTCCTCGAAAAAGAGATCACTGAAGTAGTGGCAGCCATGTCAGGTCTTCAATCAGGGAAAACACCGGGACCAAATGGCCTCCCCGTGGAACTGTGGAAGAAAATAGGTGCAGGAGAGTTGGCCCCGCATATGCTGCGCATGTTCCAAAATGCCCGTGACCAAGGCCTCCTACCACCCGACCTAAAGGAAGCCACCATAGTGGTAATACCCAAACCAGGTAAACCCCCTGACGAATGCAGCTCTTACAGGCCCATCTCCCTCATAAACAGTTAAATAAGATCATGGCGAAAGTACTAGCTTGCCGTTTACAACAGGTCATTCCGTCTCTCATCCATCCATCCAGACCAGTGTGGCTTTATGCCACAGAGGTCAACCCGTATGAATGCATACAGACTGCATTCAGCCCTGGAAAGAGCTGACGACCTTCGAAGCCCTAAGGCACTATTGGCAGTCGATTTTGAGAAGGCATTCGGTTCAGTCCACTGGGGGGCAATCTGGGAGATAATGCAGCGCATGGGCTTTGGTCCCCAATTTATGGGATGGGTCAGACTCCTCTATAGACTCCCAACGGCAGTGACAAGGCTGAACTGATGGCACTCGGACTCCTTTGCACTAGGAAAGGGAACAAGGCAAGGCTGACCCTTATCGTCCATGATGTTTGCCATAGCGATTGAACCTGTCGTGATACTGCTGCGGGACACTGCAGCCTGGAGTGGCTTCCGCTGGGCGGACAACTGGGAGGATAAGGTCTCACTGTACGCAGACGACCTGCTATTATACCTCAAGGACCCGATCAGCTTCTGTCCCGCTGTAACACACCTACTAGAGAGGTATGGTGCGTTCAGCGACCTGCGAGTCAACTGGACCAAGTCCATACTCTTTCCAATGGGGAAAACCAAGCACAACAATACCAACAAACTGCTCATACCACATAGAACTGAAACAATTCAGGTACCTTGGCATACAAATCACGAAAGACCTAAAAAACTACACATCTATAAACCTGTACCCGATCACGGCGCGGTTCATGAAAGACGTGCAACACTGGGCTTCCCTGCCACTTACCCTACTTGGCAGAGCAGCCCTCTTCAAGATGATGGCTCTCCCGTGCTTTTTATATATACTGCAAAACGCGCCATTACATATTCCAGGCCGCAAATTCCATAAAATTGATCGCATCCTCCGGAAGCTACTATGGAGCGGGGGTCACCCACGGATTGCACTCGCAACACTGCAAAGTTCGATTTGGGAAGGGTGCATCGGCCTCCCCAGACTACAAACATATTCTTGGGCGAGCCAAAAGGCAGTCGTAAATGACTGGCTACATGGAGACATATCACTACCACATATCAGTGCGATTGCCATGGGCGACCCTGCACAATCCCCCATGGAACACTTATATCTTAAGTTGAACCATGCAACCCCCCCCCATCTATGATATCGCACATGTCACGAATGGGAGGATAAACTAACGCCTGTACAGCTATTATGGAACAACACGAATTTACCGGAAATTAACAAACTTCCCAGATGGCCTACTTGGACGATGAAGAGGATAACACAAATTGAGGATATAATACAGGAGGGCAACATGTCCAATTTGAGGTGTTGGCAACCCGCCTTACTCTTCCCCCCCACGGAACGATACCACTACACCCAGCTAAGTCATGCTGTGCAAATCCACCTCCCCGCAGTGAGCAATATGCCCGAATACACTCCTATGGAACGCAACCTAATCCCCCAAAAAATCAAACATAAAGTCACCTCAGTGATGTATAGCGATATCACCTCCTTCGCCACACCCGAACTGACGAGCCTGAAAGGAAAATGGGAGCGGGATTTGGGAGAGATTCAGCCGGAGGAGTGGACGACCGCTCTGACGTACCCGCGTGAGATAGCTAACTCATCCAGACTTAGACTTATACAACTTAAAATCCTCCATAGGATATATTACCCAAGGGTGGCTCTCTTCCGCTGGGGCAGGGCGACGGACCCGCGCTGCTAAACGCGAAGAAGGTACCTTCTTTCATAAACTCTGGGAGTGCGATAGTATTTAGCGATACTGGCGAGCATGCTGTGACAAACTGTCTAGATTCTTAGGTAAAACAGTTCCCAGGGAACCTAAGTTATTGTTGCTGGGGGTGGATGACGAGATTGAACTGTCACGGTATGAAAAACTATTTCTGTCCACCGCCACAGTGGTAAGTGCAACATAGCGCAACTAAGGGGATCGGAAACACCACCCAGCCTCGAACAATGGGCCACTGATATCGATATAATCGCTACAATGGAGCACAGAGTATACATCGCAAGAGGCTGCCCAGACAAGGCAAGCAAAATTTGGCAGAGATGGGAGGATCACCGTTAACATGCCCTACTTCTATCCACTCAGCCCGTTACTGAGGGTGCGTAAAGACTGCGTAAAGGCACACTGTGACATTGTACAATAATGTGGACTATCTTTGCTTTTGTGACCCCTTTTGTGTTTTGCGTTATGAGTTTTATTCATTGAATGTTGGATGCTAGAGGATGGAGGCAGAGATCCATCCAGGCAATCCCCCTAAGAAGTTGTATTGTTTATTTTCTAAATGTGTAAAATCAATAAAATATTTGATCAAAAAAGAGAAAAAAAAGAACTGGTCTATATTAACATGCGACACAAGGGTGCAACATTTATTTAAAGAACTACCAACATTTGCCTACCAACGGAGTAGAAATGTGCGTGATGAACTTGTATCTACCAGACCACCAATAAAAAGTCCAAGCACTGAAAGGAACTTTTCCATGTCTTCACTGTACGAACTGTAACTTTATTATCAAAGGAGATACTGTTAGCCATTCACGTACTGGACAGAAGATTAAACTTAAGGATTTTGCTGCATGTGATAGCACTAATATCATATACTTGATTAAATGCCCTTGCGGTATGCACTATGTGGGCAAAATGAAGAAAATGGCTAAAACACGTTGGAATGAGCACCGTTCATGCATAAGAAACACCAATATGAACTCGGCATTAGCAAGACATTGGTTAGAAAATGAACATAATTTGTCACAGATAAGATTCCAAATCTTGGAAGTAGTGAAAATGAGGAATTGTTTACGTACCCAGGTGTCTCTGGTATTTTTACGGTCTGCACCTCAAAAAAAATGAATCAATTATCTATTGGAGAATAACGAAATAATTGAAAGAAAAAAACTGATATATAGGTGGTGCCCGCCATTCTGGCTTTTCTACCTCGGAGGGAAGCCACAATGCCTGCCTAGTTTAACTGGCGGGCTAGTGGCCCCTTCCCCGAAGTAGCCACAGAGGCGGAAAAGGTCAATTGAGGCAGAAAAAAAACCCTAGTTGGTAACGTGGTCTGTGGTGGTCTTGCGGTTCTCATGGTTAGTCGAGATGGTCCGGTTGACTGATGGTAATGACCCAGTGCAGGAGAGACAGGTCCTTGTATTCAGCAGAAACAGTATCTGAGTCAAAAGTATCAAAAGACAGGGCAACCCTGATGATGGACAGCTTATGGAAGTAAGCTGCAGTGTTCTAATCAGACTGTACGAAGGCGAATCCAGCGGGAAAAGAAGGAACAAGGAGCGCCCACGGTAAGAAAGGGAGAGGAGACTGCGGCACGTAGCAGGATGCAGGAGGCAGCGCTTCATTGCAGCAGAGTGAGAGAGCACAGAAACCCAGAAGAGAAGAGACGGGAGAAACCAGCCGCCAATGACACCCGGAGACGCTGGGGAAGGAAGCTGGCAAGAGGGGAGAGAAAGCGGCAGGCTAAGCTGCAGAACCAGGCGGGACAGGAGAAGCGCCATCGGAGAGCGGCGGAGGCAAGAACAGAACAAAGATCAGAGGATAATAACAGCTTGCGTGTCAAGCGGAAAAGGAGCACTAGCATTTTACCCAAAGGAGCGAGAGCTAAGGCATTGCAAACTAATCACTGCAGTTGCTGAGAGTGATTTGGTGTCACTTCGAATCTGTGTTCGCGACCCCTGGTTGCATCTATCCCTTTTTCTCCTGATTGGAGAACGTAATGACAACCTGAGTTTGTCACTTTTCGATCACGATAATGTTCTAGGAGTAATTAAGATCAGCTCTTCCCGTGCCCCTGGTTCCTAACCAACTGTCGAATTGTTTGTTTAAGCACAACCCGGAGGCATGGGCCACAACTTTGTATGTTTTGTTTAAAAGTGTGGCATTTATTGTGCCCATCTATAAAAAGTGAGCCACATCCAGTCTCCTATATTATAGACCAATTGCTATTCTGGATGCAGACGGCAAGGATTTTGCTTCAATCTTGCTGTCTCATCTTGAATCGTAGGCGTCAGAAGCAGGAAGACTCAAAGTGGCAAATTGTGTTTTAGGAGGAACTCTTAATGGTCTCATTGTAAAGCGCATTCAACATTTGACTTGGGGAGGAAAGTATGATTTAGTGTTTATAGCATCTAATGACCTTACGGCTGCTTTTGACACTGTGGACCGAAGTCTATTGTGATCCAAACTTAAAGCGTGGGGCATTCCAGCCGTTCTTTTAAGGTTGATAATGGGTCTATACAGTGAATCTAATATTCAAGTTCGTCTGAACCACACTGGATCTTTGTGTCCTATTTCATTTAATTTACACATGTCAGATCTAGGTGATTATTTAAAATTGGCAGTTTTTGTCTCCCCAAAACACCATCACATGAGACCATTTTGGCTAGTGTATGCTGACTATATCGTCATTTTCGATTGTACATCTGTGGGCCTCCAAAGACTAATGAATACATTCCCAGTTTTTGTGGATAAACATTCTTTGCAAATTAATCCTGCCAAAACAAAAATCATCCAAAGTTTGAAGGGTAGGAAAGTGTGTACGTTCTGCTGCCATAGTGGATCAGAGCTGGTGGGTAAAGTGGACTCGTTGATTTATTTGGTGTTTTTGCTTTTTTCTAAACCCTGTTTAATTAAGCATCAAGAGTGGTTAAAGAGGCGTGCTCTGGCCCTTGCTAATCAGTTGGTGAGGGTTGATTCCCGATATGATAGATTCACTCTCTGGCCATGCATAAAGTATTATGAAGGGAAGAATGTTCCTAAGATACTATATAGAACGGATGTTTATCTCTTATTGGTTTTAGAGTATCTGGCAACACTTGAAGCTTTGATTTGGAAAAGGACACTACATCTTCCCAACTCGATCCCTGTTCCAGCGATACAATTTGAGTTGGGAATTGTCTCCTTGAGGGCTAGGGCCCATTGGAAAACTTTGTTGCTTGTTAGAAAGATTTTACGTCCTTCAGAAGGCTCATTGGTGAGGGATCTGATGTTAATTTTGGAAGAACATGGTAGTATTTGGTTGGGTGATGTTTATACATTTAGTTGTGACCTTCTGATGGAGACTAGTAGCACATGGACAGAATTAATAGATAATGCAACAAAAGTTAAGAGGTCTCTATTCAGTTATGATTGGGTTAGACCATCGAGGCAATGCATTCGTATCCATCTCTTAGCCGTCTCCAGTTTGATCTAAAGAAACTAGAAATACTAGACCCTTTTTTGGTTATCTACCCAGCCAAGTTTATAAGACCCACATTCCTTCGTTTTTGATGGAACTTGATTAGAACAAAACAGACTTTGGTAAGGTTTGGTATACTGAAGATTGATCAGGCGGGATGCTGATTTTGTAATGTCGAAGGTCAATGTGAAACCCTTCAACATCTGATGTTATTTTGTCCCGCTGTGCAAGACCACCAAATGTTTTCCGGGCTGTTTGCATTGGGTGATGAAGAACAGATCTGGTGTAATTGTTTGGCTGGCCATATCACTGCTACAGTCATTGCAGTTATTAACTTCTTGAAATCTTTGAAATTGGAAGTACCCTATGAGAGTTCCTGTAACATCTATAGGACTGCTTTGATTTCTATTTGAAAGGGAAGGTATCAAAGTTAAGTTGTTTGTTTTAGGTACGAGTCTTTCATTTTAAGGCAAAAATGTTTCAATAAATTTAGGAAAATTTGATTGTATTTTAAGGACTAATTCTCTTTTTTGTTTTTTCCTTCTGTTCTATTTTTTTCCTTTTATTACATTGTAGTACTGATGTGTTTTGTTTTATTGATGTTGTGATTTTGTTAAAGGTTATGTTTTCTTAGCCAAATAGCAATGATAAAAAAGGCCGCTGTGCCACTTTTCCAGCTTTGGATGAAGACTCTTGGGTAACGATGAATTCAACAACTTCAAAACACTGGTGTATAGTTCTTACATACGTGGGATTTACTTTTATAGAGTAATGTTTGTTCTAGTTTCGGCTTCTACGACTTGTGCTTCAGCCTTTGATGTGTTGCAAGATGCAGAACTTTTACTGAAAACAAAATTAGGTACATACGATTTCGTTTCACTCTTGAACTGCCACTTCAAAGAGAGACCTGTTCCCACCTTTTGGTCAGCACTCGGTCTCCAAGGTATATGGAAATATTCTCATGCGCGGACCCTTTAAACAGTACTTGCAACTCTTTGGGAAAGTCAGTTTAATTTCAATTAACCTACTGGCAGCGTTCTGTGTGAACAGGAGACACGTGACCGCTCAGCAAAAAAGTAACACTGATGTTAGGGAAAAGAAAGGCTTCTATCACACGCCATTGTTTCAAATCTGTGATCACTGCACCGCCCGTAACTGCGCTGATGGAAAGGTTGATGCCAATTATGGCGCAGCACAGCGATCAAACAGATCACTTTACCCATGTCCACGGCCCGCATTCCCTTACCCGACCCCCTAACGGCACTTACCTTGACGGCGGCACACTTCTGTGTGCGCCGCTGACTCCCTGCTATCCCTGCAATGTCGATTCCTCCCACTTGCGTGGGTCGGAGGGGACGCCAGAGGGTGGTATTTTTTTGTCTTTTTTTTTTTTTTTTTACTTTCTTGTCCCCCGCTTACCATGGAAGGGTGGATAGCTAAGGGGCAACTTACTTGCCTTGGAAGCAAGACTACACAGAGCAATACAGGTTTGATCCCTGGGTCTGCGCTTAGAAACCTCTGGGTATTAAGCGTGTTATAAATAACCAATTACAATTACCCCTCTGCTGCACGGGTGCCTCAGATCCGGCCTCATCAAGGGAGAGTCTCCTACTCTCCAATTTCCCTCGGCTGGCTTCTGCACACAGGCCTTGGGAGAATGCATGACTTCTGCTCTGCATTCACAGCAATGGGGCACACCTGGAAAGACTGCCTGTTGCTTCCAGCCCTTTGCAGTGCTGCCACAGCTATTAAGGGTTTTTGAGCATAGGACCAACTCAGTCTGCAGGTGAAATCTGCCTCCTCTACACTCCGGCGTCTCCATTGTGGTCACACTTCATTGTGAACTGCTGGCTGCATGCACTGCTGCTTCTGCTCCTGCCGACCTTCCAGCTCCTTTCTACTGCTCCTTCCTTCTGCAGCCTTTTATGCCCCTCAGGTGGGCTAATTATGTTCAGGGACAGACCCTTGTGATTAATTGCCTGTTCTTGTCTAGAGTCATTAGGCTTGCCTGCCTGACCTGGACTTCTGCATGCTTCTTCAGTCACTGAGGGATTCTGGAACTTGTAGTTTAATTTTGAGGAAATGTGATTTCTCCAATTCTCTGAAAGGTTTCAAGATGTATTTTCTTCCCCAGATTTTATTAAGAGAGGAATTATAAGGTTTAGCCCTTTTTAGAGACAGAAGAGACAGAAAATGTCACATCTCCATCGTTCCTATTGGAATACCTTTGATATTGGGGAGGATTTGGGAAGCTAGGTGTATAAAAGATTGGTTTCTTGGATTCAACACGAAGTGGAGTTACTCTTTCAGGTATTACCTGTTCATCCTTAATAGGCGATAGAGATGTATCAAAATGGCCAAATTCTAATTCCTCCTCTAAGTTTGATTTAACATTATTCCTCTTCAAGGAAAAATGCGGCGTCTCACCCTGCGCAATCTCCCCACCTCTCTGGGTATGGTCTCCACCCAGGTGATCCTCCCGCAGTACACCACCCACAAGATTGGGACCAGGAAGCGTATGGCCCTCTCCTGGCCACCTGGGAGGAGACTCTAGGTAGGGATTTAGTGGGTGATCTGCATGATTCTCCACACTATGCAGTTTTAGCTCTTCAGTTACCTCATTAATATAGAGACTACGAGTGGAGTAAGGACACAGCCCTGCATCACCCGTCTGGCAACTCGAAAAGAAGATGAAACTTTTCCCGCCATACCACAATGGACTACCCCTCGTTACCAGTATACAGTAACCGGACTATGGACAATAAATGATCCAGGATTTTTCTCTTTGCTAGAAAATGCCATAACAGCTTGTGCGGCACTCCATCGAATGCTGTGTTTGAATCGATGACTACTGCATACAGCTTAGATTTCAGAAGGACAGTATACTTCGATACTAAAAGAAACGGACGAATGCTCTGGTCAATGGTACCTTTCCCAGTTTGAAAGCAGGCTTGTAAATTATTTAATATCTCCTTAGAGTCTGCCCATTCTTGAAGATGCTTTAGAACAACTGTAGCTAAATACATTCCTGAGCTGTCCAGCAGTGATATTGGCTGATCTTTTCTGGGGCACTCCCTCCCCCTTTTTGTATTCTCTGACAATTTCGGCTTTATGCCAGGACTCCAGAACGTTGTTCAAAATAATCACTGCATTGAAGAGTTGGCATAATAATGGCGCACAGATTGATGGTTCATCTTTGAACAAATCAATAGGAATGTTGTCTGGGCCAGGCGCTTTCCCTCCCTTTTGAAATGTCACCGCCTCTTGGATCTTGCCCAAGTTAAATTGGAAGTCTGTCCTTCACACATTTTGTCTTAATCATTGCACTACCAAGTTGCTTGACCTATCATCATAGTCATCTGATTTATCCCCATAAAGCTCTATGAACTGCTATAAATGGCTGTATCCCAAGAACCTCCTTACCAGTAACCAATTTCCAGAAAGCTGAGGATTCACCCTTCTCATCGGCTTGTAACGAATCGTCCCATTTTGATCTCACAAAATCCTCTTTCTTCTTGTTAATTATAGATTTATAATTCAATCTACAAGCAAAACTTGAACTTTATCCACTTGGGAGTTATCGTTTAAGCAAGACTTATATTTTTTCATTTAGCATCAGACCAGCTTGCCTTACCTAATGTTTGCTTCCTTACCATTGGCTTCAAATATGTTAGTAGGGGTTGGATGCAGCTTGCTAGTGTGTCAAATTCATGCATCACTGGTCAGCGCACTCTGCCATGCAGATATTTTGTATATTCCCCAGGGTCGCCTCATCAATTCTTGGATTCCTCTTAGATGCCTCAAGTTTTACCCACTTAATTGAATGATGTGCATGCCCAGTCACTGCTATAGCCGTTGCTCTGTTAGTGTCAGAAGAATCATGCTCATGTCCCTGCAGAATCTTGAAAGAGATGGCTACTGGTTAGTGGTCGCTTTCGTATCGATCTATCACTTCAAATCTTTACAGTATCCTAATCTTTTGCTCGTTGATCCTGAGCAAACCGGCCACTGCACTCCCTCAGCATAAACCCATAGAGGATTCGGGCAGTATCAATAGCCTGAACATGCATCATTTTAGGGAAATCTGATACAAGAGCAGGTATTTCCCAAGCCCAACGGTACTCATCCCAGAATCCATCCAACTCCCTCAAAGGCTCAAACTGAAGATTCAGATCCCTGGCTAGGGTCATGATCTTCCCACCTATTAACTGGCTACTGCATGGGTTCCAGTATTCTTAGCAGAGATCTACTGTTTGGACTATTACAAGTATTTAAAAGAAGGTAAGGCCATCAGTTGTGTGAACTATTAAGTGTTGGAGTTCTAAAGAACCGGTCTCTCGTACGTCAACGTGTCAATTTAGAGCCGCTGTTATAATCTGTGTGGGATTGATTATGGCTATGAGTGGTGTGATGTCACTAACATTCTAGGTGGAGTGTTGGTGTGGTGATGTCACTGGGACTCTGGGTGGAATGTTGATGTATGTTTGGTGTGCAGGGTTCTACTGGTGTTAGGTGGACCTAAGCTGCTGGGCTAGATGGATGTCCCAGTGCTTTCTCGACTTACTAGGCAGTGCTTCTCACCAGCTGCCCCTTCCCGGCAGCACCGGAACCATCCTCGTCGCCAATGATATAAACTGAAGCTCCTTCTCCATAAGACCAAGACCAGAAGGTAAGTAGTTTACATGTAGGTTTTATTCTCTTAGTTAGTAAGTCGAGAAAGCACTGGAACATCCATCTAGCCCAGCAGCTTAGGTCCAACTGACACCAGTAGAAACCTGCACACCAAACATACATCAACATCCACCCAGAGTCCTAGTGACATCACCACACCAACACTCCACCTAGAATGTTAGTGACATCTCTTTGTTGAGCTGAGCGTGGGAGAGCGGTCGCCGGTAGCCAAGAGGGAACTGCAGGCCAGGAAGCCCTGCCTGGCCCTAGCGGGCCTCTGTGAGTGATTTCTGTGCTTTTAAAAAAGAAAAAAGAATTGTGCATTTGCGCTCCGAGCGCGTTGTTGTGCCTGCTCTCCCCTCCCCTCCCACTTCCTGGTCCTCCTCTCCCTCCCGCCTCCCTGCCCGCCCACTCCCCCCTCCCCTTCCTCTCCTCCCTCTTCTATTACCACCTCGCTCCTGGACAGCCCTCTGCCCGGCAGCCCCCTGCGGCTAAGGGCCCCAAGGCCAAGGGCGACTCCTGCAGTTGCGGCTCCCTGTGTGTCTGCAGGTGTCCGCAGGGGAGGCAAGGCGCAAGTAAATTTCGCCTTCTCCACCTTCTTCCTGCCCACCCCCTCCCACGCCTGGCCACTGCATTCGCACGGTGTCTTCACCTCACTGTGTTCCACAGTTGTGGTAACTAGGGTTTTTCTCTCCTCGCAGGATTCTCAAACTTAGGTGGCCTCTCCACTTTGTTCCTAAAACACAATACTGCTGTTGTTCTGAAATGTGGTAACCTGCCTTGCCGTTCCTTCCTGTCTGTGGGCTCTCGCATCATGTCTTCCCCACCCCTCCCACTCCATGGTGCTCTCTATCTCGCCTATCTTCTCTAACTGCTTCTCTATTGACTATCCTGCTCTTCTCACTAAATCTGGTAGGAAAAAGTTTAAAAAGGACATCCTGGTCTCCAACCCAGGCCTCCCTATCGCTGACACCTACACTAGTGCCTGCTCTAAGGAAACTCTCACTGACATCCTCTTTTTCGTGCCTTCACCTGACCTATGGACCCTTCATATGAACTGTGCTCTCTCCTTTTTCCTCTTCTCCCATTAATGGTGGCACCCGTTGGGATGTCCTCTTGGCCCCCTTCCGCTGCTCTAAGGCCATCATTAATGTCTACGCTAATGGGACTGTGTTGTTCCAAGGCCCTCAGGCCAACCTTCACCTCTTTGATAGACGCTTCCCTCGCCTCATCAACTTCCTTTCCTCCCCTGCTGTCCCCCCCCCTGTCTTCGGCTACCTTGCCTCTACCCTCCCTCCCTGCCCCCTCTCACACTCCCTCTTCACCTCCTTCTACACCTCCGCAGGGCGTACCTCTGATCTGTACCCCTCCCCGGAAGTCCTTCAAGGATGGCAACCTTCTCCACTTTGCCACTCTTAACTCTCGCTCTGCCATCAAGCATTCCTCCGATATCTGTCGCCTTCTTGAGGAACTGGATCTTGACGTCCTCGGTCTCACTGAGACATGGTTCACAGCCAGCTCTGTCACAAGCTTTGATACACTCCTACCTGAAGGTTACAAGATCCTCTCTGTGCCCAGGCCCAACCCTGCAGAGGGGGGTGTTGCCTTTATCTTCCCTGAGTGGATTCCTGCCACTGTCACTCCTACGCAGACCTACTCCTCTTTCGAATGTCTTGTCTGCCGACTCTCTCTCTCCTAGCCATTCCCTTACAGTGGCTATCTATCGGCCACCTGATCAAATTTCCTCCTTCCTCTCTGAGTGGGCTGACCTCTCCTCCTCACTCCTGTCCTCTACCACTCAACTCCTCTTTCTTGGGGACTTCAACATCCACCTAGATGCCTCCTGTCCCCACACTGGACTCTTTCGTGACCTCTGCGACTCTCTCTCACTCTCTATTCTCCCGTCTTGGCCTACTCATTCTGCAGGGCACACTCTTGGTGCTCTGATCTCTTCTGACCTTCCCCTTTCTGTCCCTCTCTCCACTCCTCTCTCCTGGAGTGATCACTTTCTCCTATCCTCCGACCTCACCCTCCCTACCCCACAGGCAAAGCCATCCTCATCATTGCCACCCACCTTCTCGGTCATCCGACCCATGAAGCACGTGTCAGTTGCGGCTTTCGCTGCCACCTTCTCGCCCCCCCTCCCCCTTCGGCTGACTCCCACCCTGACACAGCCTTCTCCTTGCTCCACTCTGCTATATCTGATACTCTTGATATCCTTGCCCCTGTCATGAAAATCCGCCTGAAGCCCAAAGCCAAATGTAACTCCTGGTATGATTCGGATCTCGTCACCCTAAAACGCAAGTGCAGGGTGGCAGAGAGGAAATGGCGTACTTCATGTTCATCCTCTGACAAACTGGCCTGCCGCCTGCTCCAAAGGCAATACCGTCTCTCTGTTCTCACCAAGAAGAGAGCCCTTATCCAAGCCCGCATCTCTGCGGCATCAAACAACTCGGCTGAACTCTTTAAAATCTGCAAGGAGCTTGCCAACCCTGCTGCAGTCTCTACCTCTCCTGTCCCCTCCCAGGCCCTCTGCACTGCACTGGCCTCCCACTTCATCTCTAAAACTCAGGGCATCCTGTCCTCACTCTCCTCCTATCACCTCCCCCCCCCTCTCTTCCCTGCTCCTCCTCTGGCCCTTCTAAAGCCACCCCTCCTCCCTCCTTCTCTGCCTTTCCCCTTTTTTCTGCTGACGAGGTTTCCAGACAAGTCCGATCTATGAAAGTCTCGTCTAAACAGATTCACCCCTGTTCCTCCAAAACTATCAAGGACCACATCGGCTCCCTGGCTCCTGCCCTGGCTGACTTTTGCAACCACTCCTTCGCCTCTGGAGTCTTCCCATCCCCCCTCAAGCACTCCCTTGTGCACCCTCTCCTTAAGAAACCCTCTGCCGACCCCTCCTGTCCAGCTAACTATCGCCCAATCTCCATCACTCCCTTCCTGGGCAAGCTCCTGGAGAAACTGGCCATCTCCCAGCTTAACCTCCATGCTGAAGCTGTTGATAGTCTCCATGACCATCAATCTGGCTTCAGAGCGGCCAGAAGCATGGAAACTGCTCTCCTGAACATCCGTGAGGACCTGCTCTTGAACCTCGACTCCAACACTCCGTGTGTTCTCATTCTGCTCGATCCCTCTTCTGCCTTTGACACTGTCAACCATGCCATCCTGCTCAACCGTCTCCGTGATAACCTGGGTATCACTGGTCAGGCTCTGGCGTGGCTGATCTCTTTCCTTTCCAATCGACCCTTCCAGGTCCAACTTGGGTCCTTCCTCTCTGACATCTTTTTCTCCACCTGTGGCGTTCCCCAGGGATCTAATCTCTCTCCCTGGCTGTTCAACCAGTATCTGGCACTCCTTGCCCACCGCATCACCGCCCTCTGCCCCAACTTTCAGTGCTATGCGGACGATACCCAGCTCATTTTCAGGCTACCCTCTGCCTCCTCCTCTCCCTCCCTCATCTCTGACTGTCTGTCTGCTATCCAGGAATGGTGTGCTGCCAATGACCTCTGCCTTAATGCTAGTAAGACTGAGATCCTACTCATCGGCACACCCACTCCCTCCTTCCCTGCAGCTCTCTGGCCGGCCTCTCTTGACCCTCTTCCTGCTCCTACCTGCAAGGCAAAAAACCTTGGGGTTATCTTCGACTCCACACTCTCCTTCTCTCCTCATATATCTGACGTCTCTAAGAAGTCACATTACCAGCTGCACCTCTTCAGAGGTATTCTTCCCTTCCTCTCCTTCTCCCAGAAGCTCACTGTCTCCCGAGCCCTGGTTCTCTCAAAGCTGGACTACTGTAACAGCCTCTATCTTAATCTGCCTGCCTCCACTCTCCGCCCTCTGCAACTCATCCAGAACAGAACTGCGAGCCTTGGCCTCAAGCCCAGGGACCGTATCTCTCCAGGACTGAAATCTCTACACTGGCTCCCAGTGGCTGCGAGGATTAAGTTCAAAACCCTCTGCATTGTCCACAAGGCCTTCTGGGGCCTTGGGCAAAAATACCTTCAACTCTCTCTTCCTAAATATCTTCCTTCCCGAGCCCTACGCTCATCCGTCTCCAACTCCCTCAGGGTCAGCCGCTTCTCGAAGCAACAAGCTGGGGGTAGATCTCTCTCCACGGCAGGGGCCTCCCTCTGGAACAGCCTTCCTGCCCCCCTGAAACTTGAGGAGAACCATCTCCGGTTCCGGAAGCACCTCAAAACCTTCCTCTTCACTTCTGCTTTCACTCTCCCTCTCCCCTGCTAAATTCTTCACCTAAACTGCACTGATTCTGCAACTGGGCCACTCTCACCGACCTCGGTCCTGGGCCCAGTCACTCCTCACTTGCACTGCCTCCCTGGCAACCCCTGCACTGCGGGACTGTCTCTGTATCCCTACAGCCCCCCCCCAGCACTTGTCTGCACTTATCTTGCACTTGCCACCAGCTGGCACTATTTATTTGTTATTTTATTCTATTCTACTTATTTGTACTGCACTCCCCCCTCCCCTTGCACTTTTTCCCTTCCCCCTACCCCTGCACTTGCGCGGTCTGAATGACACCTGGCCTAGTAGGATCGTTGTCTGTCTTCCCCTTGTTCCCCCCTCCCTGCCTCGTCGCGCCTTGAAACACTTGTGTATAGGCGCGTTACAAATGCCATATCATATCATTTCTGAGGCTTGTGGAATCTGCTTAGATCACATGCTGTGCATAGGCCGACATCTAGTGGAAGCTGCGGAGTATTACAGTTTGTTTTTCGAAACTCGAAAATGGGCGTCGACACAGGCGTGCCAGTAATACTATCCCTAGTGTGACGTCCACTGTACCCAAGATCCCTCATGCGTCTGGGATCCTCAGATTGTTTTTTTCCGCCATACTGGTCGGAAGCATCTTGCGGAGTCCCCTGGCCTTAGCCATACTTTTGCTATTATATTGCAATTTAAAATTATTTATTGACATCCTTCCTCACCCCAACGTCGACCATCGATCTCGACGACGGCTGGAGAAGACATCGACCGTCGGCTGCTGCACGACGGATCTGGGCCTAGGAAGGCTGCTGGCCTCGGCCCGGGCCTAGTAGGCCGCTGGCCTCGGCCCTGCAAGTAGGGAGAGTGGGGGGTGGTACATACTCTTCACTCTTGGTATATAGGTACACCTTATATATTTCCTACACTTATCAGCCTGCTGCCTGAAGGTGCGTATGGAGGGTACCCCTTTCCAATTCTGCCCCAAGTGCAATCGCAAATACCCTTGGGTCGACAGGCACGCCACGTGCAATCTCTGCTTGCCGAGGGACCACCCCGAAGCGAACTGCAGAGCGTGTAGTAGGTTTAAACCTAAGACACTTAAGGACCGTTCGACAAAGCGTTGGGCCCACCACGCCAGGCAGGCAGCCATGGCAGCGGAGGGCGCCTTCAGCGATGGCAGCGACGCTGTACTTTCGGACGGCGAGCGCATTACGGCGTCAAAAGACTGCCGAGCGCAGGTCCCCGACCTCGGAAGGTTGCCCGGCAGGGTGGCTATGGGGAAGACCCCCGGCGACGCAAGCGCTACACCTACACACACTAAGCACACTAAGTCCAACCGAACCTCGACGACGTCGACTTCTCGGAAAGAGGCACGGATAGAACGGTCCGACTCGGTGTCCTCTGGGCGCTCTCGATCGAGATCGCCGCATGACGCAAGGCAATCATCGACTCTTGCCAAGAGTGCCTCGCTCCCTAGATTAACGGAAGTTCCATCGTCAGAAGACGAAGACGACTTCCACCCCCAGGCCGCGCTCCAAGAGACCGAGAGCGCAGTTAACACCAGCGAGGCCCCACGCTCGAAACAATATAACTCTCCAGACCCTCGGCGCCAGGCGTCGAAGGTCTCTGGGGCCTCTAAGGGGCAGGGAAAACATTTTTCCACGCACGGGGAGGGAGGGAAACAGCGGAAAGCTCAGCCTTCCACTCCTGTAAGACCATCCTTCCACCCCAAGCAGACAGATAAACATAAATCTACTGGGACAGCAACATCCAGCAAGGGTACCCTTGATAAGTCCTCTAAATTGCCTACTAAACTCATACCCCGTTCCAAAGAATGGTCCAGTGAGGACATAGACAGGGTCATGTCAAGAATGTCTTCCTTAGCGGATTTTTATGACAAAAACCCAGAGCATTTCCTTTCGTATGACCCTCAAGGGGCCACACCCTCAGGCTCCTCTGATCCTATCCCCCTAAGTAAAAAGGCCCGGGTCAAAAGACCTGACCCCTTCGAGGTGCAGCCTTACTCTACTCCATACGCTACTCCTCACCCCAGATACCAAGGACAACCTTTCCCTGAAGGGGACCAGGAGTTTTCAATTATGGAGGAACGAACCGGGTCGGAATACTATGCGGAGGATAAGGACCTGGAGGAGGTAGAAGATGAGGAAATTTACAGAGTAGATTCCCCGGTAGAGAGCGAAGCCCCAGTTACCGACTCGCCAGTTGATAACCAACCCCTCCTTAATGAAGTTCTCGCGCGGCAGAACATTTTCACATCGACACCCACGGTGTACAGGAGGAAAGGGACTTCGCAGAAGAGTTGGTGGGAGAGAGGAGGCCGGTCGCTCAGACCATCCCTATCCTTAAATCCATCCAACGTAGAATAGATCCATCCCTGGTGAATCCTAACCTCACCAGAGCCGTCAACCCCAGAGTCGAAAAACTTTTTCGGGCAGCCCAGTCTGACCCTCTTTATATAAGAGGTCATCTTAAACCAGACTCCCTAGTGGTCACCAACACTCGGAAGAGGGCTGGGACACCCTTATCGTCGTCAGAAGCTCCTCCCGACAAGGAGAGCAAGAGACTGTACGGGTTTGGCAGGAAGGTAGCCTCCACGCCCGCCTACCAAGCAAGGATTGCTAACTCCACCACCCTGTTGGCAAGTTACAACTGCCATCAATGGGAAGAGGTCGCGGCGCTCATAGCCTCTGCTCCTGAACCGTTAAAGGGCCAGTTGGCTCGGATCTCGGCAGAAGGGAGAGCCGTGTCTGGTTGCATTTTAAAAGCAACTTTCGACGCTGCAGACAACGCAGGAAGATTGATAGCAGAAGGTACTGTTATCAAGAGACATGCGTGGTTGCGGCAGTCGGGGTTCAAGACAGAAACACAGGCGTCATTAATAGACAAGCCGGTGGAACCCGATCTATTGTTTGGGAAAGCGGTCGAAGACGCACTTAAAAATGCCAAGGACGAGTACGAGACTCTCAAATCCCTTGGCCAGCTTACCAACAAACCCCCGAACCAGAGGGGGAACAGTAATTTTCATCGCCCACGCGGCCAAAATTCACAAAGAGGCAACTATGCCCAAGGACAGGGTACACAATGGAACAACTACCAGCAGTCTACCCAAAGTTACAGTAAAGGTAACAAGAGAGGTCGTGGAAGAGGCAGAGGCAGCCCCAACAAGGGAGGTGGCACGCCTCCGCCAAAGCAGTGACGCTCAGTTCAGGGTCCCTTCTCACGCAACCCCAGTAGGGGGACAGATTTCCAACTTCACCCAGGCTTGGGAAGGGATCACCTCAGACAGATGGGTGCTGTCAACAGTGTCCGCAGGATATTGTATAGAATTACTGCAGCGTCCCCGGAACCACCCTCCACGACAAAGAATACACTCCTTAGAACATCAGAAGATCCTTCTCGAGGAGATCGCCATTCTGCTAGAAAAGGACGCGATAGAACTCGTCCCAGGACACCAGGTAAACAAGGGTATCTATTCAACTTACTTCCTTGTGCCAAAGAAAGATTTGACAATGCGCCCAGTATTGGACTTACGGCCTGCCAACAAGTATGTCAAGCCCCAAAAATTCCGTATGACCACGCTACAAGAGGTAATCCCCCTCCTAAAAAAGGGGGATTACATGGCAACCTTGGATATGAAAGATGCTTATTTTCATATTTCCATGCTCCCAGCGCACAGAAAGTACTTGCGCTTCAAAGTGGACAGTCGCCACTACCAATTCAAGGTACTGCCCTTCGGGATAGCTTCAGCACCAAGGGTATTCACCAAGGTACTGGCGGTGGCAGCTGCACACCTACGCAGGGAGGCAATCCCAGTGTACCCTTATCTGGACGACTGGCTCATAACGGGGGAAACCCCAGGAATTTGCAGGTCAAACATTCAGAGGACTATCGACCTCCTCCACGAATTAGGCTTCTCTATCAACGAGAAGAAGTCAAGTCTGGTGCCAAGCACCTCAAAACAGTTCCTAGGAGCAATCCTAGATACTCAGAAAGGGTTGACCTTCCCTTCGGAAGAGAGAATTCGGAATATACTACTGCAAATTCCACATTATCAGTCAGGTCAACAAATAACGGTACGCAAAGCAATGCGGTTACTGGGCATGATGGCGTCATGCATTTACCTGGTCCCCCACGCGCGTCTGCGCATGCGTCCCATGCAGGAATGGTTGGCGAAACAGTGGTCTCAGGCAAGTGGTCAGTGGGACGATCTAGTGGTCGTTTCGTCAACACTCGTACAGAGCTTACACTGGTGGACAAGAGAGAATCTCGCAAGGGGAAAACCCTTTTACGATCCCGAAGTACAAGCAGTGGTGACTACAGATGCATGCCTGACTGGGTGGGGAGCTCACCATCTCCACCACACAGCTCAGGGTCTCTGGTCTCACTCAGTAGCCAAGAACCACATCAACCTGCTAGAGCTTCTGGCAGTATTCCGAGCGCTTCGGGCGTTCGAGCCCCATCTGCTAAACTTGTCGGTGCAGATCCAGACGGACAGCACGACAGCCATGTTCTATCTGAACAAACAAGGAGGGACTCGTTCGCCAAATCTGTCCAAGCTTGCCCAGAAAATCTGGATATGGGCACTCAGACGGAACATCTTCCTGTCATCACAACATGTTCCAGGGGAGCTCAATTCCCTAGCGGATGCCCTAAGCAGAGACTCCCTCCCAAGAGAACACGAATGGGTCCTTCAGAGATATCGTAGAAGATCTCTTCTCTCAGTGGGGTTTCCCCACTATAGACCTATTCGCCACAAGCGAAAACAAACAATGCCCAGGATTTGCATCCAGGTTCCCCCAGCCAGACTCCCAGGGGAACGCCCTGTGGATGAACTGGTCAGGGATGTTTGCGTACGCTTTTCCACCAACCCCTCATCAAAAAGGTGGTGTACAAGATGAACAAGGAATCAATGACGCTCATCCTAGTTGCTCCCATGTGGGCGAGACAACCATGGTTTCCACACCTACGCAGGATGGCGCTGTGCGAGCCCATCAAACTCCCAGCCTGGTACAACCTACTGTCCCAGCAACAAGGTCTAACAGTGCACCAGCAACCCAACTCAATGAACCTAGCAGCATGGCTCCTGAGGTCATAGAATTTGGCCATCTCAATTTACCACAGAGGTGTATGGACATCCTAAAAGAATCCAGGAAACCAAACACAAGGCACTGTTACTTTGACAAGTGGAAAAGATTCGTTATTTGGTGCCAGAATAAACAAATCAACCCTGTTGATTGCACTCCTTCCAACGTGGTAACATACATGCTCCACCTGCTGGATGCAGGGTTGGTTTTTAACTCTCTGAAAGTACACCTGGCAGCCCTCTCGGCTTACACCACATCCCATAACAAGGTATCGTGGTGGAAAGTACCAGTAGTTAAAGCCTTTATGGAAGGAGTAAAGAGACTTCACCCTCCTATTTCGAACCCACCGCCAGGATGGGACCTCAATGTGGTGCTAGCTAAGCTCATGGGGCCCCCTTTCGAACCCATGCATAAAAGTAGTCTCAAACACCTGACTTATAAAACTGCCTTCTTAGTAGCCATTACCTCCATAAGAAGGGTCAGTGAAATTCAGGCTCTGTCAGTGCAAGATCCTTTCTTTATTATCCACAAAGACAAACTGGTTTTACGCACACACCCTAGGTTCTCACCTAAAGTTATATCTAAATTCCATGTAAACCAGTCCATCGAGCTTCCGGCTTTCTTCCAGAACCCGCAAAGCTCGGCTGAGGTGAAACTACACACCCTTGATGTGCGTAGGGCGGTCCTCTACTATGTAAATAAGACCAGACCGCTAAGAAAAACAGATCAACTGTTGTCTCCGTAGCTACAGGCAGAGAGGGGGATTGCGTCTCTAAAGGCGCGATCTCGAAGTGGATTATCAACTGTATACAGCTGTGTTACTCTCTTTCTGAAAGAACTCTGCCTTTTACGCCAAGGGCCCATTCTACTAGAGGCGTTGGTGCCACTCTGGCTTTCATTGCAAATGTTCCCCTCGACACCATTTGCAAAGCAGCTACTTGGAGCTCCATTCACACTTTTACTCAGCATTACTGCATTGACACTCATTCCAAGACAGATACACAAGTGGGACAAGCGGTTCTAAGACACCTGTTTGCTCATGACCCTTCTCACATCCCACCTCCTTCTTCGGGTACTGCTCGCTAATCTATGCACAGCATGTGATCTAAGCAGATTCCACAAGCCTCAGAAGGGATACATTACTCACCGTAATCGTATTTCTGATGCTTGTATCTGCTTAGATTCACATGCGACCCACCCTTCCTCCCCTCCGAGAGAAGGCGCATGATTGCTTGTAGTCTTACCTTTCTGTCTATCTGCTTGGATTATCTGTACTCACGCTACTCCTCATGCTTCCTCATGTCAGAAAAAATACAATCTGAGGATCCCAGACGCGTGAGGGATCTTGGGTACAGTGGACGTCACACTAGGGATAGTATTACTGGCACGTTTGTGTCGACGCCCATTTTCGAGTTTCGAAAAACAAACTGTAATACTCCGCAGCTTCCACTAGATGTCGGCCTATGCACAGCATGTGAATCTAAGCAGATACAAGCATCAGAAATACGATTACGGTGAGTAATGTATCCCATATCATACCACCATCACACCACTCATAGCCATATTCAATCCCACACAGATTATAACATATGTCCCTCTCTTCAACCAACACAACATTCATTGCCATAATCATGACCAGCATAGATTATAACAGCCGCCTCCACTTGGCCTTTCCCTGGGACCTTTCTGTGCTGGGATACAAAATGTCTGGAATCTCTGAATCTCAACTAGCTCCAGTGCCCAGATTTCCTGTATACAGATCAGCCCAAACCCTGAATAAAGTCACACCAATTGGTGTCCACCCTGTGCTTCCTTTACCCCGGCTATATTCCAAGATACCACCTTAAAAGTGAGAGAAGTCGTAACTTTGTCCCACCTAGGGCTTAGTTCGAGTCAATCCACACCTTTGAGACCTTCCCCATCTTGTACGTGTCACCCCCTATTCCTTGGCTGCCTTGTGGGCCCAGTTTTTATTATGGACTCGTCCGATCTTCTCTTTCTGGCCCCCCCGCCCCTTGACCCCCCCCTCCCATTTAAGTATCATATGAGGGCATGAGGTCTTAAGAGTAATCTGGGATACATGTGGTGGATATGTCCAAGCTCAATGGCCAAAAGCCCTTCAGTCAGAGGTCTGCTAGTTAAAAAGATTTGTATAAAATCATCCGTGGTGTTGGGCATCCTGTGAACACATCGCATAATGCCATACCTATAACCAAAATGCAACACTTGACATGCCGAAACCAAGAAGTACATTTGTTAATCAAGGACTCTAGGTTCTCGAAGGAAACATGCGACTAGTCTAGGTATGTTGTACATAGACCTAGAATTCCACCCCTTTGCAAAGACCTGCCTTATTGCCATAGGGGTCAGGGTGTGATGGTCTACACCGTGAAGACTATGGGGGTTGGTGGTCACATGCCCCCTAATGACAGCAGATGAAGCCTTAGACCATTCTGGGCAATCCTCAGCCCCCCTTAACCTGGTGTTAGTCACAGCGCCATTGTTTCCTCCGACAGGTCCACCTCCTATGTTATTAGATTCTTCCTAAGGTAACCTTCCACTGCCTACACTACGAAACTTCTCACTCAACCGTCAATTCCGCACTCCCCAGAACTGCCTTACTTTAGCACAAGCCCTCATCCTTTCAAAACTAGATTACTTTAACATACTTCTAACCTTGCAAAATTGCAACTTCTCCAAAATAAAGCTTTACGAGCGCCCTTTGGCTTAAAAAGAAAGGATATCTCCCATATCAAGTTCACTGGCACCCCGTCAAAGCGAGAATCCTCTGTAAGGCCTAGATGAGTACCTACGAATGTATCATCAATGATGCACCCATCTATCTGAACAACAGCGTAACCCAAAAGGTCTTTACACGTTCACTAAGATCCTGTTCTAGCACATTCCTGAATGTTCCACATTACAAATCTAAAAGAGGGTTAGGCTATAGTTTTCCAGTAGTTACATCTACGCTTTGGAACACATTACCGGTTCACATTGGAAATGAGAAATCGCAAAAGCGCTTCAAGAAAATGATCAAAACCTGGCTCTTTGACAAATTCGACTAAGGTCTTAACCAAAGCCGTCACTTCATCTGAACATGTTATAACTGATTGTATGTATGTAACCAGAATCCTTACATTCTAACAAGTCAATTTCTTAAGTAATCGACGCTGTGATACCCTTGGGTTTGGGCGTGTAACAAATGCTATAAATAAATAAACCTTCGTGCGATTGAGGTGTTCACTTTAATTTACAACCTATTCAAGAACACCTGCACAGTTGTAATACTAAAATCAAATGGTTCCAAATTGTAGTGAGTTTAGCTCTCTGGCATTTTAAAACAGTTCAATATTGAAGCACATCAGTCTACAGTAGAAAGAAAGGATTTACAAAATTATCGGTCTAAAATTATTGCGGCTGGCACTGTTTACAATTACAAGTCTGCCTAGGAATTACTAAACCTACTTGTGGGTAGAGCTGAACTAATGATAAAACAATTCAAAAAGGTTTAACTAAATAGCAGTTATCAGGCCCTGCCAGGGCCTCAACAACATCCCACCATCAATAATGGCAATGCAGTCCCAAAAGCCCTCTTCCAGTGCACCAGAGACTCAACCTAGTAAAGCTAAAAACAAAGTGAGGCATGCACAATGGCTCGCAGGACAGCCTTAGTCCGTCTCCCTCGCCTCGCTCTTATTGCAACCTACCGTGTCAATGTTCGACACTAGACCTCACGGATGTTCCAAAGGCTTGTCGATGCCCAGTCAGCAAACAAAAAATCAACAAAAATAATTCCAGTAGTGCCAGTCAGATATAATTGTATTGCGACCCTCACTGAGCTTTTAACAACTGCAGATGGAGATGGGATAGGGCTAAGCGAGCGAAGGTACGCTGGCGGGAACGTAAAGCTGCTTACTAGCTGAGCGGTAGCATCAACTCCATGGCCAAACCTTAAATAATCCAAGAGGTGTTCGGTGTCGGCACCTTGCAGCCCACGCCGCTGAACCGCTTACGGCGCACAACAGCCACAACCTTTGAATGCATGGGGGCGTGGCCAGACATTCTCCTTCTCTTCCTCCCGGCCTACAGAGCACACCAGCCGCACTAACTGCTGCAGGCTTTGCCGGCAAGGGCTTTCTGCCCTAACTTTAAATGTATGAGGGCGTGGCCAGAAGCTTTCCTTCTCTTCCTCCCAGCCTACGGCGCACAACAGCCACAGCCTTTAACATCAGTTCAACTACCCATGAAATAACCTCCTTAACCATGTGCCATTAAGATAAAGCAAAAGGGAACACCTATCAGCCACTGAAGGAGACATTAGTTGAACAAATGTAATGAGGCATTGTTTGTGAGGAACTCATGGTGACGAGTAAGACAAACGCAAGTGATCACAGTTCAAGAGTGTTTATTGAACAATGAAAAGCAGTATGCGGGTTGGAAAAACGTGTAATCTAATCCTAAATCTAAGATGGGGTTGGGTGTCAACCATCAAATGAAAAATAAGGCAGTCCTAGTTGTCGTGTCAAATAAAGGGGCCTATACTAAGAAAACCTATTGCAAATTACTTATGCTAAATACAAATGGATGCGTGGGTTAAGTTTCAAGAAAAAGAAAGGAGTGTTCTCAAATGATAAGTCAGTAGGCGGTAGTCTGGGTCTCCCTTACCACGTTTTGAGCACAGGGTAAGGTGGAGTTGTTGGAGCACAGTACAGTCTCGGGCTTCTCTAGCATGAGACGACAGTTCCAATAACAGTTATTAGGACTGTCGATGGCCAAGTCTCGTTTCCTTAGAAAGTCTCTTGCCTATCGGTCCTGATGTGTTCAGATATTCAAAAAACAAAAGTTCCTTTAACAAATGAAAGTTTGTTACCAAAGTTCCATATGGATGATGATTTCACCTTTGTGTCCCCCTGTTCTGGGCTGACCCTTTTTGTATCGTACTTCACGATTCCGTTTGGGTGCCGGTTTAACCCACGGGACCCCTTTTCTTGGCTGACCCTTCTCAATTGTAATCTAAAGTTCAAAACAGGGTATTGACTTCCCCCCCCCCCCTTGGATCTCCTTCGGCCAGGCTCAGATCTCTCTTGACTTTAACGGAAGTCAATTCCCTTAGTTTCTCAATGTTCACTTTCGCTATGGGATTCACTTCCCTTTCTATCAAGGTGCTTTTCAATCAGTCTTTCGATTTTGCTTGACCCTCTCTATGACCACTTTGACCTATTTCCCCGGCCCTCCTGGTACTTGTAGTTTCTCTCAAATGGGGTTCGACCAGAGTCTCTCGAATTAGCACCCATGTGGTGCCACTTTCCTTCTACAGCTTGTCTCCCCTTCACACTTCAACAGTTAATTCAAAGTTCAATTGCTTTGGTTGTAAACTTGCCTTTTTGTAATTCTCACTCATCACAGCCCGGTTCTTATCGGTTCTCCCCTCGACTCACCGGTTGTGATTAACCGCTTGGCTGTTGGTTTCTTTGGAGTCGAGGCCGGTACCACAGGCGTGGGAGTTTCTCTCACTCCGGTCTATCGGCCTAGGCTTGCCCCGTGTACCGCTGACATCTGCTGCAGGACACTTGTGCTATTGTTCCCTGTCTTACATTCTCCTCCACAAAGGATCTGCGGGTCTGGGATGAAAAGGGCAAGGTCATTTCTCTCCTCGCCACCCTCTCGCTTCCCGTTATCTTTCTCCTTCACTTGAATTGCTACGTGGTAGCCATCTCAAAGTGCTGTCTCCACTATTTGCCTATCTCGTACTGTGCTCTCTGGTTCCACCTTTTATCCCTGTGAGGAAGGGAAAGGGTTGTCAGGTGTGTGTGATTCTGATCAATTGCCTGACTTTGCCTGACCGTGGTATTGGGACATGTCAGGTAAACTGCTCTAGTGTTGGTCCGTTGTGTTGTGCGAAAGTGTTCGCGGTGGGAAAGGGGGGGCAGTGGTTTCGAATGTCCTATGTGAGAGGGTGGGGAAAGGGGTTAAAGGAAGGGGGATACTGTGTCTCACCCGCCAGTGTCCCACTGCCTGAGGAACCCCCATCCAGGTGATCCTCCCTCACTGGTCCACCCGCAGGAACTGGATCCAATAGCAAAGGCTGTGTCCTGGTCACCTGGATGACAGATCCCCAGGGACTAGCCAGGGGACACCTTCAGTTTTCTTACATGTTTGGGAGTAAAGGACTGTGGCTGTAAGGTAAAGCAGCATGCAGGGGTAACAGTTACCTGTGCTGGTGAAGAACAATTGGTAGAAAAAGATCCTTTAACACTGGCTTGAGCACAGATTTACATATTCAATGTGGCAGAGTGCATGATTAAGTGCATGCTAATTTGACCCTGGATTACAAGAATTGAAGGTGGCTATAATTTTTTTAAAAGGATTGTCCTCTTTCTGCCAAGTAGTTCTGGCAGCGGAATGCGACAAAAAAAGACCACTGGCATTTCATGCAAAGCCAGAGACTCAACATCCACCTCGTCACAAAGGGTTGTCCACTGGCTCTTTTGATTTCCCTTCCTCCACCTGGAAAAAATACCATTTGGAACTGTGCCACATTGCCTAAAAACACAGAAGAATTGTAAGGCCACTTTCTAAACTAGGGTCTACCTTTCAGAAAAAGGTCAGCTGTACATGGAATTCTTCAATGTGCACAGCATGCTCTATTACAGGGTTCTTAACCTTTGAAACTCTGTTTTGGACTACATCTCTCATAGGCCCTAGTAGGCTTAGTCCATCGCGATATATCATGGAGTCAGAGCCCAAAACATTTGGAGAGACGGAGGTTGCAGACCCCTGATCTTTCACAAGAGCAATGCATGCTTTGGATTTATGACATAAATCTATTCAGCATTATACTATTATACTTTCTAGTAAAAGCCTTTGCCAACAGAAAGTTCAACACAAAGTTCTTGGTGTGCTAGTAGTGAAGTAGGGTTCGAGTTCAGGGGCCTCCGTCTCTTCCCACTCTGGGATGCGTTCAGTCCTTCTCCACCCCGGGATTCTGTGCGTCTTTCCCCACTATGGGGTTCTTTCAGTCTTACCCAATTCGGGGATTCTTTCAATCACTTCCCACCCTGGTGCTCGGATACTTCTCATTCCCCTCTCTGGGGTTCTGTTTTTTTCTTGCCCCCCGGTCCATCTTCCCCCGTTGCTGCTTTTCCACTGAACTCCACGTTGGAGCTCTCCCGCTGGGGTGTTCTTTGCCTATCCCCACTCTGGGCTCTTTTCTTTGCAAATTATCACACTCCAAAATAAAATTCAGCAAAAAAAGAAACGCTTAAAATTCAGGACTCGCCTAAAATGCCTCACACCAATAATTGATTGGTGCATGGCAATTCCTTCCACTTATGCAAAATGACTACCTTGGAAGTAGACAAAACTATCCTTTCACTTAAACCTTCCAATTCTAAAGGTGACATCTGCCCAGCGCAACTAATAAAGGACGCTGCCAGAGAACTATCTCCCTTTATCACCAAATTGATTAACTCCTCCTTTGCCTCAGGCACCATCCCGGCCAACCTTAAACAGTCCTGGGTGCTCCCCCTCCTTAAAAAGCAGACCTTAGACCCCATCATCCCTACTAATTACCACCCCATCACTACAGTACCCTTTCTTCTCAAGATACTTGACAAAGCTGCATATAACCAAATTCAAAAACATCTTGAACTACATAACCTTTTAGGAGTGAGACAATCGGGCTTCAGTCCGTTACATGGAACAGAAACTGCCCTAATTGATTTGAAATCCCAAATCGATGAGCTGAGGGACAAAGGTAGGACAATACTCCTGGACCTCTCAGCCACCTTCGATTTAGTGGATCATAAAATCCTTTGTAGTCATCTGGATTCTGCCGCCCACTTTTCCCTGGAAACCATTAAATGGATTGAGTCATTCTTGAGTGAAAGGACCATGAGTCTTCTCTCCCTCAGCAGCGGCAGATCCCACCCCCATCTCATGTGGTGTCCCCCAGGGCTCTTGTGTCTCCCCAACTCTATACATCTTCACCAAGCCCCTGTTTGATGATCTGGACCATCTCGGTATCACCTACACTTACTATGCAGATGATACACAGATCCTCCTCCCGCTTTCTGGGGATCATGAAAAGGACACGGAATTGGTGAACAAAGTATATCTTATCATCCAGGCATGGATGTCTACTTAGGGCCTCTGTCTGAACGATGATAAGACTGAGTTGATAATCCTGGGCTCCCAAGCCAATATCAAAAAATTAGGCCAGGAATTCTCCTCCTTCAATATAGACGGAGTCCAAGGTGTCCAAGGATGTAAAAACCCTTGGATTCTATCTTGATTCCACCTTATCACTTGATAAACAGGTAAAATCCTTGGCCTCCTCCACGGCTTACACCTGCAAATTGATAAGAACTGGTAAACCATTCCTTTCCAATAATAGCTGCTTAATCTTGGCCAGAGCCTTAATACTCTCCAGAATTGATTACTGCAATGCACTATATTCAGGAGCTAATGAAAGAATAATTCAAAGATCACAAATATTACAAAATAATGCCCTGAGAGCAGCACTAGGTATAAATAAAAGAACCCATATCTCCTCCGCTAGACTCCATCAGAAATGGCTGACCACTGACAATAAAATACAACTCAAGATGCTATCTCTGACCCACAAAGCCTTTAACAACTCCGCCCCTAGATACTTGATTGACAGATTCCATAGGCGAACATCTATCAGACCGACCAGAGCTGTCAACGCCAACTGCTTGACAATACCAAACTTCAGAATCACCACGATCGGAGGAAATAGCTTCCCTGTAAAGGCTGCAAAAACCTGGAATTCACTGCCACAAGACTTAAGAGTGGATTTGTCCTACCTCAGTTTCAGAAAAAATGTTACTCAGCTCCTAACCTCTACTGACCTCAGCTGAACTGTCATCTACATCCCACTGTAATCATTTGCATCTATCTCCACTGTATATTTTATGCAATTCCAATTTGACCATTCCTCGTACATTGTATATTATGTAATTATTTTTGTTTTCAGGCCATTATTGTAACCATGTAAGCTTCGCATTTTCTTATCGCTGCACCCTGCTACCCCAGGGTCTGGCGCGCATAAAAAGTGAACAAAACAAACACGCTCTCTTAGTCTACACCCTCTATCCTCTTTGGCCCCGTTAAAATCTGTGGGATCTTTGTGATTGGTTGTCCCAGGGATGCTCCTCCAGTGATTTGGTTCACGTGTCTTTAAAGTATGTATGTGATTATCATTAAACCTAAGCCCTACATACTCCACATTGGTGTTGGTGACCGGGGGAGAGGGGGTTGGTGAGGTAATACCCCTTCCAGGGTCCCTGTCCCCTAAGGGATAGTTGCCTACATTGGGATCACTCATATTCTGTCATCTAGGGGGTAAGCGTACCAGGCTCACCTCTATAGTCCCAAGGGCGGTGGCTCCCCCTTGGGGAGGGGTGACAAACTCCCTGGATTCATCACAAAGGCCTTGGGATTTAAGATTCCTCCAGTGGTCACCAAGATTTCGATGTCAGAAGAGTGCAACCCCTGGAACAGGATCCCAACGACAAGATAACAGCTACCAGACATTTAGAGAGAGGTGCAGAGGACATAGAAATACACCAGGCTGGGAGACCCAGAAGGACTGCCAGGAGGGGCCCCAGGCATTTGACACTATTAAAATCCAGGAACTTTATATTTTTTTGGTTTTGCCTTTGTTCGAACCTGACAGAGAAGAGCTTTCTTTTGTCCTGCTTATATTGGAAGTTCAGGCGAAATCTTCCAACAGACCTAAAAGGTGTGTGTGTGATGGACCCAAAGGGATTGGCAGTTTAAATGAGTGTATCCCTTTCATAAGGGACTTTGTGTCCTTTAACTCCTAATGTACCATACAAAGACATGATCTGCACCATTGCGTTTAGTGCTGGGACGAGTCCCAGAATCACAAGGACGACGCCTTGGCTGTAGAAGCACTATGCAGAAGTTCTGCTGGTTTTGTCAAAGGTCTGATGCCATTCTTGCCAGAATTCAGATATTTGAGCCAGTCGACCATTCAAGAACCCCGAGATTAGGCCCGAGTTCCTTGATTTGTTAGGCCCAAGCATTCACTCACTCTACCGGCTCCTTGACGTCTAAGCAACTGTACTGTATGACCATACATGGAAACTGAGCTGAGAACATAGAGACGAGAAGTAACCATTGTGATTCATGAGGATAGAGGACCTGAAACTTGTACAGAACCAAGAGAGTAGGACTAGGGACATTTTGGCTCTGAATGTGCTAGGTGACACTGAAAATACCAGAGGCTGATCTATCTCCCGCTGCAGAGATTGGAAAGTGTTACGTACCTGCAGAATGTGCATAACACTTTCTTACCTGCAGCAGTAGCTATAGTGTACATTGAACTGCAACCTTGTGTCACATTCCTTTTTTCAGCCAATGCCTTGGTACACACGTGTTGCCCCATTCATTCGAGAAAGAGCATTATAGCTCCTCAACCCCCGTGACCCGAGCTCAATATGTAGTTACTGTTATCTTGCTTAGATCAAATCAAAGTGAGCACCGGGAACACCACTTGAGCATTGGAGTCTTTAAAAACAAATCAACTGTTCTTCTAGGTAGGACTTGATTTGTGGACACGTGATAGCAGGATCAGCCATCCTCTTTTAATCCCCCCACCCCCCTCTTTAACACAGTAGTTGATCTTCAGTCTTGTTCTTATGCTGCTGGGTATATTTCTATGCACTATTGTGGGTAAAGACTAGGGTAGGGATGGGGGGAGGTGCTTGTCGGGTTCATTAAACAAGAGGATGGGGTGGGCACAGATCATATGCTACTCCGAGATAATAAGGTAAATATAGTCGAGAAAATAAAGGCGAATCAACTTCAGGGCTTCATCCAGCAACCCAATCAACACCTTATTGGGAATAATGCGACAAATAGTTTCTGGTGAATCACACCAGACCTGGAGACGCCTCTTTTACATAATGAAACAACACTAGTCTCTTTATAAATAACGTACTTGTTACAACATTATTATGAAGCATTCAATTGAATCAGAATTATAAGCAATACTCATTTCTGTTTTCACTGCCTTTTAATGCTATGTACACTCTAGTCGCAACTGAAGAGATGAAGCAGTGGCAAATGCATTTCAGACGGTTTAGTCAATCATCAGGGCCTTCTCTACAAAAATACATAATGCACAAATCAGTACAGCAAGTTATTGGCTGACGGTTCAACTCTACTAGTGAAGAACATTGTTTAATGGGAGTTCCTACCTCCCACCGTCTATTCCTCATGCTGTTGAGGATGTGCTGAAATCAGCTATGCTAAAAACGAGATTTGCCCACAAAAGGAAGTTAAAAAGAGGAATGGAGCTTTATCTTCTCAATCTGTGAGAAGCAAACTATTCGGGGTAAATTATGCATGTGACAAGAATATATCCACTCAATTCATGCCCGTTCATCTGGAGATTATAGGCATCTCCCTTGAATTGTATCAACCACAGGGTCTGCAATATGACCTCCGTGGGTTGCTTAAAAATATATATTGCACAGATCCTGATAGAAAAAAAATGTTCTTTGTACATTTTATTTATGTATTTATTGGACATTTGTATGGCGCCTATACACAGGTGTTTCCAGGTGGCGCAAGACAAAAGTAGGGATAAGAATACAACAATAAAGAAAGTTATATTGGTCTTGTGACAATCCTACTGTGCAAGTGCATGAACGAGGTGATAAGTGCAAGGGGGGGGTAGAAGTACAGAAGTGGGGTGTCCCCATGAGTGGGGGCGTGCAAGTGCTGGTTGGGCTGAGGCAGCAAGTGCCAGGGGAAAGAGGGGGAGTGCAGTGGGCAGGAGGACTAAGGTGGTATAGTCTGGGAAAAGGAGCCCAAGGGCAAGTCCTGGCAGTGGATGCTGGAGGGGGTTAGGGGACTGGTCTGGCCCTTGTATGACTCTGAGGGTAACAGGCCCCAGTCCAGCGGCAATGGAGAGTTTAGCAAGGAAGGGAGAAGGAAGAGGAAAAAAGGAAGGTCTTGAGAAGTTTCTGGAACTTAAGACGATCCGATTCAGCTCTGGGGGAGGGGGAAATGGCTGTTCCAGAGGGAGGCACCAGCCAAGGAGAGGGATCTACCTCCCACTCTCTGCTTGGAGAAACGTTTCACCTGCAGAGAGTTGGTGCCAGAAAACAGGACTCTGGCAGCCTTGTGGATGAGCAAAACAAAAGAGTTGATGGCTGGAAGGTTTAGAATAAATCTTGACTTCTTGCATTGCTCTGGGCAACCCTCCAGACCATCGTTCTTCGCCTGCCAATCCATTACAAAAGGGGAAAAACCATATGCAATTCAGGCTTGGTCCCAGCCCCAAAGGGGTAGTCCAGCCCGAACTGCTAGGTCACATTGAAAGGGGCCCCTAAGAGTCCCTCGCAATGTGGAAACAAGATAACAATACAACAACAATACAACAACAAGATAACAATACGTGTACAACAATACACGAAAAGATGCGCCAGACATGAGGTTCAAATTCCCAATGCTAGGGTTTATTGCAAGCAAAAATAGTCCCAATTGGCCAACTGTGGTCTCACGCCCCGCGACTTGAGTTTTCTAGACCTCGAGGGACGCAAGAGAGCAAATTACGTACATCAGTTACATATATACAAAATGCATATCATACAATCAGCTATGTCATGTTTAACACCCCCCTTTATTAAGTTTCTATGAACTCGGGATGACGATGGACATTTCCGACGGGTATGACAATTATGACACTTTCGATGTCTATTCTAGTAACAATGTGCAATTAGAAAGTGCGGAGGCATCTTTTAGTTGTTGAACAGAACACAGTGGTTCTGTTCTTGGAAGCAAGCTGCACACGGGGGGAAGAGCCACATTCCAAGCTTTGCTATCTATGAGGTACTATTTGTGTCCTGGGAGCCGACATGCTCTAAAGGGTTTTGCGAAGGGGGGCCGTAAGAAGAGCATAATTCAAGCCTTTAGCTGTTTTATTCTAACATATTCTACCACAGTACGAGACTGGCTGGCAGCTGTGAAATGAGTAAATGCCCTGCAGCTCTCCCTCAAGGCTACAGAGAGTGAGCGTGGGCATTCCTTTCTGGGCTACTCATGAGGAGTTTCAACAAACTCCTCAGTCCCGCGACCTTGCCCTTTCATATTCAGACAACAATGTTAACAGTTGAGCAGAGTAAGCAGAATTCGCAAGAATTGCAAGCTGCAAAGTAGTTTAGACAGAAAGCAATGAGCAATGGTTAACAAGCAAAATGGCGATTCTTGCTACGTTTAAAATGGCAGCTTGTTGGTCAAGCATAGCAGTCTGTATTTCTATAATTCTCTGCATAAGACGGTTGGCCTTCGGCCATCAAGTTACGTCTGTCATTCAAATGAAGGGTATTCACTTTTCCAGATTGACAAACCCTCCTTTTGGCCGTATGCCAAACGTCTTATTCATTCATTGTATCCTCCTCCGATGAGGATAAGTCTGGGGTAGCTATGTCTGAACCTTTCATGCTATCATGAGCATCATCTTCATCATTAATGTCTATAGCCATGAATTGTTTTACTGTTGTTGTTTCATCAGTGTCTCTGTTATTTCGGCCATGCGTTTGTTTTCCTCTTGACACCATGTGCATACATCCCTTAGTACATCCATCAGCTATTTCAGTGAAACTATTGGTAAGCATTGTATGCAACAGCAACATGTTATGAATATACCAAGTACCACCATTAGTATCGAAATTAACTTCCACCCTCAGGACCGCAACAGTCCCCACAACCAGGATCCTATCTCCTAACCCCCTTCTTCAGTAGAGAGTGTGGAACTTAGGACATGTAATTTCCGGATTGCTTTAAATATCGTAGGAGTAATCATCTATATACACACAGCATGCAGTTTTTACGTGTTTGCAAACTCCCCCACGATCAACTAATATTATATCGAGAGCCATCCTGTTTTGTAGTGCCATTAGTCTTATTCCTTTCTCTTCTACCGTCATATTCAATAAAATATCCGTTGTTGAGTCTATTGTATTTTTTTATATTCTAGACAGTTTTCTTATACTGTAGGAATTTTCTATTTGGGACAAGAATGGTATAAATGATTTGGCTATATCTATTGCTATCATTCCATCCTCGCTACTCCTTTGAGTTCTACCTTTTGTTCGTCTGGCTACTTCTGCTGTTTCCAAGAGGAACACTCCTGGAAACAGTAGACCTAGGTAGCATGTACCTCCCCAGTTCCTAGGTAACCATGGA